>NC_140935.1:83409501-84009501 GCF_014529385.1 Adiantum capillus-veneris | reverse complement strand
AAGAAGGGGGGGAATGTTAGTAGCAAGCTAACGGGGACACCATTTTTCGAAGTTCTCCTTGTAAAACATTTATTATTTGTGGTTCAAGCTCAACATTTTTTGTTCATCTCTTTTTGATCAAGAGATATATAGATTTGAGTCGGATTTCTGAGAAATCCACCACCGGGACGTGCTGACAGGCACACTAGTATGTCAATTTAGTAGTCAGTCAGATATGTTTTGTTGAATAGTGCAATATACTCTATCGAATTGTAGTCATAATGAATCGGATTGTAGTCATTCCAATTGTGGTGAATCGGATATTTAACAGTTAGTTTGTATCAAGACTAAGGTTGTTATACTAGTTTCTGGTGAAGTAGTTATAAGTATGCTTTGTGCTCCGTGAAGGATACGACTGTAAGGGGATGATTGTGTATCTCTTTCCTTGATGAATGAAGCATTTCTAAATTCTGTTTTTAAGTTACTAATTGTCTCATCTCATATCTTCTGTGTAATACTTCACTATTTCTAAGTGTAATTCTGAGTTATGTGAGGTTAAGGGTAGTATGATGATTCAGTTTTCTCTGTGTTGATGAACCACAACAATGCTAGATATAGTTGTGAAAGTTTCATTGTACTTGAGGACACAAATACTTGGGCATATGCCTTACAAAAATGATAAAATACGTTTGATAAGATATAATGTGAATAAGATAACTGAGGTCTATTCCTTTGAAACAAGATGTTTTCAAGCCACCTCTTGTAAACGATATATATGTAATTTTTCTCTTAAAGACTTCCACTTTGGGCATACTTTTTAGTCTTTTTCTTGCTATCGTTGTATAATCAAAATTACCAAGGCTTGTTTGAATGAGGACAATTGCAAAGAGGAGAATATCTAAAGCCAAAAATGAAGCAACTTAATGTTTCCTTTGATCTTGATAATGTGGCACTTGAATGCAATGAACCTTATCTTATTTTCTATAAGTGGCTTATCTTCACAAAGTTAGCCTCTATCTATAAGATATGCTTGGTTGTTAAGAAGAACTTAGACATCACATAACAAAACATTCATTGACTTCATTTTAATCTAGGCTATAATCAAAGAATACCATACTAATGCACTTAACAAGTCCTTTTCATAAAATCACACCAGCTAGAAATATTGAAGTCCCTCTCTATTGTTAAACTATATCCTAAGAGCAACATGCCTATTATACTTATCCTGGTCATATTATTAACCTTAAAATTCCAAATCAAAAAAGTTTAGAGAATAACTAGGCAAAAGGTTGAATTTTGAGGCCGATAGCTGATGTCAATGACTTTTAGCTAGAAAGAGTTCTACAAGGATTTTAATATCATGAGGCTCAAACTATAGTTTTGAGCCTCATGTGATAGAGACTCTTGGGGATGGTTTCTAGTGAAAAAGAGTTTTGCTTATGTCTTTGCATCATGAGTTTGTAAATTGGGTGTCTATATCAAGAGGATTGATTGACTTTGCGAGTCATGAGTTAGAGACTCATGTAGATTTCTTTGAAATAAAAATAATTCTCCAAGACTCGATCCGTAACTAACGGGACTCGTTGTAAATTCTATCCTTATGGACTTGAGACGCTTAAAAAATGTTTTCTAGTTTATCAACCTTCATGAGTCTCTAGCTATTGAGGCTCGGTTCAACATGAATCTCTTGGTCACGATTATCACATAAATTTAAAAATCATGAGGTAGAGACTTTGAAAAGGTTGCTAGCTAGAAAGAGTCTTATACCAAAGTGCTCATGAAGCTTCAAAATTGTCTCTCCAAGTCATAAGGCTCAAACATAAGTCTACACCCAATGAGCTAGAGAATTATGAGAATCGATTTCAGCTAGAAAGAGTTTTGCAAGAGTTCCTAACTCACAAGGTTTGAACTTAAGTTCACTCCTCAAAGAGCTAGAGACTTTTGTAGATGAATGTATCTAGAAAGAGTCCTACTAGAGTGCTCACGAGGCTTGAATGGAGTCTCTAGGTCATGAGGGTCAAGTCCCTAATAAGGTAGAGACTTAGAATGATGGCTTTAGATTACAGTGCTCTAGATAGTCTTGCTGATAGTTTCCAGATATAAAGAGTCCTCCTAGAGTTCCTGTGAGGACAAATGATTGATTGTCAAGGTCATGAGAATCAAGATCCTCGTGAGCTAGAGACTTTTAAAGATGGATTCAACTTGAAAGAGTTTTTCATAAGTGTCATGAGGCTCTCAAGCTTAGCATGATTAACACTCTTGCGGATGATTCATAGCTAGAAAGAGTTCTACTATAGTGCTCACAACAGACACATTTTCAAATGATTCATAGCTATAAAGAGTTTAACTATAGTGCTCATGAGCCTTCAAAAGTGATTCTCACTTTCATGAGGCTCAAACTGGAGTTTGAACCTCATGAGCTAGAGACTCAAGAAGATGATCAGCTAGGAAGATTTCTAGAAGATTCTTTCGCCCATGAGGCTCAAACCTAAGTCAAGCGTCATGAGATAAGACTTTTGTAGATGGCTTCTAGCTTGGAATGAGAGTCCTAATACAGTGTTCATGATGCTTGAAAATTGAGTTTCCATGCCATGAGGCTCAAACATAAGGAGCTAGACATTGAATTCTCAACTAAAACAAGTTATATTAGAGTGCTTATGAGGCTTTGGAACTAAGCGTCTAGGTTAGGAGTCTCGAACTCCAAGAGGTATAGACTAAATGCTTAACTAGGAAGAGTTTTGCAAGGGCCTTTTTTTAAATAATCTTGTGAGCTTAAGCTTGAGTCTCATGAGCTACATAATTTTGCAAATGGTGTCTAGCCAGAAAGAATCTTGCTAAAATTTGTAGCTCAAGAGGCTTGAAAAATGAGTGTCTAAATCATGAATCTCAAAATCGAGTTTGAGCTTTATCACCTAGAGACTCTAGGAATAGAGATTGTAGCTGATGAGGGTTCAAAGTCTTTGTGAGCTAGAGACACATGTAGAGAGAGAGAGAGAGAGAGAGAGAGAGAGAGCGAGAGAGAGAGAGAGAGAGAGAGAGAGACTCGTGTAGACTACTTTCAAATAGAAACAATATTCAAAGAGTCCCTATGGAATGAGACTCATTGTAGATTGGATCCTCATGGACTTGAGATAATTGATTTCAACTAGAAAGAGTTTTGCAAGAGTTCCTAGCTCATGATGCTTGAACTTAAATTCACTCCTCAATGAGGTAGAGATTTTTTGTAGATGGTTTATAGCCAGAAAGAGTCTTACTAGAGTGCTCTCGAGGCTCTATGGAGTCTCTAGGTCATGAGACTCAAGAGCATGATAAGGTAGAGACTTTGAATGATGGCTTTCAATTAGATAGACTTTTCCATGAGTCTCTAACTTGCGAGGCTCTCGCGCTTAGTGACCTAGATAGTCTTGTTGATAGTTTGTAGATAGAAACAGTCCTTCTAGAGTTCTCATGAGAATTAATCATTGAGTGTCAAGGTCATGAGGATCAAGAGCCTCATGAGCTAGACACTTTTGAAGATGGATTTCAACTTCAAAATTTTTTGCGTAAGTGTCATGAGGCTCTCGAAATTAGCATAATCAACACTCTTGCAGATGATTCATAGGTGGAAAGAAGCCTACTATAGTGCTCATGATTGATACTTTTTCAAATGATTCATAGCTAGTGATAGCCGTTTTTCGGCTCTTTGTAATTACCACAGTGAGTTACCTCACCCTACCAAAATCACCCAAACACTGTGGCTATCCCTACCATTTCACTGTACATAGGCGTGCGTGAGTCACGGGACTTTTCCCATATCTTCTTAAAAAACCCTCAATTAGCTAGTCATTGGGCTAGTTGAGCCAAAAAAATATAAAAAATAAAAAATATATATAAGTATATTATGGCCCATGCATATGTAAATATTTCTTTATATATAGGGCCTAAATAAAAGATTTTTTCATAATTATTTTGGTATTTATTTAAATATTTCTACCTAGGTGTGTGTTATTTATGCTCTGTACATTGCCTCACCATTACCACAATTTTTTCTTACCATTTTTCATACTCTTTATTCCATATAGAAATATTTTCATGTAAGCTTCTCTTATATTTGGTGTAACTCCACCCCAACAAAATCCAAAAAAACTAGTTTTATTTATGTGTATATTTTTTCACTATTTTGATTTTTCCCTTCCTACATCTATTTTGTTTTTTTCTAAAAAATTAGAACACCAAAAATATTTATCTTTTTATGGTAGCCTCATAATGAGAGAGATTTCTTTTGACCCCTTTATATTTTTTCCACTTATATTATTTATATTTGACATGTACATATTTTTTAGACCCCTCAATATTTGATTTTCTTAGTTGTACTATTCACTTATATCCTAATCTCAACAATATCTTCAATTATAGACCTACCAAATAAGGTCAAGGGTAGGTGGCATGCATACATGCACTATGGAGGGCTCACTCTTGGAGGTATTCAAAAGAATCATCCAAAGAAGGACCCCACAAGGACCTTTGCAGTGGAAAAAAACGGTCGGTTTTGCTGAATTTTTAAAGTTCACTTGCTCTCCGAATTTGAAAAGGTGATACAAACAAAAGTTGTAGCTCCTGGGCTGAACTTTTGCCTCAAATTTTTTCATATGTTTTTGAGCTACGAGCTGTGAGCTATGATTTTTTTAGTGGACCTCAGTTTTCCCATGCTATGCGGCCACACTCTCTCTTCGACTTTATCATTTTCCTCTTTCACACACACTTCTCCACTCATCATCCCCATCTCTCTCACCACTCCTCTCTGCACACCACTCACCTTCTCCTCAACCTTGAAGAATAAGAGAAACCATGGTGAACTCATACCTCCCACACACAACTCCATTCCAAAATTGACCACCTAGTCTCATTTTTCCTCCTCCAAATTACCCATATCTATCAAAAAAAACCACAAAATTCAGCCTCTTCTCTTAAAAGACAGCATCATGGTGGTTGATTACTCAGCTTCAATTACCTTGTCTCTCAAGGAAGGTCAAGAGTGGAGAAAAAATGTACCGTCAAAGCTAGTGGACCGTCAACAAGCGTCAAAATCGGCCCTACTCAAGACACTTGGAGCATCAACCTTGTAAGAAATCCACCTTTTCTTACCTCTTAAGAGTTTTTCTTCCTTATTTGTATCCTACATGGATACTCCCATTGTAAATATCCAATTCCATTTGTAAATTAATACTAACTCTACTAACACTAACCCACTATGAAAAGTCCTATCACCTCCATTTCTCTCCTCTCTCTTTCCCCACCAACTTCTTGATAATTCCAAGCAAAAGAAATTAGATAAATTGCTGAAAATCTAACCCAACCATGGTTAGAGGAGTAACCCTAGCCTTCAAAATTGCTATAAAAGGAGGGTGTAGCTAGCACAAAAGGGGGAGCCATAAGCAAGAGCACTATGCTATAGCTTGAGAAGCCAAGCTCAACCTCTCTAGAAGGAGCTCTTGAGTGGAAGCTCATTGTCTTATGCATGTGCTTGTGTTGTAATAGGGGATTAGCAAGGGAACTCTATGCCATTGTAAGAGAGAGAGTGATCATTCAATTGAGAGTAGGAAATCTATCATTTCTCCTACTAGTGTAAGCCCAACATTTGCTGAATCAAGGAGGGTGGATTTGGACTAAGCTTGGATACTTTGTCTCCCTTTCAACGTGAAGTAATGGACAACAATGATGCGTAAGTGTCTTGGTGTTTTTTTGTTAAGTTCTTGATAGCTTGTCTCTGGTGTTGTCATCAATCTAGCCATAAATCCCACATACTATAAGAGGGCGACAGGGTGGAGAGAACTCCCCTGGCCTTAAGACAGTGATTGGGGTGGCTTTTCTTGTGATGTGTTGTGGTGAAATTTACGCAAGCTATGTTGAACAAATACTAATCTCACTTTGATTTGTCATGACAGATTTGTAAGAAGGTATTAATGCAACAAGCACCCCCTCTCTCTTTCTCTCTTTCTTAAATATATAGTTGTGTTTGCTTGATCATTGCCGATACGTTTCAAAGCAGCCCGAGCACTATCTCTCTCTCTCTCTCTCTCTCTCTCTCTCTCTCTCTCTCTCTCTCTCTCTACGCGTCCTAGTTCGCATCCAAACTAGGTGGTGCCCCAAATTTGTGTAGGGTTAGGTTGTGGGTTTGTGTGTGTGTTTGTTGTTTTTTCCCAACCCCAACCCAATTGAGCAGCATGGGAGCCTAGAAGAGTGCTTGGAGGCCACTCTTCTTGTTGCCCACCCCAGACCGCTTCAAATTGGTGCCCCCACTGAGGACAGGCTTGTGTATGTTTTGTGAAGGCTCAACCTTTAGCATAATCAAGTAGCTTGCATGAATCACGAGAATTTGTATGATCCCTTCATTCCCATTGCAAGGCAAAAGGTACACATAATTGTTAGTACTAAGTTGCAATTTCAACGTGTCATTCGTAGAATTTTAGATCCTCTTAGGTTGGCCGAGATAAACGCTTCAGTAAATCCTTTTATTTTGCCTCTCATTAGGTACGACCTTAGTTTGGACGTCTATATTTTTGTTTTGTTTTAAGCATTAGGACATGCATAGGGCATGGATAATGGCCCAGGAATAGAGGTTTTTCCCTTTCATTTTACTCCACACATTAGAATAAACGTTGCAATTAGTAGAAAGATCCATTTTCAACAACGAATGGTGTTCATGTTTGGTGCCCAAAGAGCAGGAGAAATTCTTGCATCACCAAACCCTGTCATTCTACCTCTCATCAACTACCACACTTCTTTTGATGTACATGTGTTCATTTTATTTTAAAATGAAGTGCAGCCCGGCAAAATATTGTGTATGTTTGTTTTTTCTTTGTCCAAGTTGTTACAAGAAACAAAAAAACGATCATTTGTTCTAATTGGGAATGTGTGTGCAGTGAAAGTTCAATCCTTAGAGATCTAGCTCTATTACCAATTGAGTTGCAGGAGCAAGTAGTAAGGCGTCTCCCTCATAACAAGAGGGTGGTGAAGTTAAGACGGAAGGTCCTACGCGTGGATTCCATTTTCCTCTTGTTGTTGGGCACTAAGGAAGACCGCGCATTCATCCAACTAGTGTGTGCCCTAAGATTGGTAAATAGAGTGAAATTTGGCGTTTGGCGAGTGCATTTCACCATTGAGGAAGACTCTTCAGGAAACTTGCGGCCAGAGTTCATGCTTCATAGATTCACATTTGGTGAATTTTTCCCTCATTTGCGTCTTATTAATAGTCTTCCTTTCGCTTTCAACAAAGGAGATAGGGAGCTATTCAGAGCTTGTCTTAATAAAGAGAGCATAGAGAAGATTGCAAATTTGTATAAATTCTCATCCTTCTCTACTTTCTATGACACTTTGTTCATAGAGACATTGTAAATCTCTTTATGCTTTTGAATGATTTAACCATAATCCTAAGGAGTTTTTGTCCAGGAATTTTGTAGCACAAGTGGAGTCTTTAAATCTTGCAAACTTGATTGGACTTGATGAGGATGTTCTTTATGAAATTGTGAGAAGGTTGCCTCACTCCGACTGTGTGGAACTCGAAGGAAAGGAGCTCCTAGTCAATTGCTACTTTCTCACGGCCTTCGACGAGCATGAAGATCTAGTTTTTATACAAACCGCTTGTGCATTGGGAATTGTAGAGCAAGTGCAATTTATCACTTGGGACGTGGTTGCTCTTTTGGATCCAGAAAATGAAGTTCTAGAGATTTCTGTTTATCGCCTTAGCTTTGAAGAATTTCAACCCTTCTTAGAGCTCATCAATAGTCTACCCTTTTGTTTTGATCAAACAAATCGAGACCTTATTGAAGCTTGGATAGCTAAAGAAGAAAACCTAGAGTGGTATTTTCTCACTTCTTCATTTGCAGGCGAGTGGTTCTAAATCTCTATTGTATCCCTTATTGTAACTCGTGTTGTAATCTTTCATAATAATGGAGAGCCAACGCCAAATGTCTGGATATCCTCTTTTCTTTGGAGAGCCTGGAGAGGATGCAGAATTATTTTTAGCAAATTTCAAGATGTCTTGCCGTATCAAGAGGATAGTAACCGATCAAGAACGTGTAGAAATGTTTGAGGTGGTCCTTAGGAAAGATGCTAGTACTTGGTTTGACTCTTTGCCTGAGGAAGTTAAGGGGAATTACACAGAAGTTTTGAATCGTTTTAAGAGATACTTCTTTGATCCCCAAAACACTCAAAAACTATGGCAAGACATTGTTTCTCATAAGCAAAAAGACTTAGATGACTACTACTTGTACAAGCAAGAGTTTCTACGTCTTTGGGCTCTATGGATACGAAATGTTGCTAACCTTGGTGATGGTGCAGAATTTTTAAAGAAGGAGAGGTTCATAGCCGGACTCTTTCCTAACCTTAAGGTAAAAGTCGAGGCGGGTGCACCTGCTACTTTTGATGCAGCTGAAACTAGGGCTGCTGAGAAGTATAGGAAACTCAAGTGCTTAAGGGGAGAGGTTCCAATAGAAGGTCTTAGACCCAAAGATAAGTCATAAGCATCAACATCGAGGGAGCTTCCTGAGGTAACGGCGGAAGTAATTGAGAAGTTAAACGAATCTTTAAGCAGCCTGTCAATTCACCTTGCACAAGCTGTAGGTCCAAAGGGACAAGCAAAGAAGTCTGAAGAGCGAGATCCACGACCTAGGAGAGTTTTGCAATGTTGGAATTGCGGAGAGTCTGGACATGGGATGTATAATTGTCCTTGGCCCCGTGGGGAGCCAGGGAGACCTAACTTGAATTACCCAGTGATGAATGCAGGTGAAGGAACTGGTCAACAACCAAGGCTTCTACAAAGGCCAAATGGACCAAGACCACCTCCACAAGGGGTAGAAGGAGTTCCACCTTTGCCAGATCCAAATGTGCATGTGGTAGAGGTGACAAATTCAAATGAGTTTGACATGGAAGCCAATGGCATTAAGCGTGGCCGAGGAAAAGGTAAAGAGAAAGAGGGTGTCCCATCATAGAGTGACCATGGACAAGGCAAGAAGGCAAAGGAGACCAAGGAAGCTAAGACGACTCGACGTCGTATCAATCTCCAAGACTTCCCTCTTGGACATGGTATGGCTAAGTACAACCTGTTGGAAGACATGAGAGTTAAGGTTCTTGATATCTCATGGCCTCAGTTTCTTGCATTATGCCCACAAGTTAGGAGGGATTTAACAAAGGCAGTTAGCACTAGGAGAAAGGTAAAAGAGATTTTTCATGTTGTAAAAATTGCACATGCTGAAATGAACGAGGATATTACACCTGTTCTAGATTGTTACATAAAAGGAAGATTGGTTAGGAAAGGTCTAGTGGATGGGGGTGCACAAATTTGCATCATGACAGAAGGGCTCATGCAAAGACTAGGCATGCACATCCATGAGAAACCTGAAATCAAAGTCAAGATGGCAAACAATAGCAAGGCTAGGTGTGTAGGCATTTGTAAAAATGTCTTTGTAGAGGCCTTTGGCATTAAGAAAGCGGTGGATTTTTATGTTATGTAAACCAAGGGAAGTGGTTATCCATTTATCCTAGGAAGACCATGGCTAATGAAAATGCGAGCTTTGCAGGATTGGGAGAGTGGGAAATTAATTTGCAGGAATGACAATCATAAGAAGGTTTTCTTTGACATGAAGGAGCAACGCCAAGAGGAGCTCCATGAAGAATCATCTCAAAGTGAGACGGAAGAAGGTTGGACCGATAGCACTTCAGAAGAAGAAAGTAGCGGAAGCATTACTGAAGAGGAGTCTTCCATCGAAGTCATGGGGGTAAGGTTTAAGCCAAGCAACCAAGAGACCTCTTGTCAAGGTTTGGAAGAGGTAGGTTCCCAAGAGAACCAAAAGGTGGAAGATGAAGGAATGTTAGAAGGTATGTTATCAACAACACTTACAAAGGATGAAAGAGAGGAGTTCAAATGTGTGCTAAGGAAGTTTCCTAGGCTTTTTTCTAAAGACTACACCGATGTGCGTGGAGTAGATGCTGTTCAACACAAAATTGAGTTGAAGCCAGAGGCCACACCTAAGGCTCAGAAGCTACGAAGGCTAGGAGTCATCAAGGAGCACGCTTTACTCAAGGAGGTAAGAAAGCTTCTAACAGCAGGGTTCATTTATCTAGTGGAGAATTCAGAGTGGGTCTCTCCTGTTGTTGTCACTCCTAAGAAGAACGGCAAGTGGAGGGTGTGTGTGGATTACCGTCCCCTCAATGAGGCAACAAAGAGAGATCACTTTCCCCTCCCATTCCAGGATGAGATACTAAATGAGGTAGCTGGTCATGAGAAGTACACTGTGTGCGATGGTTACTCAGGTTACTTTCAAATAGGGATTGCACTGGAGGATCAATTGAAAACAACCTTTATCACTCTTTGGGGTTGTTATGCTTTTAGAGTCATTCCATTTGGTCTGACAAATGCTCCTGCAACTTTCCAACGCTTCATGAACATGGTGTTTCAAGCATTCTTTGGAAAGTCCATTAGGGTTTTTATTGATGATTTTTGCATTTATAGCTCAAAATCATTGCATCTACAAAGGGTAGAAGAAGGTTTAAAGAAGCTCTATGACATGGGAGGTCAACTCAACCCCGACAAGTGTCACATAGCTGAGGATGAAGTGATCTTGCTTGGTCACAAGGTTTCCTATAAAGGCATTGAGGTGGATCCTTCAAAGGCAAAGGCTCTTATTGAGCTCCCCTCACCCAAGAATCTCAAAGAGGTCATATCATTCATTCAAAAGGTGAAGTATATGTCACGCTTCATTCACTTAGCCTCGGAGTTACTTCACCCTTTGCAAAAGTTGACACAACAAGTAGAATTTGCATGGTCTGATGAGCTTGAAGAGTACTTTTGTAACATTAAAGTCATTTTGTCAGAGCTACCAACACTCATGCCTCCTTGTTGGGAGTACACATTCTTTGTTAGCTCTAGTGTTGGAAGGGAAACAATTGGTGTTGTGTTGCTACAACAAGATCCCCACAATACAAGGATGCGACCCATCTACTTTGCTAGTAGGGTCATGAATGCTTTGGAGAGAGACTACACAGAAGCAGAACTCATGATGCTTTCTCTCATGTTTGCGGTGAGAAAGTTTAGATCCTACTTGCTCCCAAAACCTTTTGTAATCCTCACCGCAGAGAATTTGTTCCCTTGGGTATCATCTCAAATGAATCTTAGTACTAGGATCTCAAAGTGGATTATGGAGTTGCAAGAGTTTCAATACTCTTTCAAGGTAGAAGATAGTGTGCGTGCACAATTGGCAGGGATTCTCACTTATAGGGTACATGAGAAGGAAATTAAGGTGCCTCAAGTAAAGACCCTACCATTGCCACCACCAAAAAGTATTCCTAATGCTTTTACCTTGTTCTTTGATGGAGCTTTTCGTCGAGCCACAGGAAAAGCAGAGGGAGGGCTAGTGTTGCTCAACCCAAGTGGAGAGGTGGTCATGAAAGAGAAGTTCAATCTACCAAGTTCAGCTAGCAACAATGAAGCAGAATATGACACACTACTTCATGGTTTAAAAATATGCATTGGCCATGGTATACAACGTCTCATGGTAAAAGGGGATGCACTTCTCATTGTGAAGCAGATTTTAGGCATTTGGACATGCAAAAATGAAAGACTAAGGGCTAAAGTTCATACCATCCGTAGGCTATTTAATCAATTTGAGGAGGTGCAATTATATCATATTCCTAGGAAACAAAATGAAGATGCTGATTTACTTGCACAGCAAGTAGTTACATGTGTTGAGAAAGAAGTGCAGGTCATCATGGTGGCAGCAGCTGTCAAGCAACCGAGATACCAGGGATTGGAGTCATTGGCTCCCATTATCGGCTACATTTTGGAGGGTGAGTTTCCACAAGACTTCACGAAGGCTCAGAAGAGGAGACTCATGAAGAAGGCAAGTTTCTATCTCTTCTTGGAAGGCTCCCTCTATCAAAGAGGGAGGGATCAAGTATGCAGAAGAGTACCAACTATTGAGGAAATTCCAGCCATTCTAAAAGGTTTGCATGAAGAAGCATGTGGTGGTCATTTTGCCCAAGAATTAACTGTGAAGAAGATTTTTCTTGCGGGGTATGTTTGGCCAAGTCTGCATGTGGATGTCCAACATTGGTGTAAAAGTTGTCACAATTGTCAGGTAAATGGGAATAGAAGATTGGTTTATGGTCCAAGGAAAATAGTGCTTGCAAATGGACCCTTTGAAAAGTGGGGCATTGATGCTATGGGTCCTCTACCTAGGACAAAAAATGGTAAACTCTACATTCTAGTGGCTGTAGACTATATGACTAGGTGGGTGGAAGCTCAAAGTGTGGCAAGAGTGAATGAGAGGACAGTTAGCAAGTTTGTGTACAATCACATTTGTTGCAGATTTGGCACACCTTTGGAGATTGTTTCTGATAATGGTCCAGGGTTTAGGAAGGGCTTGCTCACAGAAGTTTGTGAAGAGCTTCACATTCTACATTGTCATAGCACACCATACTACCCACAGTCAAATGGTTTGGTGGAGAAGGCTAATGGTGTCATTGCAGGCATCATTAGAAAGATGGTGAAAAACAAGACAAAGTTGTGGGATGACTTCTTGGATGGTGCCTTGTGGGCGTATCGAACCACATATAGGGAAGCCACGGAGTTCACACCATTTCACTTGGTCTATGGTCAAGAGGCTTTGCAGCCTATCGAGCTCAACATTCCAACAATGCGACTTCATGGCAAAGGAGCACAAGATGATCAAGAGGTATGGATGGATCGACTTCTTACGTTAGTGGAGCTTGAGTGGAAAAGAGAAGCAGCATATGAGTGCTACAAGAGGAAAGCCACACAAGCGAAAGAAACGCACCATAAGAAACTGAAGGACAAAGGCATCAAGGAAGGAGAGCTTGTGCTAAGGTATGACAATCGACTTGACAATCGTTTTGATGCCAAGTTTGAAACTAGATGGCAAGGGCCATACATAGTCAAGAAGGCTTTCAATTCTAGTTACTATCACCTTATGGACTTGAATGGTAAAGAGCACTCCAGGAAAGTAAACGGGTATCGCTTGAAGCCCTATTTGAGTCGCCTTCTACCAAAGGATCTACCAAAGATCTGTCAAAAGACCACTGTCTCATGTAAGTATTGTTACATGAAGCATGAGTGTAACTCTAGCCAAAATTCTGAGGGGCCAAACAATGAAGATCTTGTCAAGGACTCTGAAGCACTCTCTTTGGAAAAGATGGTCTATGATGGTACATGAATATACCATCATCCAGGGGGAGGGCTAATGATAGCCGTTTTTCGGCTCTTTGTAATTACCACAGTGAGTTACCTCACCCTACCAAAATCACCCAAACACTGTGGCTATCCCTACCATTTCACTGTACATAGGCGTGCGTGAGTCACGGGACTTTTCCCATATCTTCTTAAAAAACCCTCAATTAGCTAGTCATTGGGCTAGTTGAGCCAAAAAAAAATAAAAAATAAAAAATATATATAAGTATATTATGGCCCATGCATATGTAAATATTTCTTTATATATAGGGCCTAAATAAAAGATTTTTTCATAATTATTTTGGTATTTATTTAAATATTTCTACCTAGGTGTGTGTTATTTATGCTCTGTACATTGCCTCACCATTACCACAATTTTTTCTTACCATTTTTCATACTCTTTATTCCATATAGAAATATTTTCATGTAAGCTTCTCTTATATTTGGTGTAACTCCACCCCAACAAAATCCAAAAAAACTAGTTTTATTTATGTGTATATTTTTTCACTATTTTGATTTTTCCCTTCCTACATCTATTTTGTTTTTTTCTAAAAAATTAGAACACCAAAAATATTTATCTTTTTATGGTAGCCTCATAATGAGAGAGATTTCTTTTGACCCCTTTATATTTTTTCCACTTATATTATTTATATTTGACATGTACATATTTTTTAGACCCCTCAATATTTGATTTTCTTAGTTGTACTATTCACTTATATCCTAATCTCAACAATATCTTCAATTATAGACCTACCAAATAAGGTCAAGGGTAGGTGGCATGCATACATGCACTATGGAGGGCTCACTCTTGGAGGTATTCAAAAGAATCATCCAAAGAAGGACCCCACAAGGACCTTTGCAGTGGAAAAAAACGGTCGGTTTTGCTGAATTTTTAAAGTTCACTTGCTCTCCGAATTTGAAAAGGTGATACAAACAAAAGTTGTAGCTCCTGGGCTGAACTTTTGCCTCAAATTTTTTCATATGTTTTTGAGCTACGAGCTGTGAGCTATGATTTTTTTAGTGGACCTCAGTTTTCCCATGCTATGCGGCCACACTCTCTCTTCGACTTTATCATTTTCCTCTTTCACACACACTTCTCCACTCATCATCCCCATCTCTCTCACCACTCCTCTCTGCACACCACTCACCTTCTCCTCAACCTTGAAGAATAAGAGAAACCATGGTGAACTCATACCTCCCACACACAACTCCATTCCAAAATTGACCACCTAGTCTCATTTTTCCTCCTCCAAATTACCCATATCTATCAAAAAAACCACAAAATTCAGCCTCTTCTCTTAAAAGACAGCATCATGGTGGTTGATTACTCAGCTTCAATTACCTTGTCTCTCAAGGAAGGTCAAGAGTGGAGAAAAAATGTACCGTCAAAGCTAGTGGACCGTCAACAAGCGTCAAAATCGGCCCTACTCAAGACACTTGGAGCATCAACCTTGTAAGAAATCCACCTTTTCTTACCTCTTAAGAGTTTTTCTTCCTTATTTGTATCCTACATGGATACTCCCATTGTAAATATCCAATTCCATTTGTAAATTAATACTAACTCTACTAACACTAACCCACTATGAAAAGTCCTATCACCTCCATTTCTCTCCTCTCTCTTTCCCCACCAACTTCTTGATAATTCCAAGCAAAAGAAATTAGATAAATTGCTGAAAATCTAACCCAACCATGGTTAGAGGAGTAACCCTAGCCTTCAAAATTGCTATAAAAGGAGGGTGTAGCTAGCACAAAAGGGGGGAGCCATAAGCAAGAGCACTATGCTATAGCTTGAGAAGCCAAGCTCAACCTCTCTAGAAGGAGCTCTTGAGTGGAAGCTCATTGTCTTATGCATGTGCTTGTGTTGTAATAGGGGATTAGCAAGGGAACTCTATGCCATTGTAAGAGAGAGAGTGATCATTCAATTGAGAGTAGGAAATCTATCATTTCTCCTACTAGTGTAAGCCCAACATTTGCTGAATCAAGGAGGGTGGATTTGGACTAAGCTTGGATACTTTGTCTCCCTTTCAACGTGAAGTAATGGACAACAATGATGCGTAAGTGTCTTGGTGTTTTTTTGTTAAGTTCTTGATAGCTTGTCTCTGGTGTTGTCATCAATCTAGCCATAAATCCCACATACTATAAGAGGGCGACAGGGTGGAGAGAACTCCCCTGGCCTTAAGACAGTGATTGGGGTGGCTTTTCTTGTGATGTGTTGTGGTGAAATTTACGCAAGCTATGTTGAACAAATACTAATCTCACTTTGATTTGTCATGACAGATTTGTAAGAAGGTATTAATGCAACAAGCACCCCCTCTCCCTTTCTCTCTTTCTTAAATATATAGTTGTGTTTGCTTGATCATTGCCGATACGTTTCAAAGCATCCCGAGCACTCTCTCTCTCTCTCTCTCTCTCTCTCTCTCTCTCTCTCTCTCTTCTCTCTCTCTCTCTCTCTCTCTCTCTCTCTCTCTCTCTCTACGCGTCCTAGTTCGCATCCAAACTAGGTGGTGCCCCAAATTTGTGTAGGGTTAGGTTGTGGGTTTGTGTGTGTGTTTGTTGTTTTTTCCCAACCCCAACCCAATTGAGCAGCATGGGAGCCTAGAAGAGTGCTTGGAGGCCACTCTTCTTGTTGCCCGCCCCAGACCGCTTCACTAGAAAGAGTTCTACTATAGTACTCATGAGCCTTCAAAAGTAATTCTCCCTATCATGAGGCTCAATCTTAAGTTCGAGCCTCATGAGCTAGAGACTCAAGAAGATGATCAACAAGGAAGAGTTCTAGAAGATTCTTTCACCCATGAGCCTCAAACCTAAGTTCGAGCCTCATGAGATAGTACTCTTGTAGATGGATTCTAGCTTGGAATGAGAGTCCTAATAGAGTATTCATGATACTTAAAAATTGAGTTTTCATGTCATGAGGCTCAAACTCAAGGAGCTAGATATTGAATGCTCAACTAAAACAAGTTAAATGAGAGTGCTTATGAGGCTTGAAAACTAAGCGTCTAACTCATGAGGCTCAAACTTAAGTTTGAGCCCAAGAGCTATATATTAAATGCTCAACTAGAAAGAGTTTTCCAAGAATCTTGTGAGGTTAATCTCAAGTCTCATAATCTACAAAGTTTTGTAAATGGTTTCTAGCTAAACAGAATCTTGCTAAAATCTCTAGGTCAAGAGGCTTGAAAAATGAGTCTCTAGGTCGTGAGGCTCAAACTTGAGTTTCGGCCTCATCAGCTAGAGACTGTAGGAGTAGACATTGTAGAGAGAGAGAGAGAGAGAGAGAGAGTCATGTAGACTGCTTTCAAATAGGAACAATTTTCCAAGAGTCCCTACCTAATAAGACTCATTGTAGATTTGATCCTCATGGATTGGAGATGCTTACAAAATGTTTTCTAGTTAATCAACTTTCATGAGTCTCTAGATATTGAGGCTCGGCTTGACAAATGATTCATATCTAGAAGGAGTCCTACTATAGTGCTCATGAGGCTTCAAAAGTGACTCTCCTTGTCATGAGGCTCAAACTTAAGTTCAAGCCTCATGAGCGAGAGGCTCAAGAAGATGATCAACTAGCTAGAAGAGTTCCAGAAGATTCTTTGGCTCATTTAGTTCGAGACTCATTAGGTAGGGATCTTGAAGATGGCTTTTGGCTTGGAAACGTCCTGATAGAGTATCCATGCTGCTTGAGTTTCCATGTCATGAGGCTCGAGCCAAGGAAGAAGATACTAAATTCTCAACTAAAACAAGTTACATTAGAGTGGTTACGAGGCTTGAAAACTAAGCGTCTAGGTCATGAGTCTCGAACTTAAGTTTCGAGCCCAAGAGGTAGAGACTAAATTCTTAACTAGAAAGATTTTTCTAAGAGTCTTTGTTTCAAGAAGCTTGTGAGCTTAAGCTTGAGTCTCATAAGCTACATAATTTTGCAAATGGTTTCTAGATAGAAAGAATCTTGCTAAAATCTCTAGTTGAAGAGGCTTGAAAAATGAGTCTCTAGGTCATGATGCTTGACTTGAGTTCGAGCCTCATTAGCTAGAGATTGTAGGAGTAGACATTGTAGCTTATGAGGATTCAAGTCTCTAATGAGCTACAGACACATGTAGAGAGAGAGAGAGAGAGAGAGAGAGAGAGACACTCATGTAGACTGCTTCCAAATAGGAACAATTCTCCGAGAGTCCCTACCTAATGGACTTATTGTAGATTTGATGCTCATGTACTGGAGATGCTTACAAAATTTTTTCTAGTTTATCAACCTTCATGAGTCTCTAGATATTGAGGCTCAGCTCGACAAATGATTCATAGCTAGAAGGAGTCCTACTATAGTGCTCATGAGGCTTCAAAAGTGACTCTCCTTGTCATAAGGCTCAAACTTAAGTTCAAGCCTCATGAGCGAGAGAATCAAGAAGATGATCAACTAGGAAGAGTCCCAAAAGATGTTTTGGCTCATCTAGTTTGAGACTCATTAGGTAGGGCTCTTGCAAATGGCTTCTAGCTTGGAAGAGTCCTGATAGAGTGTCCATGGTGCTTGAGTTTCCATGTCATGAGGCTTGAGCCAAGGAAGTAGATACTAGATTCTCAACTAAAACAAGCTACATTAGAGTGCTTATGAGGCTTGAAAACTAAGCGTCTTGGTCATGAGGCTCAAACTTAAGTTCAAGCCCAAGAGGTATAGACGAAATGCTTAACTAAAAAAAGATTTCCAAGAGTCTTTGGTTCAAGAAGCTTGTGAGCTTAAGCTCGAGTCTCATGAGCTACATAATTTTGCAAATGGTTTCTAGATAGAAAGAATCTTGCTAAAATCTCTAGCCCAAGAGGCTTGAAAAATGAGTCTCTAGGTCATGAGGCTCGAACTTGAGTTTGAGCCTCATCAGCCAGAGACTGTAGCTTATGGGGCTTCAAGTCTCTGATGAGCTACACACACACAAGATTTCGAAAGAATCTAGAAGTTTATGGAAAGCTCTAGAAATTTGAAGAAGGATCCAGAAGGTTCTAGAAGAACTAGAAGGATCAAGAAGGTTCTAGAAGATTCTAACCTCCTCAAGAAGAACCTAGAAAGTCCTAACCTCCTCAAGTAACCTCCTCAAGCACTAGTATAAATAGGGGTCTTGGGCCACAAGCCCCTCAGTCTTTCCAACACCAGTTGTGAGGCTCCTATGAGTAAATTCCTCTTCTATTCTTATATTCAAGTCTTGTCCATGCAATCAAGCCTTGTCTTGAATTCTAGTCATGTAATCCAAGTCTTGTATCTAACTCTCTTAATAAAGTATTAAGTCTTATAATCAATACTAAGCTTATCATCAAGTCCAACTTCTTGTACATTGTGAGCGCCTCCTCTTGCTCTCTTCTAGCTCTATACGCGCTCATAACAATACCCCTGAAAATTGTGCTACTAGGGACACACCTAGTGTGCCTAGAAATGAGAGATCCTTGAAATTTGATTCACAGCTGGATCTGTGGTAGACGTAAAAGTCTATACCCTTGGGATTTTGTAGGCAGCCGTGCTATGTGAAACACTTACCGCAGCCATGCATCATGGTAGAGATAAGTTTGGACAAGTTTAAGATCATCAAAAACTCAACTTGATTGTTGCACTAAAAGGGTGTAGTACAACAACAACACCCAAACCATCATTAATGGCAAGAATCTTGCTTGTCTATTAGAGGCGATTGGAACTCAACTGTGGCGATTGCGTTGATCTGAAGAGCAATTTTTGATGGATTAGAGGTAGATGGCTTCTAGCCATTCCAAATTAGATGGTTCATAACCTTACAAACAGATGGCTCTTAGCTCTACAAGAAGAGATAAATCGTAGCCCGTCTAAAATAAATGTCTCTTAGCCCTTCCGATTACCATATCGACTAATTTCACTATCCCTTCCGATAAGAGAATGTGTGGCTGAGGAAAATCCAGTAGGCTACTGTGATGTGTGAAGGAGTACAAGCGGAAGTGCGACGCGAGAGAGAGAGTGCGAGAAGAAGAGCACGACAATATGGTGAACTCGCTCTACTGTAATGTGTAGAGCATAGTGAGTTCTTATTAGGTTTTTACAAAAGAATATGTGTACATACCTGGCGGCCCGCCCACTTACCTGGGCGACCACATTGGGCTTTATACCCCAACAACCTCCCACTTAAAGTCCAATGTGGTACTTTAAGTGTGAGAGAAGCTACTATACAAGCTAATATACAAGAGATGTAGAGAAGTGATGTACTACCCTACACCTAACTGCTTGCAAAAATGCGCAAAGCTCTTTGAGGGAAGTCCTTTTGTAAGTAGATCAGCAGGATTTTCTGTGGTGTGAACTTTGACAAGCTGAAGTTGCTTATCCTCGAGCATTTCCCTGATGAAATGATACTTCACATCCACATGCTTTGTCTTTGAGTGATAAACTGGATTGCGAGCCAATTGTATAGCACTTTCACTATCACAATATAACACAGGCATCTCTTCTTTGATTCCCAAATCTGTTACTAGTCGATTAAGCCAAATTGATTCTTTGCATGCCTCTGATGCTGCAACATATTCAGCCTCTGTAGTAGACTGAGTAACACAATCTTGTAATCTAGAACGCCATGATACTGCTCCACTAGCCAATGTAAAGACATACCCTGACGTAGGCCTTCGGTTGTCTAAGTCACCTGCATAATCTGAGTCTATAAAACCCTTTACACTTAGCTCCTGACTCCCATAGCATATACGCATACTCTTTGTAGCTTTCAGGTATCTCAATATTCCTTTCACTGCCTCCCAATGTTTCTTGCCTGGGTTTGACATGTATCGACTTACTACTCCCACTGCAAATGCAATGTCTGGGCGAGTAGCAATCATTGCATACATCAAACTACCCACTGCAGACGCATATGGAATCTTATCCATTTCAGCCTGTTCTTTCTCAGACACAGGACAATCTTGTTTGCTAAGTTTCACATATGGTGGCAATGGAACACTCAGTGCCTTTCCCTTCTCCATATTGAAACGTTGCAAAACCTTGTCAATATACTCTGTTTGAGATAACCAAATCAACTTCTTTGATCTGTCTCTCTCAATGCGCATACCAAGTATATGACTTGCCTCACCCATGTCTTTCATGTCAAACGATTTTGCCATCTTTGACTTCAAAGCTGAAATTTCTTCCAAGTGCTTGCTAGCAATCAACATGTCATCCACATACAAAATAAGGATCAGCCAACTGCCATCCTTAGCCTTCTTTGTCTATAGACAGTGATCGAACTCACTACGTTTGTAGCCTTGAGAAAGCATAAACTTGTGGAATTTATGGTACCATGCCCTCGGTGATTGTTTTAAGCCATAAAGACTCTTTAACAGCTGGCATACCCAATCTTCCTTGCCTTTCTCAACAAACCCTTCTGGATGCTGCATGTAAATTTCCACATCTAAATCACCATGCAAGAACGTTGTCTTGACATCCATTTGGTGTAACACCAAATCTAATATGGCAACCAATGCAAGAAAGCATCTCAATGTAGTCATCTTAACCACTGGAGAGAAGACTTCATCAAAGTCAATGCCTTGTTCTTGCTTAAAGCCCTTGGCAACAAGCCTTGCTTTGTACTTTGGCGGATTATCATGAGCGGTGATCTCATACCTGTAAACCCATTTACAAGGTAGAGCCTTTTTGCCCTGTGGTAATTTAACTAGCTTCCATGTCTTGTTTTTATGAAGAGCTGTCATCTCTGACTGCATGGCCAATTGCCAATTCCCGGAGTCCTTCATTTGCACTACTTCCTTGTAACATGAAGGCTCATTGCAATCAGTCAACATGACATAGTTCATAGACGGAACAAACCTATCAGGAGGTCGCGTGATACGTCCAGATCTACGCACAATAGGTGGCTCAGTCTCAGCCACAACCTGTGGTTCCACTCTATCCTGTCCTTGCTCCTCTTGAGCCCTGACATTTTGTCTTGCACGTGCAGGTCCATCTTCTTGGAAGACAACTCTTCTAATCTCCTCAAACCTCTCTGGTTTAGAATGATATTTGGATTCATTAAAGTGAACATCATTACTGCGGACAACCTTTCTGGATTCGGGATCCCAAAGTCTGTACCCCATCTCACCAGAATTACCATAGCCTAGAAAGATGCACTTTCTACTCTTTGGCTCAAGTTTGTTCCTAAATTCCTTTGGAACGTGAGTATATGCCTCACAGCCAAAGACTCTGAGATGCTTGTATGAGGGCATTTTGCCTGACCATACCATCTCTGGCACTGAATCCTTCTGCAAAACCTTGCTAGGAGATCTATTTACAAGATGAACAGCTGTTGATACAGCTTTAGCCCAAAACCCATTTGGCAGTTATGCATTAGACAACATACTTCTGACCTTCTCTTGTATGGTCCTATTCATCCTCTCAGCAACACTATTTTGAGGAGGATTGTAAGGAGCAGTAAGTTCACGTTTTATACCTTTTGACTCACAAAAGTCCTGAAAGGCCTTTGAAACATACTCTCCACCATTGTCAGTGCGTAAGCATTTAAGCTTCTTGCCACTCTGATTCTGCACAAGTGTCACAAACGTTTTGAAAACACTAAACGCTTCATCCTTGTGCTTGAGAAAGTAAACCCATACTTTCCTCGAGTAAACATATATAAATGTCATAAAGTAAGAAGCTCCCCCTAGAGATAGGTTAGGCATAGGTCCACACAAATCACTATGAACAAGTGCCAACTGTGTATCTCTTCTACTGCTTCTATGCTTATGTGGCTGCTGTGTTTGTTTACCATACAGACAATGTTCACAGAATTCAAAATCATTAAATGAAAAGCCAGGAAAATAACCAGAACGAGACAAGATTTCCATTCCCTTCTTGGACATATGTCCTAACCGGCTATGCCACAAAGAAACGTTCGGCTGCTCGGTTACATTGATTACATTTTTAGAGACATTTGATACATAAATCATGTAAAGTCCTCCAGACTTTACTCCATGTACTACTGTCATAGAACCCTTGGATATCTTCCACATGTTCTGTCCAAAAGTGGTGACGTAGCCAGCATCATCAAGTAAACCTGTGCTGATCAAGCTCTTTGTAATTGCGGGAACATGTCTCACATTCTTCAGTGTGAAAAAAGAGCCATTCTGACACTTCAATTGAACATCTCCAACACCTAAGATCTCACATGTCTTCCCATTGCCTAGCTGAACATGATCTTTAGTGGTCACATAAGAGGTAAACCACTCCTTGTTTGGAGACACATGAAGTGATGCCCCTGAGTCTATAATCCAGTCACTCAGTGCATTTCCATCAGATGCTGTAAGAAGAGCTGAGTCCATTGTATTCTTCAAGAAGTAGATGTCTCCTGACACTAGACTGTCATCCTCTGCAACAGTGTTTGTCACATTTATTTCTTGAATCTTCACTGAGGACTTGTTCTTCTCACCATGGTCTTCAGCTTTCTCTTTGCCTTTTCCTGCTTTCCATTCTCTGCAGTCTCTTTTCATGTGACCCTTCTTGCCACAATGGTAGCATTCTATGTCACTCTTGCCTTTAGCACTGCCGGACTTGCTACGAGACTGATTTCTCTTTCCATCTTTGTACTTTTCTTTGGTCCTTCCCCTGACAACTAAGGCTTTTCCTTTGCTTTTGTCCATTGTCTTTCTATTGGTTTCTTCAGTAAGCAGACTTTCTTCTACACTTGCTATGTTCAAACCATCTGGAGGTGCAGAATTACTCAAAGCTGTGCGAAAAGTGTCCCAACTTTCCGGCAATGTGATCAACAGGAACATAGCTCTAACAGGTTCATCAAACTTGACACCTTGAGTTGACAACTGACTATAGATTGTGTTGAATTCATTCAGATGATTGGACATAGGTGTCTCTTCTTTCATCTTCAAGTCAACAAGCTTCTTAAGCCAGTATACCTGTGAAGCTGCACTCTGCTTCTCATAAAGATCACTCAACTTTAACCATGTTTGATAAGCCGACATCTCGTCTGCTACATTGAAGTAAACGCTTTCTGCCAAAGTCAGCATAATGGTAGAAAGTGTCAATTCATTCATTTCGCTCCATTCATCTTCGTCCATATCTTCTGGTTTTATCCCCTTGAGCTTTATAGGTTTTATCTGCTTCTTTTGTACCAACACGTGCCAAATCTGCTTCTTCCACAATGGGAAATTGGTTCCATCCAGCTTCTTAATATTGTAAAGAGCAGTGTCCTGTGATCCAGCCATAGCTACACTTCACAGTAGTTTACTTTTCTGGGAAAAATTTGGCAGAGTTTTCCCTGTAAACTGACCTCTGAACCAATATCAACCTGTCAAATGAACCAAGAAAGCTTCAGATTCTGTAGAAATTTTGGCAAAGTCTCCTTTGTAAAATGGCTCTGGTGTACTAAAAACAGACCAAAAAAACAACTCAAAAAACATAGTCTCTCTGACACTGTAAGCTGCGGGTAAACCTGTCCTGTACCTGTACTATCTCTCACTGTCCTATAAACAAACTGCGACAATGCCTCAACGGCAGTAAAGCAAAGATGCAATCCCAACTGTTTAACTCACAGTCAATACATCCTAGCTGTCTATCTAAGGGTGCTCGAGGGATCGCTCCAAGACCTGTATCACCGAAAGGATCTCAACATTCGAGAATCCCCCAGCTCAATAAAACCTCACTCGACCCTCAACAAAGGCTGCAGTAAATCTGACAGTACATAAACTTCCCACAAAGTCATACATCCACAAATTTCCCATTGTATGCTGTAACCGCCGCGGTGGTTGTTTGCTGCGTGACTCACATCCAGCAAACCCTCAACAGACATACATCATCTTTGACAATACATCCCATGTGGAAGTACCTGCAATGTCAGGATGAAATCTGGAATATCAAGCAGTAAACACAAGCTACCTGATGAACTAGTGGATGTCGCCTACAGTTTGTGTGTAGATGCGTCCGTGTCGTATGTGACACGCCTCCAAGAACTGTGAGCCGTCCTTCGATGTGTAGACAGCCACAAATCAACACTCTGGGAGTGTTGATATCCTCAGCACCTGCAGTCGTAGGTCGAAAACCCCAAATTTGCAGAGTCGGATCTGCACCCGCCGAGACCACGTAGTCGAAAATGGCCTGCGCAGACCTTTGTCGAAGCCGAACGGTGGCCGAGATGACCTCAGAATGAAATTCTGAGAACGCCGAGCCCTTCTAGCTATCCCACAGGATTTGGAGCCGTGTCTTCGTCTGTCGAATTTCACTCCAATCTGAGCTGGTGACTTTAGCCTCCTGCAGTGTTGTCCCGAGCCTCGATCTGAGCTCTGATACCAGTTGAAGGAGTACGAGCGGAAGTGCGACGCGAGAGAGAGTGCGAGAAAAAGAACACGACGATATGGTGAACTCGTTCTACTGTAATGTGTAGAGCATAGTGAGTTCTTATTAGGTTTTTACAAAAGAATATGTGTACATACCTAGCGGCCCGCCCACTTACCTAAGCTACCACATTGGGCTTTATACCCCAACATCCCCTTCCTCTGCTCCTACAGGTTTCATGGAGGAACGCCTTCTTTGAAGCACTAGCGAAATGTGCAAAGTGTTCACATGTCACCCTACAAACGTGTCCATATTTATGTCTCAAAACAAGAAGCTTACTTTTTCCTAACAGATTGCCGATCTGTGGAAGTTGTTGCTGCTCCTGCTGCTGAAGCCAGAGGTGCTGCGGGTGAGGACTCTCTCATGCGTTGCATGGAAAGGCTTTAGCGAATAAGCAGCAGTGAAAACATTTTTTCACTTAAGAGCGCGTGTATCAGGTAGAGTATATTGCCATGGAGACCACAGGAAATGCAGGGGCAGCCATCGCCAAGTTAGTGGTCGCTACTGCTACTGCTGTCGACAGGTCCACGGGGACTTGTGGTGGGGAGAGAAGGGATCAGAGTAGACAGACTTTGAGGGCCACAGAAAGGATTCTTTTAATGTGTGGTGAGGTGGTATGGAATGCTTGCGATCCATTTGGGTCGCAATTGTGTAGCTTATGCCTTGTTCTACATGCAGAGCAAGGGTGGGGCGGCGTGGCAACTAGCGCCATGGAAAAGGCAAAGAAGCAAAATTCATGATAGAGGCAATCGAAGAAGCAAATTAATTCTGCTCACGACAAAGGCACGGTTTCATGCCGAGCTCAAGGCATAGCCGTTCGTGATTAGATATAGCTGAGGGTGGGCTCACGAACAACAGTGAATAGTACTTCATGGTTTCAAGGCGGGCTCACTGCACAACAGTGAGGCATGGCTGACACATCCATTGTCACCTTTCAAATTTTAAAACTAACGTTTGATTTCAAATTTGACGGAGAAATCTAAACGTTGTCGTCAAAGTTGACGGACTTGGTTAATGACTAAGAGTGTACTGCTCGAACTGTAGCTCGAGCCTTGTTGCTTGTGGTTATCAAGTCTTACTTATGAGCTAGTTCACATGTACCTCAGGTTTGCTATTGGTTGGCAACCAATTGTGAATCCTTTTGATTTCCACGAGGAGTTTTCTAGAATGGAGTCGCAACTTGTTGGCAACTAGCTCTTGCATGGTGAAGGGGTGAAGCGAGCAAGGAAGCGCACAAAACAACAAGGCCACGTTTGTTGCTTTCTTCGCAGAATGTGTACTTTTCAGTTTGCAAAGAGAAAAAACCTCTTTTTTAACTAGTTTCTCATTGTCTGTGTAGCCGTCATGTGAACATGGCAAGGAGAGGTTGTAGGTTGCACACAAGTGCACTATCTGTCACACATGTGAACTGGCTCTATGTTTCATGGTAGGCTCATTGCACAATAGTGAGAGGCGTGACTGACACGTCCATCATTACCTTTCACACGTCCATCATTACCTTTCAAACTAATGTTCAATTTAAAATTTGATGGAGGAATCTAACATTGTCATCAACTATGAAGGACTTAGTTATACGTAGTTCCTCCATGCTTCCTCATGCTTGCTCGAACTATAGCCCGAGCCTTTTTGGCTATGGTTATCAAGTCCTAGTTATGTTTCATGGAGGCTCACTAGGCATTAGCAAGAGGCATGGTTGACAAATCCACCATTACCTCCTCAAACTAACATTCAATTTCAAATTTGGCGAAGGAATCTAATGTTTTCATCAACTTTGACAGACTTAGTTAATTACTAAGGGTGTAAGTAGTTACTCTATGGTTTCGCGTGCTTGCTCAAACTATAGCTTGCACCTTGTGGTTATCAAGTCCTAGTTATGTATCACAATTCTGTTTATACGATTTCTCATCATACATCCTAAACTATGACCTAAAACAATCTCATGAGCTTTTGTGAAGGACGCACCACATACCAAGCTAGGTGTTGTTGGGGCAAAGGATCACCATGTTGATGGAGGGGCATGTGGTCCCGTTCCCTCAACTTGAAAATGATGCAATGCCTCACAAGCAAAAGATCATGAGTCCAAGTTTCTTACATCAAGAATGTCTAAAATCTCTTCCAAATTTCTTATTGTTTTAGTTTTGATTTTTTTGCTCCCGCAGTTGGAAAAAGTTGGCTATTTTGGATGTTTAATCCAAAACAAAGTTCCAAGTGGAATCTTTGAGCTGTGGGTGTTACTTGAAGAGTTAATCTCCCGTTTGAGCCTTGGCACAAGAGTGTACAAGAGAAATTATACGTAAGCTTTTAGATCAAAACATTCATACTAATCCTTCTCATTTCTAGCACAGGAGAATGTACAAGTTCCTAGTAAACTTTAACAAGATGTTTTAGAAAAATTCTCAAAATACGTCCCACAATGTGAACTACTACAATATCACAAGGTTTTGCAAGGGATGCATCACATACCTTGCTACGTACTATTGGCCCTTGCCTTCCAAATATACATGGCTAGGTATGTGCCTCCCAAGAAAACTCTTCTAGTGCTAAGCTCTATATGAAAATTTGATGAGAAAGAATCCACGGAGTTACTACATGTCTTGTAAATTTGGAATTTTGTGTTGTTTGATCTCATAATATAGTACAAATTCTAGCATGGAGTTTTTGTGGTTGGTTCTAGACACAACAATGTTTCCCATTTCTTTGTATACTCGCGATCCCCATCTAAACATCAACATTTTCCAAGTTCTCTTTATACTCTTGATTCCTAGCATGTTGTGCAACTTCTTTGAGCTAGGAGGACTGGACACCCGACCATTGACAATGGACACTTGGCAAAGCTACAATCTACCCACAACCTACCAACAACAAAAAAAATCCTTTCACCACTAGTGTGTATCCTTGATATTCTATGTCAAGATCATGCATAAATTGCATCCCCCTACCCATAAAGGAAAAAATGCTCACCTTCAATCTTTCCCTATCACATATGCGATAGAATGGAGGGTGCACAACTTATACCCTCCAACGCAAAATTATTTAGAAGAAAAGCCTTGTTGTAGGATTACTAAGTGCATTCATCTTAGTGAATACCCAAACAAAGATCAAATTCTTCAATCAAACACATAGTACCCTAAACCACTCAATATAGTTAAAAGCTCTCAAATCCGTGAATAAAAGATAGCATATCATTGTGTGATATCGAAACCAATTTACTCCTGACCCTACAAAGGTGGTACTTAAAGCGGCTTCCATAAGCCATACAACGGCCACAAAACCTTCCCAAATTGGTTGTGTATCCAAGTCGAACTCTGGCTCAGTATACAACAAGGCATCTAGTGGACGTGCAACACTCGGATACAGAGAGAGAGAGAGAGGGGTAGACGATGGTGTGTGTTTTCGATGCCACCCCTCTTTCTTGCAGTGCACAATTCAGCACACACATCCCCCCCCCCCCCCCCCCCCCCCTCTCTCTCTCTCTCTCTCTCACATAGACTTGAAGGTAGGAGCCTAGAAGCCCGCACACAAAATTGTACGTGTCGAATTTTCCCTCTCTCAACACGAAAGTCAAGGCCACACTTTTGTAGTAAAAAAAGTTCGAAACGTTTCTATAGAAACTGCCTCCAGCAATGCTAACAAACAAGTTGCACATACGAAGAAGTGCAATGAGTATGATGCATGCAACACAAACAAAAACACAAAAAAGAAAGGAAGGTTGTTTTTGTTGTCGTGTGTGTGTGTGTGTGTTTGGGGGGGGGGGGGGGGGAGGGGGGGGGTTGATGCATTTCTCCAAAGGTAATTGCAGCCAATCAACCATAAGTGTAGAGATCATCATCTCCTTTGAGAGCTCAAAAAGGATGGTCATAATCTAAAACATTGTTGCAACCCAAGGAGACGAAGAAATCCAAACCAAAACCTTGAATTCACATGTGAAAACTACTAGGCCTTACTTAACAGACACAGATTAAGACAAATCAAGTTAAGGAAAATCATGACCTTAACATAGCATGGAGGATTGGCGATTATAGCTTGGGGCTTTGAAAGCTATGCTTGCTTCATCCGATTCTATACAAGTAGGTAGCAAGGAATAGATAATTGACTTAAGATGTTTTCTTTGTGTCTTGATCTTTGAGGGCCACTACAAGAGGTCACTTGAATTTCGGTGCCACATTACCGGTGTCATTGGCGGGCGTCGATATATGTGTGTATTTATGGAGGGAGCTAAGGTTTTTTAAATAATTTCATTTTCAAAACTCCGACGCCTATTCCGGCAGGTCTTTCGACGCCAATGTGAATGCGCATTCCGACGCCCCTTTCCAATGCCTGTACTAATAGCTGTATCGTCGATACCTGCAAAAACCAAAACCGCGGGCTTTCTCTGTGCATTTCTCCTAATTCTTGTGCCACATCTCATGCTCTCCTCTTCACTCTCTCTCACAGATTTGCTGTGATACGTCGTCGGAGGTGCTAATCTTGCTTGTGGGTTAGCGTATAACACTAAGGTAAAATTGTTTTCGTGTTTAATTGTAGATTTAGGGTTTAGGATTTAACTTTGTGTTTGTGTGTGCGTTTTTGCAGGTTCTAAGACTTACGCGACAACTTTCATTGCTCAAATAGAACTAATGTGAGTGTTCAAACTTTTAAATGCATATTAAGTTTATTTAAATTACTTTGTATATTAAAAAAAGAAAATTTCATGCTTTAAAATTTGAATGCTTTAAAAGAAATTAGGATTTGTTATGTGAAATTTCATTTTAAATTATGAAAAAAATTTGTTTAAGTTTATGAAAAAATCTTGTTTTCAAAAAAATATTTATTGAATTATGTCGTTTTTCAAATTATGTAGTTGATGAGGTTTATGTTTTAGGTTAAGTTCAAGTTATAAGTTAATTAGATTAGGTTAAGTTAAGCTGCGTTGTTATGTTAGGTTATACGTTAGGTTAGATTAGGTTATCTTATACGTTAGGTTAGATTAAGTTAAGCTACGTTAGGTTAAGTTATATTAGGTTATGTTAGGTTAAGCTACGTTAGGTTATCTTATATGCTATGTTAGGTTAAGTTACGTTAGGTTATCTTATGTTAGGTTAGGTAAAGCTACATTAGGTTAAGCTACGTTCGACAATACGGCAAGCTATAGAGCTTACCCACAGCGCATATTAAAAACAACACAATGGCGATCCATTCGTCAATACAACAAGCCATAAAGCTTACCCACAACACATATGCATTGTGGGCAAGCTCTATGGCTTTCCGTATTGCCAACGGCTTGCCATTGTGTTGTTTATATGTCCGCGAGCGAATTTCAAGTCCTAAAATAGTACCATGACGAGCCGTTTGGCAATACAGCAAGCCATAGATCTTGCTTACAGTGCATATGCATTGTGGACAAGTTTTATGGCTTGCCATATTGTCAAACGGCTGGCCATTCTATTGTCTATATGTTTGCGAACGATTTTCAAGCGCTAAAATTACCTTGTGTCCCTAAAAACAACACAATGGCGAACCGTTTGGCAATACGGCAAGCCATAAAGGTTTCCCACAAAGCGTATGCATTGTGGACAAGCTCTATGGCTTGCCATATTGCCAACGGCTTGCCCTTGTGTTGTCTATATGTCTACGAGCGGTTTTCAGGCCAAAAAATCGCTTCACAACTCTAAAAACAACACATTGGTGAGTCGTTTGTCAAATTGGCAAGCCATAGAGCTTGCCCACATCGCATATGCATTGTGGGCAAGATCTATGGCTTGTCATTTTGCTAAATGCTTCACCATTGTGTTGTTTTTATGTTAGTTTAGGTTATGTTAAGTTTAAGTTATATGTTAGGTGAGATTATAGGTTAGGTTAGAGCTATCGACCGCATAATAGTCGAGAAAATTCAAACGGACTTTGAATATGACTCGTGTACTTCTAAAAATGCAAACGGACTTCGGTTAGGTTAGGTTATAGGTTAGGTAGATGTTATAAGATAAGTTACATTAAGTTAAGTTAGGTATAGGTTTTACGTTAGGTTAGATTATATTATAGGTTAGGCATAATGATTAGATTAGAGCTAGCGTCAAATTAATAGTAGTAAAAACGCAATCGGACTTTGAAAATGACATGTGTACTTCTAAAAACGCAAACGAATTTCGGTTAGGTTAGATTATAGGCTAGATAGATGTTATAAGTTAAGTTATATACATTAAGTTAAGTTACGTATAGGTTTTACGTTAGGTTAAATTATAGGTTAGGCATACCGATTATAGGTTAGGTTAGAGCTATCGTCAAATTAATAATAGAAAAAATGCAATCGAACTTTGAAGATAACTCATGTACTTCTAAAAACGTAAACGGACTTTGGGTAGGTTAGGTTTAGGTTATAAGTTAGGTTACATTAAGTTAGGTTAGGGTTATGTTATAGGTTAGGTTAGAGCTACGTCAAATTAATAGTAAAAAAATGCAATCGGACTTCAAAAGTACACACAGACTGAAAGAACCTTAATATATAGCCATTGACCAATAAAGACAATATTATTACCCTATGTTCCTAATCTTCATGCATCTCTAGATTGAGGTGTGCGGGGATCGGGTCTAGCTAGAGAATGTGAGGTTGTTAGAGCTAGCAAAAAAAATTTGAAAACATGCAATCGGACTGTTGGAATTAGGGTTGCAGAGAAACACACACAGCTTGGAGAAGACGAAGGAAGCTCAAGGCACACAATAGAGAGTGTGTTACTTAGTGTGCAATGGAAAGATAGATAGCCCTAGAGTGATGGGCGTATATAATATGCATGGGGAGAAAAAACTCCTAAAGAGGGAACAAATGCCCCGGCGGTCCTAGTGTGTTCACACACATCACTACCACATGTATATGGTAACAAATCCCCACTGGAGTGATGCGGTGAACGAGAGCTGGCACATGAGTAAAGGGAAGTGCCATGCCCTGAGGACAGGATCAGTCCACAAAGGGGAGTAAGCCCAAAGCTTTGTAGAAAGCTTCAAGCTTCTCACGAGACAATGCCTTTGTGAAAAGATCTGCAAGGTTGTCCTGTGTTGGCACATAAGCCAAGCTGATCTCTCCTGCTGAGAGACTCTCCCTGACATAGTGGTAATGCACCTCAATGTGCTTTGTGCGAGCATGAAAAGCTTGGTTCCTCTCAACTGCCAATGCGCTCTGACTGTTAGTGTAGATAGTGTTGGCAGTGTCCTGTCCAACACCCAAATCATCCATAGGGCGTCTGAGCCATACACACTCAACCGTAGCTGTGAAGACTGCCCTGTACTCAGCCTCACAACTCAAAGTGGCCATAGTACACTACAAGAGGTTGTGTGCTCTTGTGACGCTGTTAGCGACGGAAATACACTGGGTTTTTATAACCCCCGGTGTCGCTAAAACCGTCGCTAATAGCATCGCTACGAGAGCATCGCTACGAGAGCGTCGCTATAAGCGTCGCTATATAGTGACGCTTATAGCGACGCTCATAGCGACGCTCAGAGCCATAAATAGCGACGGTTATAGCGATGCCCGAGAGAATTTTTTTTTGGTGACAGGGCATTGAATGCCCTACTACCCATCAACCATATTGTACTTGATTCACTTTTTAACAAAAGTGCAAGGGTAGATAATAGACCCAAAATAGTCACCCACAAGACGCATTGTTTGCAAAATTGACAAGCGTAAAATTGACAATTGTACACATCATAGGCAAAATGAATTGATTGGCAAATGTAATAATGACAATTGTACAACATCATAGGCATAAAGAATTGATTGGCAAAATGAACTGCGGTGACAATGTAATAATATACATGGTTCAAAAAGACGTATAAAATCCGTCTCATGATACATAAGCTATGAGAAACCCTGAACTAATGCTATCTACCTACGGCTAAACTGACGTCGTCTAGTCAGACGTCTCATTGCGTCCAAGCGGCGTATCTGTCGGATTCTGCAAAAAAAGACAATAAGACAGCTTTCAGTAAGTATAAACATATAACGACATTTATAAAACAATACAAAAATAGAAAAGAGTAAACCCTAATACTAACCATGCCGCCACGAGAACTGAGAATATCCATCAGGGCGTTTAAGCCCTTCCTGCCTGCGTACTCGCACTCGTACGGTGTGGGATCACGTCCTGTCATCGACCACTGTCAAAACATACAAAGATTTCATTATGTTAGAATTAAAAAACTCATAAACCCTAAACTATCGAACATAAAGAGCAATGCGAAAACACTTACAAAATCGGCCTCAAATGATGCCCATCCACCGCTCCCCAAGTGGTGCGAGCTCCCTGCCTCTACTCGCGCTCTGGCTACATCCTTTTGTTGCTTCCACTTGTCGGGATTCTCGCGCGCTGCTTTCTTCGCATTCTTCCAATCTTCTTTGGCCAGCCAATCTGGCCTGTTCGACCCATGCTTGATTGCTTTTTGCACTTCGGAACGCTTGTGTTTGCAGTATTCGCGCATCCGAATCTTCATCAGGTCTTCAATGAAGCGTTGATCCCGTGTTGGAATGGGAAAATCATCATGAAGTATGCTGATGACTCTATTTTTTAAATCACTTGGTACTTCACTCCATTTGTTTAGTATGTAGTGTCTAAACAGCTGAGAGCAAAGACCACGCATGCGCGAGATCACCTTCTTGCCGTCATCATCCATGATGATGCCGCCGCTGAAGTCGACGGAGTAAGGCAAGCCCTCTGGCCGGTGACGCGTGAACCTGGGTGTCCCGGCAGGGGTCTCTAGCGGTGTGTCGATGGGGGTATGGACGTCAGGTGTCTCCACTGGCGTCTGGGCCCCGAAGCGAGGAGTGTCAAGTGGGGTGGCTCCTGGCGGAGTAGGTAGAGGTGTGTAGCTGCTAGGAACAGTCAGTCGCGCAAAACCTGGCGTAGATGGCGATGCTGTGGCTGGTGTGGGGGCGGGCAAAGAAGGGGAGGGTAAAGAGCCTCGTCGAACACGAGGCGGTGTGGAGGCATCGGCGGCGGAATCTCCACAAAACCCGCCACCACCACCACTCGAGCGCCAGTGTCTAGACGAGTGTGAAGATCGTCTCGTCGACGCCGAAGCTTCGGAGCGCACCGAATGCTCCGAAAGAGAGGGAGATGCGGATGGAGTAGGAACGCGCGATGATGCGCCAGAGCGATGACGCTCCACGTACCACTGTCTCTGCTGCGGTGACAAAGAAGAAAGAAACTCCTCATCATCCATACCTGCATTAAACACACGAATATTTAAACTTAATATTGAATGAATAGAGTAGACAATGAGGCAAAGACCATTAAATACAATGACGTAATGACGCATATAAATACAATGACGCAATGAATTGAGTGATAGAAGAGGCAAGTCGAAAACTCAGAATTTTCAATCAAAAGATGTGAGCGCGAGTAGAAAAGAGCGTTATACACCATGGAAGGTACTTAGAGAGCCAGAGCTTTTACAACACGGAGCAAAATTGTTCAAATACAATATTTGTGGCTTTAAGAGATCTCTCTCTCATCCTCGCATAACTCAGCATAACTTCCTATATCTATATAGAGCTCTCCGTTTAAACACATATCCTCTGTTTCATTTTGTAGCTCCTCTGCATGCACCCCATATAGAGTAGTAGCATCTTGATGCTCGTCTGGCACCACCGCAGCGGCTTCTGATTGAGCATCTTCTCTGATCTCCTCCATTGATGCCTTTGTGATTGGCACATGATAGCCTTCATACGTCCTTGCACTACGAGGGGCTACCTCTATGACGTACCACCAGTTTGATGTAGACTTTGTAGGATGAAATATTACCTGCCAGAGCCACATAACTTACATGAGAGCTTTCAAGCACATAACTTGTAAAAGGGGGATGCTAACTATTTACATACTTACTTGTTCACAATGCTCGGGTAGTACGAAAGTGTCTCTTAGGCCAGTCCATTTCTTAGTAGAATCCACCTCAAGAAAACTAGACTCTCCTCTACGCACAGTAGCGTTGCGACCCTCCATGATTATCTTGAACCATTGCACGTCGAACAAGTCGACAAAAAATCCTCTGTAATCGATCCTCAAAATCTCTTGTAGCGTGCCGAAGTAAGTGAGTTCCGCCACCACAGGATCTGCATCAGAGGAATGTCGTCGACTAGACTGTTCAAATTTTGCCATGATTCCACAATCTTGAGTAAAACGCTTTTTGTCGATCCGTTCCACCCTAAAATGTCGACCTTTACACCATGCTACTGTGTATGACTTATACTACAACGAACAAAGATTATGAGTGGCCGTTCAAACGTTTAGAAATAAAGTCACTAGCTAGTCGTACATTGCAAACTTACCTTGGTCGCGCAACCCCGAGAGTACTCCCACTCTTCCTCAGTCACTTCGTCACCGCATTGTTGTGCGCTTTTCAATTGGTTGTGCAACCATCTTAAGCTCATGAATGTTGGTAGGCTCTCCAGAACTGTCGGATAGTGCATCGGTGGTCGTCTTCCCCGTCTCCACTCGATTCGTGCCCTTTGTCGCTCTTGTTTTGCATCCTCATATTGTGAAATCCACTTTTGCATCACTGGATTGTGAAGCATGCAAAATCAGTTGATTTTAGCCTCTAGATCTTCCGTCATCTTCTTCTCAACACCGAGATTGCACATGACAATCCCAGATATGCACTCATCATCTATGGTTCGCCATAGCGTGTCCCGGGCTTTATCAAATCCGTCTAGCCACTCTCCAATGTACACTAGGGACTCTGATACCAACCAACCTTCTGTCATGCTACCCTCCCGACGTGCCTTTTGACGCACATATCCCTTAAGCGTTTTCATGAAACATTCTAAGAAGAACATCCATCTGGAATGAACTATGCCAGCTATTTCCACCTCATCAACTATGTGAACAAGAAGATGCACCTAAATGGTTAGCATGGTAGTAGGAAAATGTTTCTCAAACATGCACACAAGCTCCGTAGCATTTAGTTTGGCGAATGGTATGGAGTCTACGTTGATCTCCTTTTGTGAGATCCATTGCACCAGCTTTGCAAGTTTGTAGATTGTGTTACGGATGTCGAGAGACAAACATCCCTCAATGGCAACCGGTAAAATAAACTGTAAAGTATGAGCAGCAATGATATTAAAGTCCACATTTTATGCAATGATATTAAAGTCCACTATGAACGTACCTGACACATTTTATGCCAATCGTGTGACTTCAAACCGGTAAGCTTTCCTTCTTTAGTAAAACACGTTCGGAGCGAGTGCATTACGCCAGTGGGGGTCCGCAAAGATCGAATGGTCTCTTTTACTTTGCGTTCTTGGGCTCTTGTGAAAATCCATGGTGCTTTAGAGAGTTTTATCGATCCATCAGACGCTGTTTGCGGCCAATATTGCTCCATATGATCCACATTTCTAAGGTCAACTCTGGCTCCCAAAGTATCTTTCTTGCCGGTCAAATGGTCCCATAGTAGATTACCCACATTCTTGAATATGTGCATTGGATCGAGCAAGTGATTGATCATGAGTCGGGGCCAGTATGGTAACTCGTACCATAGAGATAGTCTCTTCATCCCTGGAGGCAATCCGTCATCGCACATCTCCTTCTGCTCTAACCATGCTTGTGTAGACATCCTTGGTGGCTCTCTTCCCAAAAAGCCATCGCGTAACACATGATTCTCTCGAAGATACGCTTGATGACCTTCGTAGATTTGCTTCTTCAGTAAGGGCGCCCTACGTGCATTCAGTCTAGGTCCACATGTGACACATGCTCTGTATCCGCTTGTTTGAAGCCCTGCATGTATCCACATGATAATATATCAACTATGGGAAAAAACAAGATTTACAGTGTGTGAGTGAGGAGTGTCAATAGATCACCTGAGCATTCTGTTAGCCCGGGATAGTCATGCATGGTCCACATTAGAATGCCTCTGATCAAAGAATTCCGTCGTCTTGTGTGTCGGCTCATATCCACCACCTCTATGCCAATCCACAATTGTTGTAGCTCTTCCAATAGTGGACAAAGATACACATCCATATTCTCCACTTTATATCGCCCTGGCACAATCAAGCTTAGCCATAGGTGCCTGTTGAGCCAGCAGAGGATCACACCCACATTTTTGCTCACACTCATCATTTTTGTAACCATTGATTGTAATAAATGTCTTTCTGACATTGATTTTGATTGGAGCCATTCATTAAGTAACGGGACTCAATTGAGTTTCCAGCTTATAATTCCGAAGTAATTTCACTTGCTGATGTAATTAGTTAGAGATGTTCTCACCTCCAAGGCTGAGGTATATAAGCCAAAGTTTTGTAACCTAAAAAGGAGAGTTTATATTTAATCAAAGTGAGTTTTTGGAGCGTCGTGACTGTGTCTGAGAGAGAGAGAGAGAGAGAGAGAGAGAGAGAGAGAGAGAGAGAGAGAGAGAGAGAGAGAGAGAGAGAAAGAGTCTTATCTACTTGCTACGCGAGCTACGGAGCCGCCATTGGAGAAGCGACACCGCCATTGTGTTAGCAACGGCGAGAGCTACGCACAGATACTAAGAGTGCACGCTATCGACTTCTATGTGTGGTAAGTTCCTACGAGCTTCGGTGTGAGTTTTCTTCCAACTCGTGTGTCGAAATGGAGCGTGCAGCATATCTATAGAACCACAACGAGTAGAGCTACGCATTAGTACCATCGGGGTCAAGTTTCGGTCACCTGTATTTTTCGGCCTGTCTTCATACGCGTTTGCCGCAGGGAGTGGTTATAGGTTGATTTTGCAGTTCAAGTCTTTAGGGTGTTGTTCTTACCTAGTGTATAGACTTCCCCTTGAGTTTGAGATCGATTCAATGATTCTAGATCCTGTTTCGTATAGCATTCGTTCGTAGTAAGGATTTCAGTCACTTGCGTATTTTAGAACTTCGATTTGATTTCCTTAGTAGTGATTGTCATTAGAAGGTCGAGTAGGTGATTTGACACCCACCTAGTTGTTCCATGCACCTGCGCGTCAAGCTTCGTCCTCGTCTGACAAATTCTGTTGTTGGTTGAGTTCTCGCTATTTAGCTTCCGCTAGCGGCGTAACCGCCTTAACATTTGGCGCCGCTGCCGGGGACGAGAGCCCTAAGTAGGTGACCTTAGACTAATCCTACGAGGTGAGTCGTATAAACTACTTTGTATACTTTAGTTAGAAAAGATCTAGGAGTGGTGGACTTCGAAGATCGCGAGAGATACTAGGAAGTGGGGTATTCCTGGGTCTTCCGTGTTGACAGTATTTTTAGATTAGCTTAGATTTGTTTGTTGTTTTGTTGGTGTTGAGTAGTTGTTGATAGAAGAAGAATTTGCTAGTCCGTGAGTGGCAGTGGATCTCTTTAAAATCACAATTACCAAACCCATTTCATGATTAGGAATAGCTTAGGTAGGACTTCATTTGATCCTGATCTAGAGCTAGTAATCATTGGAGTATTTGCTTGATATGGTTGATTGCATGTTAGATCACTAAACCGTTGAGTTAGTAGTGAAACTTGCAATAAACAAAAGTCAGAGAAATTTTCTGTGTATCTGGGAGTTGTTGAGCACTTGAGAAAGCTTTAGGAAGGATTCTGTGCCAAAAAACTGGAAATCTGCAACTTTAGACATCATACGCGTATGATGTCTAAATGACCAAACAGAGACCAAAACGGAAATTTTGACTTTACCAGAGTGTTCAAAAGGGGAGTTATACCCTAATTTCAACTTAAAACAAGAGCATTAACACTCAAAGAAACCCAAAAAGACAAGTCGGAGTCCAAGAAACGCAAAGAATAGGAAATTTTGGATTCAGATCTTGTTTTTACATTCAAACCTGACAAAAACACTTGAAACTCAATTATAAACATTGGAGAAGGCTTAAAACAAAAAATAGTCAAAATCTGGGACAAAAGACATCATACGCGTATAATGTCTTTTAGCACATCCACTGCTTAATTTTGATATCTGACCTGACAAGATTGTTACAAACACTGTAGAAAGCATAAATATCAAGTCTTGACCCAAATTGAGGAAAAAGACATCATACGCGTATGATGTCTTTGACCTAATTTTGGACATATTTTGATACTTTGCCAACACAGATCCATTGTAATAGCTGTCTAGAGGTTATATTTCAAGTTTCATCCCATTTGGATCACAATTGACCCAAAACAAGTCAAAAGCAGAAAATTGCCAAGAAAAGCCTAAATTAGCCATAACTTGCTCAAACAGAGTTCAAACTGAATTTTGTGAGTGGACAGAGCATAAGGGGGCTACTGAGAGTGAGCATAACCAAAATAGTCCAAATCTGTGAAAAAAGACATCATACGCGTATAATGTCTTTTTCAGCATAACTGCAACAAAATTCTCACTTGATGAAACAGAAGTTGTCCAACTGCCAAGATTAAACAATTGACCAAGTATCAATCAATTTGGATCAATTCTGACCACAAAAACTTGGGAAAACAAATTGCCGAGACGGAGAAGTTAAAGTCCTTTAGAGGAATTGATGAATTTGAGATCGGGCAGGAATCTCCAGAATAACCAACCAAAACAAGGGGAACAAGCAAGTGTCATATCAACCGAGGGAAGTGTAAACCAAAGTTGGGTGCAACCATTAGAGCCGATCTTTGAAGGAAGTGTTTCTGATACTTCTTCGGAGAGATCTTACGAGATTTTCACCGCACACTTGGAACACTTGAACCTGAACAACAGAGAAAATATGGCGGCAGGATCATCAAACCCTTTCGCCACAATGAAGCTATTGCTCATAAAATACCAGTACGACAATGAGCAAGAGGCCAAGATCTACAAAGATGGAATGGACCGCTATTGTGTAAAGATAGAAGAGAGACCTAGTGAGTTCAAGGACTTAGTGCCTGTGAGCTATAGCGGAGATAGATATCTAGATGACGAGGGTACCATGTACTTGGTAGTCCTAAACCCTAACATTGTGGACAAGTGGGGATTGATGGGCACCAAAGCCAAAGTAGATGAAGAACTTGAGGAGAAAGCACCAATAATGAACTTACCTGATGCGAGGTTAAGAAGAGAGAATGAAACTACAAGGATCAACACTGATAACATCTATGTGGGGCTATACAAATATAATAATGGAGAGAAAGATCTCTATTATAGATGTGAAGAACCCTACACCGGAGAGTTGACAGACCAAAAAAGACTTTATGTCTTTACCTACACAGAGGGATCGGAAGTGAAAATTGCCGCTTACGACAAGTATGGGAGACAATACTCAACAATGGGCAAGAAAGAATTAGAAGGATATACATACTTTGGGAGACCACTACATCAGTATTATGTTACTTCTAGCTCACAAAGACCAGCACCAACAAATGGAGTGCAAAACCCAATGACAACAGGAGGACAAAGAACTCAGGTTGCTGACTCTTTCAGTCAACCTCAGTACTCGAAGCCCGGACCAATGGGATCATTACATTCTAGAGAGTCAATGGATACGAATCGAGTTAGTGCAGTTCCAATCCCCACATATACCACTCCAGGTCCAAGGTTCGAAGCGGAACCATCACATTTACCTCCTAGTAGTAGATTCAGGGCAGGGGAACCGACAAGGGTAACCCATGAAGTCCATGATGCTAGAGAAAGATTTAGCCGGGACACAGGAGCAATGAGATTGGTAGCAGGCCATGGACGTATGAGACCATCTCAAGTAGCCAAGTGTATGCCAAAGAAGTATGGTGGTTCAGGAGATCCGTATGCACATGTGTCACTCTTTAAGCAAGTCTTAAGAGCTGAGCAGATAACAGATTTCCATACACAATACGAGGGATTTGGTCTTACTCTAGAAGGTACGACATTGACATGGTTTCAACCACTGAACATAGGGGGATTCCATGACATTGACCATTTGCTAAGAGAGTTTGCTGAGGAATTCTCAAAACGAGGGATTAAGCACAATACGGTCTCACAAATATATGCTTTTAAACAGAGAGAACACGAAAAAGTGAAGGAAGCTTCACTTCGCTTCAAACAATACATTGAGAGATGTCCAGTACGTGAACGACCACAAGATGACAGACTATCTGTTCTCTTTATTGAGGGACTGAGAAACGACACTCTCAAGAAGGACTTGCACTTGAAAGCTTGTACAAGTTTCGAGCAAGTAACGAGAGAAGCATTGTACTTAGTGGATAACTGTACGGTTTATGGAGAGGTGTCAGCGGATACAGATTTTGTATCCAGTAGCTCTTCCTCTGTAGTGAGCGAGACTACCACTAAAAAGAATGTTCAAACAACAACCATGCCAAATGTAGAGCAAATGATAGAAGAGGCTCTAAAAAGGATGGCACCATACCAAAAACCATTGCCAAAACCACTGAAATGGTGTGCTATTGAACAAAAAAGGACAAACCATCCAACAGAGGAGTGCTATTACAACAAAGGGTATGTAAGGGAGCGTCAGTATGCACCTCTTGCTCAATTAGCACCACCTCAAGTACATCCAGTACCTCGATACCCAACGGGAAATGTACCAGGACCTATGGGGATAGAAAGACCGCAACCGGTATTGGGACAACAACCACCTTTACCAGGAGCAAGACCAGTAGGCATTAGATATGCACCATCCTTAGAGAATCAGGAAGAACAAGCCTTAGTGCCTATTCAAGCCTATTATGAAGAATCTGGTGCACACATGTCTCCAACTGTGTATTACCCACCAGAAGAACCCAAACAACCAGAACCATGGGGCATGATTGGGAATGTTGGAATACCAACAGCTATAAGTGCTTCTGATGAAGAGAGATACAATTTGGACGCAAGAACATTGATGTTCATAGCTCATGGAGGGTTAACAGGACAAAGACCATCCTATCCACAAAGGACGAATCAAATGGGACCAAGACCAGCACTAGGACCCTGTTACAAGTGTGGAGGTGACCATCTGATGAATGTTTGTCCACATACAGAAATCATTAGAATTAACGCTTATTGCACTGAGTGTGGGGTTACTCACTTCATTGAGGATTGTTCAAAGAATCCAAACAAAGTGCAAAAGACGACATTGAATATGCTAGAAACTATTCCTACCAGCAGTGGGTCTGAAAATGAAACTCTGATACCAACGCAAGTTGTTAATAGAGCTCAAGCTAAGAAAACCACTAGAGAACCTAAGAATGGAAAGTTAGCAACTGAAGTGGTTAGTCAAGGACCGCGGACTCAGAGAAACACATGGAAAGCTAGAAAAGCACGCATGAAGTTGAGAAAAGAACGTGAAGACGCTATTCTAGCTGAGGAACTAAAGCAAACTAAAGATAGATTAGAAAAACTTGAGAGTCAAAACGGGAAACGAGAGATGAGCCCGGAAAGAACGAAACAAAAGAGTATCAAAGAAACAACGAGCTTAAGCTAAGGGGGATCAGTGCTAGTCGACAAAGTACACGAACCATTGGACACACTGATGAGAGCTTACGAAGCTAGGTTAAAGAACAACCAAACACAAGAACAGAGATGGATGACATACCCAAACGCGGAATTGGAAAAACAGAGACTTGAAATGTGCCAGAGAATGATCGAGACTGCACAAGCCTTATTAGAACCACCAAGAGAAACAATGAATTGTGGAACGGAAAACCCAATTCAGCAAGAGACTATCGTTTCACCGGTAGCTGAAAAGACTTCCAGTGCACAAAAGCTTGATGACCGCATAGTATTGAACACAACCGATCAGGAGATAGAGAGTTTTCATCCAGTCATACAGAGGTCTTACGGAAGAGATGAGGATTACAATGAATTTTGGAAACAAGTGAGAGAGGCAAACTTTGCAAACGAGCTAAGTTGCCAAGCTAATCAGAAAAATTGGGAAAAGGACATCAGGAATCCTCCCATAGTGGAATTTGAGGCAGGATCTCAAGTGGACTTGGATCTGCAATCTTACTGGGGAGATGGGGAGAGAAAACCTCATTCATTGAATACCTTACCTTCATACTTAGGAGAGTATGAAGCAAAATCCGAGACTAGAGCACTTCCCTCACGAAGAATCTCATCAGAAAAAGTCATGGACTCGCAAGGATTGATAGAGATCTTGTCAACACTAGTGACATGCACTGGACCACTGTAGGAAAATGCTTGGAGAAATTTGGGATAAAAGACCCAACATCGAGACTGCAAGAGGGAATACAAGAGCTGAGCAAACCACAAAAGAACGCTAAGCCTGTACCCTTAAACAAGGTCGGAGAGTATTGCAAAGGTGAAGAGGGGAATACAACCTTACCAGTTGAATTCCAAGGAGTGAACACAATGGCAATACTAGACAGCGGAGCTGGGGTAGCCATTGCTACAAAAGAAATCTGGAAAAAATGTGGGAAACCAGCAATAAGGAAGACTAGGTTGAAACTCCAATTAGCAGATGGACACATGGAGAAACCTATGGGGTTATTAGAGAAAGTCGTAGTGACTTCTTGCGGCATTGAATACAAACATACTTTTGCTATTGTCGATTTTGGCAAGGAGAATAACTATGATATCATACTGGGAAGACCATTCATGAGACAGTTGAAAATGGTCCAGGATTGGGGCTACGATCACATATACCTGAGAAATATGGAAACCACTACACGTGTGAACCTGAAAGACCATAGCTACAAAGATGTGAACCGAACACCGGTAGAGGAGTTTGATTCAGCTACTTTGGCGGGATCCGAATTTCCGGCGTGGTTAGGTAAGCCCAAGGAGTTATGGATGTGTGGAGCCTCGAAATGTGGAAGTCTGAGGCGAGAAGAATATGTTTTAGAAAGGGCTATCGCAGACGAAACTTATATAGGAGAACCCTTTCCAGAGGACACACTTGAACCATTAGAATGGACACACATTCTAGCAACCCTAGATGTTTGTACAATTCCGGATGGTCCCACAACGAAATTTTGCGACAAGGACGGGTACGACGTGGTTCCGTACTTCATGTTGAGAACTATACTCGAAAAAGAAACTGAAAAGAACGATACACTAGAAAAGGAAGATGAAGAGGAGGTGTTTCACGACATTTCCGATCATCCTGAGTGGGGAAATGAAGCAGACAACGAGTCAACGGACAATTCAAGCGGAAACGAAGAAACTATAACGGATGTCCGATTTTATGATTTTCCGAACCAAACTAAACAACGCCAGAAACGCTATAGAGCAAAGAGAAAAACAAAGGGGGTTAGAACCAATCCGATGCCTAGAATAAGAGGAAAAAATCAATTCCTAATGCTAGTAAAGGCGGAAGATTGTGTTAAGGACAAGATTTCTGGAAGAATGAGAGGCAATGATCAAAAGAGCTTACGAAAAGACAAAAGAGGCTCAAGAAATCAAGTTCAAAGGAATGGAATGAAAACAGAAACAGAAAAATCAGAAAAGAACAAGCGCAACAGAGAACACACGGAGTCCAAGTTAGAACGTAGAAACAAGTACAGAGAGCTCAAGAAAACTCTGAAAGAAGTTTGGACGACAGAATTTGAGAGTGGAGAGGACGAAAACGCCAAAATCAAGGAAAACATGGATATTCCCTCTCACTATAGGAAATTCACAATAGAGGATAGGAAGGTGGTATTAACCCAACCTATTCGAGAGAGAAGGGAGAACGAATCTTATGACGGACCGGAGGATGCAAAAAAAGTTGATTTAGTAGCTCCAGGTGAGACACCTAGACCGGTGTACATAGCCACAGATTTGTCTCCAGGCGAGGAAGAGAGACTTTTGAGTCTTCTCAGAGAGTATAGGGATGTGTTTGCATGGTCTTATAAGGACTTAAAGGGAGTTGACCCATCGATATGCCAACACACAATCCCACTGAAACAAGACGCAAAGCCTAGCAGACAGAGACCATACACATATAATGATACATTTGCTAAGCGAATCAAAGAAGAGATAGATAAGCTAATGGAAGCTGAATTCATATACGAGATTGAACACACCGATTGGGTATCTCCGATTGTGGTAGTACCCAAGAAGAACGGAAAACTCCGAGTGTGTGTCAACTTAAAGAAAGTGAATGTTGCAACAATCAGGGACAATTATCCCCTGCAGATAACTGATCATGTTCTAGAGCGTGTATCAGGGAAAACAGCATACTCTTTTCTTGATGGTTTTTCAGGATATAACCAGCTAGCCATAGCACTAGAAGATCAACATAAAACAACTTTTGCAACGGAGTGGGGAATTTATGCTTATCGGGTTATGCCTTTTGGTCTAACCAATGCTCCCGCAACCTTCCAGAGGCTGATGACACATGCTTTCAAAGAATACTTAAGGTTGTTTCTAGAAATATACATGGATGACTTATGTGTACATTCTCTTCTGAGAGATGAGCATCTAGAACACCTAAGAAAAGTATTTGAGAAATGTAGGACATATCGCATTTGTCTCAATCCTGAGAAATGTGTGTTTATGGTCCGACAGGGCAGAATTCTGGGACATATTGTCTCACAAAACGGAATATCCACGGATTTAGAGAAGATAAAAGTTATAGTGGATATGCCTAGACCAACCAATGCGAAACAAGTACAGAGCTTTATGGGACATTGCGGATATTATAGACGATTCATTTACATGTACGCTATAATAGGCCAACCACTTTACAGGCTAATAGTGAACTTTGAATGGACAGAGGAGTGTGAGGAATCGTTCAAGAAATTAAAAGAGGCACTCATTACTGCTCCAGTCTTGAAATCACCAGATTGGGAGAAGATATTCCATGTGCATATAGATGCTTCGGCATATGCAATAGGATGCATTCTGGCTCAGCCAGAAGAAGGAAACATGGATTTTCCTATCTGTTACGCCAGTCGACAGCTCAACAATGCAGAGAAGAATTACACCACAACAGAGCGAGAAGGATTAGGAATGATATATGCTGTGAAGAAATTTCGGCATTATCTTCTAGCCAACAAGTTTGTGTTTTTTACGGATCACCAAGCCTTGCTCTACCTAGTGACTAAACCATGCAATACCGGGAGAATAGTGAGATGGTTCATTATCTTACTGGAATTCGACTTCACGGTAGTAGTAAAGAAAGGAAAAACATATCTTAGAGCTGATCATCTTTCGCGATTGACGAATGGAGAAGACCCTATGGGAGTAGATGACGACATGCCAGACGCGTACTTGTTCAACATAGAAATGATACCGAAGTGGTCTCAAAATGTCGTTAACCTATTAACCTATGGAGGAGAGTTCGATAGAAGAGAATACAACCAGAAACATATTGCTATTCAGCAATCCAAGAATCTTCAATTGGTTGCCGGAAGGTTGTATCAAATGGGAAATGATCATGTTTTACGACTATGCATCAATCTTGAGGAATATAATATATATCTGCGCGAAGCACATGTTCAGGAATGTGCATTTCATTGTTCAAGAAGGAACACATATAGGAATTTGTTACAATTGGGAGTCTATTGGCCAGGAATGAAAGAAAGCGTACACGAATATGTCACTGTATGTATTGTATGTTCATCAAAACTGCTGTGAGCGGGATGAAAAAACACACAGTGCCTCTATAATGACCCGACACACACTCTTGGGAAGATACACACACACACACTATGGGGCACCACTCGGCTTACACAACACACCTGGCCGAGACAGGGAACACACCTCTCGAGTGAGAGGAGAGAGACTATCCACTTGCCCACTCCACACAGACACACACAAAACTCAGCTCAAAAGAGGAGAATTTCTGATGTTTAGATACAATTGAGCTTGGGCCAACACCAATGGGGCAAATAGCTCATACAATATGGGTAAAATAAGCCAGATACAATCACAAACTAGAGCAGAAACTTCGCTCATAGGAGAAACTTACACAGAAAAACAGCAGGAAAAGAGTGAGGAATTTGGAAAAATGGACAGTGCCATCGCATCCGGAATGGCCCAAAACCCCAGTCTACAATGTCAAAGTGCTCAAATCCGACCTCGGATGAGCAGTTTAGGGCCAAAACAAGCTTCAAAAACACCAAAAACACACCTGCGGCTGTTCCTCCTCTCTTCTCCACGTTTTTTCTGGTCTTCTCTCTCTTTTTTCAGTTTCCACACTTAGCTTTTATTAGTTGGGCACCCTTGGCCTTTTAGAAGACCTCAAACGGACCCCGAACAGGCCAAAAACTGACCTCGGAGTGCATAGTTGTCACCTTTTTGCATCATCCGCACACCTGGCACTCAGTTTTTCCAAATAATGCATCCCGCAACCACGTGAAGTGGCCCCAAAAAGTGGTCCTCATGATGACCTTTCTGCATAAGTATCACAAGAAAACACCCACGCCGTGTCCATACTTCTCCGCGTGCAAGTATTGACCCCGTTCGACCTCCTGACGCCACTCGATGCCATCTGACGCACCTGCTTACCTCATGTCGTCGGCCTGCGGATAGCTTCCTCGAGAATTTTTACGCGCTACCAACTCCTCCTTATTGTAGAAAAAACACAGTGGTACTGGTAATAGTGAAAAATCGATGCACTATGTACACCTTGTCCTACCTGTACACATGTGGGCCCCACGTAACCACCTGGCTCTGAAAAATGGGCAATTCTTTATTTGATGCACCATGCATGTATATGTACATATGCGCAATCCCTTGCTCCAAAAAACTTCTGACATAATTTGCCCATCCCCTAGCCTGCTAGAGCATTCATGCTCAGCAGCAACAAAAAGAGATATTCATTCCACCTGGATCCCACACAAAAACACTTGGTATTCCCTGCCTTAAAAACTTAATCGAGCTTCCACCTGGTTCCCAAGGAAAACATGTAGAGATTCCATATATCAATCTTGCATCAAGAAAAGCATCAAATACTTTGGCATAGACCGGCATGTGCAAATATATTCCCTTCTCCATAGCTGAGAGGTCTCCACCACTGATCATTTGTGTCATCAATTCATGCTTCTTTGACAACTCAACCTTGGTTTGCATCAGCCCTTCAATCACTTCATAAGGCCCTTCACTTTCATCTTCAACTTCATTCGCAAATGCGACTAAACCACACTCCTGGATTTCTTTATCCATCAAAAGAAATGCAACATCAGCATCCTCATCACTGCAGGTAGTGCTATCACTGTCCTCATCTGTCACCGTGGAAGAGTCTTCATCACTAGACTCATCCTCATCTTCATAAATCTCCTCTAATCGTTTCCTTGTGTCCATATTATAAAGCTTCTTGGTACCTGTCTTTCCATAGAGGCTAATCGTACCATGTCGCCAATCTTGAACAGCTCCCACTGCACGTAACCATGGTCTTCCCAGTATAATAGGATATGCTCCCAACCCTGCTAGCATCACATGAAAATCAACCACTGCCTTTGCATCATATGACTCCACTTCTAAGCTCTTTACAACACCTAAGCATTTTACTTTTTGATGGTTTGCCAATCTCATCCGAAAACCTGACACCCCAACTACTGTGAGACCCATCTTCTCAACGCATGAGTGTGTTATGACGCATATTTGGGCTCCGCCATCCACAAAACCTTGTCCCAAATTTTTCCTTTTATGCCACACATCTACTATTGGACAAATGTCTGGTAGCTCGTCCATTGCCAACACCTTCACTGAACCTCTCTCTGGCTCTTTCTCCATTGGGTTAACCATCCTCTTCCACTGTCGCTTTAGCTTAGGCACCATCTCTATAAGCTGCCCAAAAGTAACATCTGCCTTCCTGCTCGTCAGATCCTCCCTCAAGTCATAGCTTAATTGCCCATCCCTTAGTGGAAAATCTGAAACATGAAACTTTCGACGAGCTCTCCTTTTCCTCTTGGCCTTGACATCCTCGCCTTCATGGCTCTTTCCTTTCTTCTTACTAGGACCTGGGGCACTTCTTCCTTCCTTATCCTCTGTGGTCCTCTTCCCAATAGGCATCACTAATGTATCCTCTAGCTTTGATGCCTTCTCCAAGGTGACTACACTTAGCACTTTTGTCTTTCCTTTTTCCTCCTGGGTCAGTCCACTGGTTCCTTCGTCTCCCTTAATTTCGATGCCATAATCATTTGACCTAGTTAGCACCTGTCTTGGCAATGGATACATGTCTCCCCCCATCCTTGGTGGCTTATCACATTGCGGGCTGATGTGACCCAACTCTCCACAATCATAGCATGTGGGTGTCTGCCTCCAAAACCTACCATTGCTTTGTCCAACACCATTCCTAGGCCTTTCTTCACCTCCTGGCTGATTTGCAAACCTCCATCGACCTCGATTATTTCCCACTTGACCTAGCATGTTTAGGCTGAGATTCTTCATCAAATCTACCATTTGCCTCATGTCGTGCCTTAGCCCATCATCTTGCACTGCTGTAGTGACCACTGTTGGCATAACCTGAGTAGTAACAGGAACCACTGGTTCATGATGAACCATTGACATGCGCCCTTGTAAAGACTCTATAGGCTGAAATTCAGACCTCATTGGCAAAGACTCCACCCCTAACTGGCTCATTTTCCTCAGCTTCCACTCTTTGTTCCTTGCTACCTCTAGTGCATCCTCATATGTCCTAGGCTTCTTTAGCTCCACTCTCCAACGTATATTCTCCCAAAGACCAGCCAAGAACCTGTCCTTCTTCATCATGTCAGGCGGGGGTACCTGTGGTGCTAAAGCCTTGCACATTCGCTCCCATGCCAATGAAAACTTACGTATGTACGCATCTACTAGCTCACCCTCCTTTTGCACCAAACCTTGTACTTCTTGCCACACTTTGTCAGGATCTTCTATCTTCACAAACTCCACTTCCAATCCATGCCTTAGATTGTCCCAACTCAATCTTATAGGTGGATCTGCTGCACGCAACTCCTCTTCAAATGCCTTGGACCAAACTCGTGCATCACTCTTCAAACAAATTTGGAGAAGGCGTAACATTTGCGTAGGGTCATGAATCTGGTTGCTAATGTAGGAAACCTCCATCTTTTCCAAAAATTCTTCCACATCTTCATCACTTCTTCCATGAAACTCCGGATAAGAGAAAGCCATGGCTACCCAAGTTACAATGCTTTGAGAACCCCTTTGAACACACGTGCAAGAACCCAAAACTTTTCACTACCCAATCCCTAGAAACTTCAATGGAGCTCAACTTTAGATAAGGACAAACACATGCACATCAAATGAGTTTTCATAGTTAATCATCGGAATGACAACAGGCAAAGGACATTCCAGGATCTCTCTCAATCTTCTTGGCCCAAACATAAAGACTATGCGCTGCTGGAAAAAGATCTTCCTGGACACATGAACATTAATCTGAATTCCTTGAGTTAAATGAAAAGGAGTGAACTGAGGGCCATTTTGATCATCCATTAAAGCCAACCATGAAGCTCCCAAGAAGGCACACCTGACTCAACCTCTGATTTTGCCAAAATTTCAGCAGCATAACAGCATAAATGGCTCAAAATACCAAAAAACCAGCCATTATAACTTGGGAAAATTTCGACAGAGTTTCCCCAGAAGTAGAGCGGTAGGAACCCAAAATATAGACTGTCTATGTATGCATAAACTGTCAACAATAGAACCCGAGCATCAAGTAGGACTCACTAGTACATAGCCTATGGCGAGGTCACAAAAAGGGTGCTCCATCTACCTGTTTCACCGAAAGGATCTCCACATTTGAGAATCCCCCAGCTCAATAAAAACCTCACGCTATCGACCCTCACACGAAGGCTAATGCAAATCGCATATAGTCAAGTCTCAGAAATGACTATCTTCTAGACCAAGTCTCAGAAATGGCTGGGACTGCCAAATACAACCAAGTATGGCTCCACAAATGCGTACAATGGCAATTTCCACAAGTAACGTACAATCCAACAGACAATGCGCTCAAATAGGTGCCAAGTGATGCATACCCACAACAACTGCAAGTGACATCACTGCTAGTATATCACTGTACTTCAGCTACTTGTACCTGTGTGAATCACCTGTACCTGTACTTGTCCCTGTCCCTGTCCCTGTAACCTGTAACCTGTAATCTGCAACGTGCAACCTGTAATCCCGAAGCTCAAAGCTCGAAGCTCGAAGCTCGAAGCAGAAGGTACTCGAAGAAGATCCTCAGTGGGGGCACCAAAAGAATGTGAGCGGCATGAAAACACACACAGCGACTCTATAATGACCCGACACACACTCTTGGGAAGATACACACACACACTATGGGGCACCACTCGGCTTACACAACACACCTGGCCGAGACAAGGAACACACCTCTCGAGTGAGAGGAGAGAGACTATCCACTTGCCCACTCCACACAGACACACACACACACACACACAAAACTCAGCTCAAAAGAGGAGAATTTCTGATGTTTAGATACAATTGAGCTTGGGCCAACACCAATGGGGCAAATAGCTCATACAATATGGGTAAAATAAGCTAGATACAATCACAAACTAGAGCAGAAACTTTGCTCATAGGAGAAAATTACACAGAAAAACAGCAGGAAAAGAGTGAGGAATTTGGCAAAATGGACAGAGCCATCGCGTCCGGAACGGCCCAAAACCCCAGTCTACAATGTCAAAGTGCTCAAATCCGACCTCGGATGAGCAGTTTAGGGCCAAAACAGGCTTCAAAAACACCAAAAACACACCTGCGGCTGTTCCTCCTCTCTTCTCCACGTTTTTTCTGGTCTTCTCTCTCTTTTTTCAGTTCCCACACTTAGCTTTTATTAGTTGGGCACCCTTGGCCTTTTAGATGACCTCAAACGGACCCCGAACATGCCAAAAACTGACCTCGCAGTGCATAGTTGTCACCTTTTTGCATCATCCGCACACTTGGCACTCAGTTTTTCCAAATAATGCATCTCGCAACCACGTGAAGTGGCCCCAAAAAGTGGTCCTCATGATGACCTTTCTGCATAAGTATCACAAGAAAACACCCACGCCGTGTCCATACTTCTCCGCGTGCAAGTATTGACCCCGTTCGACCTCCTGACGCCACTCGATGCCATCTGACGCACCTGCTTACCTCATGTCGTCGGCCTTCGGATAGCTTCCTCGAGAATTTTTACGCGCTACCAACTCCTCCTTATTGTAGAAAAAACACAGTGGTACTGGTAATAGTGAAAAATCGATGCACTATGTACACCTTGTCCTACCTGTACACATGTGGGCCCCACGTAACCACCTGGCTCTGAAAAATGGGCAATTCTTTATTCGATGCACCATGCATGTATATGTACATATGCGCAATCCCTTGCTCCAAAAAACTCCTGACACCGCCAGCAGAGTATTCGACATTATATCAGATAATGATCGCTCCAGAATGGAGTTAGTATATTGTTGAATATCTCACAAATAGAACTTTCCCAGAAGGAACGTCAAAAGCTCGTCAGAAATCTGTAGAGACAGAAGCTAGAGATTATGCTTTAATAAGAGATCAACTCTATAAGAGAGGTAAAGACAACCAACTTAGGATTTGCGCATCAGAGTCTGAGCATGTGATAATCCTGGAGCAAGCTCATGGAGGAGTAGGTGGAGGCCATTTCTCAGGTGATAAGACAGCAAAACTTGTCTTAGCCGCAGGAATATGGTGGCCAACATTACATATGGACGCTGAGGAATACGTTAAACGGTGTGATGACTCTCAGCGGACCAAAATACCACTTAAAAGAGATGATATGCCGCTTAGACCAATGATGGGGGCAAGAGCTTTTGCAAAATGGAGGATTGATTATGTCGGACCCATTTCACCTCCTACCTATAAGACTCATGCACAATACATCGTTGTGGCTACAGAGTATCTAACAAAGTGGGTCGAAGCAAAGGCAAATCAAAAAGCGGATGCCAGGACCACGGCACAATTTCTATATGAATACGTCTTTGTATGATATGGATTGCCAATAGAAATTGTGAGTGATCGAGGCACACATTTTATAAATGAAGTGATAAAGATCCTTCTAGATGAATTCATGGTAATCCATAGGAAATCAGCCCCATATCATCCACAAGCAAACGGACAAGCTGAAGCAACAAACAAAACCATATGCACGGTCCTCACGAAGATTGTATCTGAGTCAAGAACTGACTGGGACCAGAAGTTGCAGTCAACATTATGGGCATATAGGGTAGAATATAAAACATCAATAGGAACGACCCCATATAACATGGTTTTTGGGCTAAATGCTATCTTACCAATAGAATTCTTGATTTCAACCTTAAGGGTGGCTAAGGATCTAGAGTGGACAGGGCACGAGCTTTCTGATAGAATAGATGACCTGGAAAAGCTAGACGAGCTTCGCCTAAAAGCAGTAGCTTCTATCTACGCTCAAAAAAGGCGACAAAAGGAATTTTTTGATAAGCATGTGCGAACTAAAGAGTTTAAGGTTGGGGACTATGTCCTAGTTTACACTCTGAAACAGCATGCTAAGAAGCTTAAAAAGCGAGGGATGGGACCTCTGGTGATTAAAGATCTATCACCAAGTGGAGCCGTCAAGCTTGCTACATTAGACGGAGAAGAAATGCCTAATTGGATTAGTGGATGCAGAGTGAAAAAGTATCTTTTGCCGCTAACCCAAGACATGCTTCTCAAAATACATCAAGAAAAGCTGCGTGTCCAGAAAAAGAAAAAGATTGTGGAGGAAGCGCAAGCCGAGGCGAAGGAAAGAATGGAGAAAAGAAGACTACTGCGTCAGAAACAGCGCAATGAAGGAGCAATACGAATAAACGCAGTCAGTATAACAGAAATGGATAATGACAAAGAAGAACCCATCATTGAATGCAAAGTAGGAACCAACCAAATCAAAGCCAGAGCACTATTGGATTCAGGAGCTCAAACTAACCTACTTTCACTCAGTTTGTATAGACAATTGACAAATGACACTAAACTACAAACTGCCAAGCAAGAGTTAAAGAGTTACTCTGAGAATTCAATCAAAACTGTCGGATGCACAGTTTTACATATACAGATTAACCAGTATGTGTATCCTCATATGTTTTACGTGGTTGAAGACCAAGCTACACAACATCCATTATTGCTAGGGCAACCATGGCAGAAGCAATACAATGCAATGATTGACTGGAGTTCTAAATCACTGCTTATCAAATACGAAGGTGAAAGTCAATCAGTTAAGTTCACCAAAGGAGAAGAGCCAACTCCAAAGGACGAATCCAAAGACAAAGGTAAACAACAACCAGAGAAAAAGAAGAAGCAATGGCAACCAAAAGTTTCTATACAACCGGATTACTCTTCGACGAGGAATTCTCAACAGTGGATAAAGAAGACAAGCAATAATATAACAGCTCAACCTTGGGAAAAAACGGAGTCAAAGTTGGTATGGAGACCAAAAAAGGTTGTGCCAGAGAACACAAAGGTGGAAAACAGAGTCTTCAATACCAGACAACAGAGTGATTCCAGACAATCAAGGACAGTGAAACAGATCTGGATTCCAAAGAAGTTCATGACGGCACAAAGCTATAGCAAGAAAATTTGGATCGCAAATATTTGTAAACAGGAACTCCCTTCAGTACAATCAACGGAAACTCCTAGGTATTTCAAGTCGAGGAAATCAACACAAAGAACAAAGCAGGGTTGGGTCGCAAAGAGTTTGTGGCAAGCACAAGTGAAGCGGAAGCAGATTTGGATTGTAAAAAATAACAACAAAGTAAAGAAGAATCCATCTACTGATTCTACTACCAAAGTGCCAAAACCAACCCAAAACCCGACCACCAATCCTTCAATCAAACAAAGAGCAGCTTTATTGGAAAGACTGTTGTATCATCGCTCTACAATTGCATTGGGAACTTATGACCAAAACAACTACAATGCTTCGCCCACAGACACTTCATAGTCGTCCGGGAGGACTCAGACTAGGAGGGGGGGAGGTATACAGGTATACAGGATTTACAAAGCAACTACAAGCGCCAAAAACAAAGAAAAACAAAAATTATATTACAAGGGCAGTGTCTTACATGATTTTGCAATTTTTATGTTTGATTGCGGATATTGATAATATTTATGCCCTTATATACCTTGTTTTGCAACAAGAAGAGATCAAATGATGAATTTGGGTCTCTAGACGTGTAAATATCACTAAATAAGAGTGTGTTTGGAGCTAAAAAGTGGAAAAAAGTGGTAATCCAAGTCCAGAAATCACAAATAAGTGTATATTCATATACACAGGGTTACCAGCTATTTATTGTGTATGTTTGGAATTTTTTGGCTTCAATTTGCTATTTTTCTTTATTTTTTATGATTTTCTTAATAAAAGTAAAAGAAAAATAAAAAAGCAGGTGAAACGAGATCAAAGATCAGAAATGACAAGGGCAACCCATGGTAAAAATTGAGTACAATTCGGGAAAAGTTGCGGAAAGCCCGAAATGACAGAATTTTGGCAAAGCGGACAGATTTCTCAGAAACAGGTCAAACAGAGTCCAATTGAGAAATTTCAAATCCTAAAGTGCATTTCATGACGAGATAGGAGCACATGTCAAATTTGGTAACAAGTGATCCGGGAAGTCCGAAGTTAAGTATTTTTCACTTCACTTTCAAGCTCATTTCCACTATTACCTTCTTGGAGAGAGCAAAGAGCACACAGGAGCATCCCACCTTCTACAGCCTTCTACGACTGCTACGAGAGCTCAGAGGACACCAGACATGAGAGGTAGACTCGTTGCCATAAGCTTTTGATGCTTATCATTAACTTTTGTCCCGAAAACTGACCAAAACCAAGAAACAAGAGCAGACGGGGAATGCGGTAGAATGCTAGGTAGTGGCACAACCGCCTAATCAAACCTTGCAAGAACTTATAGGTGGGTTACCCTAGTATAGAAGATGGGTTTCTAACACTCAAAGCTCGAGAAAGAACGACTGGAAAAACCCTAGGTCAACAGAGCCTGCAAGAGGCAAACAGGAAAAAGTTGTCGAAACGACACAAAACTTCTCAGGAAGCTTAACAACATCGAGGGAAATGCAACCATGGAGTATCTCCAGGTTTGGAGCACCAAAAGTAGGTCAGAACAACCGATTCGACTGCGGACACACAAAGCGTCATTTTGGCATAACGGCTGAAATTGACGACCAAATGAAATGAAACTTCACAAGCAGCTTCAAATATACATGGATGACTTATGTTTGCAAGCAAAACCCAAAAGAAAGCTGATTCACTTACCGATGGTGAAAAAGACGCTTTCGGGCAACCAAAAGGAGAAAGATGGAGAACGGGAAGCCAAAGTCAAGTTCAACCAAATAGATGGCTTCACAACATATCCAATGAGCTGGAAATGCAACTCTCGAGAAGAAAAGTTGAAGAAATTCAACTCCAAGGCAAAAAGACGACTTCGGAGACTGAAATGCCTATAAGGGGGCTTTTTAGCTGAACTAATGACTTTTTAAGTTGAAAACTAGTTAGCAGAGCTTAGGGCACTAACACAAAGCATTCTTTGCACAAAAAGACCAACATTTCAAGAAAAGACATCATACGCGTATGATGTCTCACAGCATGAATTTCACATCCATTTCAACATTTGAGTGCATAGCCTCATTCCACATGTTAATCACATCCTATGAACCAAGTATCATGAGAATTGGAGTTAGAAAACCCAAGGAAAACCAAAAAGACGCAAAGTAGGCCATAAAATTGATTTTTGGTCCTAATTTTGTCAAAATAACTCCAAACTCATTGAAACTTTGTAGGATTGTTGATTAACACATCTACAAGCTATCTGGAACCAAAAAGCACCATTTTGACACAAAAGACATCATACGCGTATGATGTCTATTTGCACTTACAGAGCCAAAACTGCTCATTTGTCATCATACATCCATTATATATATCTAATACATGCTACATATGAAATTTGGAACCATTTGGTAAAGAGGATCACCCCATTAGCCCAATTGAGGGAAAATCTTTCACCTAAAGCCTATTTTTGGCCCAAATCCAACATACTCAAGTCCAAACCAAGATTTGAGTAGATATAGTCCTTCACTAGTACATGGGGAGTCCACAGAACCAATCCAATGCAAAATTGATGAAAAAAGACATCATACGCGTATGATGTCTCCAGAGCCATTTTTAGTCCAGAATCTATCCAAACTTCATAAATCCACTGAATAAGCCTATCTAAAGCCAAATCCAAGCTTATAGAGAAATTTGGTCCAAAAATACACTAAAAGACATCATACGCGTATGATGTCTCACTATGTGATTTTGGCACCTCAGGGCTTCAACCACCAAACAGAAGTGATCTACATGCCATTTGAAAGTGAACCACCAATTTTTATCCAATTTGGATCATAAAATCCAATTCCCTTTCAAAATTTTGCCAAGAGTCAAAACTGGACTAAACTGGCCAAAACTTGACCAAATGGGATCCAAACTGAAATCCAAGCATATGGTAATCATGTATACACTATCAGCTACAAGCACAACCAATATGAAGTCATTTTGACATAAAAGACATCATACGCGTATGATGTCTCCAGCATGATTTTGAGCCCATTTTGCATATTTTTTCACCTACCTTGCATCCTTAGGCCCTGAATAGCTCATGTTTCAATTTTCAAGTCATTTGGATAGTTAAAAGCTTCATTTCGGCTTTTAGTACTAAAAAGACGCTAACTTCTGAAATTGGAGTTACAGGATCCATGGATTCCGCCAAGTTATCGGCAACGAAGAGAAAAAGACCGACAATCAAAGATGCTCTTGCAGAAGCGGAACCCTTTGACATTCCAGCAGAAACCCTCAAGCCAACCAAAACTTGGGTGGAGGAAGCAGTATTGGAGAAAGAGGGAATAAAGATCTACCAGGGGACTTTCAGAGATCCTCAAGGGCAAGCGGTGGATGTACTGATGATCCCACAGGAATTGGTAGATTATAGCAGGTCAGAAGACATCAGTAGGTACCTGGAAAGGGTAGACTTGCACATTTTCTTCACCTCGAGACCATTAGGTGTGGATACAAGAAGAGTGTACGAGTTGGCAACATCCATTCAGAAGGATGGGAAAGCCACATTGACAGCCATGGATGGAGAGAAAGTAGAAGTGCAGATCACTCCACAGCTCATTGCAGACTCATTGAAGCTGCACAACAAAGGGAGCTCTGTCAGGGAAAGAAGAGAGGCCATAGAGCTCTATGGATCCAAGAAACAGAATGCAACCTATGGAGATATGGCGGACCAAAGAGCGGCAACCCTTTGCCGACTGTACAACCAGTTTCTCCATGTTTGCAGTAAAAGACCGCAAAAGTATACGACACCGCCCCATGCCATTGCGACCACCATCACATGGGCATTAAAGAGCAATATGCCAAAAGAGGTGAATTACGCTCAACACATCCACGAGCAAGTAATTGCCATGCACAACGAGAAGCCAAAGTACATAGGAGGAGCGGAAATTTTGACAAGAATAGCTTATGAAGCTATTGGAGCTAGAGATCAGTGGCCAAAGGTTCCCTCCCAGAATGAGTGGCTTAGAGAAGCCGACGAGGAGGAAGAACAGCCCGAAGTATCCAAGAGGGCATCCACAAGAGCACGCCGGAAACTAGAAATAGTTTCAGAACCTCAAGAGGAGGTGGACGAGCCGCTTATGAAGAAAGTAAAGAAGAAGGTTGCTCCCAAGCAAACCAAAAGTCAAAAAGTGGCAAGAATGGAAAGACTAGTGGAGCAGTTTAGAGCAGAAAGAGCTCTAAAGGGTGACTTTGAAGAAAAGTGGGTGCCAGACCTCACCAAAGTCGGAACTAGCTCAGCCAGGCCACATGTTGATCAATACGATCAATATATTAAAGCTTATGAGGAGTCAGAGGCTATACTGGAGCAGCAACCTGTCGAGCCATACACTGAAGAGGAGGTACAGCTTTTAAAAGCTGAGCTGAAAAAGGACGACAAGGGGAAAGGGAAAGTAGATGAGTCTACTAAATCTCAAGAGAAAGACGGGCAAGCCGACAAGGGGAAAGCCAAGGAAGCTGAGGACAGATACCCCTCTATGACTGATGTACCAAGGCCGAAGAAGACGAAAAATATCGTGGAAGAGACCACAATAGAGATGGACACAGATGATTTGGAAAAGCCGAAGGCCGAGACCAAAGAAAAGGAGATAGATCCAGTTCAGCAAAAGAGAAATGATTATGAGGATCTGGTAGCGATAGGATACACTGAAGCAGAGGCCCTTAAGGCAGTTTATGGGATCACCCTACAAAAACAAGATGATCGGAGAGGGACGGAGGAAAAAACAAAGAGTACAAAAGAAAGTGAAGAGAAACTAGACGAACAGAACGTACTAGAAGAGCCGAAGCCAGTGGAGGTGGTGGCAGAAAGAGCTTTAGAGTTGACAGATGAAGATGAAAAAGACATGCACATGGTGCATGAACTGCTAGGCAAGATCAAAGAAAGATCCAGGGCAAAGGAAGTAGAGATTGAGACAGCCAAACAAAGGGAAGCGGAGTTGCAGAGGAAATTAGAGAATGCTATGACTGAATCTAAAAGTCATAAAGCATCACTCTATGACGCGGAAAACGAGAGAGACGGCTTGATACTCCAGCTAGCCGAGGCTTCAAGAGAGGTAACAAGTGCACAGGAAGCAAAGGAGCGGATAGAAGATGAGTTGGAGGTAGCCAAGGATGAGCTCATTGAGCTAAGGGAAAGAATCGAGCTCCAAGAAAGAACAATCACTAGACTTAGGACTACCCCTAGAGCTAGCAGAGCAGGAACCGAACAAGAAGGAACTCTCGTACCAGCTTTAGAAGACCAGATCTGAAGCTTACAAAGAGAGCTGAGATTAGAGCAAGTGCAAAGGTTGCACATTGCGGAGGGATCATTGGCCGCAGAGGAGAGGCTCACATTAGAAAATCAAACACTATGGACAGAGAATGAGGCCCTCCGCAAACAGCTCCAAGATCTACAAGAGCAACAAAGAAGAGAGACAGAGACACCACACGAAGAATCAGGTGGAGCAGCCATAGAGCTAACAGAAACTGGAGAGGCAACCACAATTGAAGATCCAGCCCTAGATCAAGAGGTGGTCTCGGCTTCAGGAATCTCTGAAGAATAAGAACAAACGCTCCATGACCAAATAGAAAAGTCAGCAGAGGAGAGTGCCAAGGTGGAAATGGAATGGGAGAGGAGACTCCTCATCTCCATTAGACTTCAGGGATTAGACACAAAAGTGCTCCATGAAGAGTGGATGCAACCCAGCCTGCCTTTCCCTTTGATGAAATTTGAAGTGCTAAAGACGAAAAAGAGAATAGAGGAGGAGCAGTATGTCGCTCTTTACGAAGGCGACATCACAAAGGAGGAACAGTCAAAGAAGATAGTAGATTCACAACCTAGATGGAGGAAAGGTTGGCTGAACAAATACCCAGCCTACCTCATCTACTTGGTGGAGGCACCAAAGGAGATTCGGGAGAATGCAACCTTCTGCCCGGTGCCAAGAGTAAAAAATTGGAAAGAGCATGGCAAGATTGCAGAAAAAAAGCCAAATTGGCTTAATTATCCCAGGATGCCAGGACCAAAGGCAGGAGAGAGAATAGGTAAAGCCTACATGGTGAAAACCCTAACGGGCACCATCAAGCTCTTTACTGGCTCTCCTGACCTTTCGTGTCAGATGCTCAAGAAAATCTGCAGGACTCTCTTAGCTTGCATTGAAGTGTTTGCGCCAGATAAAGCCACGACCTCGAGCCTACTATCGACGGACGACACAATGACTGATATGATATATGATCTTTCATTGCAGCCTTCTCCAAAAGTGTTGCACCTCCTATACGAAAGGATTATGTTTTTGCCTAGCTTCCACATGCAAACATTCGAAGAAGCTTTCTACACCGGCTTTTTCACCCACGAAAGCAAAATATTCGGCCCAACCTTGACCATCGGTAACCTACGATACGAATCACATTTGCAGATGCTCAAGACGACAGGACTTTATTGACCAAGCATAAAAGTCATGTCAGGGACAACATGAACGCGGAGGGGGGAGTGTTGAGCCAGCAGAGGATCACACCCACATTTTTGCTCACACTCATCATTTTTGTAACCATTGATTGTAATAAATGTCTTTCCGACATTGATTTTGATTGGAGCCATTCATTAAGTAACGGGACTCAATTGAGTTTCCAGCTTGTAATTCCGAAGTAATTTCACTTGCTGATGTAATTAGTTAGAGATGTTCTCACCTCCAAGGCTGAGGTATATAAGCCAAAGTTTTGTAACCTAAAAAGGAGAGTTTATATTTAATCAAAGTGAGTTTTTGGAGCGCCGTGACTGTGTCTGAGAGAGAGAGAGAGAGAGAGAGAGAGAGAGAGAGAGAGAGAGAGAGAGAGAGAGAGAGAGAGAGAGAGAGAGAGAGAGAGAGAGTCTTATCTACTTGCTACGCGAGCTACGGAGCCGCCATTGGAGAAGCGACACTGCCATTGTGTTAGCAACGGCGAGAGCTATGCACAGATACCAAGAGTGCACGCTATCGGCTTCTATGTGTGGTAAGTTCCTACGAGCTTCGGTGTGAGTTTTCTTCCAACTCGTGTGTCGGAATGGAGCGTGCAGCATATCTATAGAACCACAACGAGTAGAGCTACGCATTAGTACCATCGGGGTCAAGTTTCGGTCACCTGTATTTTTCGGCCTGTCTTCATACGCGTTTGCCGCACGGAGTGGTTATAGGTTGATTTTGCAGTTCAAGTCTTTAGGGTGTTGTTCTTACCTAGTGTATAGACTTCCCCTTGAGTTTGAGATCGATTCAATGATTCTAGATCCTGTTTTGTATAGCATTCGTTCGTAGTAAGGATTTCAGTCACTTGCGTATTTTAGAACTTAGATTTGATTTCCTTAGACGTAGTGATTGTCATTAGAAGGTCGAGTAGGTGATTTAACACCCACCTAGTTGTTTCCATGCGCCTGCGGGTCAAGCTCCATCGTCGTCTGACAAATTCTGTTGTTGGTTGAGTTCTCGCTATTTAGCTTCCGCTAGCGGCATAACCGCCTTAACAGTGCCCCTTCTTCGTAGTCAACCACGGGGGAATGTTGTAGTTGACGATGACAACGGGCCATACACTGTAAGATGTTGATCTTTGACCAAATGGATTTATGCCATCCATAGCCAGGCCTAAGCGCAAATTTCGAGCTTCCCTGGCAAAATCCGACCATGTTCCATCTATATGTTTCCAGGCTGCGCAATCTGTAGGAATTCGTAGCACACCATCCGAAGATTTATTCTCCTCACGCCATGATGCTAGGGCGGCCATGGACTTACATTCGAAGAAATGCTTGATGCGAGGAAGCAGAGGAAAATGTCGCAAAACCTTTTGTGGAATTTTTGTCCCGTGGAGATCTACTCGATATCTTTCGGAATCACATTTCGGACACTTCTCCATGTCTATGTATTCCCCTCTGAAAAGAATGCAGTCATTAGGACAAGCGTGGATAGAATTGTAATCCATCCCCAAGTTTCGCAAAATCTTTCTTGCTTCATCTCGGGAATCTGGCATCACATTGTCAGCTGGTAGTATGTGCTCTTTAAGCAATCTACACAACATAAAAAATACGATACAGTCGTGTAAAAATCTATCAGATCATTATACATTTAGAGTTTTATTAAAATAAACTAATTGTAATAGATCACCTGAAAAGCGTTGTGACGCTAGTGTCACTCCATCCAAACTTTGCCTACATGTTGAGAAGAACCAGGAGTGCTTTCAATCTAGACATACATGCTCCATTATACAATGGCGTATCGGCTTCACTTTTCATATCATCATAGATAAGCCTTTCTGAATCCATGATCGTCTCGATCATTTCATCAATCTCGGGCTCAAACATTGCCTCGTTGGGAATGTGCTCTGCATGATCATCCCCCGAGCTGTCAGAGGCTACATCTTGAGGCTTTTATATGCTGCTTGACCAAAGCGCCTGCGAACACGTCTATTGGGTTGCAAGATTGCTGCTTGTTGGCCAGCGTCAGAGTCCGACGAGTTATAATTGGCAACAACTCGATCTATAATAGATGGATCGAACTCGCCAAATTCGCGAACGTGCTGCAAAGAAACACGTCTTGTCCGTCGCACAGCATGCTTGCATTGATTACAAGGACATAAGACCCTCGTTGAGAGATAGGTGTTTCGGTTGGACGGTCCCACATCCTCGTCACTACTCATAATGAGGATAAAAATCTTATAACCTGGACAACAAATTTAATATTCTATTGGCATTCTTTGTCTTATCTCTCTCTCTCTCTCTCTCTCTCTCTCTCTCTCTCTCTCTACCTCACATTCTCTAGTCATGTCCAATCCCCGCACACCTCGGTCTAGAGGTGCACGGAGATCAGAACCACCAGGTTATGATCTCGTCTTTATTGGTCAATACCTATATTTGTGGGTACAAGAAATCTACAGACCCACCTTTTTATGATACTGCATGTAGTGGAGAAAACCCCTTTGCCTCTTCTCTAGCTGTAGCACTTCACAGCATCTTAACATCTTTTCACAGTAGATCTTTTCACTGTTCGTCTAACTCTAAACCCTAAACCGTAAGTAATTCTTGCGTAGACTCGATCTAACGTAAATAAGCGTAAATCTAAATAAACATAAATCTAACTAAAAATAAACCTAAATCTAATTTAACGTAAGTCTACATCTAACCTAATCTTTAACGTCTTTTGGGATAGTTTCCTACGACATTAAAACTCTCTTCTTCTTGTGTGTGTGTGTGTGTGTGTGTGTGTGTGTGGGTAAACCTAAATAAACCTAAGTCTAATCTAATATAACATAAATCTAAATCTAACGTAAATTATGTTATATTAAAAACAAAGAACTAAACTAACAGGGATTATAAGAACCTTAAAACTGATTTAACACATAATTTTTCACATAACTCGGCAAGAGTTGGCATTCTCATCACTAAAGATGTGAGAGTTAACTTTCGGCGGTGACGCTGCCTCATCTCCATCCACATCTGACAACAGCAATTGGCCCTTTGGACCGTTCTTACTCTTGTTACTAACTTTGAAGTTGCTGTTGAATGACTAGAGGTTGTCTAGATGGTCATTGTCAGGGATGTAGTGACTCTTGCCGCCCTGAAGATCCACCTTCTTCCCTATCTTCTGAAGACATTTCACCAGTACTTTTGGATCGACGGAGCCCACCATGAGTGAAGGCAGCAATACCCTATATTCCATTGAGGGCTTTCTTCACCCGCTTCATGCAGGCATCGTAGTCTATGGAGATCTAAATCTAATCTAATATAACGTAAATCTAAATCTAGCGTAAATAAACGTAAATCTAACTAAAAATAAACCTAAATCTAATCTAATTTAACTTAAATAAACCTAAATCTAATTTAACGTAAGTCTACATCTAACCTAATCTTTAACGTCTTTTAGGATAGTTTCCTACGACGTTATAACTCTCTTCTTCTTGTGTGTGTGCACGTGTGTGGATGTGTGTGCCAATAAAAAGAGATAAATGGTATAACCTTTCTATCACCCATGCCAAGTATGATAGATTGGTTATGCCATTTCCCTCTTGAATAATAGGTCTTGAGTTCAACTCCTCGTCGGCTAGATCTTTAGGTCTTTTAATTTTAATTAGTTTCCTACGACGTTAAATTAGTTTCTCTCTCTTTCTCTATCAATGTGTGTGCGTTTTTTTGTTTATGCATGTTTTCTCTCTCTTTTCCTCTCTAAATGTGTGCGTTTTTTGTTTATGCATGTTCTCTCTCTCTTTTCCTCTCTCAATGTGTGCGTTTTTTGTTTATGCATGCTCTCTCTCTCTTTTTCTCTCTCAATGTGTGTGTGCATTCTTTGTTTATGTATGTGTGTGTGCGTTTTTGTTTATGTTTGTAATCTCTCTCTCTCTCTCTCTCTCTCTCTCTCTCTCTCTCTCTCAAAAACACTATGTGTGTGTGTGTGTGTGAGAGAGAGAGAGAGAGAAGAAAGAGAGAGAGAGAAAGAGGGGAAGGGAACATGAGAGTGAGGAGAGGGAAGGAGCATACCTGGCTCTCCTTCCTCTCCTCGTGTGTGTGTGTGTGTGTGTGTGGAGAAGAAAGAGAGAGAGAGAGAGAGAGAGAGAGAGAGAGAAAGAGAGGGAGAGCTCCTTGCTTGAGGGCGCCGAAAAACTCAGATCTGAGATCTGACTTTTTGGGCGCTCTCTGTTATTTTTTTTAGCCTAGCCGGCGTCGCTATGAGCGTCGCAAATTTACTTGTAAAATTGCGACGCTCATAGCGACGCCGTGATTTTTTTTTTTTGAGCGTCGCTAATATGAATAGCCTCTTGTAGTGTGAGACTTTTATAAGAACAAGCTTGCAGAGTTCCCCATGCATATTCTTAAGAACAATACATATATACATCTCGGCCATCATGCATGCTCAAGCAGTACTATTGAAGACACAATCTCGCCCATCATTTAGCCGTCTCCATCCTTTAAATATGGCCTAAAGCACAATATCTCTTGGATTGGTCTGGGACATCTTCTTTCTTTGCTTAATATTGATGCTATGGAAAACAAGCATTGCTATTGAACACATGATCAAAAATGTTAGTAGTTTCGGTGAAGATGTGCGGCACTATGAACGTATCGCTAGACGAGACTACGAAGGAGCTCTCAACAACACTCACAAACTCCTCGTTAGTGACTACTTTGAGAGTTCTCACACCAAGCACATCATCATTCTGTAAATCAACATTTGAAATGGTTATCTTTCTTGTCTCCGACGACGGTCTCAGGTTGCAATTTTTGTGAAGGAATGCCCACGCAGTTGAACCGCCATCGCCAAAGAAACAAAGTTCCTGATTTCGCGGAGGAAGCTTTGTCAAAGAAATCCATGGAATGCACCTTTTAGTGTGCTCCTGATAGTACACAATCTGCCTCTTGGCATGCGATAAAGCACAGAGGTGCCCGTTTATGACACCGACGCTTTTTCTGTTGGGTGCAAACTTGAAGAGCTCAAATGGCCACAACTCTGGCACCAATGTCCATCCGCGCATGCTAGGATCCCAAATCTCTCCTGAGAACCTGCTGCAATATTTTGAATTAGTTAGCCAGTGATAGCCGTTTTTTTGGCTCTTTGTAATTGCCACAGTGAGTTACCTCACCCTACCAAAATCACCCAAACACTGTGGCTATCCCTACCATTTCACTGTACATAGGCGTGAGTGAGTCACGGGACTTTTCCCATATCTTCTTAAAAAACCCTCAATTAGCTAGTCATTGGGCTAGTTGAGCCAAAAAAACAAAAAATAATAAAAAATATAAGTATATTATGGCCCATGTGTATGTAAATATTTCTTTGTATATAGGGCCTAAATAAAAGATTTTTTCATAATTATTTTGGTATTTATTTAAATATTTCTACCTAGGTGTGTGCTATTTATGCTCTGTACATTGCCTCACCATTACCACAGTTTTTTCTTACCATTTTTCATACTCTTTATTCTATATAGAAATATTTTCATGTAATCTTCTCTTATATTTGGTGTAACTCCACCCCAACAAAAATCCAAAAAAACTAGTTTTATTTATGTGTATATTTTTTCAATATTGTAAGTTTTCCCTTCCTACATCTATTTTTTTTTTCTAAAAAATTAGAACACCAAAAATATTTATCTTTTTATGGTAGCCTCATAATGAGAGAGATTTCTTTTGACCCCTTTATATTTTTTCCACTTATATTATTTATATTTGACATGTACATATTTTTTAGACCCCTCAATATTTGATTTTCTTAGTTGTACTAGTCACTTATATCATAATCTCAACAATATCTTCAATTATAGACCTACCAAATAAGGTCAAGGGTAGGTGGCATGCATACATGCACTATGGAGGGCTCACTCTTGGAGGTATTCAAAAGAATCATCCAAAGAAGGACCCCACAAGGACCTTGTGCAGTGGAAAAAAACGGTCGGTTTTGCTGAATTTTTAAAGTTCACTTGCTCTCCGAATTTGAAAAGGTGATACGAACAAAAGTTGTAGCTCCTAGGCTGAACTTTTGCCTCAAATTTTTTCATATTTTTTTGAGCTACGAGCTGTGAGCTATGATTTTATTAGTGGACCCCAGTTTTCCCATGCTATGCAGCCACACTCTCTCTTCCACTTTATCATTTTCCTCTTTCACACACACTTCTCCACTCATCATCCCCACCTCTCTCACCACTCCTCTCTGCACCCTACTCACCTTCTCCTCAACCTTGAAGAATAAGAGAAACCATGGTGAACTCATACCTCCCACACACAATTCCATTCCAAAATTGACCACCTAGTCTCATTTTTCCTCCTCCAATTTACCCATATCTATCAAAAAAACCACAAAATTCAGCCTCTTCTCTTAAAAGACAGCATCATGGTGGTTGATTACTCAGCTTCAATTACCTTGTCTCTCAAGGAAGGTCAAGAGTGGAGAAAAAATGTACCGTCAAAGCTAGTGGACCGACAACAAGCGTCAAAATTGGCCCTACTCAAGACACTTGGAGCATCAACCTTGTAAGAAATCCACCTTTTGTTACCTCTTAAGAGTATTTCTTCCTTATTTGTATCCTACATGGATACTCCCATTGTAAATATCCAATTCCATTTGTAAATTAATACTAACTCTACTAACACTAACCCACTATGAAAAGTCCTATCACCTCCATTTCTCTCCTCTCTCTTTCCCCACCAACTTCTTGATAATTCCAAGCAAAAGAAATTAGATAAATGGCTGAAAATCTAACCCAACCACGGTTAGAGGAGTAACCCTAGCCTTCAAAATTTCTATAAAAGGAGGGTGTGGCTAGCACAAAAGGGGGAGCCATAAGCAAGAGCACTATGCTATAGTTTGAGAAGCCAAGCTCAACCTCTCTAGAAGGAGCTCTTGAGTGGAAGCTCATTGTCTTATGCATGTGCATGTGTTGTAATAGGAGATTGGCAAGGGAACTCTATGCCATTGTAAGAGAGAGAGTGATCACTCAATTGAGAGTAGGAAATCTATCATTTCTCCTACTAGTGTAAGCTCAACATTTGCTGAATCAAGGAGGGTGGATTTGGACTAAGCTTGGATACTTTGTCTCTCTTCCCACGTGAAGTAATGGACAACAATGATGTGTAAGTGTCTTGGTGTTTTTTTTTGAGTTCTTGATAGCTTGTCTCTAGTGTTGTCATCAATTTAGCCATAAATCCCACATACTGTAAGAGGGCGACAGGGTGGAGAGGACTCCCCTGGCCTTAAGACAGTGAGTGGGGTGGCTTTTCTTGTGATGTGTTGTGGTGTAATTTACTCAAGCTATGATGAACAAATACTAATATCACTTTGATTGGTCATGACAGATTTGTAAGAAGGTATTAGTGCAACAAACACCTCCTCCCCCTTCTCTCTCTTTCTTACATATATAATTGTGTTTGCTTGATCATTGACGATACGTTTCAAAGCAGCCCGAGCACTCTCTCTCTCTCTCTCTCTCTCTACGCGTCCTAGTTCGCATCCAAAACTAGGTGGTGCCCCAAATTTGTGTAGGGTTAGGTTGTGGGTTTGTGTGTGTGTTTGTTGTTTTTTCCCAACCCCAACCCAATTGAGCAGCATGGGAGCCTAAAGTGGTATTTTCTTACTTCTTCATTTGCATGCGAGTGGTTCTAAATCTCTATTGTATCCCTTATTGTAACTCGTGTTGTAATCTTTCATAATAATGGAGAGCCAACGCCAAATGTCTGGATATCCTCTTTTCTTTGGAGAGCCTGGAGAGGATGCAGAATTATTTTTAGCAAATTTCAAGATGTCTTGCCGTATCAAGAGGATAGTAACCGATCAAGAACGTGTAGAAATGTTTGAGGTGGTCCTTAGGAAAGATGCTAGTACTTGGTTTGACTCTTTGCCTGAGGAAGTTAAGGGGAATTACACAGAAGTTTTGAATCGTTTTAAGAGATACTTCTTTGATCCCCAAAACACTCAAAAACTATGGCAAGACATTGTTTCTCATAAGCAAAAAGACTTAGATGACTACTACTTGTACAAGCAAGAGTTTCTACGTCTTTGGGCTCTATGGATACGAAATGTTGCTAACCCTGGTGATGGGGCAAAATTTTTAAAGAAGGAGAGGTTCATAGCCGGACTCTTTCCTGACCTTAAGGTAAAAGTTGAGGCGGGTGCACCTACTACTTTTGATGCAGCTGAAACTAGGGCTGCTGAGAAGTATAGGAAACTCAAGTGCTTAAGGGGAGAGGTTCCAATAGAAGGTCTTAGACCCAAAGGTAAGTCACAAGCATCAACATCTAGGGAGCTTCCTGAGGTAACGACTGAAGTGATTGATAAGTTAAATGAATCTTTAAGCAGCCTGTCAATTCACCTTGCACAAGCTGTAGGTCCAAAGGGACAAGCAAAGAAGTCAGAAGAGAGAGAGCCACGAACTAGGAGAGTCTTGCAATGTTGGAATTGCGGAGAGTCTGGACATGGGATGTATAATTGTCCTTGGCCCCGTGGAGAGCCAGGGAGACCTAACTTGAATTACCCAGTGATGAATGCAGGAGAAGGAGCTGGTCAACAACCAAGGCTTCTACAAAGGCCAAATGGACCAAGACCACCTCCACAAGGGGTAGAAGGAGTTCCACCTTTGCTAGATCCAAATGTGCATGTGGTAGAGGTGACAAATTCAAATGAGTTTGACATGGAAGCCAATGGCATTAAGCGTGGCCGAGGAAAAGGTAAAGAGAAAGAGGGTGTCCCATCACAGAGTGACCATGGACAAGGCAAGAAGGCAAAGGAGACCAAGGAAGCTAAGAGGACTCGACGTCGTATCAATCTCCAAGACTTCCCTCTTGGACATGGTATGGCTCCATACAACCTGCTGGAAGACATGCGAGGTAAGGGTCCTGATATCTCATGGCCTCAGTTTCTTGCATTATGCCCACAAGTTAGGAGGGATTTAACAAAAGCAGTTAGCACTAGGAGAAAGGTAAAAGAGAGTTTTCCTGTTGTAAAAATTTCACATGCTGAAATGAACGAGGATATTACACCTGTGCTAGATTGTTACATAAAAGGAAGATTGGTTAGGAAAGGTCTAGTGGATGGGGGTGCACAAATTTGCATCATGACAGAAGGGCTCATGCAAAGACTAGGCATGCACATCCATGAGACACCTGAAATCAAAGTGAAAATGGCAAACAATAGCAAGGCTAGGTGCGTAGGCATTTGTAAAAATGTTTTTGTGGAGGCCTTTGGCATTAAGAAGACAGTGGATTTCTATGTCATGTCTACCAAGGGAAATGGTTACCCATTTATCCTAGGAAGACCATGGCTAATGAAAATGCGAGCTTTGCAGGATTGGGAGAGTGGAAAGCTAATTTGCAGGAATGACAATCACAAGAAGGTTGTCTTTGACATGAAGGAGCAACGCCAAGAGGAGCTCCATGAAGAATCATCTTGAAGTGAGACGGAAGAAGATTGGACTGAAAACACTTCAGAAGAAGAAAGTAGCGGCAGCATTACTGAAGAGGAGTCCTCCATTGAATTCATGGGGGTAAGGTTTAAGCCAAACAACCAGGAGACCTCTTCTCGAGGTTTGGAAGAGGTAGGTTCCCAAGAGAACCAAAAGGTGGAAGATGAAGGAATGTTAGAAGGTATGTTGTCTACAACACTTACAAAGGATGAAAGAGAGGAGTTCAAATGTGTGCTAAGGAAATTTCTGAGGCTTTTTGCTAAAGACTACACCGATGTGCGTGGAGTAGATGTTGTTCAACACAAGATTGAGTTGAAGCCAGAGGCCACACCTAAGGCTCAAAAGCTACGAAGGCTAGGAGTCATTAAGGAGCAGGCTCTACTCAAGGAGGTAAGAAAGCTTCTAGCAGCAGGTTTCATTTATCCAGTGGAGAATTCAGAGTGGGTCCCTCCCGTTGTTGTCACTCCTAAGAAAAATGGCAAGTGGAGGGTGTGTGTGGATTATCGTCCACTTAATGAGGCAACAAAAAGAGATCACTTTCCCCTCCCATTTCAGGATGAGATACTAAATGAAGTAGCTGGTCATGAGAAGTACACTGTGTGTGATGGCTACTCGGGTTACTTTCAAATAGGTATCGCATTGGAGGATCAATTGAAAACAACCTTTATCACTCCTTGGGGTTGTTATGCTTTTAGAGTCATGCCATTTGGCCTGACAAATGCTCCTGAAACTTTCCAACGCTTCCTGAACATGGTGTTTCAAGCATTCTTTGGAAAGTCCATTAGGGTTTTTATTGATGATTTTTGCATTTATAGCTCAAAATCATTGCATCTACAAAGGGTAGAAGAAGGTTTAAAGAAGCTCTATGACATGGGAGGTCAACTCAACCCCGACAAGTGTCACATAGCTGAGGATGACGTGATCTTGCTTGGTCACAAGGTTTCTTGTAAAGGCATTGAGGTGGATCCTTCAAAGGCAAAGACTCTTATTGAGCTCCCCTCACCCAAGAATCTCAAAGAGGTCATATCATTCATTCAAAAAGTGAAGTATATGTCACGCTTTATTCACTTAGCTTCGGAGTTGCTTCATCCTTTGCAAAAGTTGACACAACAAGTAGAATTTGCATGGTCTGATGAGCTTAAAGAGTATTTTTGTAACATTAAAGTCATTTTTTCAGAGCTACCAACACTCATGCCTCCTTGTTGGGAGTACACATTCTTTGTTAGCTCTAGTGTTGGAAGGGAAACAATTGGTGCTATGTTGCTACAACAAGATCTCCACAGTACAAGGATGCGACCCATCTACTTTGCTAGTAGGGTCATGAATGCTTTGGAGAGAGACTACACAGAAGCAGAACTCATGATGCTTTCTCTCATGTTTGCGGTGAGAAAGTTTAGATCCTACCTGCTACCAAAACCTTTTGTAATTCTCACTGCAGAGAATTTGTTCCCTTGGGTGTCATCTCAAATGAATCTTAGTACTAGGATCTCAAAGTGGATTATGGAGTTGCAAGAGTTTCAATACTCTTTCAAGGTAGAAGATAGTGTGCGTGCACAATTGGCAGGGATTCTCACTTATAGGGTGCATGAAAAGTAGATTAAGGTGCCTGAAGTAAAGACCCTACCATTACCACCACCAAAAAGTATTCCTAATGCTTTTACCTTGTTCTTTGATGGAGCTTTTCGATGAGCCACAGGAAAAGCAGGGGGAGGGCTAGTGTTGCTCAACCCAAGTGGAGAGGTGGTCATGAAAGAGAAGTTAAATCTACCAAGTTCAGCTAGCAACAATGAAGCAGAATACGACACACTAATTCATGGTTTGAAGATGTGCATTGGCCAAGGGATACAATGCCTCATGGTAAAGGGAGATGCACTTCTCATTGTTAAACAGATTTTAGGTATTTGGGCATGCAAGAATAAAAGCTTACGGACAAAATTTCATGCCATTGGTAGATTGTTTATTCAATTTGAAGAAGTGCAACTATATCATATTCCTAGGAAACAGAATGAAGATGCCAATTTACTTGCACAGCAAGTAGTTACATGTGTTGAGAAAGAAGTGCAGGTCATCATGGTGGCAGCAACTGTCAAGCAACCGAGATACCAGGGATTGGAGTCATTGACTCCCATTATTAGCTACATTTTGGAGGGCGAGTTTCCACAAGACTTCACGAAGGCTCAGAAGAGGAGACTCATGAAGAAGGAAAGTGCATATCTCTTCCTAGAAGGCTCCCTCTATCAAAGAGGGAGGGATCAAGTATGCAGAAGAGTACCAACTATTGAGGAAATTCCAGCCATTCTAAAAGGTTTGCATGAAGAAGCATGTGGTGGTCATTTTGCCCAAGAATTAACTGTGAAGAAGATTTTGCTTGCGGGGTATGTTTGGCCAAGTCTGCATGTGGATGTCCAACATTGGTGTAAAAGTTGTCACAATTGTCAGGTAAATGGGAATAGAAGATTGGTTTATGGTCCAAGGCAAATCGTGCTTGCAAATGGACCGTTTGAAAAGTGGGGCATTGATGCTATGGGTCCTCTGCCTAGGACAAAAAATGGTAAACTCTACATTCTAGTGGCTGTAGACTATATGACTAGGTGGGTGGAAGCACAGAGTGTGGCAAAGGTAAATGAGAAGACAGTGAGCAAATTCGTCTACACTCACATTTGTTGTAGATTTGGCACACCTTTGGAGATAGTTTCTGATAATGGTCCAGGGTTTAGAAAGGGATTTCTCACAGAATTCTGTGAAGAACTTCACATTCTACATCGTCACAGTACACCCTACTATCCCCAATCAAATGGTTTGGTAGAAAAAGCTAATGGTGTCATTGCAGGCATCATTAGAAAGATGGTGAAAAACAAGACAAAGTTGTGGGATGACTTCTTGGATGGTGCCTTGTGGGCGTATCGAACCACATATAGGGAAGCCACGGAGTTCACACCATTTCACTTGGTCTATGGTCAAGAGGCTTTACAACCAATTGAGCTAAACATTCCAACAATGCGACTTCATGGCAAATCAGCACAAGATGATCAAGAAGCATGGATGGATCGACTTCTTACCTTAGCTGAGCTTGAGTGGAAAAGAGAAGCAGCATACGAGTGCTATAAGAGGAAAGCCACACAGACAAAGGAGAAGCTTGACAAGAAACTGAAGGACAAAGGCATCAATAAGGAGATCTTGTGCTAAGGTATGACAATCGACTCGATAATCGTTTTGATGCCAAATTTGAAACAAGATGGCAAGGGCCATACATAGTCAAGAAGGCTTTCAATTCAAGTTACTATCAGCTTATGGACTTGAATGGTAAAGAGCACTCCGGGAAAGTAAACGGGTATCGCTTGAAGCCCTATTTGAGTCGCCTTCTACCAAAGGATCTACCAAAGATCTATCAAAAGGCCACTGTCTCATGTAAGTATTGTTACATGAAGCATGAGTGTAACTCTAGCCAAAATTCTGAGGGGCCAAACAATAAAAATCTCGTCAAGGACTCTGAAGCACTCTCTTTGGAAAAGATGCTCTATGATGGTACATGAATATACCATCATCCAGGGGGAGGGCTAATGATAGCCGTTTTTTCGGCTCTTTGTAATTGCCACAGTGAGTTACCTCACCCTACCAAAATCACCCAAACACTGTGGCTATCCCTACCATTTCACTGTACATAGGCGTGAGTGAGTCACGGGACTTTTCCCATATCTTCTTAAAAAACCCTCAATTAGCTAGTCATTGGGCTAGTTGAGCCAAAAAAATAAAAAATAATAAAAAATATAAGTATATTATGGCCCATGCGTATGTAAATATTTCTTTGTATATAGGGCCTAAATAAAAGATTTTTTCATAATTATTTTGGTATTTATTTAAATATTTCTACCTACGTGTGTGCTATTTATGCTCTGTACATTGCCTCACCATTACCACAGTTTTTTCTTACCGTTTTTCATACTGTTTATTCCATATAGAAATATTTTCATGTAATCTTCTCTTATATTTGGTGTAACTCCACCCCAACAAAAATCCAAAAAAACTAGTTTTATTTATGTGTATATTTTTTCAATATTGTGAGTTTTCCCTTCCTACATCTATTTTTTTTTCTAAAAACTTAGAACACCAAAAATATTTATCTTTTTATGGTAGCCTCATAATGAGAGAGATTTCTTTTGACCCCTTTATATTTTTTCCACTTATATTATTTATATTTGACATGTACATATTTTTTAGACCCCTCAATATTTGATTTTCTTAGTTGTACTAGTCACTTATATCATAATCTCAACAATGTCTTCAATTATAGACCTACCAAATAAGGTCAAGGGTAGGTGGCATGCATACATGCACTATGGAGGGCTCACTCTTGGAGGTATTCAAAAGAATCATCCAAAGAAGGACCCCACAAGGACCTTGTGCAGTGGAAAAAAACGGTCGGTTTTGCTGAATTTTTAAAGTTCACTTGCTCTCCGAATTTGAAAAGGTGATACGAACAAAAGTTGTAGCTCCTAGGCTGAACTTTTGCCTCAAATTTTTTCATATTTTTTTGAGCTACGAGCTGTGAGCTATGATTTTATTAGTGGACCCCAGTTTTCCCATGCTATGCAGCCACACTCTCTCTTCCACTTTATCATTTTCCTCTTTCACACACACTTCTCCACTCATCATCCCCACCTCTCTCACCACTCCTCTCTGCACCCTACTCACCTTCTCCTCAACCTTGAAGAATAAGAGAAACCATGGTGAACTCATACCTCCCACACACAATTCCATTCCAAAATTGACCACCTAGTCTCATTTTTCCTCCTCCAATTTACCCATATCTATCAAAAAAACCACAAAATTCAGCCTCTTCTCTTAAAAGACAGCATCATGGTGGTTGATTACTCAGCTTCAATTACCTTGTCTCTCAAGGAAGGTCAAGAGTGGAGAAAAAATGTACCGTCAAAGCTAGTGGACCGACAACAAGCGTCAAAATTGGCCCTACTCAAGACACTTGGAGCATCAACCTTGTAAGAAATCCACCTTTTGTTACCTCTTAAGAGTTTTTCTTCCTTATTTGTATCCTACATGGATACTCCCATTGTAAATATCCAATTCCATTTGTAAATTAATACTAACTCTACTAACACTAACCCACTATGAAAAGTCCTATCACCTCCATTTCTCTCCTCTCTTTTTCCCCACCAACTTCTTGATAATTCCAAGCAAAAGAAATTAGATAAATGGTTGAAAATCTAACCCAACCACGGTTAGAGGAGTAACCCTAGCCTTCAAAATTGCTATAAAAGGAGGGTGTGGCTAGCACAAAAGGGGGAGCCATAAGCAAGAGCACTATGCTATAGTTTGAGAAGCCAAGCTCAACCTCTCTAGAAGGAGCTCTTGAGTGGAAGCTCATTGTCTTATGCATGTGTATGTGTTGTAATAGGAGATTGGCAAGGGAACTCTATGCCATTGTAAGAGAGAGAGTGATCACTCAATTGAGAGTAGGAAATCTATCATTTCTCCTACTAGTGTAAGCTCAACATTTGCTGAATCAAGGAGGGTGGATTTGGACTAAGCTTGGATACTTTGTCTCTCTTCCCACGTGAAGTAATGGACAACAATGATGTGTAAGTGTCTTGGTGTTTTTTTTTGAGTTCTTGATAGCTTGTCTCTAGTGTTGTCATCAATTTAGCCATAAATCCCACATACTGTAAGAGGGCGACAGGGTGGAGAGGACTCCCTTGGCCTTAAGACAGTGAGTGGGGTGGCTTTTCTTGTGATGTGTTGTGGTGTAATTTACTCAAGCTATGATGAAAAAATACTAATATCACTTTGATTGGTCATGACAGATTTGTAAGAAGGTATTAGTGCAACAAACACCTTCTCCCCCTTCTCTCTCTTTCTTACATATATAATTGTGTTTGCTTGATCATTGCCGATACGTTTCAAAGCAGCCCGAGCACTATCTCTCTCTCTCTCTCTCTCTCTCTCTCTCTCTCTCTCTCTCTCTCTCTCTCTCTCTCTCTCTCTCTCTCTCTCTCTCTCTCTCTCTCTCTACGCGTCCTAGTTCGCATCCAAAACTAGGTGGTGCCCCAAAATTGTGTAGGATTAGGTTGCGGGTTTGTGTGTGTGTTTGTTGTTTTTCCAACCCCAACCCAATTGAGCAGCACGGGAGCCTTGAAGGGTGTCTAGAGGTTGCTCTTCTTGTTGCCCGCCCCGGACCGCTTCACCAGCTAACCAGGACATGCAATTTACCATTACAAGCAAGCATATAAGGGTTAGAGCGGTCCTCGATCAGAGGTGGAAGCTCCTCCCAATCGAGTTGCTCATGGGTGGTGGAGCTGCTAAATCTGGGCTCTACACCAAAATTATTGGATTGTTTAAGAGATTCACCGAAGTTGATCCTGGACACGGTTGTAGTTCGGCCATGGTCATGTGTTCCATACAAGGATCCTTCCAGCACAGCTATATCGGAACCGAAATATAAAGTATTGATTAAGCTAGAAAGTTGCCAATGATGCAGACTTTTGGTGCTTAGATTCAGCAAATGCAGCATGCAAGGCTCATCGCGACTTAGAGACGTAGTCAGAGCGAGGAAGTTGTGGCCATCTGTCACGATGCGGAAGGGTGCATGGGCGGGGAGAGTGAAGGCGGGGAGATTGAGCAAGTGCAGGCCGCCGCCATAAACAGGATCTAGGAGTGCCAGCTCTAGAAGGCTATGGCCATGCCCGCCGCGGACGTCGATTGCCCCATTAATTTCTGTGGCACCAAAGACAACGAAAAGGGGATGGGAAACCCCGAGAGAGCGAGGTCGCATTAAGGTTCGACGCTAGGTGTGGCTTACAGCTTGGATCGAGCCAAGCTTTGCTAGAGGAAGCCTCGCAAGTATATTCGTAACTGCTAAGTGTTGGGGCAAGCCCGGAAGCAGCGCTTCTTCTTCTTCATCTTCACCAACGATGATGGCGCCGGTGATACCATGGCGTTGAATATGCTTCGATGGCTCCGCGTCGTCGCCGTGCTGGCCGATGCCTATGTCGCCGCTGCGACGGCGGCGCTTCTTGCCCGACGTCCTCTGATCCACATGGGCGTGCCGCTGCATGGTACTGGCACTGGCTGCACGGACGGAGGGCATATTGATAAGATGATGTATGGGACGGGACTTGGGTGCGGCGAAGCTTAATTTATTCTTGTCGCCAAGGCCAGCCCTCCCAGAAAAGAAGATTTTGCCCTCAGCTTTTCGCCAAAGTCATCCCCCAGAATTTGCCCTCGGGAAAAGCAGCTTTTCAAAATATTACGTGGATCTAGGGGCAGAGCATCTCAGCCGTCAGCTCACGCAGGCCCACCAACCCTCTGCACAGGCGTTTTCAAATGGGATCGATGGTGGGGGTCATTCGGGCCATCAATTGCATTATTATAAATTCGGAGCAAAAAGTAAATTCGGGCTGCACCTTGCGCCTCGAATCCACGATGCATGTGCTCTCACCTGCGTTCATTGAAGTATGTGGCATTTCAATGCCACATGTAAATGCGGGCCGGTTTGTGAATTCGGGCCATTAGGTAAACTCAGGGCGTGCAATTTTGTAAGTTCGGGCCGCGGGATCTTGTAAATTCGGGCTGCCCCATGGCATGGCTCACAATGCACGCGACTAGACTTTTTCACCTTCACCCTTGATGCCATTTGAATATGCCCGTGCCATATAATGTTGACGCCCTACAACAACCGACGAAGGAATGAGAGAGAGAGAGAGAGAGAGAGAGAGAGAGAGAGAGAGAGAGAGAGAGAGAGAGAGAGAGAGAGAGAGAGAGAGAGAGAGAGAGAGAGAGAGAGAGAGAGAGAGAGAGAGAGAGAGAGAGAGAGAGAGAGAGAGAGAGAGAGAGAGAGAGAGACCGAGAGAGACCGAGAGAGAGAGAGAGAGAGAGAGAGAGAGAGAGAGAGAGAGAGAGAGTAGAATGGGGTAGCGGGTTTCTCTGTTTTGCCATCGCTCTCGGTGTGTTGCTACTGCAACTCCTAGCCCTCGAAGAAGAAACTCTCCTTCATCCTTTGATCAGGTCTCCTTTTGACCCTTGAAGCATGGCTCTCCCCGAAGTGTTCCTCCTAAACCCTAATGGTGAAGCATCTTCTTTTGTGTTGAGTGGTGAGGATGTCCCATTTGACCCCTTAGCCATGTCCATTGCTCTTAAAGGCTCTCTCACTGCTGACCCGTCTATCAAAGGACAACATAAGGTATCTCTGAACTCTGCTAAAGTCTGGAATCAGGTCACCGTCTTTCAAAGAAGGGTTGTAGTTCTTTACTTTACTGGGAAGCTCCCAAGCATTAGGGAGGTTGCAGGCTTCATTGACCATGGCTTTAGGAGAATAGTGGTGGACAAAATATTTTATTCTGGTTCTGGATTATTTGAGGTGCTCTTCTTCAAGGCTGAGGATCAAAAGTCCTTTCTTTCGCCTTCTACTATGATTCTCTGTGGGCAAGTGATCCATGTGTTGCAATGGCAGCCAATCAGGACCATCAAGGAAGAGCTGTTGAGTAAATGCCCTGTGTGGGTAGAACTAGTAGATCTCCCCTCATACTTGTGGCCTTGTATCTTTGAAATAGTAGCCTGCTTAGGGAAGGTTCTATTTAGCCCGACTATTAACTGCCCTAATAGGAATAAAGCTTGCATCTTGTGGGAGACTGATAGAGAATTTCCATCCATGCACTTTGGAAATAGAACTGGAAGAAGTAGGAAATTGGTCTTGTACCTTAAATGGGGGAATTTAGCAGGATCTTGTTTCCATTGTGGAAAATTAGGCCATTTCTCCAAAACCTGTCCAACATTGAAAGAAGGCACAATAGAGATGATTTCTTCCTATCCAAGGAGCAAGAACTTGATACCTAGGAGCCAAATTTTTGGTAGACCCATGGGTAAACCTACTACCCGTCCTGTACCAACTCCATCTCAAACGGTGGTTCCTTTGGCTGGTCCCAAAACACCCGCTTATGCTAGATTGCCTGGGTCACTCAACAATACTAGAAGTACCTCTTCTCAACCCTCTTCCTTAAAAGGTCCTAGAGGAGGGGACAATGGGAAAAGAATTGTTGATTCTGAAGGATTTCATGCTCCCCCTTCTAGGAAGACCTTCAAGCCAAGAAATTTGGCCTCTGGCTACACCTCTTCTAATGCCTATGACATCTTGCAAGACATGCCCTCTCCAAAAACCATGGAGGCTATTGAAGTTATGGTGAAGGATTATCATGAAAAGAGGACTACAGATCCTCCTGAAGTTAATTTGGAAGTGAATATGCAGGAAGTAGAAAAGGATACTGAGATTTTTGTTAATACCCCTAAATGATTATCACAACCTTCAATGTTAAAGGGATCAAGGATCCCTCTAAACTCCTATCCTTCAATACTTGGGTGCTAAGGAACAATGTTGATGTAGGCTTTTTTCAAGAGCATAAATTTCATGAAAGAGCTGGTAAGATGTTCTTTTACAAAGGCTACTGTATGTTCTATGGAGGGTAGCCTGGTGGCTATTCAGGTGTCCTAACATGCATTAAACAGGATTTGAATCCCCAATGGATTCTGGATCATCCTTCGGGTCGTTGTTCTGTTTTTCTAATTGATTCTGCCTTTGGACCCCTACATGTAGTCAACATCTATGCCTCAAACTATTCTAAAGAGAGAATTTTGCTTTGGAAATGGTGTTTGGATCTTCAGTTGTCTGCAGGAGTTGTAGGGGGTGATTTCAATATGGTATTACATAGTAATGATACAACCTCTCTAGCTTCTGTCTGTAACTCAAAAGAAGCCGGAATCTGGGAATCTCTAAGCAGTCACTGGTTGCTTAATGATGCCTGGGATGAACACTCTCAACAGGCTGGCTACACATTTCATTCCCTTTCCCACCTATCCTCCTGGTCTAGGCTAGACGGGGTTTATTTCATGCATTTTGATCGGTTGCCAATGAAGAAAACTTGCTTGGTGGATGTTTCAATGGTGCTGTTTGATCATTTCCCTTTGATTTGTTCTTTGTCTAACCTGGATGCTAACTCCTACATGCATGGTCTGAAATGTCCCTTGATGGTTAATAATAAATTGATTGATGATGGCTGCTTTAGCTTGGAGGTGATACAAACGATTAACACAAATAAGCTAATGTTTTCTCACCCTCTGCATGTCTGGATGCATATATGCTCTGATTTGCAACATATTGTAAGGAAATATGGGAAGAAGAATGATGCATTCAGAAGGGAGAAATGCAAATCTTCTCAAGACAAAATTGAGCATTTCACTCAGCTGGCTAAGGTCATTGAACCGTGTCAAGAGCAACTTGTGGAACTACAGCACGCCAGAGATGTATTGAAACAAGATGATTTGGAAATGGCCACAAAATGTAGATTTCTATGTAGGGTTCATGCACTACAGGACTGTAATGATGTCTCCAAGGGCTTTTTTAACAAACTGAAAGCTAAGAGGAAGAGAGATTTGATGCATTGTTTACAGATTGAGAATGATACTAAAATATCCAGCCCTACTCACATCATGCAATACTGTGAAAATTTTTACTCAGAACTTCTATCTGAGAAGAAGACTCAGCCTCCTGGAAAGGATACTGCTATTAAGGAATTGCTAGATACTGTGGATTCATGTATTGAGCAGACTCATGCAAGGAGATTGGAAGCACCATTTGAGGAGACAGAGGTTAAACATGCTTTATCAAAGTTGGGCAATGAGAAAACTCCTCGTATTTGTGGAATCTCAAAAGAGTTTGTGCTGGCATTTTGGAATGATCTAAAAGGTATCATACTGTCTCTTATAAACTCCTCATGGTCAGCTCAATACATGGACCCCTGTCTTAAACAGGGACTTATCAAGCTTATCCCTAAGCAGACCTTTTCAAAAGGTGTGAATCATTGGAGACCCATATCCATGATGGATATTATATATAAAATTATGGCCAAAGCTGTGGCCATGAGGCTGAGTCCTCTTCTTAGAAATTTTATTCATAAAGCTCAATTAGGTTTCATCTCTGGTAGATCCATTTTTCATAACATTCTGTCAGTCCAACTTGGAATAGAACATGCTTAGAGATCCTCTCAGGATATGGTACTGCTGCAGGTGGACTATGAGAAGGCTTTTGACGTAGTTCAGTGGGACTTTATAGCTGGGGTTTTGCAAAAGATTTGCTTTGGGCCTAGGATTGTCAACTGCATTTTCATGCCGGGTAAAGATGCTTGGTCTAGACTTTTAGTGAATGGTAGAATGTCTAACAAGGTCCACATAGGACAATCTCTCAGACAGGGCTGCCCTTTGAGGCCTTTGTTATTTGCAGTTGCTACTCACCCCTTTTTCTCTTATCTTGACTCTCTTGCAGAGAAACATATTGTGCAGGGACTCTCCACTGGAAGAGGCCAGATGCTGGGTCAGGGCTTTGCTGATGATACTTTTATATTCTTGAAGGCTAACAATGTGAATGTTCTGAGATGTATGGCTGCCTTGGGGAAATTTTTTGTTGTATCAGGGTTGCAAATTAGCATGCTCAAATCCACTCTAATTGATGTCTCTGCTATTGATTTTAATGCTCTCATTTGGGGGGGGGTGGGGGGGGGGAGACTTCCTAAGGGTCATATCTTCAAGCATTTAGGGTATCCTATAGAGGTGCAAGTTACCAAGCTGAATTACAGGACTGGGTGCTCAAGAGAGTTTACAGTAAGGTTGCTTTATGGCATTGTGAGGAGTGGCCACTACATGTCAGATTGAGGATAATTCAGTCTATTCTTATGCCATATATGCTGTATTTTTTGCCTTGGTCTAAAAAAAATCTGCAGGTCTTCAACTCAGTAATGAATAAATTTTTGTGGAATTTTAAGAGAGCTTCAACTGTTTGGGTTGCTTGGGATGTATTAGCTCTTCCCCAAAGCATGGGAGGCTGTGGAATCCTGAACCTCCAACTGCATGCTCTGGCTAGAAGGGAAACTTTTATTAAATACATGCTGCATCCTTCATATGATTGGGCTGTATGCATGTGGGCTCTGATTAGATCTTCTGTCTGCTATTTTCATGGCTGCTGGTCTTTGAGTGATTGAGACAAATTGTTTACAGCTGCCCCTATTGAAACTAGTTATGATATTTCAAATATGCTGATAGTGTCCTCGAAGCATGCCTTTGCACTTCTGATTTGGCAGGGGAGAATGAGATACATGGGCAAATCTCTTTCAATTGAAAATGCATTTTTGGAGTTTTGTGTTTAGAGTTGTTCCTGATAAATCTTTGGGGAGGAATGCCCTTTCCTTTTTCAGGAAGGGCATCTACTCCATTAGTCAAGTGGTAGACTCTGAGTCCAGGTTTAAAACTTTTTTGACAGCTAGAAGACACTTCAAACTACACTATGGCTTCAGAATACCATGGAACCTGCTATGTACCTCAGTCAACAACCTGCAGGTACCTATCAATACCTTAGAGGAGGACAGATTCAGAGACTGGTCCTTCCCATATGCTCAAAAGAATAGGTGGACTCCACAGACAAGATATTTTTATAGGATCTTGCTGCCTCCCCTCACAATTCAGGATAGATGCAATAAAATCTAGGCATTGAATAGAGATAGTGATTGGTGGTCTCAGCTATTCTCTAGAATATGGCACTGTCAGACTTCATTGAAGTTCAAAGTGTTCTGGTGGAGATGCTTGATTGGGGGACTCCCCATTGCTGATGTAATGTTAAAAAAAAAGATTGGTGATGGGAAGTGCCCCAGATGTAACAGAGTTTAGACTATTAGACATGTATTTTGGCAATGTTTGCTGAGTGGTGGCAGTGGGCTAGACATTGGTGGAATGAGGCATGCAATTGTAAAATCTCTAAATTCAAATGTATATTTGGTTTGCTGTCTTTTGAGGATGATGCTATGTCCTTTTGTCTATTGTCTTTCAGTACTTGGTTCTTTTGGTTTATATGCAACTTGAGGAACAAGGTTATGTATGATCACATTGTGATTTTTGGTAGCTCATTTCCTGTGGAGCTTATCAAACTCAGGATGATGGAAGACATTGTTGCACTTAAAAGGCAAGACCACATACAGAGGTGTCTCATGATATTACACAAAATGTAAATATGTAACAAAAGGATTTTCACAAAGAAAGAGAGAGAGAGAGAGAGAGAGAGAGAGAGAGAGAGAGAGAGAGAGAGAGAGAGAGAGAGAGAGAGAGAGAGAGAGAGAGAGAGAGAGAGAGAGAGAGAGAGAGAATATATTCATTAAATTTACTACATAAAAATAATGTATATTTATATTTCTCTATGGCAGGGGCATATTCAAATGGGATCAAGGGTGGAGGTGAAAATGCTGAGGGCGCGTGCATTGTGCGCCGTGCGATCGCGGCCCGAATTTACAAGATCGCACGTCCCAAATTTACTAGTTGGGCCGCATTTACATATGTGACACTAAAATGCCACAAACTTAAGTGAATGCATGTGGGCGTGGTGGTTAGAGCACATGCATCGCATTGGGGAGATCTTGGGTTTAAGGTTGAAGGTGCAAACCCGAATTTACCTAGTGGCCCGAGTTTAGTACTTAGCCCAAATTTACTTTCCGCCCCAAATTTATGCGGCCGCCCGAATTTACAATAATCGATCTCATTTGAAAACACCTGTGCTAAATATTGTGGAGGATTGCCCCCACTAGGGATGGGAGGGTTTGAAATGGTTTCCCGAATTTTGATTACAACTAGGATAGAAGTCTCGATTAAAATTGAAGGAAGGCTTTTGCTAGCTTCGTTGCTCCATTTTGACCAATCATGGGCTCGATTCAAAGTTTTTGAGTTTGGGCAACTACAACGAAAGGTGCCATTGTGTGTGATGTCTTTTGATGGTATTGGCATAGAGACTTATTTTCTTGTGTGACAAAGCAAACCGATGACATGCCCTAAATGGGTCTCTCTCTCTCTCTCTCTCTCTCTCTCTCTCTCTCTCTCTCTCTCTCTCTCTCTCTCTCTCTCTCTCTCTCTCTCTCTCTCTCTCTCTCTCTCTCTCTCTCTCTCTCTCTCTCTCTCTCTCTCTCTCTCTCTCTCTCTCTCTCTCTCTCTCTCTCTCTCTCTCTCCCCCACCCCCCTTCAAGCTGCCATCAATAAGAAAATCAAGAGTATAAAACAACTTTGAAACAAGGTTGTTGGAACTCAGTGCACTCTTCACACATAAGAAACAAATTTGATGCTTTTATATGCGGTTTTAATGCCCATGAAAACAGTAAAACTGGCCTAAAATGTGGTGTAACAAAACGATGATATATGATATTTATATTGCTATCAAGATCACTATAAAGGGTAGATTCTGATACATACACAAATACTGACGCTCCTAACCGTAACTTTTGATCTTGATAGTAATGTTTGAAAGCCGGATAAAAACAATTTGGAAAAAATATTTCTATGGAATTACTTAAAAAAAGTGTAGTTAACATTAGACTAAACAATTATGAACATTTACAAAAGATTTTGTGAAAAAAACTAAATCATTATTAATATTTTCACTTGTAAGAGTGTAGCTAGACAAAAAAAAAGTGAATTAATACAAGCATTAGAGTATATACTCAGTATATATTGCATACAATGTAATGGAATTAGCCTTTTAACTTAGATTGTCGCGGAAAGAGAATAACATAATGTGCATTTAATTAAGGAAATTCCTTCTTGTAGGTAGAGAGAGTGCTTGAATGGAGAGAGAAACATTAAACACCTTTCCTAGCTAACATGGCATGAGCAATAACTTCAAAAAGAGAGGGAATTAGAGACATTGACAACACTTGAGGACCGGATTTATGTGGAGCCGGTCCCCCCTCCAATAGGCATTTGTATTATAGATTCCCCCATCAAGAGAGATTTGGCACAATACAATCTTTGTGTTCCTTGTGACCTGGGTGATACAATGAAGATGGAAAGCTTCATGCATCACGAGGATAACATAAACTTTTCGAAAAGAAATAACTATCCTAAGCATCATTCCCAAGGCCTCAAACACCTTCAAAGGTGGAGAGAGCTACGGGGAGTGAGAGTAGGGAAGAGAAATAAGAAACATTCATAGGAGAAAGAAATGATTCCTCACTTATCATCACTCTTCTTGCTAGCATACCTAATAGCACAGTAATGAAGATGGAGAAGATGACAAGCTTAAGCATTGGAGCATGTCTCTTGGTTGGATTTGCATTCCATAGCCAAGAGTGTTGCTGTAGGCTCTCAATTTCTCAACAAGATTGGAGAAGGAGATGGAGCTCTTGCACTTTGCACTTCACAGAATGAGAGTGTGTTTGAGTGTGTGCCCCAAGCAACCCCCCTTCTTGTTTTGGTCGACCTCCCTCCCCCCCCTTGTAGCTCATGCTTGAAGCTCATTGGACCCCTCCAGGCCTAACCAATCACATGCAAGAGGCATATCAAGCAACAAGGGTAGGCTTGGGACAAGTGTTCCCCTTTCCCCTTTTAGAGAGAGGACTTAATAAATGCAAAAACAATTGATTAAATTAACTAATTTATCATTGGACCCCTTGGGAGGCCAACCAATAGGCTTTAGGCACACCATGGAGAAAACATGGCTAGGGGCTTGACATGTATCCTTGCTACCTCTTGAGGCTTGGGCTTACCTTGTGTGTACCAAATAAAATATACATATAAAACATCATTATATGCCAGAATCTCAAATAATCATCGAATAGCCGTATTTTTTCTTTTTGATCAAAGAACTATTATACATAGACCGTCGCTGATTTTGATCGAGATGAGAGACTCCAGTTGAGAGTGCAATAGTCAGTTGCAGTTTATTGAGGTATAATTTTAAAGTTGTTTCCATTTGTTCTAGCTTGTTTTTGTGTCTTCTGCCAGACTCGTGTGATGCAGTATTTTTTCTCTCACCACAGAGTTGGCTTGCAGGTTATAGGCCACTTCGTGGTGTGTAGCCATCCGGCTCACTCCAAAAGTGAGTAGAAACTAGTCGTTTTTTTGGTGCTTTGCAAGCACTTGGCTTACTATAGAGAAGGGTTTTAGGACTGAGTTAGATTCTCACTCGTGTGGTGCTTGACAAACACCCCTATTGGCACATTCGAGAAGTGGCTTGCCCATTGTCCAATGCTGCAAGTAACAACCATAATTTTTCCATAGCTTAGATATAGACATTTGGATCTCTTAATTACATGTATATTATGCCAAAGTTCATTAGCTATGTAGAGCCCTTAAGCAATAAATTAGGTTGTATTAATGTGAACTTACAACTCTTTACCAAATATAAGGTAATGTACTGGCATAGTCATAAAAGACTTTTTTTTAATAGTTGTTTGAATCAATGCATCATGATTAACTGTTTATATGAATTATTGTCTGAGTTCACTATTATTTAACAAAAGAACGATATCTATTGTCTACCTAACATTGGAAAAAAAGAGATAAAATCTTCAAAATTTATTTAACTCTCTCTCTCTCTCTCTCTCTCTCTCTCTCTCTCTCTCTCTCTCTCTCTCGTTGATTGGCTCACAACCTTCCACTTACAAATAACAAGTTTGACTTCCAAGGTGTATATGTCTTCTTACATAAATCTAACACAAAAAAATCTTTAGTGCTTTGTCTTTGAGAAACCCATTTGAAGATGAAACTAGCTATAATGCTATCATATCAAAGAAAAAAACCTCTTACAACATCTTCTTATATGATAACCCTCCAAGTTTAATATACTTGGGCTAATACAATAATGCACATTTTATTTAATTCTCTTTAAGTGACTCTATTTATAGATATCTCCAAGATGCTATATCCCAATAATTTTGCAACAAGCAAGAATACCACCGTACAGTTTTGAAAGACAGAGCGCTTTTACTTGTCTACTTTGTATTTTAAGCTACAAAATCAATTATTTTTAACATATGGCTTGTACGTACATTGATTGGAACCTCTGTTGTGATGTTTTTCATACAATCACTTAGATGATCTCATGTGATTTGGAACGATCATCAATGTTTTTACATACTCCAGTACTCGGATGTACTCCAGTGTGACATTAAACAGGTAGTAATGGATTCCTTTTTTTCCTTTTTTTTAACTGCCTAATTGGCTAGTCCACTGGTCATGTGTACACAGATTCCTCAATCTAGGGACTATGTAAATGCTTATCTTGGTGTAGATTAAAAAATTTAGGCAGCACCAATTATGTGTCAACATGAGTGTGGATTTATAGATTTAGATAGTACACTAAATTCACTATTTTAAACAATATTATGTCCAAATTCACCAATTTAGGAAGGACAAAACCAAAAACAGATCTTTTCGTTTAAGTAGCATTAGGACGGGTTCACCGATTTAGGGAGCATGTCTTATTGTTGTAGATTCATTGTTTTAAGTAGCATCACTTACAAAATCATGATGCAGTGGCTGGTCACCACTATCTCTAGTATGATTTAGTTACAGAGGTATATAATGAAAGTGATTTAAATTTTATAATGAAAATTGAATTCTTTTTTTGAAGGTTTTTTCTATCACAATAATTTTTATGAAATTGGACTAAGAATCTATTAAAAAAATGATTATTGGATGATGAGTGGGACCAATAATATCTTGGTACATGAGGATATGACACATAACACTGCTTATTTTAATGTTATGGAAAATTAAAATATGTAGTATGGATCACGACACGCATAAGCAATGTTATTTAAGTTTATGAATTTTTCTTTCTATATATATATATTTGGCATAGAATGCTAACCATTGTTTTTGACACATATGATTTGTAGGTTTTTATTTTAACAACTAAGGAGAGATGCTTTCTAATGCAGCGGTATGAAATGAAAATTGATATACAATTATTTATTATAGCTGGCATGCGGAAAAAGCTTGACGGAGCTATGGGCTTTGTGGAATGATAGTACATTTATGTACATTTTATTATTCAAGTCCTGTTTATAATCACCTATGATCATTACTATGTCCGATCCAGTAGTATATGTATCCATTTTTAAACATTCAAAAAATCTATAAATAAATACATGCAAGAGAAAAATTTCACTTTCGTAGGAGGGGAAATTTCACCAATGTCTGTGTTATTCTTCTCACTGCTCCGCTCTTCCCTCTCGTCGTGCTACTGTAGTACTCTGCTTTAGGAGGTGCATCTGTATGTTTTCTCTCTCATTCTCACTCTGTATCTCTCTTTTTCGTGTATAACTTTGACTATCTGTTTTTGCAACCTGTTAGGTCTGGGTATTTTTCGTTTATGGCCTAGGTTATAATCCTTTTGGTATTTTGCGCATTCATCTGTTGCAATATCTCCAATGATGTGCCACATATAGTTGGCAAGTGTATAGTCTAACCACAATTACTTTGTTATTCGGGTCTCTTTTGGACGTTGTATCTTGCTTGAGGGTATAACAAGAATTACTCTACTCTACACCTCGTGTTCGCCTAGGTAATCAAGAAGAGTAGCTAAGGACTTGCGCTTACAATTTGTGCATGATATCCCTAATGAATATGCTTGGTACTATAGGGCCTTTGCACTCATTGGACAAGTTCAGGTTGGTGAGGGTCTCGAGAGGTCCATCCAAAGAAATTCACACTACAAGAGGTTGTGTGCACTTGTGACGCTGTTAGCAACGGAAATTCAATGGGTTTTTATCCTCCTTGGTGTCGCTAAGACCGTCGCTATGAGCATTTATATAACCGTCGCTATATGCGTTGCTATACATCGATGCCTATAGCGATGTTTACAGGCCACCTATAGCGACGCTCATAGAGACGCCCAAGAGAAAATCTTTTTGGTGGCAGGGCATTGAATTCCTTGCCACCCATCAACCATATTAAATGTTTCAATAATTGAATAAACCTAAATGAATCCAAGATAAGCCCAAATTCACCTTTGGAAGAAAGTGAAAGCTTAGATATAGACCCAAAGTAGTCATCCACAAGACAATATAACCATTAACTCCATCATCCATAGTATTGTTAGTTAAACTGACAAAATTAAATTGATGAATGTAAATCAATGACAATTATACACATCATAGGAAAAATCACTTGATTGTTAAACTTTGCAAATGTAATAGTTACAACACCATTGTCATTATTGAAAAAATATACATGGTTTTCCAATAGTTACAAAAAGACATATAACCGTCATCTCATGATATATATGCTATGACAAAATGAAACTAATGCTATCTAGCTACGGCTAGACTGATGTCATCTAATCAAACGTCTCATCGCATCCAAGCAACGTATCTGTCGGATTCTGCGAAAAAAACAATAAGACAAATTTTTGTAAGTATAAACATATAATTTATAAAAAAATACAACAAATAGAAAAGAGTAAACCCTAATACTAACCATGCCACCGCGAGAGCTCAGAATGTCCATGAGGGCGTTTAAGCCCTTCGTGCCTGTGTACTCGCGCTCGTACGGTGTGGGGTCACGTCCTGTCATCGACCACTGCCAAAACATACAAAGAATCCATTATGTTAGAATTTAAAAACCCCTAAACCCTAAACTATCAAACCTAAAGAGAAATGTGAAAACACTTACAAAATCGGCCTTAAATGATGCCCACCCACCGGTCCCCAAGTGGTGCGAGCTCCCTGTCTCTACTCGCTCTTTGGCTGCCTCCTTTTGTTGCTTCCACTTGTCGGGATTCTTGCGTGCTGCTTTCTTCGCATTCTTCCAATCTTCTTTGGCCAGCCAATCTGGTCTGTTCCACCCATGCTTAATTGCTTTTTTCACTTTGGAACGCTTGTGCTTGCAGTATTCGTGAATTCGAACTTTCATTAGGTCTTCATTGAAGCGGTCATCTCGTGTTGAAACGGGAAACTCATCATGCAGCATGCTGACGACTTTGTCTTTTAAATCACTTGGTACTTCACTCCAAGTGTTTAGTATGTAGTGTCTAAACACCCGAGAGCAAAGACCATGCATGCCTGAGATCACCTTCTTGCCTTCATCATCCAAGATGATGCTGTCGCTGAAGTCGACGGAGTAAGGCAAGCCCTCTCGCCGATGACTTGTGAACCTGGGTGTCCTGGAAGGGATCTCTAGCGGCGTGTCGATGGGGGTACGGACGTCAGGTGTCTCCACTGGAGTTTGGGCCTAGAGAGCGAGAAGTGTCGACTAGAGTGACTCTTGGAGGAGTAGCTAGTGGTGTGTGGCTGCTAGGAATGATTGTCAGCCACACAAAACATGGTATAGATGGTGATGTCCTGGCTCGTGTGGGGGTGGGCAAAGAAGTGGAGGGTAAAGAGTCTTGTCGAACAAGAGGCGGTGGCGAGGCATCGGCGGTGGCATCCCACAACAATCACCGCCGCCACCACTAGAGCGCCGGTGCTTAGACGAGTGTGAAGATCATGTCATCGACACCAAAGCTTTGGAGTGCGTTGAATGCTCCGAAATAGAGGGAGATGCTAAAGGAGTAGGAACGCGTGATGGTGCTCTAGAGCGATGACACTCCATGTACCATTGTCTCTGCTGGGGTGACAAAGAAGAAAGAAAATCATCATCATCCATACCTGCATTGAGCACACAAAAATTTAATCTTAATATTGAATGAATGGAGAAGAAAACATGGACAAGTAGAGAGAGAGAGAGAGAGAGAGAGAGAGAGAGAGAGAGGACTCATAAAGGGGGAGGGATTCGTGTATAGAGAGATTTCGTTGAATTTCTGTGAATTTGTAAAAGCACTGTGCTCCGGGTGCGATGGAGACTGAAGCTGCATCACAAAGGTCTGCTCATAGAAGTTGCTTGCCCCACCACTAAATATAATTGATCGGGTAAAAGAGACACTGAGAAGCAGTAGTAGTGCTTCTCAGTCTCTTTCACCCAATCAACTAGATCTAGCGGTGGGACGAACAGCATGTATATTGAGCAAACCTTCGTGATTGCAGCTTCAGTCTCCATCACACTCGGAGCGCAGTGCTCGTCATCCCTGCTTGTGAGAAAATACCTAGAGCATACGTACCTGGAGTGGATGCAAAGACCATTAAATACAATGACGCAATGACGCATATAGACAAAAATGGACAAAAAGCCACGTGAATATAATATATATTATAAAAAGAAGAAAAATTATTCAAATACAATATTTATGGCTTTAAGAGGTCTCTCTCTCATCCTCACAAAGCTCAGCATAACTTTCTATATATATATATATATATATATATATAAATCTCCATTTAAACAGACGTCCTCCGTTTCATTTTGTAGATCCTCTACATGCACCCCATAGGGAGTAGTAGCTTGATGCTCATCTGGCACCACCTCAGCGGCTTCTGACTGAGCATCTTCTTCGATGTCCTCCATTGATGCCGCTGTAATTGGCACATTGTAGCCTTCATACCTCCGTGCACTATGAGGGGCTACCTCTATGATGTACCACCAGTTTGATGTAGATTTTGTAGGACGAAATATCACTTTCCAGAGCCACATAACTTACATGAGAGGTTCCAAGCACATAACTCCTAAAATTGGATGTTAACTATTCACATACTTACTTGTTCAAAATGCTCGGGTAGTATGAAAGTGTCTCTTAGGTCAGTCCATTTCTTAGTTGAATCCACTCTCCTCTACGCACAGTACCGTTGCGACCCTCCATGTTTATCTTGAACCATTGCACCTGGAACAAGTCGACAAAAAATCCTCTATAATCGATCCTCAAAATCTCTTGTAGTGTGCCGAAGTAAGTGAGTTCTGCCACCACAGGATCTGCATCAGAGGACCGTCGTCGACTAAACTGTTCAAATTTTGCCATGATTCCACAATCTTGAGTAAAACGCTTTTTGTCGATCCGTTCCACCCTAAAATGTCGACCTTTACATCATAGTGTTGTGTATGACTTATACTACAACCACCAAAGATTATGAGTGGCCATTCAAACATCTAGAAACTCACTAGCCGCACATTGCAAACTTACCTTGGTCGCACAACCCCGAGAGTACTCCCACTCCTCCTCAGTCACTTCTTCACGGCACTGTTGTCCGCTTTTCAATTGGTTGTGAAACCATCTTAAGCTCATGAATGTTGGTAGGCTCTCCAGACCCGTCCGATAGTGCATCGGTGGTCATCTTCCCCGTCTCCACTCGATTCGTATCCTTTGTCGCTCTTGCTTTGCATCTTCATCTTGTGAAATCCACTTTTGCATCACTGGATTGTGAAGCATGCAAAATTAGTTGATTTTAGCCTCTATATCTTTCATCATCTTCTTCTCAACATCGAGATTGCACATGACAATGCTAGATATGCGCTCATCATCTATGGTTTTCCATAGCGTGTCCCGGGCTTTATCAAATCCATCTAGCCACTCTCCAATGTACACTAGGGACTCTGATACCAGCCAACCTTCTGCCATGCTACCCTTCGGACGTGCCTTATGATGCACATATCCCTTGAGCGTTTTCATGAAACGTTCTAAAAAGAACATCCATCTGGAATGTACTGTGCCAGCTATTTCCACCTCATCAACTACGCGAACAAGAAGATGCAGCTAAATGGTTAGCATGGTAGTACGAAAGTGTTTCTCAAACATGCACAAAACCTCCACAGCATTTAACTTCGTGAATGGTATGGAGTCTACGTTGATCTCCTTTTGTGAGATCTATTTCACCAACATCGGAAGTTTGTAGATTGTGTTACGGTCGTCAAGAGACAAACATCCCTGAATGGCCACCGGTAAAATAAACTGCATAGCACGTGCAACAATGATAGTAAAGTCCACACACAAATTTGTTACACAATTCCCACTATGATATATTCCACTATGAACATACCTGACACATTTTATGCCAGTCGTGTGATTTCAAACCGGTAAGCTTTCCTTCTTTAGTAAAACACGTTTGGAGTGAGCGCATTATGCCAGTGGCGGTATGCACAGATTGAATGGTCTCTTTTACTTTGCGTTCTTGGGCTCCCGTGACAATCCATGGCGCTTTAGGGAGTTTTATCGATCCATCGGATACTGTCTGTGGCCAATATTGCTCCATACGATCCACATTTCTAAGGTCAACCCTGGCTCCCAAAGTATTTTTCTTGCCGGTTAGATGGTCCCATAGCAGATTACCCACATTCTTGAATATGTGCACTAGATCGAGCAAGTGATTGATCATGAGTTGGGGCCAATATGGTAACTCGTACCATAGTGCAAACATCCTCAGTGGCTCTCTTCCCAAAAAGCCGTCGCGTAACACATGATTCTGTGTAACATACGCTTGATGACCTTTGTAGATTTGCTTCTTCAATGAGGATGCCCGACGTGCATTCAGTCTAGGTCCACATGTGACACATGCTCTGTATTCGCTTGTTTGAAGCCCTGCATGTATACACATAATAATAGATAAGCTTGAGGAAAACCAAGATTTATAGTGTTTGAGTTTAATTTTAAGTCACCTGATCATTCTATTAGTCCGGGATAGTCATGCATGGTTCACATTAGAATGCCTATGATCAAAGCATTCCGTTGACCTGTGTGTCGACTCATATCCACCACTTCTATGCCAATCCACAATTTTTGTAGCTCTTCCAATAGTGGACGAAGATACACATCCATATTCTTCACTTTATAACGCCCCGTCACAATCAAGCTTAGCCACAGGTGCCCCTATTCATAGTCAACCACGAGGGAATGTTGTAGTTGACGATGACAACATGCCATACACTATAAGGTGTTGATCTTTGAACAAATGGATTTACGCCATTCGTAGCCAGGCCTAGGCACAAATTTTGAGCTTCCCTGGCAAATTCCGACCATGTTTCATCTATATGTTTCCGGGATGCACAATCAGCAAGAATCTGTAGCACACCATCCGAAGATTTATTCTTCTCGTTCCATGATGGTAGGGCAGCCATGGACAAAAATTCAAAGAAATGCTTGATGCAAGGAAGCAGAGAAAAATGTCGCAAAACCTTTTGTGGAATTTTTGTTTCGTGGAGATCTACTTGATATCTCTCGAAATCACATTTCGGACACTTCTCTATGTCTATGTATTCCCCTCTGAAAAGAATGCAGTCGTTAGGACAAGCGTGGATCAAATTGTAATCCATCCCCAAGTTTCTCAAGATCTTTCTTGCTTCCTCTTTGGAATCTTGCATCACATTATCACCTGGCAGATCATCCCTCCAGCTGTCAGAGGCTACATCTTGTGGCCTTACATATGCTGCTTGACCAAAGCGCCTGCGAACACATCTATTGGGTTGCAAGATTGTTGTTTGTTGGCCAACGTCAGAGTCCGACGAGTTATAATTGGCAACAACTCAATCTATAATAGATGGATCAAACTCGCTAAATTCACAAACGTGCTGTAAAGAAATGCATCTTGTCCTTCGCACAGCATGCTTGCATTGATTACAAGGACATAAGATCCTCATTGAGAGATAGGTGCTTTAGCTGGACGGCCCCACATCTTAGTCACTACTCATAATGAGGGTGAAAAACTTATAACCTGGACATAAATTTAATCTTCTATTGGCATCCTCCGTCTTTTATCTCTCTCTCTCTCTCTCTCTCTCTCTCTCTCTCTCTCTCTCTCTCTCTCTCTCTCTCTCTCTCTCTCTCTCTCTCTCTCTCTCTCTCTCTCTCTCTCTCTCTCTCTGACGCCGGGATTTTTTTTTTGAGCGTCGCTGTGTGAGCGTCGCTAATATGAATAGCCTCTTCTAGTGGTAGGTTGCTTCTTGCTCAACCATGGTATACATGAACTGCCAAGCATGAAACAAAAACCACTTGTGGACACTCGCGTGTCAAAACAACCAGCCCAATCTGAGTCCGAAAAAGCATGTAAGTCTGGCGGCAATGATCCCCCCTTGGGATAAAACAAGCCAAGATGTAAAGTGCCACTAAGGTAGCGGAAAATCCTCTTGGCAGCCTGCCAATGCTTAGACCCTGGGCTATGCATAAATCTGCTGACCTGTGAGACTGCAAACTGAATATCCGGCCTCGTGTTGCATACATAAATGAGGCAGCCAACATCAGTTTGATAAAGAGTGACATCAGCAGGATCACCAGCATCATGTAGACTCAACTTCAAACCTGTTTCCATGGGAGTGGAAATAGGTTTGCAATCCTCAAGTCCAAACTTACATAGCAATGTCTCTATATAACTTTTCTGACACAAGGCAATACCACCATCACACTGCTTAAACTGTATACCCAAATAATGATGCAACAACCCCAAATCTTTCATCTTGAAAGTAGCATTAAAATCAGCCTTAAATTCAGCAATATGTCTCTCATTTGGTCCAGTGATCAACAAATCATCAACATAAAGAACCACAATGAGAAGTACATCACCCTCACGCTTTACATACAATGTGCTTTTTGTTGGACTGTTACGAAAGCCTTGTTTGACCAAATGAGTGTCAGCTTTCTCATACCAAGCACGAGGAGATTGCTTCAACCCATACATATCCTTGTTACATTTGCACACTTTGTCCTCTTGTCCTTTTATGACAAAACTGCGAGGCTGCGTTACATAAACTTCATCAAATATGTCACCATTCAAGAAAGCAGTAACAATGTCTGATTGATGTACATCCCAACCAAAATGAGATGCCAATGCACATAGAAACGCACAGTAGTCATACGACAAGTGGGAGAAAACGTCTCTTCATAATCTATGCCTTTTTGTTGTGCATAACCCTTTGCAACAAGTCGAGCCTTATGGCGATCGATCTCACCATCCGGCTTGCGTTTCAACTTTGTAAACCCACTTCGTACCAATGGCCTTTTTTCCAGGAGGCAAATCACATAAAGTCCATGTGTCATTTTCTATAAGTGCATCATATTCTGATTGCATGGTAGCCATCCAATTTTCTGAATTTTGTGCTTCATCAAAAGTCAAATGCTCCTCAACATCATGTAAGCTAGACACAGCCAAAGCATAACAATCTGATGAATAAGATGCATGGCGAGAGCTTGAACGAGTACGACTAGACAAAGGTGCATCCAATTTACTGTCATGCAAAGTGTGCACCAGCCATTTTGGCATACCTCTAGCCTGCTCATTTTAAGCCCTTTCCTCATCAAGTACATCATGTACATCTGCATCAGTAATGGGCTGATCTAGAACATTTTCAGAAACCCCCATAGGCTGTACATTTGCCTCATTGGAACTTACATTTGTATTTCCACCACTGAAAAGAGGCAACAAAGTGTCATAAATGTCCTGTGAGCTTACATTATTGTCTCTAGTACATGACAGCAAGGGCTGAACAGAATCTTCCACAAACACTACATCCCGTGAAACCAGAATATGTTTTGTTTGCGGATGATACAACCTGTAACCTTTGCTTTCAGCACTATAACCAACAAAAATACATTTGACAACCTTATCATCCAATTTTTTGCGCTGCACTTGTGGCACCAAAGCATATGCCAAACAGCCAAAAACACGCATGTGCTCAATAGAAGGCTTTCTATCATGCCATGCTTCATATGGCGTAATAGACTGCAAAGCTTTTGTAGGACACCTGTTAAGTACATAAGTGGCACACATAATGGCCTCAAGCCAAAAAGAATGCGGCAAAGCTTGACTTTTGACCATACATCGTGCCATTTCCGTTAGTGACCTGTTTTTCCTCTCAGCAATACCATTTTGCTGAGGTGTATAAGGCACTATACATTGGTGTTTTATCCCACGACTAGCCAGAAATGCATTAAATTCATGAGACATATACTCCCCCCCTCGATCAGAACGGAGGGTGCCCATAGTACATTACGAGACATTTTCAACCATAGCCAGAAATTGTTTGAAGCACATAAAAACTTCGGACTTCGCTTTAAGCGGAAATACCCATGCATGCTTGGAGTAATCATCAATGAAAGTCACGAAGTACAGGTAATTGCCCAAGGACGGAGTTTGCATGGGCCCACAAACATCACTATGCACAAGCTGCAACCTGCATGTGGCCCGAACTGAACCATCCTTTGGAAACTTAGAACGCTGCATCTTACCCAAAAGACAACCTTCACAAACATGTTTGACAGGTGCTTCAAGAGGTGGCAAAGAAGCAATCATATCAGATTTCTGCAAACGCAGCAAACTGGCAAAATTCAGATGAACAAAACGTGCATGCCAAAGTTTTGCATCTGAAATAGCCCTTGAATCTGCAACAGCATTTGCAAAATTTTGTCCACACTTGTCATACAAAGTGAGCTTATACAACCCACGGCACAAAAGGCCAGATGCAACAATTTCATCACCAAAATTGAGATCATGAACTGTACATCTGTCATCCACAAATTTGACTACAAGTCCAAGCCTAGCAAGTGCGGATACAGACAAGAGATTCTTCTTGATCTCAGGTACATAAAGTGCATCAACAAGTGTGAAGGAACTGCCATTAGCAGCAATGAGCACAATCTTTCCAACTCCCCGAACTGGATAAGAGGCGTTGTTGGCACAAGTGACTGAATTCCCATGAGGGACAGACTCAAGAGAGATAAACAATACACGATGTGAGGTAATGTGCTTTGTAGCACCATTGTCGAAATACCACACATGTGAATCTGTAGCAACTTACAAGCATGCATCCTGGACAACAGGATTGTAAGTGCACTCTGCGCTAAAATCCCATTCTGCATCAACATCAGCAACACAGTCTCCTTTCACAGAACAATCAACAATGGCTGCATTTGTAGTTGAACCACCCTCTTTCTTCTTAGACTCTTTGGCCTTCAACTTAGGACACGACTTGATCAAGTGATCATTGGCTTTACAATAATGACAACGCATCTTCTTTTTGCCCTTATCACCAGAATTGCCAGACGAAGTACTTCCAGCAGAAGCATTAGGAACAGAATTTTTGCCACTCGCAGCAGAACCATAAGAAGTGGCTGCATTACTGTTACCACCCTTTCTTTGAGAAGCAATAAAAGCCTGTTCAACTGCACGTTGCCTAGTCCTGTTTTTTCTAAAAAGTGACTCTTGCAACAGCAATGTGCATAATGCATCAAACTTGACAACTTCAGGATTTCCTTGGGTCATCAGTCTCCAAGTACTAGCAAAAGTCTGGTAGGAATCTGGTAAGGCATCAAGAACAGTCTACACAAGGGAACTGTCTGAAATGACTTCACCTGCAGAAATAAGTTGCTCATTGATATCCTTGACACTAGCAATGAAAGTGTCCATATCATCTTCCTCATGCATAATCTTCGACTCCAGCTCTTTACACAGCAAAACAATTTTAGCCTCATTGTGGCTTGCATAAAGACCTGCTAAAATATCCCAAGCTTGTTTTGCAGATTTTGCTGAACGGATGTGAGGAACAATGGTGCGCTTCACAGACAACGCAATAAATGCATGAGCCGGCGCATCCTTAACATCCCAACGAGCTTGTTCTGCCGTAGGCAAAAAAACTCTAACAGCTGCAATCCTTGCAGCAAGACCTGCAACATCCTCAACATCGCCTACATCATCAGAACCAGGACGTACATTAATGCCCTGCACAATGTTCCAGACACCCTTTGACACAAGAACATGTTGCATCATATAATCCAAAATAGGGTAGTTGTCCCCATCCAACCTGTCCTCAGCAGCAAACATCTTGAACACATCTGTGTTGTTGTTGTCAACCATGGTAAATGTTGCACCTGATGTGAAAATTGCCCAAAAATAGGAGAAATGAAGCGGGAATAACCTATGCTATATAGCACAAACCATAGAAGACTATAAGGCACCTGTAATGCAAAAAACGGCACTGACAAAAATTCTGCACAAAATGATGAAATAGCCTGTGCAGTACTATCTGTAGTGGAAACGGAGGCCGAAATGAGCCCAAATCAAAATTCTGAGCAGACCAAGCTGTTTGAGCTTTCCCAAAATTTTTGTCGACCTACGAACTCTCACCAAAGCTCACTGAAATCGGAGAAAGTGAGCAGGCGTGTGCTGGAGCAGCTGGCGACTAAGCCCGGGAGGACGTGACCTGCTCTGATACCAATTGTTGGAATTAGGGTTGCAGAGAAACACACACAACTTGGAGAAGACGAAGGAAGCTCAAGGCACACAATAGAGAGTGTGTTACTTAGTGTGCAATGGAAAGATAGATACCCCTAGAGTGATGGGCGTATATAATATGCATGGGGGAAAAAACCTCCTAAAGAGGGAAAAAATGACCCGGCGGTCCTAGTGTGTTCACACACATCACTACCACATGTATATGGTAACACGGACTTCAAAAGTGCACACAGACTTCAAGAACTTTAATATATAGTCATTGACCAATAAAGACGAGATTATGACCATGTGGTCCTAATCTCCCTGCGCCTCTAGACCGAGGTGTGCGGGGATCCGGGCCTGGCTAGAGAATGTGAGGTTGTTAAAGCTTATAGTTATAACAACTAGAGTGTTTTAATTATTTGTTGCATCATTGGTAGATAAAGTATGGATGATAGGATGGCATGTCCTTGTGCGCATTGCAAGCATCAGATCTTTCAAAAACAAAAAACCTGCGACCAACACATACGCAATCATGGTCTCTTTCCGATAGAGCAAGTACAAGACCTGCATTATCGATCTCATGGTCTAGAGATTGAAGATCAAAGTCCGCAAGTAGATATTTCTCCAACTTCATCCCAGAGAAGACGATTTTCAAACGAGCAGCCATCGACTGAGTCCTCCCAACCAATACCTGAAGCGGCATTTCAAGAAGTAGAGATGGAGCAGATGTTGGACCCGTTCTTTGACATGGATTCCAACATAGAAGGCGACAACATTGAACGCAGTATTGTGGACCAACCTCAGCCATCCCGTTCATATCAACGGCGTGATAGCAACGATGAGGAGGGTGAGATGATGCAAAGTCTTGCACGCATGCTGTTCTACACTCGTGCAAAAATCTCAGCTCTCCGTACCGCATTGGCAATGCTTAATTTGCAGTATGTCTATGGTTGATCTGACGCCTCAGTCACAGAGCTTTTCAAGTAAACATATTTATGCTAAGCATGGTAAAGTGCAAATTACAATTCATATAAAGTGATCAAAGGGCTGAATTTTTCATGTAACGTCAGGTTGTTGAATGAGCAAATCTTGCCAGAAGGGAATCACATGCCCCCTACCCATCCAGCCGCTAAAAATTTGGGCTTGGATTATCAAAAAATACATGCATGTCCTAATGATTGTATACTTTTTCGCAATGAGTATGCAAACCTGGAACAGTGTCCCAATTGTGGATCAAACAGGTACAGGGAGAACACACAAGGAAAATTTATCCCAGCAAAGGTCCTTCGACACTTTCCTATCATTCCAAGAATAAAGAGCATGTTCAGGTGCAAGGCCATACCGCTTTGATGACATGGCACTCAAATACTAGATCAACAGATGATGTTATGTGGGTACCTGCTAACTCTCGTGCATGGAAGCACATAGAGAAAAGTTGGCCTACATTTAAGAACGAGCCTTGATGTATCCGATTTGGTCCGTCAATGGACGGAGTAAACCCATTCGGATTACGGAGTTCATCATGGAGCACATGGCCTATTTGTCTGGTTAATTATAATCTTCCACCATGGCTCACTATCAAGAAGGGCCATCTGTTGTTGTCATTGATCATCCCAGGAAAGTACAAAGCAAAGAACATGGACGTCTATCTGGAACCACTTATCGAAGGCCCAAAGAGATGACTTGCAGGCTGTGGGTCGAATGCCAAAGATGTGGCCTCAACTTAAACCCAATGGAAAGTGGTCTATACCAAAATTTCCATGGGTTCTGAGTCGCGCAGAAGAGCAACAAGTGAAGAAGACTATATCTTCATTCAAGACTCCCATAGGGTGCATGCGATGTTTGAAAACGGTGTTGGATGCAGTTCTGACACCCCGTTTTTTGTAAATTTGTACATATGGACATGACGCCCGATGTAAAAAGTGTGTGTGGGCTTTCCTTTTATGAGGTTTTTAGCTTGCCTTAGCAAGCACATGTACATGCACTGCAAGTCGCTAGTCTAGTGACAGCTGTAGGGCTACTGTAAGTGCCCGTGAGTGAGTTTTTTAAAGGGATACTTGTATATAACTAAAATTAATGTACAAACTCAGAAAAGTTCAGCCAAAGTTCAGAAAATTTCAGGTTTGAGCTCTTTGTGCCTCCTTGATGGTTTCTGCTGCAGTTTTTTCCCCCGCCTTGCCTACTCTACGTGTAGTCATACCGGGACAGCTCTCTGTTCGCGTCAATTTTTCATGTAGCGGAGTGTAGATTTAAATTTGTTCATTTTCATCTTTCTTTCTAGTCATTTTTCAAGCTTTCTCTCAAGCTTTAAAGTGCCCCAATTGGAGTTATGCTCTTCAGGTTACGACTAGTTCTCTGCAGGGTTATGGCTATGACAGCCTAGTAGCAAATTGTGTACAGGCAGATTGGAAGGGGATCTATGTACGAATTGTGGAATTGATGTTTAATTTGTGGGTTTGTGATTCCCAATGATGAAAGGAGAGTCTCTTGTCTTCATATGCATTAGTCGGCGTGTGCTGTAAATCCATGCTTTGGCAGGGTTTTGCTCCTATGTGACATAGTCTCTTGGGTGGACGACGGTCAGTAAATTCCCAAGGGGACTACTGTTGCTGGATTTGTGGAAGGTATTTTCCAAAGCTTTTCTTGTTCTTGTAGTTCTCTTTCAACGCTCTTGGGTGACATAGCTATAGAGGTGTTTTAGTTTGCTTGTTTCCCAACAACGGCTTTTACGAGAGATGACAATCTCAGTGGTCTTAAGTCCCACGATTGGCATAAATTTTTAGAGTTCATCTTACCAATTTACACAAAGGGTTGTTTGACAGATGACATTAGAAGAAAAATCTACAAAATCAGTGAGTTGGTACACTGGATCAGTTCAAAAGAGATAAGAGAAGACAGCATCGATGCAACACGCTTAAATGCTACTGAAGCAGTGTGCATGCTGGAGAATTACTTTCCAACAAACATTCTTACCATCCAAATGCATGTACTTGTGCATGTGGTCGATGAAGTTGCAATTGCTGGGGTGGTCCATAGCAGGTGGATGTTCTTCTTGGAGAGATTTATGAAGACTTCAAAGGGGTTTGTTCGTCAAAGGGCTCGCCCCGAGGGTAGCATGGCCGAAGGATGGCTTGTACAAGAGTCTCTTGTCCTCATCAATGAATTTTTTGTCTCAATTGATCCAAAGATGCCCCGAATGTGGACTACTGAGGTCAATTTCAAGGTGACAGGGGACGAGCCGTAGGGACAAGACATTGTTAGGAAGATGGACATTACAATAAGAGAAAAGGTTATGAGATTTTTCCTTCTCAACTTAGACATCATACAAAAGTGGCTAGAGCGGTACGAAGGGGAAAAGCAACAACGTTTGACAGATCGCCTTCAATTCAAGCGCAACCATGCAACTAGAAACCTTCTTTTTCCAGACCATCTTTAGAAGTTGCCTGACTTTCCAACTGGGCGGTGGTTAGATACGACACTCTTAGAGGCAAAGAGGAGTAGAGTGTTGATTGTTGAAGAGGAAGAGAGATGTCACGGGGTTGCGATTGGCATGTACATGTCACAAATTCCTTTTCAAGCTGTACATGAAAATTAGTTTGCTTTAATAACTTTTAGTCTGTTTCAATTTTGTGGCTGCAGTATCACAAATATGGAGCTTTGTGGTTGCATGGGAAGCACTTCAAAGTGCAACGGATCGACGAACAAAGGGTCACTTTCAACAGTGGTGCTAGGGCAAGCTTTGTCCAAGAAAGTAAGAGTAGTGCTAGGCATGAGAATACAAAGACTGGCCAGCTTGAATACTTTGGCTACATCCAAGACATCTTGAAGATTAGATTTAGAAAGTTTGATATGTTTATCTTTGGTGTCAAGTGGTTCAAAGTTATTACCAGCGGCCCTAATGCAACTATGCGCAAAGACAAGAGTGGATTGATTCAAGTGAACTCTAGGCGGGTGTGAACAGATGTGCGGGATACTTTTGTACTTCTGCAGAATTGTGAACAAATTGTGGTCATACACGATCCAGTATGGACAGAAAATGATGAGAATGATCTATCTAAACCCTATTGGCTCTATGTCGTTCAAGTTGCTCCATGTAGCAAGCAAGTGTGTGAAGTATTGGATGTTGAGCTCGAAGAGGTTGATTCATGAACAAAGCAAGACCGACTCCAACTGTAATTTTAGATTTTGAGGTGGATGTCAGCATTGAGCAATTGTCTGAACCTAGAGATGAGGTGTCAAATAGTGAAGCGGATTCGGAGAGTGATGAAGAAGTAGAGTTCAATGACGAAGATACAAAAGTACACATTGAGATAGACATCTTTGGTGCATCACATCTCATAGAGGATGAGAGATTAACTAATGAATTTTTCTAGGAAACCTTTTGCATGGATCTTTTTATTAGTCTACAATACACTTTAGATTTTGGTCATTTATGTAGCAGTTTCATTGATTTGTTTCATTTGTGTAGCAGTTTCGTTGATTTGTTGTTTGTATTGATTAAGCATTTCTTACGTAAACTAACGTATTTTGTGGGTGTTGTTTGTGTATGATTAGCCATGGCTAATGACGACCAGACCTACTCTCTTAGTTTTAGTTTTCCAGTCACTCCGGCCGGCATGTCACCCGAGCAGATGGGCTCGTTTTTGTCTCAGTCCACACGTGAGCAGATCGCGATGGCATAGCACCTTTGGGGTGCATGTGCAGGTACCTCTAAACCTACTACGGCCGACCCTACGCCCGAGACTAGTGTGGTCCCTACATCGAGCGGCCCCACACCTCACTCTAGTGTGCCCCTTACGCCTAGTACTTGTGTGCCCTCTACACCGATGGGTGGTTCATCCTTGTGACGCCGTTGTCGTCGTTTTTGAGGCGGTGATTGTTGTGGTAGCGGTTCTACTGATGCGTCCACGCCATCAAGAGAGCGCCCACCACTCTCTTCAGTAGATAGTTCACCGATGGGCACACCACGTACACCTTAGGGATCACACGAGCATGATCCTAGCAAGGTGTATAGGAGCAGGGATGGGGCTGTTGTGGCAGATAGGGTGAGAAAGGAAATGCCAAAAAGGATTCAACAGCTCTGTACGATTCAATTTGGTCATACTGTGATGGAGATTTGGGAAAATCTCGATCTTGAGAGAAAGAATTACATTGTCAATGCCATTCAGAGAGAGTACAAGCCGGCAGAGGGGTACGACCAGGTCTCGAACGCGCGGATTTTGAGTGTGGCAAGGTCCACAATGTCACACCATCGGTCAAAGTCGAGAGACAGGTTCAATGACGACGATCCCAAGCTGGCATGGTTGGACGCAGAGGAGTGGATTGGGATTGCACGAGAGACACAAGACAATCCCAATAGATTTTAGCAGCAGAGAGATGCAGCCAGAGCATGTTTAGAGTCTGCTCAAGGGTCACATCTTGGGAGTGGAGGCTATGATACCCTTCAACATGAGTTTGTAAGTATTATAGTATGCTTTAAATTATTCATACTATATATGTTATTTGAAGATTTATCTAATGATTAAAACATAATTTTGCAGGAAGTTTTGGTGAAGCGCCTTCCGATACGCCAAGAGGAGAAGTATGGGTACAAGCATGGACTTGTGGCGCTTTTGATCCAGTTGCGCAAGAGGAGGGAGAGGACATTGATTGGGAGGAATTACCATGAGGGCTTCTCACTCACTGACCTCTTGCATATGTACAGTTTTGTAGTACTTATGTTTATGGTTTATGGTTATGTTTACGGTATGGTTAAGGTTTGATAATCAACTTATGTTTATAGTTTATGTTTATGTTTATGTTTTATGTTTATGATTATGGTTATGCAAGGTTATGGTTATGGTTTTTCTATGGTTATGGTTATGGTTATGATTTTGGTTGTGCAAGGTTATGGTTATGGTTTTGATTCAGGTGATGGTTATGGTTTTGCTATGATGGTATAGCAATCGTGCTATGGTTATGGTTTTACTATGGTTATGGTTATGGTTGTGCAAGGTTATGGTTATGGTTTTGGTTCAGGTTATGGTTATGGTTATGGTTTTGCTATGATGGTATAGCAATCGTGTGATGGTTATGGTAATGGTTATGGTATAACAAGCAAGTTATGGTAATGATAATGGTATGGTATGACACACAGGTTATGTTTATGGTTTTACAATTTTTGACTTATGTTTTAATCATGTTAACAAGTTATGTTATTCTTACAATTTTGCTAATTGACATACACTCTCTCTTTAGCGTTAGCTTGTAGGTGGAGTGCGGTTGCTTGTGCACTCTTCCTTTGGGCAGAGAAAGCTGTTTTCTTTTGATGTAGTACATGCATCATTAGTTCCCAGCCCTCTCTGTCCAAAACAAATTTGCAGTTTTTGGTCGTCGGTATAGGTTACAGTATGACCGTCGGTAGAGGTCACGGAATAGGCGTGAGAATTTAATATATTAGTATCGGTGCTTATTCTGTTGATTATTCTAATGCCTGTTTATAGGCCTATTCCAACGCTTGCCACACCGATAGTTATACCGACGCTACGATACCGGCGTCTCTTCCGAACCTTATTTCAGCGCTTTTTAGTTTAAAATTTAGCGCTATTTCATTGGTACCTGCACCGACTTCTGCGCGACCTCTTGTAGTGGGCCCAGATGGTAGAAATCCTTTTTTCTTTATCATGTCTGCCCAAAAAACTAACCTTCATCAATCATTTGTTATCTAAAAAGTTCTTTATTGATCATGACACAAAAGCCTTTTTTTATTCAAGGAAAATAGTGATATTGAGACAGCCATGCTGCCACGGGCCTCTTGAAATAGTAATATGATATATTTATGTCACAAAAAAGCACAAGAGTGTGTGTGTAAAGGCATACATTCTGCTAGCACTTCTGGATCTCCACTCAGTAGGAGGAACTCTAGGCCTGTCTTTAAAACAAAATGTTGAAATTTTGAATGTGTTGCCAGTCTTACCCAGTGACCACATTCCTAGCAATAAAACAAGATAGACAAGTTGATACATTGAAAAATACACGTCATATGAACGAGAATCTAAATTCACTATTGATTCCTCATATCTACAAATGTTTTCAAATGGCTACAAAAGGCTAAACATCCCCGCGAGTACCTACAATTAACATTGCAATTTGCAAAGGTGGAATTGTTCGCCTTTCCTCGTCATCCCTATCATACAAAATGTCATCATTTGTGTCTGATACTTCAGGTGCAAATAGATTAGGAAATGGGCACTCTTGTTCATGTCAAACTCAGTAGTGCCATTTGGATTCACAATTATTATTTTCTTCATATATATTATTTTCATGATACAAAACATTGTATAGTCAACGAAAAAGGAAAAGGAAGAGGTCAAACTCACACAATAATACATCATTAATCTGTACACTGCATAGCTTTGATTAGTTTGTTATGTCTATGATTTTAAAAAGCTATTTTCATCAATGAAATTTAGATAGATTCTCTCACTTCTTACTAGAACCAGATGTATTTAAATCCATTTGCATGTGGCACTAACACTTCATGCATCCATGCAGGAAATATACGACTCTCTCTCTCTCTCTCTCTCTCTCTCTCTCTCTCTCTCTCTCTCTCTCTCTCTCTCTCTCTCTCTCTCGCTTTGGGCAATCCCTAGGGATGTGTGAGGCCAAGCTTCAAGCCCTATACTGATAGCCCTTGGTAGCTCTTTTTGTAAGACCATACATCTCTCTTAGTCGAGATGCAATCACCTCCACATATCAACTTCAAACCATTTACAAGGCTCCTACAGACAGTAGAATGCAACATTACATGACAGACTCAGCTTGAGCACTTATAGACTCTGGAGTGACATGGATAGGGATTGCATAAATGAGCACTTATGGATAGAACTGTCAGTGACGCCTGTGGGAATACATCCATTTGTCTAGACGACCCTTTATTTCTAAGTGAACCTTCTCATGGGTGGGGCTTTTCACAGGTCTATGGGAAGGTGCTCTAAGGTTGAAGATCTAGAAAAATTTAAACTAAGCAAGATGAAGAGAATCAATGAAAGATTATAGACAGATGGGTAGACACAAAGTGAGATGTAAGAGAAGTATTGAGAGATGGGAGAGCATTGCTTTTGAGATGCCACCACAATGTGATAACTCAAGCATATATCATATGGAACATCAATTTGATGGGGTCTTAGCTCTTCTGCAAACACTCCCTTGAGAGAAGAAGATTAACACCATATTAGTGAGTTTGGGAATTTCCCAATTCCCACTTTCAACAAGAGCTTAAGATTTGACCACATGGTCAAATCTTAGCCGGAGTTTTGACAGCATGGCTTGGAGAATATTTTCAAGTACTACCTTGTAAAAGTATTTGGCCTTAAACAATAGTTTGAAATTTGTCCACATGGTCAAATTTTTAGGGCATTGGTGATTCCAAAATTGGCTCTAAAGCCTCAAACTCTTTCATATGGTGTTGATTTTTTTGGTGATACTATTACTGCTTGAGTCTAACAAGCATTGACTGCAACAAAGCCTAGAAACTCCTTAAAAAAGCGAAGGGTATCACATCTAATGGCCTTGAGTCAATATTAAAACTCAAGTGAAAGGGTCAATTTCCTTGGTCAACTAGATGCTGGCCGACAACCTCATCTTTTCAAAATGTCTACAATGGCCCCTAGAAGTGGGGTGGACTAGATTAATTGCATGCATCCTAGAGGAAACATGCAAGATATGTGGGTGCATTTTGAGCATGTGCATCGAGTGGAAATATGGATAATGTCAGTCCATGTTTGTGATCCTTACATTTGAGAGCTTTTAACTTTGTCTATATGTGAGTCTACAATGGAGAATATACATGCTCAGATCGCGTTTGGAAATATACTTAACAAGATAGACATAGACTTGGTAGATACCCAAGTGTCATCATAGACTTGATGGAAGTTTATTAGTTTTAACCTTTTCTAATGTTTTGAATGCATTTATAATTAACCGCTTTATATGTACTTGTGTGACTTGGGATTTTGTTAGGGCCTCAATATGTAAGGAGGTTTGAGATTTTGAAGCCTCCATGGCCACTACTTTGTGGTAATTTTAGATGTATGACCCTTTTGTGTTGAGGTGTTGGTTGAATCTAGCATGATTATTTTCTTCAATATACCTTGCACTCGCATCAATTTCTCAAGGGTGTTGCTCATATTTGCTCAAAAATTAGCTTTGGTCGGTTTTCTTTGCTCGTTGATTGGAAAGCCCTGTGTAGCTACAAGGTGGAAAGGGAGATAGACAGAGCACAATGACTTTGGTGGCTATGGAGTGGGCAAGGTGTAGGATGCCAAACTGTGTGTGTGTGTGTGTGTGTGTGTGTGTGTGTGTGTGTGAGAGAGAGAGAGAGAGAGAGAGAGAGAGAGAGAGAGAGAGAGAGGAGGCATCAAAGCACCAAACCATAACCCCCGCTGGTCCCGCCCTCAACCCCCTACCTCTTCTCGAGAGTGGCCAGTTTCAAAAGATAACAATGTCTTAAAAACAAAAATAAATAAATATATGGCCCCTCCCCAATTTCAAATAAAAGGACCTCTCTTTTTACACACATGAACCACCAAGCCTATGTTGTGTCAAGGACAGTCCTTTTTGTACCACCAAACCATGCTTTCATCCAGTGATCAATTGTATAGCATGGTGCTTGTATCCACTTGTTACTCCAACATCTAGCACAACATCTACTTTTGTAGAAGAAATGCACTCCATTTTCCATTTCATGAAGCCCAAGGTTTCTTGTCTAAAAGCATTTGAAAATTGATCTCAATTGTCTCCACATTCCTTTGCAATCTCTTCTACTTGCTGATAGAAATCTAGAGCCACCAATTGTTGAAAGGAAATAATTATCAATCTTTTAGGAACCCCTTGAAATTCATCTCCATTGCTTAGCACTCAAGAAAGCCTCTTGGGTCAGAACCCTCAAGGACATTCCATTTCTCATAAATTGCACCCAATGCAATCCACTGCTTCTTCCATCTGCATCAATTTGGTAGGCTGAAATTTTTTGGAATCTATATTTGATATACCCTTCTAGAATCACATCATGTACATCCAAATTTATATCATCACAAATCCTCACACTAGCTGCTTCGCACCGGGTTCACAAAAAATGTCAGAATGCGTGCAATCTAGATGGGAACGTACAGAACCTTTGGCTGCGAGTGTTTGTGATGAGAGTCACAGACACTTTTAAAAAAATCATTTACATAAAATCACCAACCCTCTGTCTAAGGGTGACTAAAAATCTAAGAGCATTGGTGACAACAAAGTCACAAAACCTCTTTCCTATAGAGCTTGGAGTTTTCTTGTTTGCATAGTTGAGATTATGATGAGAGGATCACCGAATCACATTCAATTATACTTAAAAGACCATTTAAAAACACTAAAGTTTCAGCCATGAAACCACAATGCTCATGCAAGCACAAATCTCAATCAAAACCCAAACCTCTGTCATGGTATCATGTAGCCTCACCCCCGATTACATAGTCATACCATCAAACAGTTGAAAGGAATGCACAAGCTTCCACCTTCATGACAATGATTTCTTTATTTTTCAGAGACTTAAGAGCTTCTAAGTTGAATCCCACACAAAATTTTGATAAGGGGAAACCCTAATTCACTCCCTCATAAGATCAAATACAAGATTGCAAAGAGGCGGGACACATAGATTGGGCAACCATGGAAGCAATTGCACAGTAGAAGAAAATTGCAGGGTTTTTAAAAAAAACAGCCCTCTCTCTCTCTCTCTCTCTCTCTCTCTCTCTCTCTCTCTCTCTCTCTCTCTCTCTCTCTCTCTCTCTCTCTTTTCCTCACGGAAATATGAGTTGATGTGTCCATTTGTGGGTCATTTTGACACTTTGGATCAAAACTAGGTCATTTCAACTCATTTTTTACCCAAAAAATGCCGTTTTTTATTTTAAAAATCTTAAATGGAGTTAGAAAACTCCCTAAATTTGTGATATCACTTGCATAATACTAAAAAGCATAGATATGCGTCATTTTTTTATCAATATTCCATTTTGAGTCACTTTCTATGCAATCCTACAACGATGCATGTTAGCTGCCATTTTCGGTAATTTTTGCTCGCATAAGTCTTTATAGGCTAGATGAGTGTGTCACCATGAAAGACTTGGAATATTTTCATCATAAAACCAAATTATGAATCTTATCAAGTGTAAAACAACACAACAATGCCACATGTAGGGCCACGACTCCCTAGTTAGGTATATACATGACATCTATTGTAGTAGACGCTTCACCATATATCACAATATGTACATTATTGTTTTTATTCTCATGCATTGAGAAGTGTCAAAAGTGAGGTGGTTGTTTTTGTTTCACATTATGTATGTTCCACGACACAATATCGTAAGCAAACTTATGCGGAAATAAAATTGAAAAAAAAAACATATACTTACGATGAGGTGAAAAATACCTTCTCCAAATTCTTTTGACCTGAGGTGAAGATAAAGAAATTTAAATTGTCAACCTTGGTTTTTGTCTTGTCAATCAAAACCCCTTGGTATAGCTTTCCAATCCAATTCCCTTGGTCAAATTGGTCAAAGTCTGTAAGGACTTAAGTACTACCCCTTGGCACATAAAAAATTTCTTCTTGAAAAGAAAAGTGTGAAGATTTCCAAGATTGGCCATCAACACTTATTGACTAATGTACCCAAAAATGGTGCTTCTATAGACAATCCTAATTCTATAGAGGAAATAGGGGATCCGCCCTCTTGTGGATAGCCATTCTTAAATGCTTTGTGCATCTATACACTGAGGTATACATAAGCCTATACAAGTTTAAGAGCATCAAAAACTCAACTCGATCTTCACACAAAAACATGTAGTGCTAAAGTGGCACCCAAAATATCATTAATGGCAAGACTCTTGCTTCTCCGTTAACGTTGATGAGTACTCCACAAGGTAGGTATGTTTGATCGTGAGAATAATCACTCATGGAGTGAAAACAGTTGGCTCATAGCGGCCCGTTGAAAACACATGGGTCTTAGCCCTTATGCCAATTTTAAATTAGTATTCAATCTACTAATGGATGAATACTTACTTTTGTGGCATCATTTCCACTTTCTTGCTAAGAGTCATAGGACCCTGGATCATGACTATACACAGCCAAAACATATATCAAGATCCTACTTAAAAGGTTAGCATTAGTCCTTGAGAGAAAGAGGAAAGATAAAGATAATGTTGGGCTGAGGAACATTCCTTAAGCCTTCTTCTGATTCTGTGTCCAGTTGTCTGGGAATCCTCCCTTAGAAAGAAACTGATATACATCATACAACTGTGGATCAGTTGTTTCTTCAGCTGTTATCTGAAATAGTTTTGCATCCACTGTCTCATCTCTCAAAGATGCCTTAGAGTAGCCATCCGTTCTTCTGGACAGGAAATCAACACCACAATGGTTTTTACCGGGCTTATGAAAAATGAGAAACTCAAATTCCATCAAGAATATCATCCATCTTATCAATCTGCCTTGAATAATGACCTTGTTGAATAATAATGCTTGATGATCCACATAAAAATGAAATAGCTTTCCCAGCAAATAGTGTCAAAATTTGATAGCACTGAAAACCATTCTTAAGGCTTCTCTTTTAGTAGTGGTATATCTTTGTTCAGCATGACTGAATCTCCGACTGGCAAAATATACTAGATAATTAGTCCTCCCTTTTGGATGAGCTAATATTGTTCACATCGCCAGTTCTGAAGCATCAACATGTACATGAAAAATGATATCCCAATTCGGTTATCAAAGTACTGGCTTACTAATAATGGCATTCTTCAACTTCTAAAAACTCTTTTCACAGTCAGCAGTCCAATTGAACTTGTTGCTCCTCTTTGAGAGCTCATACAAAGGTAATTCCTGGGAAGCAAACTGATGCACAAATCTTCTATAGAAATTGATATATCCCAAGAAAGAACTTAGCTCTAATGCATTGCGAGGCACCTTGGCCTGTTGGACACATTGAATCTTGTCATTGGCCATTTCTATACCATTTCTAGACATTACATGTCCCAGTAGTTGTCCTTTAGACCAAGAAAACATATTTGAATGGATTTAAATAGATCCGCTTTTCCTGACAACACTAGAAACCATTTCCAAAAAATGTAAATGCTTATCCTCCTCTGAATATATAGTGAAGTCATCCATGAATATAGTAAGGAATCGGTGGAGAAATTCACTGAATATTTCCAACTTACATCGTTGAAAAACTGTTGGAGCATTGCAAAGACCAAATGACATAACCAGATACATGAATGCTCCCCACTCCATAATAAAAGTAGTTTTACTCCGATCCTCATGAGCAATCTGTAACTGGTTATAACCACTATAGCCATCCATAAAGCTATACATCTCATATCCTGCAATTTCATCAAAGTGCGACAAGGAGGTCGAAGCAAGGGACTTGCCAATACACCGTATGCGAGCCACAAACGGCTCCAAGCACACAACAAGCCTAAACTAGCAAGCTCAAGAAAACAAAGGGTGTGTCACTCACCGCTCTACGCTCGCCTTCGTGGTGGATTCCTCGCCGCGATGAAGAAGAAGCTGCAGTCGTGCCGCGCTCAACCGCTTCGCCGCCGTTGTGCCTTCGTAATGCTCGATCACACACACACTCTCCCTCTCTCTCTCTCTCACACACACACACACAAGGAGGTGAAGAAGAAGAAGATGGAGATGGAGCAAGAGCACTCTTCAATTGCACAAATGAGAGAATGAGTAAAAATTAGGTTTAGTTGGCTTTTATAGGAGCTCACCCCATTCACACTTGGGCGCCCATGCTTAACCAACTAATCCCTTGAATGTCCAAGTTAAAGTGCGCCTCTCATCGGCGATCACTCTACCTTTCCCTATTGGTCCGACAAGCCCGGTACCTGACTCTACCAAATACATAATACGCGTCCATCGTAGGTGATGGGATGTCCGTGAGCCGTGAGGGTTAACATGCCCCCCTTCCTGATGTAGATTCCGTCCTCGGAAGCTATTGAGTTGAAGCTGGTTCGTCGAGGTGGAAGAGCATTTGAGATGAATGTCCTTAGCCTTCTTCAGTCACTGCAAAATCAAACAACATTGGCACAGTAATTGCATTCTCTTAAAAAGCATATGCAGTTTTAGATAGAAAAATTGATTGGTCAAAGAATTTCAAACAATTTGTTAGCAATGAACATTAAATTGCAATGTAATCAAATGCATAAACAGATGTAAAGGTAGAAAATTAAACAAGTCTGGGGTCGCTAATTTGACGGTCGAAAAGCACTAGAGATCGAATATTAATACCATGGGTAAGCTTCTTAACTTTCTGTGGTCAATTAAGTTGTTTAATCGCGAGAGCCAAGTATTCATGTTCAAAGGCTGACTAGAGGCTATATCTAGAAAACCTTGTAGTTAAGCTACCATAAAAGGAATTTCTCATGAAATCATCGCCTGACTGATTACTTTTTCTTTGACCCCTCAAAGTCTTTTCACATTGATTCAATTATGATGTGTGTGCTTATTTTTTATGCCTTGGGTTTTTTGCTTTTCAAGGAAAAGCGCCCACACTGGGAACCTCTAGGGCTCTAGTACCATAGGCGATACATGTGAGTGAAGTACCAAATCAAGCTGAGATTTCTCTTCCAGCTTAAAATTTTACATTGTGGCACTTTGATTTTTTGCTTGTTCATTTTCAGCATTTAAATTTTGTAACTTTGGGGGGTCATATAACACTGTTACACTCCCCAGGCTCATCACATTAGTAAACTCCCTTTATAATACTTAAGCTAAAGGTCACTAGGGTTAAGCCCACTAGAAAGCCCTAGTACATTTCACACAATGTTGCCTAAATCGGATTAAGAACCTAAGTAACCATTGCTTATTAGGAAGGCATTCCCCATGGTATTAAGAGAAAATCTCTAACACCTAACTTGGTCAAACTAGCTTAGTCGGACTGCTTGATTTTTAAACCTAGACAAGTGACTATGACAAAAGATTACATTGAATTAAATGTTTGATACTAAGCCAATGCGCTGAATATTATGCTACCAATCACAATCAAAGAAGACAAACATGGATGCAAAAAGATAAGGGCAATGCTAATGGACAAGAAACACCTGTTTGTGTTGATGGTCGCGCTTGATTTGAAGTGTGAACGAGAGAAAGGTTCCATGAAGGTCCAAATCCTATCAATAGCAACACGCTCCTGTACACACTATGAAACACAAGGAATACCTCCAGGAGGCACATCAGTGGGAAAAGAGAACTTTTCTAATCACTCAACTCTAAAACAGTCATGACATAGGTTTCTGTTTCAGTGTACCAAATGTGACATGTGTAGGTCCGAGTCAATGTTTTGACTTTAATGTGCATACTCGTTTGCTAATTGCTCTTGCTCTTTTTTTTTTTTTTTTTTGTGAGTATAAAGCTTTATATGTACATTCCCTAAGATCGGAGATTGAGAGGTCAGGGAAAAAGGTTGAGAGGGAAACAAGTGAATAATGACTGTCAGCAAACACTCCCCCCTTCCTTGGGTAGATCATACCGTTTGAAATGAGCTTGTCACCCTTTGAAACCAATTATTCCAGTTGGTAATAGGTGAGGATTTTTGCCAGTAGTTTTCTATTACCCTAGGTGCCTCGTCAAGTTGTAAGGGTGGTAAGGTACTCTCCCAGGATCGAACTTGAAGTGGTTCATTAGGTGATTCTTGAACACTGGGAGGTGTGGATTCTTTTGTAGCTTCATTGAGGTCCATTACTATAGATGGAGGCTGTGTAGAAGCTTTTACCTCTATGGATGTATTACATGAGGAGCTATAAGCTTCATGGGACTCCCCCCTTCCTGAGCTAGGTGGAACAAATCGTTCTTTCTTTGGTACCCAAACTAGCTCGAGAGCGGGTGTGTAGCATTCTGTGATTTTTTTCTTTTCACGATCATTGATTCGTTTTGGAGCCACAGGATTGGGCTCACTTGGGTCAGGTGATAGGTAAGAGTACAATCTACGTTTTGGCACCCAGATTTGATCATTTCCTTGATAGTAGCCTTGGGCTTCCAATAGTCGTTTAGGGATCCATCGCAACATTTTCTTACTTTTCTTGGAGCGAGTGATACGTTTCTTACAAGGCTTCTGGTTTTTAGCACTAGCTATGGTCACTAAAGAAGCTTTAGGGACCCACTTGTATGTTTTCTGCGTTACATTAGGATGAGTCTTGTCGGAAGCGATATGCATTGCTTGTAGCATATTTAAGGGTATAGGAATTTCATCCCCCTCAGGTGTTACCCAGGTCGTCCCCCTATTTCCCCAAGTGTCTATGGTTGATGCTAGGTGGGCCCAATCCACATTGTCTGATTCCGTCATACCCGGTAACACATCCATATAAGGAGAATCTTGGCCAATGTCTGTATCCTTCTTACAAGTGTAACAATATTGTAGTGGGGCCGAGTGAACTGTGGTGTCAGAGCGATGATCAATAATGGTTTTACTCCCTAAGGGGTGTACCTTACCAGTCACCAAATCCACTCTAAGGACAGAGTCTTGGAATTGCAAATAGACATGATTTTTAGACCAATCGTGAACCATTTGTGCTTCCCTCATGAATGGTCGTCCTAAAATCATTTCATATGACATAATGTGTTTAGAGAAATCCATTACAATGAACGTATGTCGTACCTTGTGTCCTAGAACTTTGATCTTAAGATCCTTGAGCATCCCCATAGGTTTGGCTATGGTACCATTTGCCATCTTTACCACAATGTTAGTAACACTGAGGCGGGGTTTTCCCATGGATTCCCAACAATCTTTTGTAACGATGCTAACTCCCGCACCACCATCAAGAATTCCCTTTATAGTTAATCCCTTGGTAGTGATGGGTAGGGTCGCATTAGACTCGTCGCCTTCAAAATACTGCCCTAATTCGTTAATGGGTACCTCGATCACAGACTCGTGTCCATCTAAGTCAAGTGATTGCACATGATTTTCCTCATCAATCATAATCGAGTCAGGCCTATTTGGTTGCGCAAACTGCGGTAATCCCGTTCGTAGCTCTCTGTTAAGGAATGCTCGAAGTGCAAGGAATAACTCAGGATCTCCATACAGCTTTGCTATGATCGTGGTTCGGACCTCAGAAGACATGAAGTCCACTAGTTTGGCAACATTCATTGGCGTTTTGCAGGGTGTAGGTCCTTGACTAGGAACTGGTGAGGATGGAATCTCATATTCCTCAATGGGATCAGGTATTCCTTCGTTAAACATCCTTTCCAACAAGAAGGGTGTATGCTCACTTTCTGATGTCCTGTCCTCACTCCCTTCTGGGATGATACTAGATATGGCTAACGGTCTATGGTTCACGTGGGGTGGATGAACTTGCGTGGGAAACACTGTGTCATGAATTTTGATATGCACGGGTTCTGGTTCTAGTTTCCTTTGAGTCTCCTCCACTAAACCTCTTAGATGTTTCACCTGCTTAATCTCGTCTACTGGGTTTGGGTACGTCCCAATCTTCTTTTTACGATTCTTCCCTTTTTGCCCCTGCGGTTTATCTTGGGGGTCTTGGATTGGATTTGGAAACACTTGTGGTGTTTTCAGAGGCTCCTTATGGTTTTCTCTCATTCGGTTTTCATTTGGTTCCATGTTACGGTTTTCTTTGACGGTCTTTCCTTTTGTGGTATTGGTTCTAGTCTCCATTGTCTCGACTGAATCTGAATCATCCTCGAGGTCATTCATATACACGGGGTCATCTCCTGTTCCTATGATTGTTTTGGAACTTGGCTTTGAATTTTCCATATTCTCCGACTTCTTCCTTCGTGTCTTCTTTTTCTTTGCTTGGATAATTGACGCGGTATCTCTCTCTTCGAGGATATGTCCTGGCCCTTGAAGCATGGACCGTGTAATCGCATAAGCGGGTGCAACGGGTGGTATTGGCGATGTCACACTAGCAATTTCGACCAAATTTAGGGGTGTGATTTTAGGCGCATTTGGGTTATAGGGGCATTGGGCAATCAAGTGATCTATGCCACAACGATTACATGTGAGTATTGGCATTGCAGAAGTGCTCCCTTGATTCAATTGCATCTGTGCAGCATTCTTTTGCAGCCTAATAGGGCACTCCGCTACTCGATGTGGTCCACCACACTCGTAGCATTGAAGAGGTGGCCTCCTAGCCTGGGTGTTGATATTTTGACCTCTGGATGCGAGAGCAGCAGCTTGATAAATCGGCTTGACTTGTCCCCAACAATCTTCCATGTAGTATATAGGACACTCTTCCAATGTATCAAGTCCGTAGGCAATACTAGTGTCTATTTCCTCCTCACAACCATCTGCATAAGCATTTGATGGCTCGCAACCCACTTGGTTCATAGTGGCGACTCTTGGATGCGGGGGCTGCGGTCCTAGCACAGGAGGTGGTAGCGGTGTAGCTTGTACAACATTTTGAGATCTAGGGACCATGTGTTGCGGTAGTTGCTCAACAGGTGGAGTAGGCATCAATGCAGGAGCTCGAGGCGCATCCGTCCAGGCTACAGGTGGTCTATTTGCCATCATACGTTTGATCATTAAACAATCCTTAGCTTGGTGACCATACCTACCACATGCGTTGCAAGTTCCATTAAATTTTACTCTAAACGTAGGGCACTCACTAGTGCTATGTGGACCTAAGCAAATGGAACACCATTGTTGCTCCCTTCTTGGATACATGTGACTATTTTGAGGGGGTCGATTATCCTTAAGAGACTCTTGGATTGCCTTGGTGAGGTCTCTCAAGAATGTCTCAAATACCTTTGGCTCATTTGCAATGGGCTTTGCAGTCATGGGTTCATACTCAATGGCTTGTGAGCTAGTGGATCTCGTGTCAGTAGACACCCTCATGCCTGCTATCATCAAGTTGTCCTCTAATTGGATTGCAATTGCAGTGACATCTTCCCAGGTTGTGATACCTCTAATCACTAGTCCATTATAGATTCCTTCATTCCTCAACCCTCGAATGAATCGATCAAGCAGTTGGTTATTGTTGAAGCGCTCATTTACAGGACAGCGAGAGTTTAAGTGCTTTAGACGACTAATGAAGTCCCTTACTGACTCTCCTTCCTTACGTTCGGCCTTCTGTAGATGAGATGCTACACCCCAAAGCACACCTTCTCGTATGTACTCCTTTAGAAACAACCTTCGAAGGGTAGGGTAGATTGTTTTCTCGTCCACCCTTAGGGTCCTATACCAATCTCTAGCCTTCCCACTTAATGTCAAGCTTAAGGAATTGCACTTATGTAGTTCGTTGCGTTCCCCTAAGGAATCACATACTTGTTCAAACACTTCAATGTGTTTTCTAGCATCTTCGTCCCCATTGAATTTTTGCGTGAGTTTGGCAATTTGTACTGCCTTACTTCTAGGCTCTCTATCAGATGCATGACGCATATTTTCCGCGATAGATCGACCTATGGTTTGAGCAAACGCTGCCAAGTCACCTATGTGAGGAGGTAGGGCCGGTGGAGGTACTCTTGGAATCATATGTGGGAGAGGGACGGGTGCCGGTCTTGGCATATGTGTGGATGATGCAGGATATGGAACATAACCGGGCATAGGTCCACTCGGATAAGGGCTAGGGAGCGGCACTCGAGGAGCATAAGCAAGTGGTACAATTGGAGGTGTGGGGGCCATGTGTGCATAAGGGGCTAGAGGCACATACGATCGAGGCTCCATATTAAGTACTACGACACTAGGTAGTGGCACTGCGTTAACCGTAGATGTCATCGGTACATTCTCTGTTAGGCTTATCCCTGGAGTGAGCACTGTGTTTTCCTTGATAGAGGGTTGAGCCAAGTTAGGGAAGCTAAAGTTTTCGCTCGGAGGCTCAGATTGCATAGAGACCCCAGGTGAAATGACGTAAGATGGGTCCATGGGGCTCATTAGAGGAGTCTCCATTTGTGATAGAGTAGGCTGTTGAGCCTTGCTCGTATCCAAAAATCTCATGGGGCCAGTTGAGAGTATATTTACCCCTCGGTTTTGCCTTTCTGATTGAATAATGCCATGGATAACATTACAGATCATTTTCTGTTGATCTTCGATGCTCGTGGCACTAGAGGTGGATTGTACAATCTCTATCCATCCTACATGGTAGGCGTGGCCAGAGTGTAGATCCGTCAACACCTCAGTGTGGAGGTCGTATGTCCAATGATCATTAATGAACAATCCTTCTAGAGTCGACGTGTTAATGGTTTCTTGTGAGGTAGAAGCAATGTTGCTCCCCGTGGTTTTACTTGTCACCAACGGTACTCTAGAGGGAACTTCTGAAGGAGGCAGCTCAACAGGGCCTTCTTGGTAAGAAGTTGGCAGGATATCCACATGGACACTCTTTGGGGGTGTGGGGTCCACGTGCGATGTGAAAGGAGATTCCACTTCCCCACCCCCTTCGTGTGCTTCATTTGCATCAGGTTCCGAGCGAGTAGCTCTACCTAATGTTTCCATGAAACGGCTAAACATACTAGTACTAGGCTGTGGAGCTTCGGGAGGTGCATGGCCTTCTCTCTCAGTGTTTTGGGTAGGGTATGCTTCCATGATTTTTGAGTCGGAGGAGGAATCACTAGCGGCTATTTTAGGGTCTTGGGTGGTGCTACCTTGTGTCCCCGCTGAGGGTCTAGATCCTATCGTGGATGGGTAATGGGTATCCGTATGAACAGAGGCACTACCAATGTGATCGTGTTCTAACACCCGCCCAGAGCGTAAGTGCATGTGCTTTTGATACCCTAAGGTGTCAAAAAGCTGCTCTAGGAGGCCTTGTGACTAGTTTTTAGCGTGTTTTTTGTTTGTTTTTTTGCTAGATTTTTTAGAGCGTGTCGTGGAATGGACCGTGTGATAGCTCGAAACGAGCGTATCGTTCAGAGGGTCGTGCCGTGCTTTACAGCCCTCCGTTTGCTCACTCTATGCCCTCGGAATCCCTAAAACTGTCTATTTCCAGTAGGGAACTAGGCCCAAACTAGAAAGTCTAAGGGTGCAAGTGGGAAGAGAAAGGAGGAGAGTGGAGGACTTGTCCCACATGCTCTCATTCTCTCTTGAGGGAGTAGGGTATATATATAAGAGTGAGTCTAGTAAATATCATAAGACTGAGGACTGAGGCCTGGGCTTGGGCTTGGGCTTGGGCTTGGGCTTGGGCTTGGGAAAATGATCCCGATCTATCTTTTATACAAACCAACCCGTCCGTTTTAAGAGTCACGTTTTTTATTTTCGAAAAATATCGCCGCCCACTCGCTCGCGTTTTTAATTTCCGAATTTTTTTTCCCCAAATTATTATTATTTTTATTTTTATTTTTTTTTGGGGGAAAAAAAAACTTTTTTTTTTTCAGAAATACAGAAATTGAAAACGCAGGTATGCAAAAAATGCAGAATTGCAGAAAATTGCAGAAATTGCAGGAAAAAAAGCAGAAATTGCAGAAAATTACAGAAATTGCAGAAAATTACAGAAATTGCACCAAAAAACGCAGAAATTGCAGAAAATTGCAGAAATTGCAGAAAATTACAGAAATTGCAGGAAAAAACGCAGAAATTGCAGAAAATTGCAGAAATTGAAAACGCCGAACTTGAAAATACAGAAATTGCGGAAATTGAAAAAACGCAGACAATAGCAGAAATTGAAACTTGACAGCAATTGCAGAAAACGCAAAAAACAGAAATCTCCACACACTCCTTCCCTGCCTTTCCTATGATAGAAATTGCACCACAAGGAAGCGTAAAGTGCTAACCGAGCTTAGTGTAGGGCATATCCCCGGCAGCGGCGCCAAAAATGTGCGCTCCTTGTCGCACTGTCGAAGCAAGGGACTTGCCAATACACCGTATGCGAGCCACAAACGGCTCCAAGCACACAACAAGCCTAAACTAGCAAGCTCAAGAAAACAAAGGGTGTGTCACTCACCGCTCTACGCTCGCCTTCGTGGTGGATTCCTCGCCGCGATGAAGAAGAAGCTGCAGTCGTGCCGCGCTCAACCGCTTCGCCGCCGTCGTGCCTTCGTAATGCTCGATCGTACACACACTCTCCCTCTCTCTCTCTCTCTCTCACACACACACAAGGAGGTGAAGAAGAAGAAGATGGAGATGGAGCAAGAGCACTCTTCAATTGCACAAATGAGAGAATGAGTAAAAATTAGGTTTAGTTGGCTTTTATAGGAGCTCACCCCATTCACACTTGGGCGCCCATGCTTAACCAACTAATCCCTTGAATGTCCAAGTTAAAGTGCGCCTCTCATCGGCGATCACTCTACCTTTCCCTATTGGTCCGACAAGCCCGGTACCTGACTCTACCAAATACATAATACGCGTCCATCGTAGGTGATGGGATGTCTGTGAGCCGTGAGGGTTAACAATCAAGCAGCATATCCGTGAATGGTAATGGAAAGGGATCCTTGATGGTTTGAGCATTCAGCTTTTGATAATCCACACAGACTCAAAGATTTCCATTCTTCTTGGGCACCACCACAATTGGAAATAACCACTACTAGCTACTTCAATAATGAATCCAACCTTTAGAAGGTTATCGATCTCTTCCTTGACCTTCTTAGCATAATTGTAATTCATTCTATACCTTTGCAACCACACTGGTCTGGTATTTGGTTTCAATGGTATTCAATGTTGACATACCTCTGGATCTACTCCCTTGAGCTCAGTATGTTCTCATGTGAACAAATCTTTGTAGTACTAAAACATGTGTCGGGATTTCTCTTTCATTACTAGATTTAGATGCTTGTTGACTTTGGTCATTCTAGGATTTTCCTCCAAACCTAAATTCCATTCTTCTATTTCTTGATCATCTAAAAGCAACCAGTTAGGCCCACCACCTTTTTGTTTGGTTGACTCCTCAGCATAATCCAAAGACGGTCCTCTTAGCTCTGAACTGCTAGTCTGAGTTTCATTAATTGACTTCTACATAATGTTCTTGTTCAAAAGCCGTTGGTGTACTAGGATCAACTGGGTCTTCTGGTCTCCCAGTTAGCTCAACTGGTCATTCCCTAGAATTTAGTCTGATCTTTTGCTTTTCAGCCTGATCTTTTTCTAGTAACACTGCGTTGAGATCTATTTCAGCTAGTGGAAAGATATTCATTGCCGCTAGCATTCTCTCAATTTTCTTCACCTTATACTTCTGGCAAATCTCTTCGTCAAAGTCTGTTTGGCATAGTCGTGAACATTCTGTGCTGTTCACAACCATGGGCACCCCAGTAGCATCCCATATGCACCTTGCATGTCTAGTACTAGGAAGCTAGTTTTGAACTTTTCTTTGCCTACTCTTATCTGCATATTCTCTATCATTTCTGTTGCCTGCACCACTTGATGATCTACCATACAAACTTTGCAAGGTGCTAGTTTTAGGTTTTTTATACCCATTCTTTGCTGAAGTGTGTCCCCATGATATTTACTCCTGCCCCTCCATCTAGTATGGCACTAGATAGTGGCTCCCACTGTTTCCTAACCTTATAGTCTACTTGGATCACCAACACTTCATCATCTCTGACAGCAGCCAAATCAACTGCTCTGGCTTCCGCTTCAGCTTTTCTTCGTTGTTTTGATGAACTTTGTTGCTTCTCAGGCAATTTTTTTCTAATATCATCTAGTTCAAATGTGAATTTCTGAATTCTGTCACAAATCTTGACATGAATTTCTTCTCTTTCTTGATCAGAGTTATTGTCAAAACTTGAGGAATCAGGAATATCTGCACAATTTCATTCCTCTGTTTTGGTGCCTTAAGTGTCTCTTTCAGTGCTCCCTCATTCCTCTATTTTTGTGCCTTAAGTGCCTCTTTCAGTGCTCCCTAATTCCTCCATGAGTCCCTGAACTATAGCCACCATAGTCTCAAGAATCCCAGACCCTGACTGATCTTGTTGTACTTTCTCAGAAGACTGGGCTGGTATCTTTTGAATGACCTGGGCATCGAAACTTTCATGCTGCTCTGGCAGCTTCTTGGCTAATTCCTCTGTGATCTTAGCCGCCAGTTCCCTCTGCTCCTGCCATTCATCAACTACCTTTTCTTTACCCTTTTCCTTCCACACCTCTCTCTGCTGATCCCACTTACTACTTTTAGAACTGGCTGGTTTTATCGGCTCATCTGGAATTTCCTCAATGAACACCCCTTTGCTACGTGTAGCTGCTTGTAGAGAAACTGGCTCTGGGACCTTCACCTCGGTATCTGTAGTAGTAGGTGTTTCTGGACACTGAGCTGCAAAATGCCCATACTTGCCACAAGTATAATAGTTCAGAATTTGGTTCTGGAAATTACCACGACCCCAGCCCCGGCCAATACCCCCTTAGTATCTGCCGTGCCCAGTACCAGTACCACTGGTTCCTAATTTCTCTTCTTGGGGTACATTGGTAGTCTCTACTATGACTGGTTCATCATTGGTAAATGCTAGACAAATCTTTTCCCTTCTTGAAGTGATGAATGCAAATGCCACAATTGTTCCATAAATGACCATATGCTTTGCAATAGGTACAATGTGGACATTCATTGGAAACATGATCATTGGATTTACACTTTGAACACCAAGTTTCCATTCTTCTCACTGGCTGTTTGGTCTACTGGTACATCTCATCAATTTTTTCTGACCAAGACCCTTTCTTGGCCTTGTCTTTGCTCTTTTCATTTGAGCTGCTTTCAAAGCTACTAGAGGTGTTACTGGAATCAAAATTCCCAGTGGAAGAACTACTACCACTGGACCTCCTCTTCTTGTGACTCCTCTCCTTCTTTGCCTGATGTTCAAGCTTCAGGGCACGCGCCATCAAATCATTGAACTTCTTTGTTGGCGTGGAATAATGTACAAACACAAACTGGAAGACTAAAAATGGTATTATAGATTCATATCAGTAGTACAAAGATGGTTAGTTCAGTGTACAATAGGATTAAACTTAGATGAAGTCTGAGGATTGATTATAGAATTAAGTGATTACAAGTTGAAAGCCAAAAGCTTATGAAGCTAGAAATCTAGAAGCAAGAGCTTGTAAGCCAAAAGTTAAAAGAACTCCCGAAAGCCATATATGGTAATGCTCCATCTATGATTTATGAACCAATTGAATCTGATTTAGCTACAGTAGTTGATGGATGTTTGTAGATCATCCAAGCATCATGGAACACTATTGTCCATTCCTTAGGACAGATGATGGATGTATCAGCTTCTAGTGAAGAAGTGGCTAGGCTGAAAGAGGAACTGGGAAGCAACCAACATCAGGTTTGTGAACTTCAACAAAAAATGACTGATCGGTCTCTCAAGTATGCTATTGCTTAGAATCAGTCAACCAAAGGAATTAAGGAGTTGCAAGCAAAGATGCTAAAGCTAGAATCGACAATTGGGACTGAATGAAGAGAAGGAAGCTGCCTTGAGATATGCTGATAGATCTCAAACTCTGTTACATATGAAGCGTGCAAAATTCAAAGAACTGCTCAACACCCACACTGTGTTAACAAATTCCCTTGTAGAAAGATACATCTACAATAAGCTTGCTGATATCTTGAAGCCACAAGGAAATGTAACCCTAAATATGGATAATTTGAAGGCACTCCTTGAGACTATTCAAAGTGATCTGGAAGATAAGATCACCAAATATAATACAGCCTTGGTAAATTAGGCTATTATGGATTATATCATTAAGGAAGATGATAATGAAGAAGAGTCTGAGCAGGAAGAATAGCACGAGGAGGAAGGGGATGACAAGCCGGATGACAAGCCTGATGATGATGATGATGATTCTCCTCCTTCACCACCCCCAGGCTCTGGAGCTAGAGGATCAGCTGCAACTGGGACCCAACAAAGGCAATCTGGGTACTGATCAAGACCAGCAAAACCATCAATTGAATGATCAATAGAAGCAAGACAGTGACCAACACAGTAAGAAAAACGTTGGAGAACCTCCAGTACACCAGCCACAGCACATTCTAGACAGCAAAGGAAAAGCCAAAGCTATGACTGAATATTTTGAAGCTGATTCACAACACTCCTTGCAGCAGAGGATGGAGGCCATCATTGAAGATCAGCCTTCCAATAGTAAAGGACCCCAAACTCAAATGTCAGTAGGAGAACAAGAAACTGATCTCCAAAACATATTTCAGCTGGTCCAAATTACTAGGAAGATGATGTAGCAGGAGAACCAAATTGTTCTTAATTTTTTGGAGTTTGTACCTGATTCTCTAGTACTCTTGTATGTTTTACCTACTAAGGAGATAGAACTGCCAAGATTCTTTCTACCCTTGTATCCTCAACATACGGAACCAGTAGATCGGCTCACTTATCTCAACATCACTGATGAACTCCGTGACTGGTATGAGCGTTCCACTATGGAATGGAAAGCCTAGCAATCACTGGTCAATGATGCCCTCAAAATGGACACTATCATGGATCTGCAGGGACAAATGCAAAAGTTCAAACTCTATATGCGACAGTGGAAGATCCAGCTCCATGGATTAATGAACATTACAAATCAGTTACTTCAATTGACGGTGGAGTCTTCCAAGATTCTTGAAAAGGATATCACTTCCAAACCAGGACTAGGACCAAAATACTGAGAAATGGTGGAGATTCTCATCAAAGCCAGACTAAAGATGAATCAGCCACTCCTGCAAGGATCGATTCACATAGCCTTGCATTGTCATAAACTGGCCAGAACCCGTCTGACTAAGGGCAAATGCAATTTATATGATCCGGAAACCAAAACTTACAATGCCCTCACTCCTTATGAATTTGAGATAACCACAGAAACGCAGGATTAGATTGAGCACGAGGCCATTTATAGACTTATTCAAAAGGACAATGCCGGCACTTGGACTTCTGAGGAACCAACGAAGAAGAAGGGCAAGAGGAAGCTGGTTTAGTGGAAGGATACTGGGTAGTTCCATCTTAGAATTAGATGGTGGATTTTCCCAACCATCCAGTAGGGACTGGACTCTCCTTGGACGGGCACCCGTGGAATTATAAATATATGGGTGTCAATAACTCAACAAGCATGAAGGATGGCATAAAGCTAGCAATACCAAAGAAGTACTATCATTGGGAACATCGGCCAACTCAGGGAACCAGATTGGTTTCTCAAGAACACATCAAAATTAGGCAGTGGATTTTTTTCTAGTCATAAGGAAATTTAAATTATACCAAAATTCAAGAAAGGAAGGAAGGATGTAGAAGGCGAGGATAGCCCCAGCAGGTGGGAACTGCCCCTTAGAAGGCCAACCAACGGGAACAACAGTAAGCCTATAAATAGGACCCGCTACAATGTCTCTAGGGCTTTTTGGCTTTCAACTTGCCAAATCTGGTTTTTGAAGTACCAATTTGCCTTTCATAGGGTTATGCTGCAATTGTTTCAACAGATCCTTCTTGGCCGCTGATAAAGCCAGTTCACTGACAGGAGTTTTGGTGACCGGGTTGGCAGGTGCTTTGCCCTTTTCTTTGCCAGTATCAATTGCCACATGTTCAACTGTTGCTTCTTGCTGGATTTTTTCAGTGTTGACTACTGTTTGGGTTTTCTCTCTAGGTGTTGCTCAAGTCTAGTCTTCAAAAAACATTTTAGTGGGTAGGGGTTGGACCAGACTCTCAAGTTCCTTCAGCAGAGTAGTACTCTGCAGAAGGCACCTTTTTAAATAGAACCTTGGGTTTCTTTGAAGTACTGGCCTCAGCGTGTGCGGCCTTTTTCTTCTGTCCAGTGATAGCCAATTGATTACATGGGTCCTCTTCATCAGAAGATAACTCCACATTGTTAGTTAATGGAATAGGCTTAAGACTCCAAGCCTGCTTTACCTGGGAAAGGTCTCTGGAGCAATAGCCTAGTACAAAAACTACTAGACATACCAAGCTTTGAATACACTCTGTGACTTCAGCTTGGTAGTCTATTGTAAGACATTATGAGATCAAATTTGGCATAGATTGATTTTGTCTTTATCATCCAACCTTTTTGCCAGCAGCATTGCAAACAATTTCTTAGACACATATGTCGGATTATTTTTCAGATTGACAGCTTCTACAACAAACCTGTAGGTTGAGGGAACATCCAGTGCAGCTACTCGAATCCATTGCCCACCAACCTTCCTTTTCTTCTTAGTGGCTTCATCTTCCTTAAGAGCATTACTGATCTATTTTGCAAATGTTGTGCTGGGCTTTTTCTCATTGGGCTTTTTCTGACAATCCTTGGTCATAAGTACCTAGAATACCAGTATCGTCACCTCTAGAGGTATCCTTAGCTAAGCATACGAATAAAATTCTTACCTCGGTCTTGACTAAGTGGTTAGTTCAGGAAGGACAGACTAGGAAATGAATCTCCATGCTACCCTATGGGCTTATCGAGTTTCATTCAAAAGAGCTTTAAATGCTACACTCTTTAACCTTGTTTATGGTCTTGATGTCATATGGCCAATAGAAACTATTTCCGGCACTAAGGGTAGCTAATAAGCTTGAGTGGACTGGACATGAATTTTCAAAAAGACTTGAAGATTCAGAAAGCTAGATGAGCAAATGCTACCTGTTGTAGCTCACATCTATCCACAAAAGCAAAAACAAAAACAATTTTTTTATTCCCATCTAATTACAAAAATCTTCAAAAAAGGGGACTTAATTTTAGTCTATTCCCTTAAGCAACATATTCCCAAGTTTAAGAAAAAGGGAAACGGACTATATGTCATTGAAGATGTGTATCCAAGTGGAGCTGTTAAGTTGTCCACCCTAGATGGTGAGCCAATGGCTAATTGGATTAGTGGATGTTGTTTTAAAAAGTACAATTTGTCAGTAACCAATGAGATGTTAGAAAGGATGCATGCAGCTAAGCAAAGAAAAATAAAACAACAGCAGGTTATTGATGAAGCCTAGGAGGAAGCTCGGATTTGGGTATTCAAAAGGAAAGCTGCTCTCAAGAATCAACAAACACCTATTCCAATCAACACTCTGGAAATAGATGACCGACAATGGGAATTGCAGAAAGATGTAGTGTCAACGGATGATGAATGGTTAGATGACCTTCGCATCAAAGTACAAATCAACAATCATAGCACAAATGCATTGGTCAATACAGGAGCTTGAGTAAATTCCATCAGTTATTCCACATACAAGAAATCAACAAGTCAGTCATTGACAGCCGGAATAGCAACTATCAAGGGATGCAACAAGAACCCAACACCAACATTAGGAGTAGTCAACTTAAATGTGATAATACACGGATGTTCATGCCCTCATCACTTTGTATGCTTACCAGATGAACACATGAATGAGACAATGATTCTTGGAAGCCCCTGGATGCGGGCATACAAGGCAGTACCAGATTGGGATACCAATCAGCTCAAGCTATCACCTAAAGGTGGACAACTCATTGTTCCAAGTGCACCAAGCAAGGAGGAATGGAAAGGAAGTTATCAGCAGAGAAAACCATTAAGCAATCAATCTTCTCCATCCTATCATCAAGTAAATGCTACAAGTAGCATGCAAGGAGTCAGGAAAATTTGGGTACCAAAAGCATAGCTTAAGGACAAGCCGATTCAAATATGGGTGCCCAAAAAATCATCGACAATACCAAAGATCCAAGGTTCAAAAGACATAGAAGAGCATCTCTCAGCAAGGAAACTAAATTAAAATGGATTTGGACGAAGAAAGAGCACTTATCTTCTCCACAAACTGTAAAACCGATCAAGCAATGGAGAGTTAAGTCTCGAAAGACTCCACCGCACCATTCTGAACCAACAAAACCAAGATATCAATGGCGGGCAAAAGTTTGACAACAGTCATTATTGATAACAACCGCTCAAGAAATCCAAATGCCAAAGCATCCTGAGGGGACAATCAAGCAAAGAGCACACAGGCTACAAGATTTGCTCTTTGGGAGAAAGCATCAGAAACCCTCGACATCGGACACTTTTGAGTTAATTACTCAAGATCCAACTCTTGTAGAGCATAATGGTTTTAATAGCATTGATCTTTACAGCATGGTAGAGCCAAACAAGGTTGTGCATAGACACAATTGTTCAACACATGCACACAGTCGTCCCAGAGTACGCCATCTAGGAGGGGTGGAAGAGCACTAAGTAGTTAAGGGCAATGTTTTAAGAGGGAGGAAAAACGTTTGATGTTAACGTGTAATTTTTTGCAAAATTACGTAATAATTAATGCCCTTATAAATCATCAACAGGGGAAACTTAACTGATAATATCTCCCCGATGAGTGTAAATAGTGTATATACTATCAGAAAATCATCTAAAATAATCCTTTTTGGTTTTTTTTAAAAATATATTTTTCTTGATATTGATACTTAAAAATGGAGAAACCCAACAAAAAACAATAAAGCTGTGTTTCTCAATGGATTTTGTTAACTATTGGATTTTCACTTTACCTTTTTAGCGCATTTTGTTATTTTCCTTTATTTTTTCAATGAACAAGTCAAAAATTATTAATAAATAGCAAATGAGCTCAGATGGAAAAACTAAAGACACACTGATGATCAGAAGAACAAGGTAGACTGACACAAAAAAATTCAATCAAATCGGCAGATGGAAGCGGGAAGCCTAAATTAGGCGGCTAGACCTACTTTTGCAAAGTTCTTGCAGAATGAGCTACAGGAATCGAATTGGAGAAATTTTTGACTCTAACATATATATCACGGGCTAGTAGGACTAACAGGGAGATTTGGGGGAAAATGGCTCGGGAAGTCCGAGTATAGTACCCAAGGTAGGCTAAAATCACCTCATTTCCACTTGTTGCCTTCGGAGAGAGAGCTTTTCGCCCTCCTTCGCGCGCATTTTCTAGAGTCCACAGTTGCCTGTTTTCAGTGCTGTTTCACACGAGACATGAGGGGTAAGTTCTATACTTATGATCCATTTTGTACAACCGGTAGCTAGTCTAAACCCCTGGAAAAAACCCTAGAATCCGAGCAATGCACGAAGACCTACGACCAAAAATTGACCATAGCAGCCTGTCAGCTCAACCAAATTGGAGGAGACTTGAACTATAGCATGCCCTAACATAATAGAACACTACTATATCACCAGATGACCATTCGGTAGGGGTTGAGGGGGGTCCCAAATAGAAAAGCTAGGTTTTTGGCAGATGCCAAAATGGGTTCTGACTCCACAGACAGCTTATATACAGGATATATATACAATGTATATGGTTGGTTTCATAAAATCAATCAAGCTAAGGCCTCGATAAGCAAAAAACAGCTCGAAGGCTACAAGCGTCAAATTTGACATACGAGGTCAAACTGACTCCAAATGGGCCAAAATTGGATGAGTTGCTTCATGACTATGTAGCGGACAAGTCCATAGCTTCAAAAGTGACTAACCAACTCCACAAGCCAAGTAGTCAAAAAAATTGGTGATTTTAGAGTCAACAAAGCACGAAGTGATACCGGCAACAGAAAAAAAACTTTACCAAATTCAATCTAGAACTTGTTTTAGGTGTACATAATATATTTAGGTTTCAAGTTTTGCAAGAAAATACTAACTGCTGTAAATAATTGCGATTATTTACTTTTGCAATATTTTGGCTTGAAAATGGTATCATAACCTCACCTATCACTTGTGTATACATATTACATGCCACATTTCAAGTATGAGCCAAATTGATCAATGATAGCTTGAAAATTGCCAAAAAACGCAAAGAAGTCCTTTCAAACCAATTTCTGAGTTATCTGTCACATTGTTTGATCCAAATCACCTCAAGTCTCATACACACAGTCTACATCATGCATAGAACCAAGTTGCTTCAAAAAATATTCATTTTGATGAAAAAGTTAATAATCGTGATTATTTACTTTTTGACCAAGATGGGAGGAAATTGCAACTTTGACTTCATGAGACCAAAGCACATTATGTCCTAAACCCACTAACCAAGTTTGAAAAAATTTGGAGCTCAAAAGATCTCAAAATTCCTTTATATCTACTGTTACAAAGACCTGAAGCCTAAATCTGACCTGACTCAAATGAGCCCATATTTCACTCAGAGTATCTCCTTGATATATACTTCAAGCCTATGATACCACAATTGCAGAAAGTTGAAAAAAAACTTCACTTGTAAATAATCACGATTATTTACTTTTGTGCAATTTTTTGCTTGAACTTCAAGGATTTGACCTTTACATGTTTTTATGCATCCATGCATGTTCAAAATTGATTTGAAGCAAATTGGACTCAATTTGTCGCCAATTCAGATTGAAGGACATTTCAAAGAGGTATTTGCAAAATTTTCTAACTTGGGCACCCTATGCATTTAATAGGAGCCATGCAAGCTACAGAAAAGGCCAAGAAGAGGGTCTCTCAAAAGGAGAAGCTGCAAGAGCTGCCACCATACCAACTGGACCCCAGTTCAGTAAATACAGCCAAAGCAACCTATCTGTCAAGAGAATAGCTAGAGGAGAATAATACAACGATTTTCACAGGTAGATTCAAAAGTGAAGAAGGACATCAGGTAGAACTACAGCTTTTGCCAAAAGAGGTCTACGATGTCGCAGCAAAGTCAGAAACAAAAGAAGCTAACAGACGGCTTGGACTTAGAGAATTCTACGAACAAGAGCCATCTGGTGTGGATTTTCAGAAATCCTATGAGCTCTTGTCCACAATCAAAGAAGATGGAACACCGAGATTACTGACCAGCAAGGGCACAAAGTCGAAGTAGTTATCACAAAAGAGATTGTAGCCGAGGCTTTGAAGTTGCCAACAGAAGGGACGACAATGAGGGCCAGAGAGAGGAAGACAGCAGGCACTTTCACCAAGGAAACTATTGCGGCAACTTTTGATGATCTTATCCAGAAGCAAGTGGAAGCCCCAGCAAGATTATATCACCAACACTTCCACTTTCTTGCAAAGAGACCACCAAGATACACAACACCTAATCATGCAGTTGCAACTACATTTACACAAGTGTTAAAGTCGACAACTAGGAAACCCATCGAGCACGCACATTACGTGTTATCCCATTGAAGGGTACAAAGAAAGAGGGTAAGATAACATATATGGGAACATCTGAAGTACTCACAAGAATAGCATACCACCATGCTATTGGCATGGCAGACAATTTGCCACCTGCCCCAGATCAGAACACATGGATCGTGTCTACACAACCATCCCCTCGAGCCACAAGGTCCACCAAAATAACTTACAAATTAGATGAAAAATCTGTCGAGAGCTCTACAGAAGGGCATAGCAGTGAAAGCTCAAACAACGAGGAAAGAAGAGTTCGCATTGAAGAGATGAAAAGAAAGCAATGGCCGCACATCAAGAGAACCCCCAACAGAAGAAATCAAGGTTTGAAATGGAGAAGCACTCTTACAAACGAAGGCACCAAGTTGTAGGTGAGGACCCTAAAAAGTGGGTGCTGAAGGAAATAAAGGGACCGAGAACAAAGAACCCAGCTAGGAAAGAGGCTGAAGACCCCACATAATTTTTGGAATGCAGAATTAAGCTGAAGCAAAGGCATTAAAGCTGAAAGAAGCTCAAGAAGTAGAAAGAAAAGCTAGAAAAGATGTGTTCGAGCAAGAAAAACAAGCTGAGGCGACAAACCAAGGTGAGACCCAGCACGTCTAAAGTGAGATGTCTCCTAGACCATCTTCACCTGCTACAGAACTACACAACCAACCCATGCCAAGCCCACCACCGTCACCAACAGATAGACCCACAGAGGGCAATCCAACCAAAGAAAAGGAGCTTGAACCACAAGAGACAGCAAATTTTGCACAACAGGCAGCAACTACTTCTGACCAAGCTAAGGAAAAAGAACTAGAGCCAAAAAGGGCAACAAGTCTTGCACCAGAAGAGTCGATAAGGTTTGAGAAAACAAAGGAACAGGAAATAGTGGAAACCCCGTCTACCACCACTCAGCAGGAAATAGCAGAGGCATCCACGAAGCCTCAAAAAGACAAAGCAGAAGGTGCCGAAGCACAACCTCAAGGGGAGGAACAAACAGCCGCCACAACCCCACCAAAGAAATCATAAGAGACTGTTGAAACATCAAGGCAGCTCACAGACCCTGAATATTGGCAGACCAATAATGAGGTGAATCTCCAAGTGAATGAACATGCAAAGCAGATGCAGGAGATGACAGAAAAAATGAGATCAAGAGCACTTAGCCGCAACACCAAGGCTAGAGAATTGAAGATGGTGATTGACGCTCTTCAAGGAGAGTTAGAAGATAGATTAAATGTCATCATTGATCTGCAAAACAAGTCCAAGAGTTAAAAGTTGAAGTTGACTAACACCAGCTAGCTCGAGAAAAATAGCAAAAGGAAATGGAAGAGTTAGGCAAACTTCTCATGAAGTTAATAGATGCCTGCAAAACCAAAGACGAATAGCTGACAGAGGTTACTAACAAACCCTTAACTACAACTCTATCACTTCAAAAGATCCAAGTACAGCTAGACGTAGCAAATGCCTCATTGCAATATGCAGAGAAAAGGACCAACAATCAGGCAATCTTTTTGCGACAAATAGGAGAAAATCCCACACTTGCCTCGATCAAAGGTACAGACGAAGTGTACAAAGCACTGGAGAAAAAGAATAAAGATCTTGAGATAGAGCTAAAGCTGGAGCAGTAACAATGTAGAGATCTTGCATTAATGCGGGTACAAAGAGAGGAAGAACTGCTCAAGAAAATAGCCAAGCTGAAGAGAATCAACCAGCTACTGCACGATGGACAACAAGAGACGCACAAAGAAGCAGGTACGTCAAAGCAGCCACATATTGATATTCCCTTAGTCTCTTTTGTTGAGATGGAAACACAGCCAATAGAACGGCTAGGTGGCGAAGAAGAATTTCAAGTACCATTTACAGACACTCATGAGGTGCCAATGGTCTAGCTGTCAAAATCTGAGGAAGACGCACTTAAGGAAAAGGTTACCCCAGAGACAGATGAGCAGTGGAAAGCATTGATGGATTTAGAGTTGAGAGTTCTTTACTTTGTCAATGTTACTCAACTCATTTTCAACCAAATCAATGCAGAATGGTATCAGCAATCACTACCATATCCCCTGATCAAGGTAGAGCTACTACAGGTGAAGGAGAGACTTTATAAAGACATGCAAGTAGAAGGCGCAAATGAATTCCACCCAAGTTCAGAAAGAGCTGGTTGAACAAGAATCCTAGATACTTGATTCTATTCACAAGAGCATCTACAGTACTTCAATAGGAACCAAATTTTTGTCATGTACCAAGAGTAAGGACGTGGCAAGCACATGAGATAATGACAAAGAAGCGGCCTACATGGATGAATTATCCAAGATTGCTAGCTCCAGAAAAGGGAACGTCAATAGAAGAATACATGGTGAAAACCCTAACGAGCGCCATGTCATTCTTCAAAAGTCTACCTGATCTCTCATGTGCTATTCTTTACAAAATTTTCCAAATGCTGCTCACATGCATTGAAGTTTTTCATGAGCCAAAGCAAGCAAGAGCACCGTGGATGTCCTTCCTTGAGGTAAATAAGGGTCTATGCTACGACCTAAGCAGCCAAACTTTCTAAGAAGTCCTTTATGGCTTCTACGCCTGCTGCATGTTATTACCATCTCATAATATGTTGGCGTTTGAGGAAGTGTTCTACATACTAGGGTTGTTCACTTGGCGAGCAAAGATTTTTGGGCCACTGATTAGCAACCTGACTTCCAAATTCGTAGGCTACTCCGCAGTCGAGCTAAAAAACAAAGTCACTATGAAATTTTTGCAGGTGCTAGACAAAGAGAGAAATATCAGATACGAAAAGGCTCTACATGCACTTAAAGATCGCTTGCCAGCCGTCAACTTGAAGATTATTTCAGCCCATAAAGCTGTGTCAAGGGACGACACAGGCGAGGAGGGGGGAAATGTTAGCAGCAAGCTAACTCGAATATCATTTTTGGAGCTCTCATTGTAAAAGCATTTATTATTTTGATGAATGGGGAATATTGTAAGTTCTATCTTTCGGATATACTTTGTGAGTTGGGGCTACAAGCTTCCAGATTGTATCAACCTCTCTTTACCTATCTTTAGTTAGAGCTTCTAGATTATTAGTTTTGCCCACCAAAAACCTTGGCTAAGGTATAAAAGCCAATTTTTGTAAGTTATTTTAAAGTTTTGGATAATGAAATACACATCGTGAGCTAACGGCGCTCATTTCTCTCCTTCTCACGCTTCCTACTCCCTCCTCGGTTGTCACAATGCAGTCGCGTTGTGAGCGGGATGGAAACATACGGAACGCCTCTATAACGACCCGACACACACTCTTGGAAGGATACACACACACACTATGGGGCACCACTCGGCTTACACAACCCACTTGGCCGAGACAGGGAACACATCGATGGAGTGAGAGGAGAGAGACTACCCACTTACCCACTCCACACAGACACACACACACACACACACACACACACACACCCAAAAAACTCAGCTCAAAAGAGAAGAATTTCTGATGTTTAGATACAATTGAGCTTGGCCAACACCAATGGGGCAAACAGCTCACGCTGTTAGGAGTTTTTTGGAGCAAGGGATTGCGCATATGTACATACGCATGCATGGTGCATCAAATAAAGAATTGCCCATTTTTCAGAGCCAGGTGGTTACGTGGGGCCCACATGTGTACAGGTAGGACAGGGTGTACATAGTGCATCGATTTTCACTATTACCAGTACCACTATGTTTTTTCTATAATAAAGAGTTGGTAGCGCGTAAAACTTCTCTAGGAAGCTATCCGCGGGCCGACGACATGAGGTAAGCAGGTGCGTCAGATGGCATCTAGTGGCGTCAGGAGGTCGAACGGGGTCAATACTTGCACGTGGAGAAGTACGGACACAACGTGGGTTTTTTCTTGTGAGAGTTATGCAGAAAGGTCATTATTAGGACCACTTTTTGAGGCCACTTCACGTGGTTGCGAGACGCATTATTGAAAAGAAATGAGTGCCAAGTGTGCGGATGATGCAAGAAGGTGACAACTATGCACTACGAGGTCAGCTTTTGGCCTGTTCAGGGTCCGTTTGAGGTCATCTAAAAGGCCAAGGGTGCCCAACTAATAAAGCTAAGTGTGGGAACTGAAAAAACAGAGAGAAGAACAGAAAAAACGTGGAGAAGAGAGGAGGAACAGCTGCAACTGTGTTTTTGCTCATTTTGGAGCATTTTTTGGCCCTAAACTGCTCATCCGAGGTCGGATTTGAGCACTGTGACATTGTAGGGTGGGGTTTTTGGGCGTTCTGGACGCAATGGCGCTGTCCATTTTGCCAAATTCCTCACAGATTTTCTGTTGTTTTTCTGTGTAATCTTCTCTGGTGAGTGAAGCCTCTGCTTAACTTTGTGGTTGTATCTGGTGTATTTCCTCAATATTGTGTACACTATTTGCCCCATTGGTGTTGAGCTGAGCTTCATTGAGTCTAAACAACAGCAATTCGCCTCCTTTGAGCTGAATTGAGTGTGTATGTGTGAGTGTTGAGTGGGAAAGTGGGAAATCTCTCTCTTCTCACTCCGTCTATGTGTTTCCTGTCTCGGCCAGGTTGGTTGTGTAAGTTGAGTGGTGCCCCTAGTGTGTGTGTGTGTGTATCATCCCAAGAGTATGTGTCCGGTCGTTATAGAGGCGTTCTATGTGTTTCCATCCTTCATTGAAGAAAAGTTCTTTTGTTGATGGTTTGTCACCTTGGTTGCGGTTCGAGGTTGAGTTGAAGACGCCCGAGTCTTTTGAAGATGTGGTATGCATTGCAAAGCACAAGGAATGGAATTTTAAGCGTCTTGAGGAACATGGTATCAGTATAGGTATGCATGTGCAAGATGGATTTGACATGGAAGATGAAGTTAAGCCTAAGCAGGTGAAAAGTAGCCTATCCTATGATGTTTCTCGTTTCTTCCCAAGGTCTATTGTGAAGCGTAAAGAGGTCTTGCAGGTTGACAGGTTTATGGAAGAGCCTAAAGAGGTGACTAATGCTTTGGATACAAGATTGAAAGGTCTTGAAGAGGATGCATTGGCTACTTGTGTACCTTGTGATTCTGGGTGTGAGTGTGAGGTCGAGGTCATTGATGATGAGCACGTATCTTTGGATACTAGTTCCTTGGAAATTAGGGAAGAAGGCAAGGTTGAGAGCCATTTTGTGGATTTGTTGGATGTGGAGCCTGTTTTGAAGCCATATTTTGATGTATGTGCAGTGATTGAACCGATTTATGAGCATGATTGTGGTTTAGAGCAGGGATCTATATCCTTGGAGACTCATGAACCTATACTAGAAGCTATGGATAGTGGTGATAGCCACGATTATGATGTGGATAAAGTGATGTGTGATGATGAGTGTGCTTATGATGATGAGAAGGGGTTTGGCATATATGAGTCCAATCTCAGCTATATGGATGCCTATGCTAGGAATATGTGTGCTGCGGGGATACTTTTGTGCTTTGGATATCAACAACTTTACCTTCACACAATGCTTTTAGCTACTTGGGTGCATGATTTGCAGGTTGTTGCTATGGCTGGTGAAGCCAAGATGCCAGGTGATGAGTCACTTGAGTTGTCTCTATCGGTTGGGTTGAAGGTGGAATGCAATATTTATGCGTTTGGAACTCCAGACAAGGCAGATGTGTTAGTTGGATATGCCTATGGTGCATTTTGGTTGATTGTTGACAAATGTAGGTGTGGTGTTATGATGCTTCTTGTGTATTAGGTGATATGCCTTTGGCCTTTTGATCCAGGTGGAATGAGCATCTACTAGTGTTGCTGCTGAGCATGAATGCTCTAGCAGGCTAGGGGGTGGGCAAATTATGTCAGGAGTTTTTTTGAGCAAGGGATTGCGCATATGTACATATACATGCATGGTGCATCAAATAAATAATTTCCCATTTTTCAGAGCCAGGTCGTTACGTGGGGCCCACATGTGTACAGGTAGGACAGGGTGTACATAGTGCATCGATTTTCACTATTACCAGTACCATTGTGTTTTTTCTATAATAAAGAGGAGTTGGTAGCGCGTAAAACTTCTCGAGGAAGCTATCCACGGGCCGACGACATGAGGTAAGCAGGTGCGTCAGATGGCATCTAGTGGCGTCAGGAGGTCGAACGGGGTCAATACTTGCACGTGGAGAAGTACGGACACAATGTGGGTTTTTTCTTGTGAGAGTTATGAAGAAAGGTCATCATTAGGACCACTTTTTAGGGCCACTTCACGTAGTTGCGAGACACATTATTGAAAAGAAATGAGTGCCAGGTGTGCGGATGATGCAAAAAGGTGACAACTATGCACTGCGAGGTCAGCTTTTGGCCTGTTCGGGGTCCGTTTGAGGTCATCTAAAAGGCCAAGGGTGACCAAATAATAAAGCTAAGTGTGGGAACTAAAAAACAGAGAGAAGACCAGAAAAAACGTGGAGAAGAGAGGAGGAACAGCCGCAACTGTGTTTTTGCTCATTTTGGAGCATTTTTTGGCCACAAACTGCTCATCGGAGGTCGGATTTGAGCATTATGACACTATAGGGTGGGGTTTTTGGGCGTCCCGGATGTAATGGCACTGTCCATTTTGCCAAATTCCTCACATATTTTTTGTTTTTTTTCTGTGTAATCTTCTCCGGTAAGTGAAGCCTCTGCTTAACTTTGTGGTTGTATCTGGTGTATTTCCTCAATATTGTGTAAACTATTTGCCCCATTGGTGTTGGGCTCAGCCTCATTGAGTTTAAACAACAGCAATTTGCCTCCTTTGAGCTGAATTGAGTGTGTATGTGTGAGTGTTGAGTGGGCAAGTGGGAAATCTCTCTCTTCTCACTCTGTCTGTGTGTTTCCTGTCTCGGCCAGGCTGGTTGTGTAAGCCGAGTGGTGCCCCTAGTGTGTGTTTGTATCATCCCAAGAGTGTGTCGGGTTGTTATAGAGGCTTTCTGTGTGTTTCCATCCCGCTCACAACGCAATATGGGTAAAATGTACCAGATACAATCACAAACTAGAGCAGAAGCTTCGCTCATAGGAGAAACTTACACAGCCAAAGTAGAAGAAAAATAGTGAGGAATTTGGAAAAATGGACAACGCCATCGCATTCGGAATGGCCCAAAACCCCAGTCTACAATGTCAAAGTGCTCAAATCCGACCTCGGATGAGCAGTTTACGGCCAAAACAGGCTCCAAAAAACCCAAAAACAACGTTGCGGTTGTTCTTCCTCTTCTCTTCACTCTTTTTCTGGTTTTCTATCTATTTTTTCAGTTCCCACACTTAGCTTTATTACTTGGGCACCCTTGGCCTTTTAGTTGACCTCAAACGGACCCCGAACAGGCCAAAAATTGACCTCGCAGTGCATAGTTGTCACCTTTTTGCATCCATCCGCACACCTTGCACTCTGCTTTTTCCTATAATGCATCCCGCCACCACGTGAAGTGGCCCCAAAATATGGTCTTCATGATGACCTTTCTGCATAATTATCACAAGAAAAACATCCACGTTGTGCCCGTACTTCTACACGTGCAAGTATTGACCCCATTCGACGTCCTGACTCCACTAGAATCCATTTGACGCAGCTGCTTACCTCATGTCGTCGGCCCGCGGATAGCTTCCTCGAGAAGTTTTACGCGCTATAAACTCCTCATTATTGTAGAAAAAACACATTGGTACTAGTGATAGTGAAAATCGATGCACTATGTACACCCTGTCCTTCCTGTACACATGTGGGCCCCACGTAACCACGTGGCTCTGGAAAATGGGCAATCCTTTATTCGATGCACCATGCATGTATATGTATATATGTGCAATCTCTTGCTCCAAAAAACTCTTGACATAATTTTCCCATCCCCTAGCTTGCTAGATCATTCATGATCAGCAGCAGCAAAAAGCGATATGAGACTGGCAGCATCACAAGTCTCCTCATTCCTCACACACCTTACTTGTTCTGCAAACATCTCATTTTGTTCCACCATCATCAATCTGGCGTGATACAATTTAAGATGTAATCCATTTACCCTTGAATTATGTAAAACCCCATCCAGGTTAGACAACTGATATGTACCATTCGGGAAACACTCCACCACCTTGAAAGGGCCTTCCCACATAATTTGAAACTTCTTTTGGAAGGTGTTGTCCAACTTACTGTTGTAGCACAAAACCAAGTCATGCTTCTTGATACCCTTACTTTTGACATTTTCATTTATCTTTGCCAATGCCTTATCCTGCATCTGCCCATAATTCTCCAATGCACTCATCCTATCCAGCTGAACCTCTTGTAACTGTAAGAGCCTCTCTTTGAATGCATCACTAGACGGCCCAAGTAGCTTCTCTAGCATCTTTACTACAGGCAACTCTACTTCCACAGGCAATAGTGCTTCCTTTCCATACACCAAATGAAATGGAGTAAACCCTGTACCTATCTTCACCGAAGTACGGTAAGCCCATAATGCACTAGGCAATTCCAAATCCCAATTCTTTCCTTGGTGCTCTGTCACTTTTGAAAGAATCTGTACCAACTCACCATTGAATCTTTCATTCAAGCCATTGCACTGCGGGTAATAAGGAGTGGTATGTTGGTGCCTAATCTTCATCTTCGCGCATAAAAAGTCGAGCAGTTTAGCTCTAAATCCTGGCCCCTTATCTGAAAGTAGCTCCAGTGGCACCCCAAACTTGCAACATATTTCATCGTACAAAAATTTTGCCACATGCTTTACAGTGATCTGTTTTACTGCTATAGCCTCTGCCCATCTAGAGAGATAGTCCACTGCCGTCAAAATATAACTTTTGCCCTTGCTTGTGATAGGTAACGGGCCTATTGCATCAATCCCCCACTTTTCAAACACATAAAACTCCATAATGGTTTTTCGTAGCTCTAGCTTCAACACTCTCTTCCCAAATGCTTGACACCTATTGCAAGACCTACACCAATGGTGAACATCCTTGTGCAACCTAGGCCAGACATACCCCTCTTGCAAAATCTTATGCAAGGTGAACTTTAGAGCAAAATGTCCGCCACATGCACCTTCATGATTCTCTTCCAACACTCTATACAGCTCCTCCCGCCAAGGTACACGTCTCAACACAAGATCAGCCCCTTTCATGTACAAGACATCACCAATCAATTTGTACCTGTATGCTCTACGCACAAAACCATACTTCTTAGACTTCTGAATCTCCTTTGGAATGTTCCTGTTAGCAAAAACTCCTCTTCTTGAGCCAAACTTTCCCGGCCATGATAAAGAGGTAAATTGGTCCTCAACACAAATAGTTCCCAATCATGCTTTGAGCTGCTTCATGTGCCTCTCCATTTAGAGCACGTTCAATATGTATGATGCTCCATGCTTCAAACTTTTTTAACAGGCCTTTAATTCTGAAGCACATTTCCTTCAATGAGGTGTTCTTGCTCTTCCACACACCCAGCACTTGCTTCACAACTAACAAGGCATCACCTTTTATGCTCAACCTTCGAACCCATGCTTCAAACAAATGTGTAATCCGGCTTCCAGAGTAGCATATTCAGCCTCATTGTTACTATGCGCATCCAATTTGAACCCTCTCTTGCATACTAGCTTCCCCTCTGGATCATAAAGTTCTATACCCCCTGAAGCGGCATCATGGCTCTTTCTGTATGAGCCATCAAAGAACAAAACATGTGCATTGTTGATTTGTGGCACTTCTTCAACTACCTTTCTCACCACCTCTTCCTTAACAAGAAGGGGATTCTCCTTGTAAGTGAGCAAATCAGCTAGCATAGCCCTTGTACTGTCTTCCACTAGAAAAGAGAACTCAAACTCTTGCAGCTCAATTACCCATTTCTTCACCACATTTGACATGTTAGTGCCATTAATTAACTAAGGCAAAAAGGCATACCCAAGAAAACAAAAGGTCGTGGTAGCAAGTAATGACGAAATCATCGACAAGCAAATATTACACTGGCCATCACTAGCTCTACTTCCGAGAACTTTCTCTCTGCTACCAACTTCACTCGGCTTGCACAATACACTGGCCTCATATAATGGCTGCCCTTCCCCTTTTGCAATAGCATGGCTCCAATGGCATCATCCCCTACTAATGGATTTACATAAAACACTTTCTCCCAATCAGGAGCCTGCATGGCTGACAACCCCCCTAACACCTCTTTCACCTCTTGAAACACTTCTTCACACTTGTCATCCCATTGCAATGGATCATGCTTTGCCACTTGTTGTAATGGATAAAGAAGCTGCGAAGACAATGGAATAAACCGTGCCATGTACTTCACTTTGTGTATAAAGGTATTGCTTCGTACTCGTAGGTGATGGAAGAAGAATAATAGACTTAACCTTGTCTGGATCAGCCTCAATGCCATTTTCTGACACCATATGGCCCAATAACTTCACCCTTGGCTGTGTTAAATGACATTTCTTTGGATTTAGTTGTCCTCCACATTCATCATATCGAGCCAATACCATATGTAGCTTCTAGTGGTGTTCAGCCCTACTGCTGTAGACACAGAAGTCGTCCATAAAAGCTTTAACACAACTACCAATGAATGGTTCCAATACCCAGTTTTCCCTCTCTTGATAGAAAGATGGTCCATTTGACAACCCAAACGGAAATACTGTGTAGCAAAAGCAGCCCCATGGCATAATAAAAGTTGTCTTTGTGCGGTCTTTAAGAGCAATCTTCAATTGAAAATAGCATGAAAAACCATCACACACACTGTACCTCTCATAACCTGCCATTGAATCCAAGATCTGATCAATAAATGGAAGAGGATATGGGTTCTTCTTAGTGGCTTCATTTAAGGGTTTAAAATCTACACAAATCCTCCACTTTTCATCCTTCTTTGGGCTGACTACTACTGGACTCACCCATTCTGTGGTTTCCACTGGGACTATGAACCCTGCCTTCAATAACTTGTCCACCTCTTTCCGCAAGGCTTCCATTTTCTCTTGACCCATCCATCTTAGCCTTTGTCGCACTGGTTTAGCACCTTCTTTCAGCTCTACATGCATCTCTTCGCCCTTGAATCCTCTAATCTCTTCTTATGAAGTAATGAACAAATCAAGAAAACTAGCCAGCATGTGCAAATATATCTCCTTCTCCATAGCTAAGAGGTCTCCGCTGATCATTTGTGTCATCGATTCCTGCTTCTTTGGCAACTCGACCTTGGTTTGCATCAGCCCTTCAATCACTTCATAAGGCCCTTCACTTTCATCTTCAACTTCATTCGCAAATGCGACTACACCAGACTCTTGGATTCCTTTGTCCATCAAAAGAAATGCAACATCAGCATCCTCATCACTGCTGGTAGTGCTATCACTGTCCTCATTTGTCAACCGTGGAAGAGTCTTCATCACTAGACTCGTCCTCATCCTCATAAAGCTCCTCTAATCGTTTCCTTGTGTCCATATTATAAAGCTTCTTGGCACCTGTCTTTCCATAGAGGCTAATTGTACCATGTCGCCAATCTTGAACAGCTCCCACTGCACGTAACCATGGTCTACCCAGTATAATAGGATATGCTCCCAACCCTGCTGGCATCACATAAAAATCAACCACTGTCTTTGCATCATATGCTTCCACTTCTAAGCTCTTTACAACACCCAAACATTTTACTTTTTGATGGTTTGCTAATCTGATCTGGAAGCCTGACACCCCAATCACTGTAAGAGCCATCTTCTCAACACATGAATGTGTTATGACACATATTTGGGCTCCACCATCCACGTAACCTTGTCCCTTTTTTTTTTTCTGCCACACATCTACTATTGGACAAATGTCTGGTAGCTCATCCATCGCCAACACCTTCACTGAACCTCTCTCTGGTTCTTTCTCCATTGGGTTAACCATCCTCTTCCACTGTCGCTTTAGCTTAGGCACCATCTCTATAAGCTGCCCAAAAGTAACATCGGCTTTCCTACTCGTCAGATCCTCCTTCAAGTCATAGCTTAATTGCCCATCCCCTAGTGAAAAATCTGAAACATGAAACTTGCGACGAGCCCTCCTTTTCCTCTTGGCCTTGACATCTTCGCCTTCATGGCTCTTTCCCTTCTTCTTGTAGGACCTGGGGTACTTCTTCCTTCCTTTTCCTCTGTGGTCCTCTTCCCAATGGGCATCACTAATGTATCCTTTAGCTTTGATGTCTTCTCCAAGGTGACTACACTTATCACTTTTGTCTTTCCTCTTTCCTCCTGGTTAATCCACTTGTTCCTTCGTCTCCCTTAATTTCAATTCCATAATCATTTGACCTAGTTAACACTTGTCTTGGCAATGGATACATGTCTCCTCCCATCCTTGGTGGTTTATCACACTGCGGGCTGATGTGACCCAACTCTCCACAATTATAACATGTGGGCGTCTACCTCCAGTACCTACCATTGCTTTGTCCAACACCATTCCTAGGCCTTTCTTCACCTCTTGGCTGATTTTCAAACCTCCCTCGACCTCGATTATTTCCCACTTGACCTAGCATGTTTAGGCTGAGATTCTTCATTAAATCTACCACTTGCCTCATGTCTTGCCTTAACCCATCATCTTGCACTGCTGTGGTGACCACTGCTGGCATAACCTGAGGAGTAATAGAAACCACTGGTTCATGATGAACCCCTGGCATGTGACCTTGCAAAGAATACCTAGGCTGAAATTCAAACCTCATGGGCAAAGACTCCACCCCTAACTGGCTCATTTTCCTTAGCTTCCACTCTTTGTTCCTTGCCACCTCTAGTGCATCTTCATATCCTAGGCTTCTTCAGCTCCACTCTCCAACGTATATTCTCCCAAAGACCAGCCAAGAACCTGTCCTTTTTCATCATGTCAAGCGGGGGTACCTGTGGTGCTAAGGCCTTCCACATCCGCTCCCATGCCAATGAAAAATTTAGTATGTACGCATCTAGCGGCTCACCTTCCTTTTGCACTAAAGCCTGTACTTCTTGCCACACTTTGTCAGGATCTTCTGTCTTCACAAACTCCACTTCCAATCCATGCCTTAGACTCTCCCAACTCAATCTTACAGGTGGATCAACCACACGCAACTCCTCTTCAAATGCTTTGGACCAAACTCATGCATCACTCTTCAAACAAATTTGGAGAAGGCGTAACATCTACGTCGGATCATGAATCTGGTTGCTGATGTACGCAACTTCCATCTTTTCTAAAAATTCTTCCACATCTTCATCACTTCTTCCATGAAACTCCGGATAAGAGAAAGCCATGGCTACCCAAGTTATGATGCTTTGAGAACCCCTTCAAACACACGTGCAAGAACCCAAAACTTTTGATTGACTCAATTCCCAAAAACTTCAATGGAGCTCAACTTTAGATAAGGACAAACACATGCACATCAAATGAGTTTTCATAGTTGATCATCGGAATTACAACAGGCAAAGAACATTCCAGGATCTCTCTTAATCTTCTTGGCTCGAACATAAAGACTATGCGCTGCTGGAAAAAAATCTTCCTGGACACATGAACATTTATTTGGATTCTTTGAGTTAGATGAAAAGGAGTGAATTGAGGGCCATTTTGATCATCCATTAAAGCCAACCATGAAGCTCCCAAGAAGGCACACCTGACTTATCCTCTGATTTTGCCAAAATTTCAGTAGCATAACAACATAAATGGCTTACAAGACCAAAAAACCAGCCATCATAACTTGGAAAATTTTTGACAGAGTTTCCCCAGAAGTAGAGCAGCAAGAACCCAAAATATAGACTGTATATGTATGCATAAACTGCCAACAATAGAACCCGAGCATCAAATAGGAATCACTAATACATAGCCTATGGCGAGGTCATGAAAAGGGTGCTCCAACTACCTATATCACTGAAAGGATCTCCACATTTGAGAATCCCCCGGCTCAATAAAACCTCACGCTATCGACCCTCACACGAAGGCTAATGAAAATCGCGTATAGTCAAGTCTCAGAAATGACTATCTTCTAGACCAAGTCTCAGAAATGGCTGGGACTACCAAATAAAACCAAATATGGCTCCAAAAGGCGTACAATGGCAATTTCCACAAGTAACGTACAATACCAGCAATAGACAATGCGCTCAAACAGGCGCCAAATGATGCATACCCACAACAACTGCAAGTGACACCACTGCTAGTATATCACTATACTCCAGCTACCTGTACCTGTGTGAATCACCTGTACCTGTACCTGTCCCTGTAACCTGTAACCTGTAATCCCAAATCTCGAAGCTCGAATCTCGAAGCAGAAGGTACTCGAAGAAGCTCCTCAGTGGGGGCACCAAAAGAATGTGAGCGGGATGGAAACACACGGAATGCCTCTATAACGACCCGGCACACACTCTTGGAAGGATACACACACACACACACTATGGGGCACCACTCGGCTTACACAACCCACCTGGCCGAGACACGGAACACACCGATGGAGTGAGAGGAGAGAGACTACCCACTTACCCACACCACACAAAGAGACACACACACACACACACACACCCAAAAAACTCAGCTCAAAAGAGAAGAATTTTTTATGTTTAGATACAATTGAGGTTGGCAAACACCAATGGGGCAAACAGCTCACACAATATGGGTAAAATGTACCAGATACAATCACAAACTAGAGTAGAAGCTTCGCTCATAGGAGAAAATTACACAGCCAAAGTGGCAGAAAAATAATGAGGAATTTGGAAAAATGGACAGTGGCATCGCATTCGGAACGGCCCAAAACCCCAGTCTACAATGTCAAAGTGCTCAAATCCGACCTCGGATGAGCAGTTTACGGCCAAAACAGGCTCCAAAAAACCCAAAAACACAGTTGCGGTTGTTCCTCCTCTTCTCTTCACTCTTTTTCTGGTCTTCTCTTTGTTTTTTCAGTTCCCACACTTAGCTTTGTTACTTGGGCACCCTTGGCCTTTTAGCTGACCTCAAACGGACCCCGAAAAGGCCAAAAACTGACCTCGCAGTGCAGAGTTGTCACCTTTTTGCATCCATCCGCACACCTGGCACTCAGATTTTTCCAATAATGCATCCCACCACCACATGAAGTGGCCCCAAAATATGGTCCTCATGATGACCTTTCTGCATAATTATCACAAGAAAAACATCCACGTTGTGCCCGTACTTCTACACGTGCAAGTATTGACCCCATTCGACGTCCTGACGCCACTAGATGCCATCTGACGCACCTGCTTACCTCATGTCGTCGGCCCGCGGATAGCTTCCTCGAGAAGTTTTATGTGCTAGAAACTCCTCATTATTGTAGAAAAAACACACTGGTACTGGTGATAGTGAAAATCGATGCACTATGTACACCCTGTCCTACCTGTACACATGTGGGCCCCACGTAACCACCTGGCTCTGGAAAATGGGCAATCCTTTATTTGATGCACCATGCATGGATATGTACATATGCGCAATCTCTTGCTCCAAAAAACTCCTGACAGCGTCTGTTGCATTGCACCCGCAGGTAAGAGCTCTACGCATTGACGTAAGCATTTCACAGTATTTTGTAGTTGTTGGCATCGTCAACCCTCCACCTAATTTCATCATAATTAAGAATTTACACTTAGAAATAAAAAACTAAGCATATGTGGGGTATTGGGCCATCATTCCTAAGCATTTAGATCCATTCTGGGTCAAAAACGACTAGGTCAAAAATCCACTGCTGTTAATAATCGTGACTTTTGCACTTGACCTAAAGTGGGATTTGAGACCATAAGCATGTGTGCTTAGGTCTTATAAACATTTCCTAGAAGTTTTGTTAAGTTTAGATGTCATTTGATGCTGTAACGGATGTGATTTGTTTGTCGATGAGCGATTGGCTTTTGGTGATTTCAATCACTTGAGTGTAGCTTGAGTTAGATGCAAGTTGTTTGTTGTGTTCCAAGAGATTGATAACCTCTTGTAGCCTCTATGTACTAGTCAAGTCAGCTTCGTCCCATGGATTGACAATTTAATCGTGGTTCTAGCTACGTCTGCAATAAGATAGGAGTGAAGGACACCCGTCCCACAAATTCCTCTAGTCTTTGTTTGAGATTATGATTAAAATCTAAGCCATATTCAATTGCCATTCTGAGACTGGAAATTACAAATTCAATAGCTACTAGAGCTTCAGTACCATACACCATTCTGAAAGGTGGCATTTCAATGGTGATTTTATAAGCTGTTCTATAGGCCCATAGAGCAATCTGGAGCTTGAATCCCACTTGTTTGGCTCCTCCTGAACAATCTTCGTCAAAGTATTCTTGATGGTTTTAATACTGATATCTGCCTGACAATCGCAGTGGCATAATACGGAGTTGATTTCTTGTGCTTAGTTGAGAGCATCTCCATCAAAATTTCCATTGTGTCATCTATGAAATGTGTGCCTTGATCAGACACAATTTCAATAGGGCATCCATAGTGGCAAATAATGTTTTCAAACAGAAAAACAGTAGTGGACTTGGTAGTATTATCTGGAAGATCCCTGGCCTCTACCCATTTAGTGGCATAACATGTAGCCATCAAGATGTACTGGTTCTTCCTTGGAGTGACCTTTTTGAATGGTCCCATGAAGTCCAAACCCCATTTCATGAATACTCCCAGTGGATGTACTAGGGTAAGTGGAGTCATATTAGGCATTGTTGGTCTGCTCATTCATTGACATATATCACAAGTTTTTTAGAAACTTTGGACATAACTTCTGGCATCCGCTATCAGGATTTGCCACCATAATCTGGCTTGCAGAATCTTCTTATAAGTGATATCAGTGGAGAAGTGTCCTCCAAAATCCCCATAGTGTGCTTCAAAGATGACTTGCATCCTCCCTTCCATTGGCACACATCTTTAAAGAGCACCATCTATGCCCAATTTGTATAGCAATACTCCTATTATGGTGAACTTTAGACTCTTAATGATCAGAGCTTTCTTCTGATTCTGAGTGCAATTATTTGGGAATCCTCCTCTTGAAAGGAACTGGTATACATCATACCATTCAAGATCTGATTTTTCCTTAGTTGTCACCTGAAACAGCTTTGCATCTATTGGCTCATCCCTCAAGGATATTTCAGAGTAGCCTTCGATACTTTTGGAAAGAAAATCAACACCACAATGAGATTTACCAAGCTTGTGGAATATGCGAACTCAAACTCCATTAGGAACATCATCCATATGATTAATCTTCCTTGGATAATAACTTTGTTGATCAAATATAGTAGTGTCTGATGATCCACATAAAAATGAAATAATTTGCCCAATAAGTAACGCCAAAACTTGGTGGCGTTGAAAACCATACCCAGTGCTGCTCTCTCTATGGTAGTATATCCTTGTTCAGCTAGACTGAATCTTCGACTGGCAAAATAAACAGGATAATCCGCCCTTCCATTTGGTTGAGCTTGTTTTTTCCTCATTGCCAGCCCTGAAGCATCAACATGCACATGGAATATAACATTCCAGTATGATTTTCGGAGTACTAGCTTACTGCTAATGATATTTTTTAAACATTGAAAGCTTTCTTCACATTCAAAAGTCGAGATGAACTTACTGGTTTTCTTGGTAAGTTCATATAATGATAATGCCTTTGGAGAAAACATGTGAATAAATCTTCTGTAAAAATTTATATACCCCAAGAATGAACTCAATTCAAATGTTGTGTTGGGTGTCGTTGCCTGCTGGACAAAATGGACTTTATCATTGGCCACCTCTATGCCATTTCTTGACACTATATATCCCATAAATTGTGCCTTCCATACCAGAAGGACAGACTTGAATGGATTCAAGCAGATCCTCTTCTCCTTGCATCGTTGAATTTTTTTTTTCAAAAACAGTAGATGCTTCTCCTTGGTTGAGAATACAGTGAAGTCATCCATAAATATAGCTAGAAATTTGTGCAAGAATTCATTGAATAACACTCCATCATGCAACATTGGAATGTTGTTGGAGCATTATAGAGACCAAATGGCATGACTAAATACATGAATGCACCCCATTGAGTAATAAAAGTGGTCTTTCTCCTATCTTTAGGAACAATCTTTAACTGGTTGTAACCACTGTAGCCATCCATAAAACTATACATATCATGGCCTGCAATCTCATCAAGAAGCATACCAGTGAAGTGTAATGGAAAGGGATCTTTGGTACTGTTAACTCCCTCGTAGCATAGCTCCAAAGAATCAACAAAATTATCAATCCAAGGATGGTAGTGGCCCAGCTAGGGCATGGAAACATCACACATGGGTGATTGTGTGAGAGAAATAAGATAGAATTGAGTGGGGAATGTCCATGAGAAGGTGAAAATGGTTGCTGACGTTTGATGCATCCAACATTCCCCCTTTCTAGGCTTTGTCGTCCCCAAAAAATATATGTTGTGGTGAATGCTCCAGGAAGAATGTGCCTGCAAAAGACAAAAGGCAATGAAGTAACAAGCATACTTATGTGACAAATAAGTCATAAGGCAAATTAAAGCACATCATGGAATGACTAAGTGCAAAGAATTATGAATTGTTAAACTGTCAATAAAAGACAAATAAACTACACTTGCTAAAAATAATTAAACAAGAGTTTTGGGCTTATGGATGAGTCTATCAATTAGTTAGCTATGACGAAGGGTTAAAACAGTCACTCTAGTACTACTCACTTGTGCCAACAATAACTCTTATCTGGTTAAGAGAGTCGAAAAGATTGTGTTGACTGCTACAAATGGAAGTTCTTTCACACTTTTTAAAAAAAAACCAGAAACGCGTTGAGATTATATTAGAAATCTCAAAAACAAATTACATCATAGGGCTATCAAGCCAGCCATGGGATAAAGCATAAACAAGATGTTTGAAAAAACAATTACATCATAAGCTGTCAAGCCATGGGATAAAGCTAAAACAGGATGTTTGACCAAAAAAATCCTCCTGGCTACCATCAAACCTATCTATTTAACCACTAACAGCTAGGCAAGCACCAACAGCTACTCCACAGGAGTAGGGAGAGCATCAATCTCCTGCTGAATGAGTCTTAGAAAGTAGTTCCCTTCCTGGATCCTTGATTCCAAATGTGCTATCTCCGTGTCTTGTTTTTCTCCCACTCCTCTCTAGTCAACACTTTGTCAATAGTGTTCGGGGAAGCATCATGTTCAGCAAGTGCAGTCCTGTAGTGAAAATCGGCATCCTTCAGAATGTCCTTCCTGGTCCTGTAGAGGGTCACTTGGTCTTCTGCAATCCTCATAGCCTGCACATTAACATCAAAAAAGAGAGATCTCAGACTAGGTCTCTGGTATGGCCCTTCAAAAAGCATACAATTTCTCTGCTTCCAAGAGATCCACAAAAACGCGACTCTAGCTTTATTCCAAACAAGTGACAGAAATCCTGCATATTCTCCTAACAATAGCTGTTTCCATGAGGGGGAAAACCCAAGACTTTGTTTTAACGGTTGGAGGACCAAAGAGTTGGCCAGACAGTTGATGAAGAGGTGGTAAATGTCTTCCACAACAAGCTCACATCTGCAACACCTCCCATCTCCCAGCTGGGCTTGACTCATCCTTTTCCCTGTCCAGATGGCCTTGTGCAGAATCAGCCAGAGAAGTATTGATTTCTTTGGTTTGATGGCTGTAGACCAGATGCTGGAAAACTTGAATGCCCAATGTTTCCTAGACAAAGAGGTCTTCCACCTCTTGTTTAAACTTTGGGAGGGGTTCAACTCTGGGAGTTCACAGATAGGGTTACACACTTTGAATCCCCCTTGCCATGTGTACGCATTGAGATTGAGACAAGGGAGAGTGGAGAGAGTCCATTTGAGGTGTTGAGGAAATGTTGTCATTCTAGTTTTGATGAGAGTAAGCTCCCTCTCTGTCTATTCCAGACCTTCCAAATGGATCTAAGGAGGTCGGACCCGAATGCCGTCACCGGATACTTACCAAAAACTACACATTGGATGGGGAGATTAGCCCAACCCTTGTGATCACTTAATTTGAACCTCTTGATGTTCCTGAACAGGAGAAGATCCCATTCTTCATCAGGAGTTTGAAGAGCCCACAAGAGGAGTTTCACTGCCATCTTGTCAGCTGAAACCTTAAGGTTGATGATGCCTAGACCACCCTACTCTTTAGGCCGTGTACATACCTCCCAGGAGACTCTAGAGCAAATGGGTCACCAGCCCACAGAAAGTTCCTACAAGTTTTAGCTATTTTTTCCAAGTGCATATTGGCGGGTCTCCAGCAGCCAAAGAAAAAGAGCACGTAGGCATTGAGGAAGTGGTTAATTACTAAGACTCTACTTGCGAGAGTGTGCTAGAAACCTATCCATCTATTCAGCTTTGATCGAAACTGGTCGCATACCCAATCCCATCTGTCTTTAAGGGAGACTCCAAAGCCCATGGGTATCCCTAGCAGTCTGAACACCTTTCCTTCCTGTAGTCGTTTGCAACCCGTGATGATTAGCCAATTTGGGAGGGGATACTGCGTAAACACTCCTGTTTTGGAATGGTTAATTTTGGAGCCACAAGCTAGACAGAATAACTCCAAGGCAACCCAAAATTCCCTTATAGAAGGTTCATGATCAGCCAAGATTGCATTGGTGTCATCTGCAAATTGAGAGAGACACTGGGTTTGATCTGAGTTGGGGAGATCTATGCCTTTAATCAAACCTCTCCTTATTTTGTCTTTCACTAGATAGTTGAGATTGTCCGTAGCCACTGAAAATAACAACGGAGCAATGGGGCAACCTTGCCGAACTGACCTGGATAGCTTCAAGGCGTTTGAAAACTAGCCATTGAGGGCGACCCTAGCTCAAGCGTTACCAAATAAAGTTTTCACATAAGCGATAAGCCTTGGGCCAAACCCCATGGCTTCTAGACAATGAAGGATAAAGGACCATTCCAGGCGGTCGTAAGCTTTGTCAAAATCTAGCTTTATGAAGATAAAGGTATGCCCAGATTTGGCCGCGTATTCAAAACCTTCCCACAGAGAAATTACTGCCTCCACTAGCTTCCTTCCTTTGATAAAGCCTTTTTGTTCGCTGGAGATCCACTTCATTAGAATAACAGTAATTCTGTTAGCAATGGCTTTTGTGTAAACTTTATAGGCCGTAGTTAGCATAGTAAGTGGCCTCCAGTTTGTTATCTCATCCTTGGATCCTGTCTTGTGGAGAAGTTTGATGACGCCTGTGTTGATCGAGCAAGGGAGAGCTTGATGGGCAACAGATTCTTCCTAGACGGTTAACAAGTGGGGGCCTATAATTTCCTTGAAGGTGGAGAAGAACTCAGCTGGGAGCCCATCCAGCCCCGGAGTCTTGTTCGGCTTGAGCTTGTCAATAGCCATATAGATATCAGCTAGGGAGAGGGGGGAATCAGCCCTTTCCGCTCTTGGGAGGAGATAACTTTGTCTCTGTCAAAGAGTACTTCGATTCGAGCATCTGCTGACTCTAGTGAAAGTTCTTCTTGGGGGGAGAACATCTTGGAGAAGTGATTTCTGGCATAGTCTAGATTTTGGCTCTCCGTGGCAATGACCACATCTGACTTGAAGAGAGGGATTTTCTCCTTCACATTCTTCCTTCTGATAGACTTGAACATCTCCTTTGAAGGTCTATCCACCTTGTCTGCCCACTACTGCTTGAAGAAGAGAGAGGCATGTTTGAGGCCTATGTCCTCTTCAATCTTAATGCGTGCTCTGATCTCAGAGATTTCAGCCTAAGAAGTGGGAGTCTAGGGACCCGACTTGAGAGACGCTAGCTCACAATAGGCTTTTGCCTTGCGTTTTCTCCTGAGCTGAGCAACCTCTTTTCTAACCTTGATAAGATACTTCTGCGTGAGGTTAACTGCCCTGCTCCAAAGCTCTAGCAGGGGACTTATTGACTTGGAAGGCTTGGGACCATATTATAGTCACCTCCTCTTGAACCATTGGGAGTTTGAAAAGCTCCGGGTCGGTGTGGAACCATTGATTTCGAACCTTGGAAGATTTATCGTCTAACGTGATAGAGAGGGGGGTAATGATCTGAAAGGCAGGAGGAATACTTGGGTTTGTCTTTGACACGAGTGAATGAGTTGACTATTTTATGGTCAACATAGCATCTGTCAAGTCTGGCTTTCCTGGCCTTGTCCCCTTTGGAGTAGTTCTGCCAAGTGTACACTCCTTCTGAGCCTACATCTCATAATCCCAACTGCACCTTTAGGAACTCCCAGGCCACTCGTTCAGCTCCCTGAAGAATCGTGCCTTGGCCAAGATATTGTCATGGTAGGATTCAACCATGTTGAAATCTCTTGCCATAAGAATGGAGCCCTGGAGCCCCTTGAGCTCAAGCCACATTTTAGTACGATCAGCAAAACAGAGACCCCTGCATAGATGGCTACCAACCTTGCATTAACCGAAGTGGGAAGAGCGACCGAGCACCAATTGTGACCAGTCTTAGCCGATGAAGCTAAGTTACCATTGGACTCAGGGATCCCCACCACACAGCCACCCGACCCGTGATTGTGCGTATCTGTAATCTAAATGTGTTTTTTGGAGATAATGTTGAGAGCTTTTTGCAGATCAGGACCCAAAGTTTTTACCTCTTGTAGAGCAACAAACTTGTGGGGGTTGTCTCTCAGCCAGTTGGCAACCTTCTTGGCTTTGAGAGGGTCTGAGAGACCCTTGATGTTCCAAGAGAGGAGCCTCATTTTGCAACTCTCTTGTCTTTTTTCCCACCTGAGGACCTAGTGGGAGTCTGAGCAACATTAGCATGACTTCTTTTATTATCCTTTGAGGTTTCCATGGGGGTTCCTGACCAGGGAGGAGAGAACCTCTTGAGGCTGGGGGAACATTCACTTTGTTCAAATGAGGGATGGGTTGGATTTCCATAGCATTTACCTCATCCTCTAGGTGGGAGGATGAATGAGGAGCCTGCCCTTGTGAAGGGGGGATGAAGTCTCTAGAGTCTTCCGAGTCCAAATCTACATAGTCTCTGAGCCTAGCTAGGATGGAAAAGCGATTGCTAGAGTTCTTAGCCTGTTTTGGGTCAGGTTACTTAGGAGGCTGCACTTTGGCTTGCCCTGGGGGAGGCTTAGAGGAGGCCTCCTTGGGGATGTGAGATGGGGTAGAAGGTGGCTTGTCACTCAAGGTATTCGACTGGGGGGGGAGACCCCTTTGGATGAGGTCTTGCCCGGGTAATTTTTCACAAAATTCCCATCCTTACCACATAGGAAGCATGACCTTGGGAGGTATTTGTATTCAATGGGATGTTCAAAGCTTTCACCGTCATCTATGTGGATATCCATTGAGGAGGGCAGGCTCATTGGCTCTGCATGTCCATTTCCACCAGAACCTGAGGATGCCAGGCAGGGTTGTAAAACTCGTTTCTAGGTCTGCCGCCTAAGACTTTACCTAGCTTGGAAGCTATAAGGCCCAAATGGTGATGAAGATGGAGGGGCAGGTTTGGAAACTCTACCCAGACCGGGTAGTTTCTGGACGTTGAAACCTTTGGGTTGAAGTCTTTATTCCATTTGAAGAGGCATAGGGGAGAATTCCTGATGAGCCACTGGCCTGCACTCAAAATATTGAAGGCCATCTCTAAAGTTTTGAAGACGAACAAAAAGTGATTCTTGGGGAGACATTGAATCGACTCGACCTCTACTGACCTAGGCCACCATTGCTGCCTAACCCATTGTTTAAGGTGGTCTACTGGGGGCCTAGGGTCTGCTAACATTCCAATAAGTGCTCTGTTTTCCAAATATTTTTCAAGTTTTCGCACTTGAGAAGCTGGAAGGATGACAAAGGGTTTACCTCATTGAGTTTTCCTTGGGCATTCCTCAACATTTCCATCGCATGGGTGCTGTTGAAACGCATGGGAGCGGTGAAGTTGGCTTCCTCCAGGTGATCCATCAAAAGGTTGCAGATGGCAGTTTGCTTCCAGAACGGGATGAGCAAGTGAGCCATTCGGGAGGTGCTGGCCATTGGAAGGGGGTTGGTTGAGGAAAACTAAGTGCTCTCTGCAATAGCTCTTTGGACTTTCTCTACGAGCTCTGGAGGGAGATCTTTGGCAAAAATAAGGTCTCCTTCGCTTTGCAGGAGATGAGACTCCTGCGCCTGGCCGTAATCATGTCCGAGGGAGGGCGACGAGACGTTTTTCATGAGCAGGGACGTCCTGTGTGACAGAGGAGAGTTGTTATTTCACACATTCGTGATGGCGTTAGCAGGAGGTAGAAAGGCTTGGTTTGAAAAGGCGTGGGCGGCCATCCCGCCCAAAAGCAGGGAAAGAAGGGTTACTCAAGCCATAGCTTAGCAAGCTAAGCAGGTTTTAGGAAAACTCTGTCCTTGGGAAACTACCTCTACTTTGTGACTTTCAAGCCGGATGGTGATATTGATCAATCTAAGGCTCAACTTGTTGCAAAGGGTTATGCATAGCAAAAAGGCATAGATTATGAAGAGACTTTTGCTCCCACTTGTTGTATGACTATAGTGCATTTTCTATGTGCATTGGCAGCTCATTTTGGATGGGAAGTACATCAATCAGACATTGTTACTGCTTTCTTGAATGGTGACATATTTGAGGAAGTTTATGTAACGTAGTCTCACGGTTTTGTCATTAAAGGGCAAGAAAATAAAGTGTGCTAATGTAAGAAAGCTTTGTATGGGTTGAAGCAATCTCCTCATGCTTGGTATGAGAAAGCTGAAACTCGTTTGGTCAAACAAAGCTTTTGTAATAGCTTAACAAAAAGCACATTGTATGGAAAGCTTCAGGGCAATGTACTTCTCATTGTTGTTCAAGTGGATGATTTGTTGAACAGTGGTCTGAATGAGGCACATATTGTTGAATTTAAGGCTGATTTGAATGCTACTTCCAAGATGAAATATTTGGGGTTGTTGCATCATTACTTGGGCATACAATTTAAGCAGTGTGATGGTGGTATTGCCTTGTCACTACAACATGTTACGCGCTTTTCGACCCGCCGTACCGTTCCACGTGCATTTCGATGGGCATACCCCACATTGATATACGCGTCGATATATACGTGGTAATACGCATGGCAATGTCTGTCGAAAGGCGCGTATTTCCACGTGTATTTCCACAAGCATATCGACGCGTATATCGACGAAAAAAAATTTGGGGGAAAAAACCAAATCCGCGCGCAGGCGGTTATTTTTGCCTACGAGCGCGCACACAGATCTAGCCTTCTTGGAAACCTACAGCGCAGGTATTGTTCTCCCCCCCCCCCCCCCCCCCCCCCCCCCCATCTCCCTCTCTCTCTCTCTCTCTCTCTCTCTCTCTCTCAAGATACATTGTGTGTGTGTGTGTGTGTGTGTGTGTAGGAAAGAGAGAGAGAGAGAGAGAGAGAGAGAGAGAGAGAGAAATGTGTGTTTGTGTGTAGGAAATTAAAGAGAGAGAGAGAGATAGAAAGAGAGAGAGAAATGTGTGTGTGTAAGAAATTAAAGAGAGAGGGAGGTGTGTATGTGTGTGTGTGTGTGTGTGTGTGTAGGAAATTAAAGAGAGAGAGAGAGAGAGAGAGAGAGAGAGAGAGAGAGAGAGAGAGAGGGAAGTAGGGAGAGAGAGAAATAGAGAATGAGAGAGAAAGTGAGAGAGGGGGAAATAGAGAAATAGAGAGAGAAAGAGATATAGAGAGAGGAAAATAGAGAAATAGAGAGAGAGAGAGAGAGAGATAGGAAAATGTTGAGAGAAATAGAGAGATAGAGTGTGTGTAAGAAATTAAAGAGAGAGAGAGAGGTGTGTATGTGTGTGTGTGTGTGTAGGAAATATAAAGAGAGAGAGAGAGAGAGAGAGAGAGAGAGAGAGAGAGAGAGAGAGAGAGAGAGAGAGAGAGAGAGAGAGAGAGAGAGAGAGAGAGAGAGAGAGAGAGAGAGAGAGAGAGAGAGAGAGAGGTAAAGATAGAGAGAGAGCCAGAGATAGAGGTAGAGAAAGAGAGAGAGAGAGAGAGAGAGAGAGAGAGAGAGAGAGAGAGAGAGAGAGAGAGAGAGAGTTAACTAGAGATAGCTACGGAGATGGATAGAGAGAGAGAGAGAGATAGTAGTAGATAGAGAAAGTAGTGGTGAAAGAGTTAGATTGGCTGACCAATTGTGTGAAAAGGACAGAAACTCTCTCTATCTCCCTCTAGAAGAAACTATGGAACTAAAAGAGGCAAAGGGGTTTTGCCCGCTACATGCATTGTCATGTACACCTGAGTGTGCACGTATGTGTCAACCCATATAGGATTTAACCAATAAAGACGAGATTTTGACCCGGTGGTCCTGATCTCCGTACACCTCTGGACCGAGGTGTGCGGAGATCGGGCAAGGCTAGAGAACGCGAGGTAGTTTACATTGTGAGGAGTATATGTATTGAGACAACATTCATAATCATTGTAGATGGCAACGTCATCAACTAACATGGAGGATAGGATTGCATGCTCATGCACGCTCTGCAAGTATCAAATCCTGCGCAAGCGTAGGATATGTAATGAGCATGTGCACAAGTACGGAGAGTTTGCTAGAGAAACCGTACAAAACCTACGATACAACTCCTACGGAACAGGCATTGATTTTCGCAACGTAACACCTACATCTGAGAGAGAGAGAGAGAGAGAGAGAGAGAGAGAGAGAGAGAGAAAGGATTATGCGTGAAGGTTTGACCAATCCAGAGCCAAGGATGGAAGCAGAGGAGGGATACAGACACAAGACGATGGCATGGTGGATATGTTGGATGCCTTCTTCCAGACAAGCGAGGAGAACGCTAACGAAGCAGCACCAGAAGACGTGTGCCTATTTCGTGAAGACATGTTGAGAAAGTTGGCACATCAACCAATCTATTGAGGCGGTCCGGGGCGGGCAACAAGAGAGGCGACCTCTAAACACCCCTCAAGGCTCCCGTGCTGCTCAATTGGGGCTGGGGCAACCACAAGCACAACACAACAACAAACCCACAGCCAAACCCAAACAAGATGGGGGCACCACCTAGTTATGGTATGCGAACTAGGACACAAGAGAGATTTTGGCACAACCAAGAAGATGCACCACACAACACACACAAGCAACCTCACACCAAGACACACATGAAATGGACCAGAGAGAGCTAGAGCAAAGGGAAGAGAGAGAGGAAAGGATCTTGCATAATACCTTATTTGTGACTTGCAAATGGAGATGGTTCGTTATGATACTATCGTAGAACTTGTACAAAACTCACTCAATGCTTTGTGATTGCTAAACATTGCCAAAACACACACACACTATCTTAGGGTGCGGGAGACCTCTCACCACAATACCCTCTTACAATGGACAAAAAACTGGCAATGAAAAACACACTAAAACACTTTCTAAAATCAAGATCAACCGATAAAAACTCAAAATACAGAAGTCACCTTGAATTCACCAAACCATATTGCACAAATGGAAGGACGAAGATTTGAACGTCGAATCACGCCTTTGATGCACCAAACCTCAATTTATTGATGATGAAGGAGCATATACAATAGTGTTTTTGAGATTTGTGGAACTCACGCTCTCTCACTTGCAATGTGTAGCTTGAAGGCTTCTCTCACACCAAGAGTGAAGCTCACAAGTGGTTGCTACACCTAAGTCTCTCCTCACGCATAGAGTGTTGGGGTGCTATGTGAGATATTGGAGGTTGTTTTACAAGAAGGAGAGGGGACTATTTATAGGTTGGAGACCCCTCATTAAGATTATTGGAAATCCTAATTTACAAGCTAACAAATCAAGATTATGATTTTTTTGAATATCAAAACATTGCGGGCCTTCTTTGTCTGCTTGAGTCACGGGTGTGGGCTCAAAAGAGAGCATTATTGATGGTAGATAAGGTGAAAGTAAGTAAGGAGGGAGAGAGAGAGAGAGAGAGAGAGAGAGAGAGAGAGAGAGAGAGAGAGAGTTACTATACACATGTCTTGAGGTGAGGTGTCTTTTATGGTTAGGTCAATGGCTATTTTGTGTTAGTATGTTAGTGGTTAGTGTTAGTAATCACTAGAAAGTTAATGATATATTTACAATGGGTAGAATGGGGTGGATGGTTGAATGAAGTGAGAAAATCCTTGTGATGGTGAAGCTTGAAGAAGTTTTGGACTTACTTGTGTAGGTTCTCAAAATGACTATCGATCTTCTTCTTCGTCTTCCCTTCTTTACGCCACCGCCGCCAAGGTTGATTATCATGATGAAAATGATAATTCCATTGATAAGATCTCTTGATTTGCAGAGGTTAAGCATGGTACACATGCTGAATTTATGTATATATATAAGGGTTAAGATGGAATTGTACTTTGGAGATAATAGAGAGAGGCATATAGATGGTGTATGTACATGTGGAGCTCATATGAGAGCTATGGAAGTAAGTGGGGAGGTTAATGGTGAAGAAGGTGAGGGAAACCATTGAAGGTGCAGGTTTGAGTGAGGGATTGAGAGAAATGTGTATGTATGTAGAAGTGTGGAAAGAGGTGAGAGAAGACTATGGGCTACTTGTGAGAAAAGTGGGCAGACTGGGGTCCACTCAAAAAATCATATCTCACCGCTGCTAGCTCCAAAAATCATGAAAACATTTGCGGTGATTATTCAGAGCGTGGGCTACATTTTCTCTTTTGACCACTGCTCCAAATTCAGAGTGGAGATGGATATTAAAAATCCCACCAAAAGACCTGTTTTTTCTTCACAAAAAGTCTTCAGTGGCACCCTCCTTTGTTGAATTTGTACAATGCATCCAAGAGTGAGCCCCTCCTTTGTCATATCATAATACAAAGCATTCAAGTTGTCCTTTACACATTCATGGAGGAGGATTATTGGTGAATAAAGAAATATATACATGGTGGGACTTTAGCTCAATGAGCACATGGTGTTAGAATAATGAGTAAAAATAATAATAAAAATATGGAGGAATTATGGATATGGAAAGATATTGGAATCATATGATATGGTCCCTCTTTGAATTATTTTGGGTGAAAGAGGAAAAGGTATGCAAGTGAATAATATAATAAACGTGACCAATGAGTAGAAATCAATTTTTTGTTTTCACGAGGGTGAGGGTGAAAATGTGGGAGTGATTTGTATAAAGAAAAAATATGAGATTAGAGTATGTACATATTGGCAAAAAATATACTTATGGTGCAAGAGGATGAAAGAAGGTAAATTTAATAAAACGCACACCTAGGTATAAATATTTAAATAAATATCAAAATAATTATAAAAATCCCTATATTTAGGCCACATATATAATGAAATATTTACACACAAATGGGCCATAATATTTATTATTATTTTTATTTTTTTACTCAACTATCCCAATGACTAGCTAATTTAGGGTTTTTAAGAAAATATGGGAAAAGTCCCCTAACTCACACACGCCTATATACAGTGAAATGGTAGGGATAGCCATAGTGTTTGGGTGAATTTTGTAGGGTGAGGTAGCTCACTATGAAAATTTTGAATAGCCGAAAAACGGCTATCACTATGAAGGCGCCAAAATATATGTGCTTCGTACTTGCCTGTCGTTTTTGAATATGCAGTCAGTGTGCGGGTGGTCAGATGCAAGCGTCACTGCTTTGTTTAGGTACGTAACTTACAAAAGAGATTTTCCGATTGCAACGGTGACATGCTTGGGGAGGTTTTAATTTAATGTGTCTTAAACACGTTGTTGCGGGAGCAACTACTCTCGATTGGCAATGAAATGTCTCCCTCCAGGCCAGACGCAAAGCGACTATTGACCTTAGTTGGCTTGGACTACAACAAGATTCATGCACGTCCAAATGATTGCGTTCAATTTCACACTGAATTCGTAGATTTTCTGCCGTGTCCTAAGTGCGGAGCGAGTCAGTGGCAGCTAAAGTGTTGCGGCATTTCCCTATTATTCCGAGGATAAAAAGCATGTTTCTTGTGGTTCCATTGCAAAGTTGATGCGGTGGCATTCTACGAATAGATCCACTGATGCAACATTTAGGGTGCCTGCTGATTCAAAGGCTTGGAGGCACATTGAAGATACTTGGTCACATTTTAAGAGTGAACCATGAAATTTGCATTTGGGCATGACAATGGATGGAGTCAATCCATTTGGCTTGAGAAGCTCATCATGGATCACTTGGCATGTGTGCCTTGTCAATTACAACCTCCCACCGTGGCTTGCCATCAAGAAGGGTCATTTGATATTAGGCTTGATTGTGCCTGGTAAGTTCAAGGCACAAAACATGTTTATCTAGCACCACTAGTTGACGAGCTCCAGGAGTTATGGCATGGGATCGACATAGCACATGCGGTTGAACCAACAGGACAACAGCATGCAAGGATCCATGGACTTCTTATGTGGACTATGCATGATTGGCCAGGATACGGTGAAGCTTCTGGTAATGGTGGATGATTTACAAAATTCTCGCTATTCGCAAGCACTTTGTGTAGTACTGAATCATGCTTTAATATATGCAGGGCTTACAACTTCGGGATACAATGCATGTCCAATTTGTGGGCCGTCTTTGGATGTGCGCTATTCTACCTCGCTTCGAAAGACAATTTATCAAGGCCACCATCGTTATCTTCCAGATGGCCATCACTTGCGTGAAGGTCAACTTGGTCGCGTCGAATGTCATCCTATCACTACAAGAGGTTGTGTGCTCTTGTGACGCTGTTAGCGACGGAAATACACTAGGTTTTTATAACCCCCGGCGTCGCTAATAGCGTCGCTACGAGATCGTCGCTATATGCGTCTCTATAGGCGTCGCTATATGCGTCGCTATATAGAGACGCTCATAGCGACGGTCATAGCGATGCTTATAGCGACGTTTACACAGAAGTCTATAGCGACGCTCATAGCGACGCTACAGAGCCATAAATAGCGACGGTTATAGCGACGCCCGAGAGAAATTTTTTTGGTGACAGGGCATTGAATGCCCTGCCACCCATCAACCATATTGTACTTGATTCACTTTTTAAAAAAAGTGCAAGGCCGGTAGATAATAGACCCAAAATAGTTACCCACAAGACGCATTGTTTGCAAAATTGACAAGCGTAAAATTGACAATTGTACACATCATAGGCAAAATGAATTGATTGGCAAATGTAATAATGACAATTGTACAACATCATAGGCATAAAGAATTGATTGGCAAAATGAACTGCGGTGACAATGTAATAATATACATGGTTCAAAAAGACCTATAAAATCTGTCTCATGATACATAAGCTATGAGAAACCCTAAACTAATGCTATCTAGCTACGGCTAAACTGACGTCATCTAGTCAGATGTCTCATCGCGTCCAGGCGGCGTATCTGTCGGATTCTGCAAAAAAAGACAATAAGACAGCTTTCAGTAAGTATAAACATATAACGACATTTATAAAACAATACAAAAAATAGAAAAGAGTAAACCCTAATACTAACCATGCCGCCGCGAGAACTGAGAATGTCCATCAGGGCGTTTAAGCCCTTCCTGCCTGCGTACTCGCGCTCGTACGGTGTGGGATCACGTCCTGTCATCGACCACTGTCAAAACATACAAAGATTTCATTATGTTAGAATTAAAAAACTCATAAACCCTAAACTATCGAACATAAAGAGCAATACGAAAACACTTACAAAATCGGCCTCAAATGATGCCCATCCACCGCTCCTCAAGTGGTGCGAGCTCCCTGCCTCTACTCGCGCTCTGGCTGCATCCTTTTGTTGCTTCCACTTATCGGGATTCTCGTGTGCTGCTTTCTTCGCATTCTTCCAATCTTCTTTGGCCAGCCAATCTGGTCTGTTCCACCCATGCTTGATTGCTTTTTGCACTTCGAAATGCTTGTGTTTGCAGTATTCGCGCATTCGAATCTTCATCAGGTCTTCATTGAAGCGCTGATCCCGTGTTGGAACAGGAAACTCATCATGAAGTATGTTGATGACTCTGTTTTTAAATCACTTGGTACTTCACTCCATTTGTTTAGTATGTAGTGTCTAAACAGCTGAGAGCAAAGACCACGCATGCGCGAGAGCACCTTCTTGCCGTCATCATCCATGATGATGCCGCCGCTGAAGTCGACGGAGTAAGGCAAGCCCTCTGGCCGGTGACGCGTGAACCTGGGTGTCCCGGCAGGGGTCTCTAGCGGCGTGTCAATGGAGGTGCGGACGTCAGGGGTCTCCACCGGCGTCTGGGCCCCGAAGCGAGTGTAGAGTGGGGTGGCTCCTGGCGGAGTAAATAGAGGTGTGTAGCTGCTAGGAACAGTCAGCCGCGCAAAACCTGGCGTAGATGGCGATGTTGTGGCTGGTGTGGGGGCGGGCAAAGAAGGGGAGGGTAAAGAGCCTCGTCGAACACGAGGCGGTGTGGAGGCATCGGCGGCGGAATCCCCACAAAAACCGCCACCGCCACCACTAGAGCGCCGGTGTCTAGACGAGTGTGAAGATCGTCTCGTCGACGCCGAAGCTTCGGAGCGCGCCGAATGCTCCGAAAGAGAGGGAGATACGGATGGAGTAGAAACGCGCGATGATGCGCCAGAGCGATGACGCTCCACGTACCACTGTCTCTGCTGCGGTGACAAAGAAGAAAGAAACTCCTCATCATCCATACCTGCATTAAACACACGAATATTTAAACTTAATATTGAATGAATAGAGTAGACAATGACGCAAAGACCATTAAATACAATGACGTAATGATGCATATAAATACAATGACGCAATGAATTGAGTGATAGAAGAGGCAAGTCCAAAACTCAGAATTTTCAATCAAAAGATGTGAGCGCGAGTAGAAAAGAGCGTTACACACCATGGAAGGTACTTAGAGAGCCAGAGCTTTTACAACACGGAGCAAAATTGTTCAAATACAATATTTGTGGCTTTAAGAGATCTCTCTCTCATCCTCGCATAACTCAGCATAACTTCCTATATCTATATAGAGCTCTCCGTTTAAACACATATCATGTGTTTCATTTTGTAGCTCCTCTGCATGCACCCCATATAGAGTAGTAGCATCTTGATGCTCGTCTGGCACCACCGCAGCGGCTTCTGATTGAGCATCTTCTCTGATCTCCTCCATTGATGCCGTTGTGATTGGCACATGGTAGCCTTCATATGTCCTTGCACTACGAGGGGCTACCTCTATGACGTACCACCAGTTTGATGTAGACTTTGTAGGATGAAATATTACCTGCCAGAGCCACATAACTTACATGAGAGCTTTCAAGCACATAACTTGTAAAAGGGGGATGTTAACTATTTACATACTTACTTGTTCACAATGCTCGGGTAGTACGAAAGTGTCTCTTAGGTCAGTCCATTTCTTAGTAGAATCCACCTCAAGAAAACCAGACTCTCCTCTACGCACAGTAGCGTTGCGACCCTCCATGATTATCTTGAACCATTGCACGTCGAACAAGTCGACAAAAAATCCTCTGTAATCGATCCTCAAAATCTCTTGTAGCGTGCCGAAGTAAGTGAGTTCCGCCACCACAGGATCTGCATCAGAGGAACGTCGTCGACTAGACTGTTCAAATTTTGCCATGATTCCACAATCTTGAGTAAAACGCTTTTTGTCGATCGTTCCACCCTAAAATGTCGACCTTTACACCATGCTGCTGTGTATGACTTATACTACAACGAACAAAGATTATGAGTGGCCGTTCAAACGTTTAAAAATAAAGTCACTAGCTAGTCGTACATTGCAAACTTACCTTGGTCGCGCAACCCCGAGAGTACTCCCACTCTTCCTCAGTCACTTCGTCACCGCATTGTTGTGCGCTTTTCAATTGGTTGTGCAACCATCTTAAGCTCATGAATGTTGGTAGGCTCTCCAGAACCGTCGGATAGTGCATCGGTGGTCGTCTTCCCCGTCTCCACTCGATTCGTGCCCTTTGTCGCTCTTGCTTTGCATCCTCATATTGTGAAATCCACTTTTGCATCACTGGATTGTGAAGCATGCAAAATCGGTTGATTTTAGCCTCTAGATCTTCCGTCATCTTCTTCTCAACACCGAGATTGCACATGACAATCCCAGATATGCGCTCATCATCTATGGTTCGCCATAGCGTGTCCCGGGCTTTATCAAATCCATCTAGCCACTCTCCAATGTACACTAGGGACTCTGATACCAACCAACCTTCTGCCATGCTACCCTCCGGACGTGCCTTTTGACGCACATATCCCTTAAGCGTTTTCATGAAACGTTCTAAGAAGAACATCCATCTGGAATGAACTGTGCCAGCTATTTCCACCTCATCAACTATGTGAACAAGAAGATGCACCTGAATGGTTAGCATGGTAGTAGGAAAATGTTTCTCAAACATGCACACAAGCTCCGCAGCATTTAGTTTGGCGAATGGTATGGAGTCTACGTTGATCTCCTTTTGTGAGATCCATTGCACCAGCTTTGCAAGCTTGTAGATTGTGTTACGGATGTCGAGAGACAAACATCCCTCAATGGCAACCGATAAAATAAACTGTAAAGTATGAGCAGCAATGATATTAAAGTCCACATTTTATGCAATGATATTAAAGTCCACTATGAACGTACCTGACACATTTTATGCCAATCGTGTGACTTCAAACCGGTAAGCTTTCCTTCTTTAGTAAAACACGTTTGGAGCGAGTGCACTACGCCAGTGGGGGTCCGCAAAGATCGAATGGTCTCTTTTACTTTGCGTTCTTGGGCTCCTGTGAAAATCCATGGTGCTTTAGGGAGTTTTATCGATCCATCAGACGTTGTTTGCGGCCAATATTGCTCCATACGATCCACATTTCTAAGGTCAACTCTGGCTCCCAAAGTATCTTTCTTGCCGGTCAGATGGTCCCATAGTAGATTACCCACATTCTTGAATATGTGCATTGGATCGAGCAAGTGATTGATCATGAGTCGGGGCCAGTATGGTAACTCATACCATAGAGATAGTCTCTTCATCCGTGGAGGCAATCCGTCATCGCACATCTCCTTCTGCTCTAACCATGCTTGTGCAGACATCCTTGGTGGCTCTCTTCCCAAAAAGCCTTCGCGTAACACATGATTCTCTGGAAGATATGCTTGATGACCTTCGTAGATTTGCTTCTTCAGTGAGGGCGCCCTACGTGCATTCAGTCTAGGTCCACATGTGACACATGCTCTGTATCCGCTTGTTTGAAGCCCTGCATGTATCCACATGATAATAGATCAACTATGGGAAAAAACAAGATTTACAGTGTCTGAGTGAGGAGTGTCAATAGATCACCTGAGCATTCTGTTAGCCCGGGATAGTCATGCATGGTCCACATTAGAATGCCTCTGATCAAAGCATTCCGTTGTCTTGTGTGTCGGCTCATATCCACCACCTCTATGCCAATCCACAATTGTTGTAGCTCTTCCAATAGTGGACGAAGATACACATCCATATTATCCACTTTATATCGCCCTGGCACAATCAAGCTTAGCCATAGGTGCCCCTTCTTCGTAGTCAACCACGGGGGAATGTTGTAGTTGACGATGACAACGGGCCATACACTGTAAGATGTTGATCTTTGACCAAATGGATTTACGCCATCCATAGCCAGGCCTAAGCGCAAATTTCGAGCTTCCCTGGCAAAATCCAACCATGTTCCATCTATATGTTTCCACATTGCGCAATCTGCAGGAATTCGTAGCACACCATCCGAAGATTTATTCTCCTCATGCCATGATGCTAGGGCGGCCATGGACTTACATTCGAAGAAACGCTTGATGCGAGGAAGCAGAGGAAAATGTCGCAAAACTTTTTGTGGAATTTTTGTCCCGTGGAGATCTACTCGATATCTTTCGGAATCACATTTCGGACACTTCTCCATGTCTATGTATTCCCCTCTGAAAAGAATGCAGTCATTAGGACAAGCGTGGATAGAATTGTAATCCATCCCCAAGTTTTGCAAAATCTTTCTTGCTTCATCTCGGGAATCTGGCATCACATTGTCAGCTGGTAGTATGTGCTCTTTAAGCAATCTACACAACATAAAAATACGATACAGTCGTGTAAAAATCTATTAGATCATTATACATTTAGAGTTTTATTAAAGTAAACTAATTGTAATAGATCACCTGAAAAGCGCTGTGAAGCTAGTGTCACTCCATCCAAACTTTGCCTGCATGTTGAGAAGAACCAGGAGTGCTTTCAATCTAGACATACATGCTCCATTATACAATGGCGTATCGGCTTCACTTTTCATATCATCATAGATAAGCCTTTCTGAATCCATGATCGTCTCGATCATTTCATCAATCTCGGGCTCAAACATTGCCTCGTTGGGAATGTGCTCTGCATGATCATCCCCCGAGCTGTCAGAGGCTACATCTTGCGGCCTCACATATGCTGCTTGACCAAAACGCCTGCGAACACGTCTATTGGGTTGCAAGATTGCTGCTTGTTGGCCAGCGTCAGAGTCCGACGAGTTATAATTGGCAACAACTCGATCTATAATAGATGGATCGAACTCGCCAAATTCACGAACGTGCTGCAAAGAAACACGTCTTGTCCGTCGCACAGCATGCTTGCATTGATTACAAGGACATAAGACCCTCGTTGAGAGATAGGTGTTTCGGTTGGACGGTCCCACATCCTCGTCACTACTCATAATGAGGATAAAAATCTTATAACCTGGACAACAAATTTAATATTCTATTGGCATTCTTTGTCTTATCTCTCTCTCTCTCTCTCTCTCTCTCTCTCTCTCTCTCTCTCTCTCTCTCTACCTCACATTCTCTAGTCATGTCCAATCCCCGCACACCTTGGTCTAGAGGTGCACGGAGATCAGAACCACCGGGTTATAATCTCGTCTTTATTGGTCAATACCTATATTTGTGGGTACAAGAAATCTACAGACCCACGTCTACATGATACTGCATGTAGTGGACAAAACCCCTTTGCCTCTTCTCTAGCTGTAGCACTTCACAGCATCTTAACATCTTTTCACAGTAGATCTTTTCACTGTTCGTCTAACTCTAAACCCTAAACCGTAAGTAATTCTTGCGTGGACTCGATCTAACGTAAATAAGCATAAATCTAACTAAAAATAAACCTAAATCTAATTTAACGTAAGTCTACATCTAACCTAATCTTTAACGTCTTTTGGGATAGTTTCCTACGACGTTAAAACTCTCTTCTTCTTGTGTGTGTGTGTGTGTGTGTGTGGGTAAACCTAAATAAACCTAAGTCTAATCTAATATAACATAAATCTAAATCTAACGTAAATTATGTTATATTAAAAACAAAGAACTAAACTAACAGGGATTATAAGAACCTTAAAACTGATTTAACACATAATTTTTCACATAAATCGGCAAGAGTTGGCATTCTCATCACTAAAGATGTGAGAGTTAACTTCCGGCGGTGACGCTGCCTCATCTCCATCCGCATCTGACGACAGCAATTGGCCCTTTGGACCGTTCTTGCTCTTGTTACTAACTTTGAAGTTGCTGTTGAATGACTAGAGGTTGTCTAGATGGTCATTGTCCGGGATGTAGTGACTCTTGCCGACATGAAGATCCACCTTCTTCCCTATCTTCTGAAGACATTTCACCAGTACTTTTGGATCGACGGAGCCCACCATGAGTGAAGGCAGCAATACCCTATATTCCATTGAGGGCTTTCTTCACCCGCTTCATGCAGGCATCACAGTCTATGGAGACCTAAATCTAATCTAATATAACGTAAATCTAAATCTAGCGTAAATAAACGTAAATCTAACTAAAAATAAACCTAAATCTAATCTAATTTAATTTAAATAAACCTAAATCTAATTTAACGTAAGTCTACATCTAACCTAATCTTTAACGTCTTTTAGGATAGTTTCCTACGACGTTATAACTCTCTTCTTCTTGTGTGTGTGCGCGTGTGTGGATGTGTGTGCCAATAAAAAGAGATAAATGGTATAACCTTCCTATCACCCATGCCAAGTATGATAGATTGGTTATGCCATTTCCCTCTTGAATAATAGGTCTTGAGTTCAACTCCTCGTCGGCTAGATCTTTAGGTCTTTTAATTTTAATTAGTTTCCTACGATGTTAAATTAGTTTCTCTCTCTTTCTCTCTCAATGTGTGTGCGTTTTTTTGTTTATGCATGTTTTCTCTCTCTTTTCCTCTCTCAATGTGTGCGTTTTTTGTTTATGCATGTTCTCTCTCTCTTTTCCTCTCTCAATGTGTGCGTTTTTTGTTTATGCATGCTCTCTCTCTCTTTTCCTCTCTCAATGTGTGTGTGCATTCTTTGTTTATGTATGTGTGTGTGTGTTTTTGTTTATGTTTCTCTCTTCTCTCTCTCTCTCTCTCTCTCTCTCTCTCTCTCTCTCTCTCTCTCTCTCTCAAAAACACTATGTGTGTGTGTGTGTGTGTGTGTGTGAGAGAGAGAGAGAGAGGGAGAGAGAAAGAGGGGAAGGGAACATGAGAGTGAGGAGAGGGAAGGAGCACCTGGCTCTCCTTCCTCTCCTCGTGTGTGTGTGTGTGTGTGTGTGTGGAGAAGAAAGAGAGAGAGAGAGAGAGAGAGAGAGAGAGAGAGAGAGAGAGAGGGAGAGGGAGAGCGTTACCTGCTCCTTGCTTGAGGGCGCCGAAAAACTCAGATCTGAGATTTGAGTTTTTGGGCGCTCTCTGTTATTTTTTTTAGCCTAGCCGGCGTCGCTATGAGCGTCGCAAATTTACTTGTAAATTTGCGACGCTTATAGGGACTCCGGGAAAAAAAAAATTGAGCGTCGCTAATATGAATAGCCTCTTGTAGTGTATGCATGTACAAGAGTGGCGTCGCCGATGGGAGCAACATGAGGGGCAACTGTTCCAGGAATGAAACGTTTGTCCATTCTCCATACGTTGCCGTACTGGGGTGATCTACTTATTAACCATTTTTTGGATCCAATGCATATATTCAAGAATGTGGGAGAGATCCTCTGGAAGACAATCATAGGAATGAAAGACAATCGAGCTTCACGAGATGATTTGCAGTCAGTTGAAAAGATGCTAGAGCTGTGGCCTTTCACCAATGCAGCCGGCCAAACAAAGCTTCCAAGAGCACCATGGTATTGCTAAAAAGCGAGGAACGACAAGTCAAAAGGATGATTTCAAAGTTCAGGACGCCAACAGGATGCATACAGTGTCTCAAGACAGCATTCACCTGTTACGATCAACTGTCAGAACTGAAATCACACGACTGGCATAAGTTCTTGCAATTTATTCTTCCAATTTCGATCAAGGGGTGTTTAATGGAGGAAGTACGGTCTTGCATATACAAGATTTCAGAGCTAGTGCAGTGGATCTCTTCCAAGGAGATACGAGAGGAATCCATTGCAATCGAAAGGGCTAACTCCATTGAGGTAGTTTGCATGATTGAGAAGTATCTATCCACGAGCTGCCTTTAGTGCAGGACTTTACTATGGCAGACCAGTCGCCAGATCCCGGTTCTATGAGTGCGGATGCATTTATGGGCTTCGTCACACGTATGACGCCCATTCAGATGGCACAGGCGTCTCAGTATTGGATAGCCAGAGGTACGGGTACCACGCCTCTGGGCTTCACACCCGAGGGTCCGACACCTATGGGGGGGTGGGGGGCGCCTATGGGTACGACGCCTGCGAGGTCTCCCATCACGGCCGCTTCAACACCTAGGGGTACAACAAAGGCGGGTACGTCAGCATCTCCGCTTCACAGGCGCACTCGCCGATCTCGACGATCGTCAGGTGGAGGTGGTGGTTGCTGTGGAGAAGGGTCCATATATGCTTCGACCCCTCCTCGCTCACGACCCCCGTCCTACCCAGGCACACCTCTCGACACACCTCTTAGCACACCTCGGACACCTTGGGGGGCACACGATCCTAGTGCCTCCAAGGTGTATACTGTACAGTCAGATGGACAGGTTGACATGGATAGTGTCAGGACTGAGATGAGAAAGTGGGTTTTGCCAGCTCGCGGAGGTGCAATTTTCTAGCACCATCATGACGTCTTGGAATCATCAGGATCGCAGCAAAAATCAATTACATAGTGGAGACCATCATGAGAGAGTATCGGCCGGCTCCGGGTTCAGAGAAGCTTCCGAGGAGGTGGATCACGAATGTTGCACGGGACACCGTGAAACATCGTCGAGATGCAGCTCGTCGAACTTTCAGACAGGGCTTGCCAAAGCCTTCGGGCATCTCACACGAGTCGTGGAAGCAGATCAGGGAGGAGGAGGAGACAGCGGACACGAGGTTCAGACAGCAGTGTCTCGCCGTGGAGGTACGTAGGGAGACTAGGGACACATCTCATCTTGGCAACGGAGGCTTCGACACCTTTCGCTATGAGTTTGTGAGTTTCCAATCCAATCCTAGCTATGGCATTTTTTTTCAAGAGCGATGAATCATGTATTCTTAATTACTTTGGTTTTTGTATAAACGCAGAATCTTGCAATGCATCGAGCCCCGACACACTGGTGCAATTGAGTTGTGCCGACCTAAGATGTGGTACTAGCATCAATGTGGAATTGTGCGTACACATGAAGAAGAGATGGAGCAAATACTAGATGCCGAAAGCTGCAAGCTTGATCATGATGCGCATGCCAGATGTGGCGATTAGCAGGTCAGGAATTGGTTTTTCATTTCTCATAATTAAAATGCTCGTCGATGCAGGGACTTTACTCTATGGCAGCTCTATGGTTCCATTATTTAGCCATGGGGTTCTTTTCGGAGGATTGTTTCAAGGACTGAAGATTGAAGTGAAGTTATTTGTCGTAATTACGACAAGTTCAGGGTGGTCCACTATCGGGGTGACCTCCACTATCGGCAAATTACAAAGCTATTGAAGTCCGACTCAAAGGAGGCGGCCGGGGCTATTTGAAGATGGAAGTATTTGGACTCGGCTACCACGGCCTCGAGGTCCACCCACTTGATGGTGCATGGAATTGCGATCGACCACCACGGGTGGGAATGGCCGCTAAGGTGCCAGATAAGTTTTTTTTTTTAAAAGATGGCCAAGCTATAAAAAAAAACGAGCTGCAGTCGACTGCAAGAAGAGGGCGCCTTGGTGGTGCAGAGTCGAAAAAAGAAAGGGGGGCCATCTGGAGGGCAAGCAGGAGGCCGGTTTGCATGCCATGAAGACAGGTTGCCAGAAGGGGGCGACCAAGGACAGGAGAGGGCCGGAAAGCCGCCACTGGCAGACAAGACGGGCCACCAGAGGGAAGAGGACAGCTCGTGAGAGCGCAAGAAGCAGAGTGGCAGGAGGGCGCCATGCAGGAGGTGAGAGATGGGACAGCTTTGCAGGGAGTTGGCTTGTGAGAGGCCGCCACGGGCATGAGAGTGAGGCTGCCAGGTGCAGTAAGTGGAGGCCAGAACTGCAGGGCAGCGCAAAAAAAAGAGAGCCAGGGGTGGTCATATCACGGGGGTGCGTTCTCAGTTGAGGGGGAGATGGAAAGACAGGAAGGCCAAGGAGAGCTCGGGAAGGAGGTCAACCGGGGTGGAAAGCTCGTAGAGCAAGGCTGTGAGCTACAGGTGTAGAAGAGGAGGAAGGAAACGCTGCCGAGAAAGTGAAGGAGAGGAGGCGGGTATGGTCCGAGAAGGTGTTGAAGCTGTAGAGAAGGGGCACACAGGGGCCGCCATGGGCTGCATGGGGTGAAGAGAAAGAGGGGCAGTCAGCTGAGTAAGAGAATTACTTGCAAAAGGCCACCACAAGGGCTGAGCGGATTGCATCGAGTCGGCGGGCGCCATCATTGTATTTCGATACCGTTTTGTGATACATTGAGTGCTTGTGGGTGTAGTGAATGGTTTGAATTCAATTGCTTTTTTTCACTCTAATCTCGGGCAGTGGGTCCGTGGTAGCGTGGTTGAATCCGGACAGATTGCGTGTGTGTGCAGAGAGAGAGAGAGAGGGAGAGAGTGATTATGGTTACAGATTGGGTGTGATTTTGTATGCCGTCGAGGCTTGCGAGGTCTCCCGGTGTGTGTGTTTACAGAGTTGTGTGCATTGGTGTGTGCGTCGATAAAGGTGATTGTGTGTAGCCGGTGATTGTTCGAAGGCGGTCTTTATTGTGAAGGTCGGCAGAAGGTGTGCATGTGTGTGTGATTCTGTGTGGCTTGGGGTGTTGGATACTTGCTGGGCTATAGAGAGGCAGTTAGCTTGCGTATCGGGTGTGTTCCACTTCCCCCATCCCATCAGTGGTGCCCCACGGAGGAGCTACTAATTGCTCCTTGGTGAAGTCGAAGACGGTGTTGCGGTGTTTCCAGGTTCAAAGAACAAGTGCTGCTAAGAAAGATGTGGTCGGGTTTTCCTACTTTTACAGGTGCTGAAGATGCTGAGGTTTGGTTGCAAGACTACGGCCTATTTCTGCTGGAGAGCGGCCTGTCGAGAGAAGAGGGAGTGGCCCAAGCTTTCCCACTCCTGGTTCGTGGCAAAGCAAAGGTATGGTATGAGAGCTTGCAGACTGAAGAAAAGCTGGATTGGGGCACATTGGAAGCGGCATTCCAAAGCCGATATGTGGTCAACCCGCAGTGGAGTGAAGTGAAGTAGATGATGGACGACCTAAAGCAAAGCCTTGACGGTGATTTTTGAGCATTCGTGTGGGAGTTCGAGGCCATATGGAGCAAGTTTATCAAGGTAACTGTTGTAGAGAATGCCGATTTTTTGAAGTTGACCAAGTTTATGGATTGCTTGCATCTCAAAGTTCGAGATAAAGTCGAGATGGATGAACCGTGCACATACGAGGAGGCAGTAGCCTACGCACAGAGCAAGACGAAGAAGCTTTTGAAGAAGCAGCAGGCAAAGCAGGTTCTCGCGAGTCCATTGGTGCCAAGGCCAATTGCTAGGGAAGAGGCTCAGGTAATCCGACCCTTTGTTGATGCACATGTGGTAGCAGCAGATAGGTGTGATGACAGAGTAGAGACGATACCATGGGGGCTTATGAGGCCTCAGCAGTTGCAGAGAGGAGTCTACCAAGTACGGCCTGATGTGCTTGACTATGTGACTTCAGAAAAGCAAGCAGTGGAGAAGATAGCTGAAGTGCCAAAGTCGGTGAGTTTTGTGGAGAAAGCCAAGCTGTGTTCAAGCTATAGAAGTGCCTTGGATACAAACAGCACATGGGAAACGGAGTCTGCTGACTCAAGGTATGAGACCTATGATGTTATGTATGTCAATAATTCTGTCAAAGAACAACAGGTTGTAGGTGAAGAGCCAGTTTGCGAAGACCAGGGGTTTGGGCAACCCTCTCTCATGCCTTGTGATGGTCAGGCCATGTTGACTGAAGAGGAATGTCTCGATGAAGATGACTGGGGGTTCGATGATCCAATGGTGGAGGTAGATGACGAGTCGCAGGTTTTGGTTTCTAAAGCTATGGCGAGGATACAAGACATGCGAGGCTATGTGCCTGCTCCAGTACCACTTGAAGAGCCTATAGATGAGGTTTTGCCAGTGTTTGCTTTGGATGAGGTTTTGCCAGTGTTTGCTTTGGATGATCGGATGCCGCAGGTGGATGCCATCCTGTTAGGTGGATGCCATCCTGTTGATGGATCTGTTGATAAAGCTTGTTATGCAAGCAACACTATGCCGGTTGCTATAGGTTGTGTTTTTCAAAGACAATGATGTTGTGGAGATCCCTCTAGCCATTGGCTGGGAGACACAGGATACAGAAGATATGCAGGGTATGCAGGTTTTTTTTGGGCGTGGAGATGGTCCATGTATACAACTTTTTGAAGGGTGGTGCTATGAAGGCCTACACGACTGATTGGCTAACAAAGTTATCGGAAAATTACAAAGCTATGGAAGTACGACTCGAAGGAGGCAGCTGGGGCTACTTGAAGATGGAAGTATTTGGACTCGGCTACCACAGCCTCGAGGTCCACCCACCTGGCGGTGCTTGGGATTGCGATCGACCACGGGTGGGAATGGCCGCTAAGCTGCAAGATAAGTTTTTTTTTTTTAAAGATGGCCAAGCTATAAAAAAAAGAGCAGCAGTCGACTGCAAGAAGAGGGCGCCTTGGTGGTACAGAGTCGAAAAAAAGAAGAGGGCGCCTTGGTGGTACAGAGTCGAAAAAAGAAAGGGGGGCCATCTGGAGGGCAAGCAGGAGGCCAGTTTGCATGGCATGAAGACAGGTTGCCAGCAGGGGGCGACCAAGGACAGGAGAGGGCCGGAAAGCCGCCACTGGCAGACAGGACGGGCCGCCAGAGGGAAGAGGACAGCTCGTGAGAGCGCAGGAAGGAGAGTGGCAGGAGGGCGCCATGCAGGAGGTGAGAGACGGAGTAGTTTTTCAGGGAGTTGACTTGTGAGAGGCCGCCACGGGCATGAGAGTGAGGCCGCCAGGTGCAGTAAGGGGAGGCCAGAGCTGTAGAGCAGCGCAAAAAAAAGAGAGCCAGGGGTGGTCATATCACGGGGGTGCGTCCTCAGTTGAGGGGGGGATGGAAAGACAGGAAGGCCAAGGAGAGCTCGGGAAGGAGGTCAACCGGGGTGGAAAGCTCGTAGAGCAACGTTGCGAGCTACAGGTGTAGAAGAGGAGGAAGGAAACGCTGCCGAGAAAGTGAAGGAGAGGAGGCGGGTATGGTCCGAGAAGGTGTTGAAGCTGGAGAGAAGGGGCACACAGGGGCCGCCATGGGGTGAAGAGAAAGAGGGGCAGTCAGCTGAGTAAGAGAATTGCTTGCGAAAGGCCACCACAAGGGCTGAGCGGACTGCATCGAGTCGGCGGGTGCCATCATTGTATTTCGATACTGCTTTGTGATACATTGAGTGCTTGTGGGTGTCGTGAATGGTTTGAATTCAATTGCTTTTTTTCACTCTAATCTCGGGCAGTGGGTCCCTCGTAGCGTGGTTGAATCCGGACAGGTTGCGTGTGTGTGGAGAGAGAGAGAGAGAGAGAGGGAGAGAGTGATTATGGTTGCAGATTGGGTGTGATTTTGTATGCGGTCAAGGCTTGTGAGGTCTCCCGGTGTGTGTGTTTACAAAGTTTTGTGCATTGGTGTGTGCGTCGATAAAGGTGATTGTGTGTAGCCGGTGATTGTTCGAAGGCGGTCTTTATTGTGAAGGTCGACAGAAGGTGTGCATGTGTGTGTGATTCTGTGTGGCTTGGGGTGTTGGATACCTACTGGGCTATAGAGAGGCAGTTAGCTTGTGTATCGGGTGTGTTCCACTTCCCCCATCCCAACGCCAGGAGGAGACAGATGGATATCGGAGAGGCATTTGTCGTAATTACGGCAAGTTTGGGGTGGTCCACTATCGGGGTGACCTCCACTATCGGCAAATTACAAAGCTATTGAAGTACGACCACAACAACACGTTCATGTACACACTAGGAAACACAAAGAATACCTCTAGGAGGCACATCAGTGGGAAGAAGGAACTTTGCTAATCACTAAACTCTAAAACAAAAACACTCCTATCGTACTACTCTTACCTACCTTCCATCACTCGAGTGATGAGGATCAAAGGTGTTTTATGACATAGGTTTTTGTTTGGTGTAACAGATGTGAATGTGTAGGTTTAGGTCAATGTTTTGACTTTAATTGTGCATACTCGTTTGCTAATTGCTCTTGCTCTTTATTGTTTTTGTTTTTTGTGAGTATAAGGCTTTATATTTCATTCCCTAAGATTGGGAGATTGAGAGGTCAGGGAGGAAGGTTGAGAGAGGAGTGAGTGAATGATGACTGTCAGCAAACACTCCCCCCTTCCTTGGGTTGATCATATTGTTTGAAATATGCTCGTCACCCTTTGAAACCAATTGTTCCAGTTGGTAATAGGTGAGGATTTTTGCCAGTAGTTTTCTATTATCTTATGTGCCTCATCGAGTTGCAAGGGTGGTAAGGTACTCTCCCAGGATCGAACTTGAAGTGGTTCATCAGGTGATTCTTGAACACTGGAAGGTGTGGATTCCTTTGTAGCTTTATGGAGGTCCACTATTGTAGGTGGAGGCTGTGGAGAAGCTTTTAACTCTATGGATGCATTACATGAGGATCTAGAAGCATCATAGGACTCCCCTCTTCTTGAGGTAGGTGGAACAAATCATCCTTTCTTCGGTACCCAAACTAGCTTTGGAACAGGTGTGTAGCATTCTGTGATTTTTTTCCTTCCACGATTGTTGATTTGTTTTGGAGCTACAGGATTGGACTCGCATGGGCCAGGTGACAAGTAAGAACACAATCTACGTTTTGGCACCCAGATTTGATCATTTCCTTGATAGTAGCATTGGGCTTCCAATAGTAATTTACACATTTCCTTACATTTTTGGTTCGAGTGGGATGTTTCTTACAAGGCTTCTGTTTTTTAGCACTAGCTATGGTCGCAAAAGAAGATTTAGGGACCCACTTGTATGTTTTCTTTGTTATATGAGGATGAGTCTGGTCAAAAGCTATAGGCATTGCTTCTAGCATATTTAAGGGTACAAGTCGTGGCATTTCACCCCCCTCAGGTGTTACCCAGGTTATCCCCCTATTTCTCCAAGTGTCTATGGTTGTTGCTAGGTGGATCCAACCCAAATTATCCGACTCAGTCATCCCAGGTAGTACATCCATATAAGGAGAATCTTCCCCAACATCAGTGTCCGCTTTACATGTGTAACAATACTACAATGGGGCCGAGTGAACTATGGTGTCAGATCTATGATCAATTATAAACCTATTCCCTAGAGGATGTGCTCGACTAGTTAATTACAAGATCTACTGGAATAGCAGAATCTTGGAACTGCAAGTAGACAAGGCTTTTAGACCAGTCATGCACCATTTTTGCTTCCCTCATGAAAGGACGTCCTCAGGTCATATCAGATGCCATAGTGTGCTTGGAGAAATCCATAACAATGAAGGTAACTCTTATTTTATGTCCAAAGACCTTGATCTTGAGATCTTCTAGCATCCCAATAGGTTTAACAATAGATCCATTGGCCATCTTCACTACTATGGTTGTGGTCACAAGGTGAGGTCTTCCCATAGTTTCCCAACAATTTTTAGTCACAATGCTAACCCCAGCGCCACCATCAAGGATTCCCTTCATAGTTAATCCCTTAGTAGTGATTGGTATGGTCGCATTGGATTCATCACCCTCAAAGTATTATCCCAACTTGTTAACAGGTATTTCTATAACAAGGTTCTCATCTAGATTGGGTTGTGGATCTAAGTGTTCCTCCTCTATTGGCATCTCCCCTGCTCCATCCATCTGTGCAAATTGTGGTAGCCCAAACTTTAGTTCTCCATTGAGAAGGCTCGAAGTGCTGAGACTAGCTCAGGGTCTTTATATAGTTTGGACATGACGGTGGTTTTAACTTCTGAAGACATGAAATCCATCAATTTGGCAATGTTTAACGACACCTTTTGGCCTTGAGTCCCTTGACGTGGGGAAGATGGGATCTCCATTTTTTCGATAGGATCAATTAGTCCCTCTATAAACATTCTTTCCAACAAGAAGTGAGTACGCCCACTTTCCCATGACTTTAAGTCAGTTTCTTCTTGGATGACACTAGGTATGGCTAAGGGTCTATGGACTTTGTGAGGTTGTTGTTGCGTAGGGAACACGGTGTCTGTAATCTGGATCTGCCTAGGTGTTGGTTCTAGATCCCTTTGGGTATCTTCTACCAAACTCCTTAATTGCTTGACTCGCTCAATCTCCTCTGTAGGGTTTGGATAAGTTCCTATCTTCTTTTTGGATCCTGGCCATTATAGCTCATGAAGATCTTCCTTGTTGATTTCTATCTTAGTGGTCGTTTTGGTCTCCATGGTTTCACCTGAATCAGAATCCTCTTCAGCGTCATTCATATATATGGGGTCGTCACCAGTCCCTATGTTGGTCTTTGAAATGGGATCTGACTTCGCTGGTTTTTGCGATCTCTTTCTTCGTGTTTTCTTCTTTTTCTGAGATAGGGCAATTGATGTTGTGTCTCTTTCCTCAAGAATATAATTTTGTTTTTGGAGCATCGATCGTGTGAGTAGGTTTCCTGGTACCACATGTGTACTTTGTGATGGCTCCTCGGTAACTTCATTAATCAAGTTTAATGGTGTGATCTTCGATGCATTTGGATTATTTGGACATTGGGCAATCAAATGATCTATGCCACATCGATTACACATGAGTATCGGAATTGTACACGTGCTCGCTTGATTGGTTTGCATTAGTGTGGCGTTCTTTTGTAGCCTAATAGGACACTTGGCTACACGATGTGGACCTCCACACTCATAGCATTGAAGAGGTGGTCTCTTAGCAGTGTAATTGATATTTTGGCCTCTTGCCAAAACAGCAGCTACTTGATATACAGGTTGGACTTGTCCCCAATAGTCCTCCATGTATTATCGTAGACTTTCTTCAAGCACATCTAGCCCCTAGGCAATATTAGGATCTATATCTTCCTCATAGCCTTCCAAACAAGCAATAGATGACTCACAACCCACTTGATTCACAGAAGTGATTCTCGAATGTGGTGGTTGCGGTCTAGCACTGGAGGTGGTAAGGGTGTTGTTTGAACAACATTTTGGGCCCTAGGGACCATGTGTTGTGTTTGTTCAAAAGGTGGGGCCGACATCAATGCAGGCACTCGAGGTGTGTTTGTCCATGCTAAGGTTGGTCTATTGGCCATCGCGCGTTTAAATACTATGCAATCCTTAGCTTGATGACCATACCTTCCACAAGCATTGCAGTTCCCATTAAATTTTACTCTAAACGTAGGGCATTCACTACTACTATGCGGTCCATATCATACTGAGCACCATTGTTGCTCCCTTCTTGGATACATATGATTGTTTTGCGGAGCACGATTTTCTCTAAGACTCTCTTGAATAGCCTTGGTGAGATCTGCTAAAGTCATCTCAGATATCTTTGGCTCCTTAGCAACAGGCTTTAGGGTCATTGGCTGATGCCCTGATGCTTGCGAGCTAATAGATTTAGGCTCAACAGACACTCTTTCTCCTTGAATCATTAAATTATCCTCCAATTGGATTGCATTGGTGGTGACTGCTTCCCAAGTGGTGATACCTCTAATGACTAAGCCATTGTAGATATCCTCATGTCGTAATCCCCTAATGAATCTATCAAGAAATTGATTATTATTGAAGCGCTCATTTGGATTACAACGAGAATTCAAATGCTTCATGTTACCATATACATGTGGTAGTGATGTGTGTGAACACACTAGGACCGCCGGGACATTTTTTCCCTCTTTAGGAGGTTTTTTCCCCCGTGCATTGTATATACGTTCATCACTCTAGGGCTATCTATCTTTCCATTGCACACTAAGTAACACGCTCTCTATTGTGTGCCTTGAGCTTCCTTCGTCTTCTCCAAGCTGTGTGCGTTTCTCTGCAACCCTAATTCCAACAATTGGTATCAGAGCAGGTCACGTCCTCCCGGGCTTAGTCGCCAGCTACTTCAGCACACGCCTGCTCACTTTCTCCGATTTCAGTGAGCTTTGGTGAGCGTTTGTAGGTCGACAAAAATTTTGGGAAAGCTCAGAAAGGTTGGTCTGCTCATAATTTTGATTTGGGCTCATTTCGGCCTCCGTTTCCACTACAGGCAGTACTGCACAGGCTATTTCGTCATTTTATGCAGAATTTCTGTCAGTGCCGTTTTCAGCATAACAGGTGCCTTATAGTCTTCTACGGTTTGTGCTATATAGCACAGGTTTTTCCCTCTCCATTTCTCCTATTTTCGGGCAGTTTTCACATCAGGTGCAGCATTTACGATGGCTAACAACAACAACACAGATGTGTTCAAGATGTTTGCTGCTGAGGACAGGTTGGGTGGGGACAACTACCCTATGTGGGCTTATATGATGCAACATGTTCTTGTGTCAAAGGGTGTCTGGAACATTGTGCAGGGCATTGATGTACGTCCTGGTTCTGAGGATGTAGGCGATGTTGAGGATGTTGCAGGTCTTGCTGCAAGGATTGCAGCTGTTAGAGTTGTTTTGCCTACGACAGAACAAGCTCGTTGGGATGTTAAGGATGCGCAGGCTCATGCATTGATTGCGTTGTCTATGAAGCGCACCATTGTTCCTCACATCCGTTCAACAAAATCTGCAAAACAGGCTTGGGATATTTTAGCAGGTCTTTATGCAAGCCGCAATGAGGCTAAAATGGCTTTGTTGCGTAAAGAGCTGGAGTCGAAGATTATGCATGAGGAAGATGATATGGACACTTTCCTTGCTAGTGTCAAGGATATCAATGAGCAGCTTATTTTTGCAGGTAAAGTCATTTCAGACAGTTCCCTTGTGTAGACTGTTCTTGATGCCTTACCAGAATCCTACCAGACTTTTGCTAGTACTTGGAGACTGATGACCCAAGGAAATCCTGAAGTTGTCAAGTTTGATGCATTATGCACATTGCTGTTGCAAGAGTCACTTTCTAGAAAAAACAGGACTAGGCAACGTGCAGTTAAACAGGCTTTTATTGCTTCTCAAAGAAAGGGTGCTAACAGTAATGCAGCCACTTCTTATGGTTCTGCTGCGAGTGGCAAAAATTCTGTTCCTAATGCTTTTGTTGGAAGTACTTCGTCTGGCAATTCTGGTGATAAGGGCAAAAAGAAGATGCGTTGCCATTATTGTAAAGCCAATGATCACTTGATCAAGTCGTGTCCTAAGTTGAAGGCCAAAGAGGCTAAGAAGAAAGAGGGTGGTTCCACTGCAAATGCTGGTTCCACTACAAATGCAGCCATTGTTGAGTCTTTTGTGAAAGGAGACAGTGTTGCTGATGTTGATGCAGAATGGGCTTTTAGCGCAGAGTGCACTTACAATCCTGTTGTCCATGATGCATGCTTGTCAGTTGCTGCAGATTCACATGTGTGGTATTTCGACAGTGGTTCTACAAAGCACATTACCTCACATCGTGAATTGTTTACCTCTCTCGAGTCTGTCCCTCATGGGAATTCAGTCACTTGTGCCAACAATGTCTCTTATCCAGTTCAAGGAGTTGGAAAGATTGTGCTTACTGTTGCTAATGGCAGTTCTTTCACACTTGTTGATGCACTTTATGTACCTGGGATGAAGAAGAATCTATTGTCTGTATCCGCACTTGCTAGACTTTGACTTGTAGTCAAATTTGTGGATGACAGATGTACAGTTCATGATCTCAATTTTGGTGATGAAATTGTTGCATCCGGGCTTTTGTGCCGTGGGCTGTATAAGCTCACTTTGTATGACAAGTGTGGACAAAATTTTGCAAATGTTGTTGCAGATTCAAGGGCTATTTCAGATGCAAAACTTTGGCATGCACGTTTTGGTCATCTGAATTTTGCAAGTTTGCTGCGTTTGCAGAAATCTGATATGGTTGCTTCTTTGCCACCTCTTGAAGCACCTGTCAAACATGTTTGTGAAGGCTGTATTTTGGGTAAGATGCAGCGTTCTAAATTTCCAAAGGATGGTTTAGTTCGGGCCACATGCAGGTTGCAGCTTGTGCATAGTGATGTTTGTGGGCCCATGCAAACTCCGTCCTTGGGCAATTACCTGTACTTCGTGACTTTCATTGATGATTACTCCAGGCATGCATAGGTATTTTCGCTTAAAGCGAAGTCCGAAGTTTTTATGTGCTTCCACTACAAGAGGCTCTTCACATTAGCGACGCTCACACAGCGACGCTCAAAAAAAAAAATTCCCGGCGTCGCTATGAGCGTCGCTATAAGCGTCGCTATGAGCGTTGCAAATTTACGGCGCCCTCAAGCAAAGAGCAGGTAACGCTCTCCCTCACTCTCTCTCTCTCTCTCTTTTTCTTTTACACACACACACACACACACACACACACACACACACGAGGAGAGGAAGGAGAGCCAGGTATGCTCCTTCCCTCTCCTCATTCTCATGTTCCCTTCCCCTCTTTCTCTCTCCCTCGCTCTCTCTCTCACACACACACACATAGTGTTTTTGAGAGAGAGAGAGAGAGAGAGAGAGAGAGAGAGAGAGAGAGAGCGAGAGAGAGTGCAAAAACGCACACACATACATAAACAAAGAATGCACACACACATTGAGAGAGAAAAAGAGAGAGAGAGCATGCATAAACAAAAAACGCACGCATTGAGAGAGGAAAAGAGAGAGAGAACATGCATAAACAAAAAACGCACACATTGAGAGAGGAAAAGAGAAAGAAAACATGCATACGATCCAAAAAAACGCACACACATTGAGAGAGAAAGAAAGAGAAACTAAGGGAGCGTCGTAGGAAACTAATTAAAATTAAAAGACCTAAAGATCTAGCCGACGAGGAGTTGAACTGAAGACCTATTATTCAAGAGAGAAATGGCATAATCAATCTATCATACTTGGCATGGGTGATAGAAAGGTTATACCATTTATCTCTTTTTATTGGCACACACATCCACACACGCGCACACACACAGGAAGAAGAGAGTTATAACGTCGTAGGAAACTATCTTAAAAGACGTTAAAGATTAGGTTATATGTAGACTTACATTAAATTAGATTTAGGTTTATTTTTAACTAGATTTACGTTTATTTAAGCTAGATTTAGATTTACGTTATATTAGATTAGATGCGGGTCTCCATAGACTGCGATGCCTGCATGAAGCGGGTGAAGAAAGCCCTCAATGGAATATAGGGTATTGCTGCCTTCACTCATGGTGGGCTCCGTCGATCCAAAAGTACTGGTGAAATGTCTTCAGAAGATAGGGAAGAAGGTGGATCTTCAGGGCGGCAAGAGTCACTACATCCCCGACACAATGACCATCTAGACAACCTCTAGTCATTAGACTTACGTTAAATTAGATTTAGCTTTATTTTTAGTTAGATTTACGTTTATTTAGATTTACGCTTATTTATGTTAGATCGAGTCCACGCAAGAATTACTTACGGTTTAGGGTTTAGAGTTAGACGAACAGTGAAAAGATCTACTGTGAAAAGATGTTAAGATGAAGTGAAGTGCTACAGCTAGAGAAGAGGCAAAGGGATTTTGTCCACTACATGCAGTATCATGTAGACGTGGGTGTCTAGATTTCTTGTACCCACAAATATAGGTATTGACCAATAAAGACGAGATTATAACCCGGTGGTTCTGATCTCCGTGCACCTCTAGACCGAGGTGTGCGGGGATTGGACATGACTAGAGAATGTGAGGTAAAGAGAGAGAGAGAGAGAGAGAGAGAGAGAGAGAGAGAGAGAGAGAGAGAGAGAGAGAGAGAGAGAGATAAGACGAAGAATGCCAATAGAATATTAAATTTGTTGTCTAGGTTATAAGTTTTTTATCCTCATTATGAGTAGCGACGAGGATGTGGGACCGTCCAACCAAAACACCTATCTCTCAACGAGGATCTTATGTCCTTGTAATCAATGCAAGCATGCTGTGCGACGGACAAGACGTGTTTCTTTGCAGCACATTCGCGAATTTGGCGAGTTCGATCCATCTATTATAGATCGAGTTGTTGCCAATTATAACTCGTCGGACTCTGACGCTGGCCAACAAGCAGCAATCTTGCAACCCAATAGACGTATTCGCAGGCGCTTTGGTCAAGCAGCATATGTGAGGCCACAAGATGTAGCCTCTGACAGCTCGGGGGATGATCATGCAGAGCACATTCCCAACGAGGCAATGTTTGAGCCCGAGATTGATGAAATGATCGAGACGATCATGGATTCAGAAAGGCTTATCTATGATGATATGAAAAGTGAAGCCGATACATCATTGTATAATGGAGCACGTATGTCTAGATTGAAAGCACTCCTGGTTCTTCTCAACATGCAGGCAAAGTTTGGATGGAGTGACACTAGCGTCACAGCACTTTTCAGGTGATCTATTACAATTAGTTTACTTTAATAGAACTCTAAATGTATAATGATCTGATAGATTTTTACACGACTGTATCATATTTTTATGTTGTGTAGATTGCTGAAAGAGCACATTCTACCAGCTGACAATGTGATGCCAGATTCCCGAGATGAAGCAAGAAAGATTTTGCGAAACTTGGGGATGGATTACAATTCTATCCACGCTTGTCCTAATGACTGCATTCTTTTCAGAGGGGAATACACAGACATGGAGAAGTGTCCGAAATGTGATTCCGAAAGATATCGAGTAGATTTCCACGGGACAAAAATTCCACAAAAGGTTTTGCGACATTTTCCTTTGCTTCCTCGCATCAAGCATTTCTTCGAATGTAAGTCCATGGCCGCCCTAGCATCATGGCATGAGGAGAATAAATCTTCGGATGGTGTGCTACGAATTCCTGCAGATTGCGCAGCCTGGAAACATATAGATGGAACATGGTCGGATTTTGCCAGGGAAGCTCGAAATTTGCGCTTAGGCCTGGCTATGGATGGCGTAAATCCATTTGGTCAAAGATCAACATCTTACAGTGTATGGCCCGTTGTCATCGTCAACTACAACATTCCCCCGTGGTTGACTACGAAGAAGGGGCACCTATGGCTAAGCTTGATTGTGCCAGGGCGATATAAAGTGGGGAATATGGATGTGTATCTTCGTCCACTATTGGAAGAGCTACAACAATTGTGGATTGGCATAGAGGTGGTGGATATGAGCCGACACACAGGACGACGGAATGCTTTGATCAGAGGTATTCTAATGTGGACCATGCATGACTATCCCGGGTTAACAGAATGCTCAGGTGATCTATTGACACTCCTCTCTCAGACACTGTAAATCTTGTTTTTCCCCATAGTTGATCTATTATCATGTGTATACATGCAGGGCTTCAAACAAGCGGATACAGAGCATGTGTCACATGTGGACCTAGACTGAATGCACGTAGGGCACCCTCACTGAAGAAGCAAATCTACGAAGGTCATCAAGCGTATCTTCCGGAGAATCATGTGTTACGCGACGGCTTTTTGGGAAGAGAGCCACCAAGGATGTCTGCACAAGCATGGTTAGAGCAGAAGGAGATGTGCGATGACGGATTGCCTCCAGGGATGAAGAGACTATCTCTATGGTACGAGTTACCATACTGGCCCCGACTCGTGATCAATCACTTGCTCGATCCAATGCACATATTCAAGAATGTGGGTAATCTACTATGGGACCATTTGACCGGCAAGAAAGATACTTTGGGAGCCAGAGTTGACCTTAGAAATGTGGATCGTATGGAGCAATATTGGCCGCAAACAGCGTCTGATGGATCGATAAAACTTCCTAAAGCACCATGGATTTTCACAGGAGCCCAAGAACGCAAAGTAAAAGAGGCCATTCGATCTTTGCGGACCCCCACTGGCGTAATGCACTCGCTCCGAACGTGTTTTACTAAAGAAGGAAAGCTTACCGGTTTGAAGTCACACGATTGGCATAAAATGTGTCAGGTACGTTCATAGTGGACTTTAATATCATTGCATAAAATGTGGACTTTAATATCATTGCTGCACATACTTTACAGTTTATTTTACCGGCTGCCATTGAGGGATGTTTGTCTCTCGACATCCGTAACACAATCTACAAACTTGCAAAGCTGGTGCAATGGATCTCACAAAAGGAGATCGACGTAGACTCCATACCATTCGCCAAACTAAATGCTGCGGAGCTTGTGTGCATGTTTGAGAAACATTTTCCTACTACAATGCTAACCATTCAGGTGCATCTTCTTATTCACATAGTTGATGAGGTGGAAATAGCTGGCACAGTTCATTCCAGATGGATGTTCTTCTTAGAGCGTTTCATGAAAAAGCTTAAGGGATATGTGCGTCAAAAGGCACGTCCGGAGGGTAGCATGGCAGAAGGTTGGTTGGTATCAGAGTCCCTAGTGTACATTGGAGAGTGGCTAGACGAATTTGATAAATCCCGGGACACGCTATGGCGAACCATAGATGATGAGCGCATATCTGGGATTGTCATGTGCAATCTCGGTGTTGAGAAGAAGATGACGGAAGATCTAGAGGCTAAAATCAACCGATTTTGCATGCTTCACAATCCAGTGATGCAAAAGTGGATTTCACAATATGAGGATGCAAAGCAAGAGCGACAAAGGGCACGAATCGAGTGGAGACGGGGAAGACGACCACCGATGCACTATCCAGCGGTTCTGGAGAGCCTACCAACCTTCATGAGCTTAAGATGGTTGCACAACCAATTGAAAATCGCACAACAATGCGGTGACGAAGTGACTGAAGAAGAGTGGGAGTACTCTCGGGGTTGCGCGACCAAGGTAAGTTTGCAATGTACGACTAGCAAGTGACTTTATTTATAAACGTTTGAACGGCCACTCATAATCTTTGTTCGTTGTAGTATAAGTCATACACAGCAGCATGGTGTAAAGGTCGACATTTTAGTTGGGGAATCGACAAAAAGCGTTTTACTCAAGATTGTGGAATCATGGCAAAATTTGAAGAGTCTAATCGACGACGTTCCTCTGATGCAGATCCCGTGGTGGCGGAACTCACTTACTTCGGCACGCTGCAAGAGATTTTGAGGATCGATTACAGAGGATTTTTTGTCGACTTGTTCGACGTGCAATGGTTCAAGATAATCATGGAGGGTCGAAACGCTACTGTGCGTAGAGGAGAGTCTGGTTTTCTTGAGGTGGATTCTACTAAGAAATGGACTGACCTAAGAGACACTTTCGTACTACCCGAGCATTGTGAACAAGTAAGTATATAAATAGTTAACATCCCCCTTTTACAAGTTATGTGCTTGAAAGCTCTCATGTAAGTTATGTGGCTCTGGCAGGTAATATTTCATCCTACAAAGTCTACATCAAACTGGTGGTACGTCATAGAGGTAGCCCCTCGTAGTGCAAGGACGTATGAAGGCTATCATGTGCCAATCACAAAGGCATCAATGGAGGAGATCAGAGAAGATGCTCAATCAGAAGCCGCTGCGGTGGTGCCAGACGAGCATCAAGATGCTACTACTCTATATGGGGTGCATGCAGAGGAGCTACAAAATGAAACAGAGGATATGTGTTTAAACGGAGAGCTCTATATAGATATAGGAAGTTATGCTGAGTTATGCGAGGATGAGAGAGAGATCTCTTAAAGCCACAAATATTGTATTTGAACAATTTTGCTCCGTGCTGTAAAAGCTCTGGCTCTCTAAGTAGCTTCCATGGTGTGTAACGCTCTTTTCTACTCGCGCTCACATCTTTTGATTGAAAATTCTGAGTTTTCGACTTGCCTCTTCTACCACTCGATTCATTGCGTCATTGTATTTATATGCGTCATTACGTCATTGTATTTAATGGTCTTTGCGTCATTGTCTACTCTATTCATTCAATATTAAGTTTAAATATTCGTGTGTTTAATGCAGGTATGGATGATGAGGAGTTTCTTTCTTCTTTGTCACCGCAGCAGAGACAGTGGTACGTGGAGCGTCATCGCTCTGGCGCATCATCGCGCGTTCCTACACCATCCGCATCTCCCTCACTTTCGGAGCATTCGGCGCGCTCCGAAGCTTCGGCGTCGACGAGACGAGCGTCACACTCGTCTAGACACCGGCGCTCTAGTGGTGGCGGTGGCGGTTGTTGTGGGGATTCCGCCACCGATGCCTCCACACCGCCTCGTGTTCGACGAGGCTCTTTACCCTCCCCTTCTTTGCCCGCCCCCACACCAGCCACAGCATCGCCGTCTACGCCAGGTTTTGCACGGCTGACTGTTCCTAGAAGCTACACACCTCTACCTACTCCGCCAGGAGCCACCCCACTCGACACTCCTCGCTTCGGCGCCCAGACGCCGATGGAGACACCTGACGTCCGTACGCCCATCGACACGCCGCTAGAGACCCCTGCCGGGACACCCAGGTTCACGCGTCACCGGCCAGAGGGCTTGCCTTACTCCGTCGACATCAGCGGCGGCATCATCATGGATGATGACGGCAAGAAGGTGATCTCGCGCATGCGTGGTTTTTGCTCTCAGCTGTTTAGACACTATATACTAAACAAATGGAGTGAAGTACCAAGTGATTTAAAAAACAGAGTCATCAGCATACTTCATGATGAGTTTCCCGTTCCAACACGGGATCAGCGCTTCAATGAAGACCTGATGAAGATTCGAATGCGCGAATACTGCAAACACAAGCGTTTCGAAGTGCAAAAAGCAATCAAGAATGGGTGGAATAGGCCAGATTGGCTGGCCAAAGAAGATTGGAAGAATGCGAAGAAAGCAGCGCGCGAGAATCCCGACAAGTGGAAGCAACAAAAGGATGCAGCCAGAGCGCGAGTAGAGGCAGGGAGCTCGCACCACTTGGGGAGCGGTGGATGGGCATCATTTGAGGCCGATTTTGTAAGTCTTTTCACATTGCTCTTTATGCATGTTCGATAGTTTAGGGTTTATGAGTTTTTTAGTTCTAACATAATGAAATCTTTGTATGTTTTGACAGTGGTCGATGACAGGACGTGATCCCACACCGTACGAGCGCGAGTACGCAGGCAGGAAGGGCTTAAACGCCCTGATGGACATTCTCAGTTCTCGCGGCGGCATGGTTAGTATTAGGGTTTACTCTTTTTTATTTTTTGTATTGTTTTATAAATGTCGTTATATGTTTATATTTACTGAAAACTGTCTTATTGTCTTTTTTTGCAGAATCCGACAGATACGCCGCTTGGACGCGATGAGACGTCTGATTAGACGACGTCAGTTTAGCCGTAGCTAGATAGCATTAGTTTAGGGTTTCTCATAGCTTATGTATCATGAGACGGATTTTATACGTCTTTTTGAACCATGTATATTATTACATTTGTCACCGCAATTCCTTTTGCCAATCAATTCTTTATGCCTATGATGTTGTACAATTGTCATTATTACATTTGCCAATCAATTCAGTTTGTCTATGATGTGTACAATTGTCAATTTTGCAAACAATGCGTCTTGTGGGTGACTATTTTGGGTCTATTATTTACCTTTGCACTTTTTTTAAAAAGTGAATCAAGTACAATATGGTTGATGGGTGGCAGAGCATTCAATGCCCTGCCACCAAAAAAATATTCTCTCAGGCGTCGCTATAAGCGTCGCTATTTATGGCTCTGTAGCGTCGCTATATGCGTCGCTATACTCTTCTGTGAGAGCGTCGCTATCTGCGTCGCTATAGGCGTCGCTATGAGCGTCGCTATATAGCGACGCCTATAGCGACGGCTATAGCGACGCCTATAGCAACGCAGATAGCGACGCTCTCGTAGCGACGCTTTTAGCGACGGTTATAGCGACGCCGGGGGTTATAAAAACCCAGTGTATTTCCGTCGCTAAGAGCGTCACAAGAGCACACAACCTCTTGTAGTGTTCAAACAATTTCTGGCTATGGCTGAAAATGTCTCGAAATGTACTATGGGCACCCTCCGTTCCGATCGAGGGGGGGAGTATATGTCTCATGAATTTAATGCATTTCTAGCTAGTTGTGGGATAAAACACCAATGTACAGTGCCTTATACACCTCAGCAAAATGGTGTTGCTGAGAGGAAAAACAGGTCACTGACGGAAATGGCATGATGTATGGTCAAAAGTCAAGCTTTACCGCATTCTTTTCGGCTTGAGGCCATCATGTGTGCCACTTATGTACTTAACAGGTGTCCTACAAAAGCTTTGCAGTCTATTACTCCATATGAAGCATGGCATGATAGAAAGCCTTCTATTGAGCACATGCGTGTTTTTGGCTGTTTGGCATATGCTTTGGTGCCACAAGTGCAGCGCAGAAAATTGGATGATAAGGCTGTCAAATGTATTTTTGTTGGTTATAGTGCTGAAAGAAAAGGTTACAGGTTGTATCATCCGCAAACAAAACGTATTCTAGTTTCTCGGGATGTAGTTTTTGTGGAAGATTTTGTTCAGCCCTTGCTGTCATGTACTAGAGACAGTAATGTAAGCTCACAGGACATTTATGACACTTTGTTGCCTCTTTTTAGTGGTGGAAATACGAATGTAAGTTCCAATGAGGCAAATGTACAGCCTATGGGGGTTTCTGAAAATGTTTTAGATCAGCCTATTACTGATGCAGATGTACATGATGTACTTGATGAGGAAAGGGCTGAAAATGAGCCGGCTAGAAGTATGCCAAAATGGCTGGTGCACACTTTGCGTGACAGTAAATTGGATGGACCTTTGTCTAGTCGTACTCGTTCAGGCTCTCGCCATGCATCTTATGCATCAGATTGTTATGCTTTGGCTGTGTCTAGCTTACATGATGTTGAGGAGCCTCTGACTTTTGATGAAGCACAGAATTCAAAAAATTGGATGGCTGCCATGCAATCAGAATATGATGCACTTATAGAAAATGACACATAGACTTTATGTGATTTGCCTCCTAGCAAAAAGGCCATTGGTACGAAGTGGGTTTACAAGTTCAAACGCAAGCCGGATGGTGAGATCGATCGCCATAAGGCTCGACTTGTTGCAAAGGGTTATGCATAGCAAAAAGGCATAGATTATGAAGAGACTTTTGCTCCCACTTGTCGTATGACTACTGTGCGTTTTCTATGTGCATTGGCAGCTCATTTTGGTTGGGATGTACATCAATCAGACATTGTTACCACTTTCTTGAATGGTGACATATTTGAGGAAGTTTATGTAACGCAGCCTCGCGGTTTTGTCATAAAAGGACAAGAGGACAAAGTGTGCAAATGTAACAAGGATTTGTATGGGTTGAAGCAATCTCCTCGTGCTTGGTATGAGAAAGTTGACACTCATTTGGTCAAACAAGGCTTTCGTAACAATCCAACAGAAAGCACATTGTATGTAAAGCGTGAGGGTGATGTACTTCTCATTGTGGTTCTTTTTGCTGATCACTGGACCAAATGAGAGACATATTGCTGAATTTAAGGCTGATTTGAATGCTACTTTCAAGATGAAAGATTTGGGGCTGTTGCATCATTATTTGGGTATACAGTTTAAGCAGTGTGATGGTGGTATTGCCTTGTGTCAGAAAAGTTACATAGAAACATTGCTTTGTAAGTTTGGACTTGAGGATTGCAAACCTGTTAACACTCCCATGGAAACAGGTTTGAAGTTGAGTCTACATGATGCTGGTGATCCTGCTGATGTCACTCTTTACCAAACTGCTGTTGGCTGCCTCATTTATGTATGCAACACGAGGCCAGATATTCAGTTTGCAGTCTCACAGGTCAGCAAATTTATGCATAGCCCAGGGTCTAAGCATTGGCAGGCTGTCAAGAGGATTTTCCGTTACCTTAGTGGCACTTTACATCTTGGCTTGTTTTATCCCAAGGGGGTATCACTGCCACGAGACTTACATGCTTTTTCGGACTCAGATTGGGCTGGTTATTTTGACACGCGAGTGTCCACATCAGGTTTTTGTTTCATGCTTGGAAGTTCATGTATATCATGTTTGAGCAAGAAGCAACCTACTGTGGCCACTTCGAGTTGTGAGGCTAAGTATAGGGTAGTCTTCACAGCTACGGTTGAGTGTGTATGGCTCAGACGCCTTATGGCTGATTTGGGTGTTGGACAGGACACTGCCAACACTATCTACACTGACAGCCAGAGCGCATTGGCAGTTGCGAGGAACCCAGTTTTTCATGCTCGCACAAAGCACATTGAGGTGCATTACCACTATGTCAGGGAGAGGCTCTCAGCAGGAGAGTTCAGCTTGGCTTATGTGCCAACACAGGACAACCTTGCAGATCTTCTCACAAAGGCATTGTCTCGTGAGAAGCTTGAAGCTTTCCGCAAAGCTTTGGGCTTACTCCCCTTTGTGGACTGATCCTATCCTCAGGGCATGGCACCTCCCTTTACTCATGTGCCAGCTCTCGTTTACCTCATCACTCCAGGGGGGATTTGTTACCATATACATGTGGTAGTGATGTGTGTGAACACACTAGGACCGTCGGGGCATTTTTTCCCTCTTTAGGAGGTTTTTTTCCCGTGCATTGTATATACGCCCATCACTCTAGGGCTATCTATCTTTCCATTGCACACTAAGTAACACACTCTCTATTGTGTGCCTTGAGCTTCCTTCATCTTCTCCAAGCTATGTGCGTTTCTCTGCAACCCTAATTCAAACACTTCAAGCGACTAATAAAGTCTCTCATCGACTCTCCTTCCTCTCGTTGGGCTTTTTGGAGCTGGGAGGCTACACCCCAAAGCACTCCCTCTCTATGTATTCTTTCAAGAACAGTCTCCTAAGAGTAGGGTAAATCGTTTTTTCTTCCACCCTTAGGGTTCTATACGAAGCCCCAGCCTTCCCACTTAAGGTTAGGCTTAAAGAATTACTCTTATGCAGGTCATTGTGTTCTCCTAGAGAATCGCATATTTGTTTAAACACTTCGATATGCTTTCTCACATCCCTGTCTCCACTAAATTTTTGTGTGAGCTTGGCTATTTTTACTGCCTTACTTCTAGGCTCTCTATCAGGCATGTTACGCATATTCTCAGCAATAGATCGACCAATAGCTTGAGCAAACATTGCCAAGTCACCTAAGTGAGCAGGCACTGTGGGTGGAGGTGCTCCAGAGATTACATATGGAGTAGGTATTGGCATCGAGCTTGGCGCATAGGAAGCCCTTGGGTTCCACATTGGGTACGATGTTGTGCCATGGGGTGGCCCAAAGTTCATATGTGTGGCCTAGCAGACATTATATGTGACATGCTAATGCTAGCCGGTATGGTCCCATGGAAATAAGAGCTTAGGTGTTGTGGTTGTGGAGCATAGGTAGTTGAAACAATGGGAGGGGTAGGAACTACATGAGTACGAGGACCCATGGGTGTATACGATTGGTACACACTTGTAGGTACTGTTGCAGGCATTGAGCTACCATGTAGTGGTGCTTTACTAACAAATGAGGTCCATGGCGTGTTTCTTGGCATGCCCATCATTGGGGTAGGCATGGTAGCCGGGTGTATACGATTGGTACACACTTGTAGGTACTGTTACAGGCATTGAGCTACCATGTAGTGGTGCTTTACTAACAAATGAGGTCCATGGCGTGTTTCTTGGCATGCCCATCATTGGGGTAGGCATGGTAGCCGGGTGTATACAATTAATACACACTTGTAGGTACTGTTGCAAGCATTGAGCTACCATATAGTGGTGCTTTACTAACAAATGAGGTCCATGGCGTGTTTTTTGGCATGCCCATCATTGGGGTAGGCATGGTAGACATAGTGTCATCAAGGGAAAGATGAGCTAGACTTGGAAAGGTAAAACTATCACTTGTGGGCTCAACATTAGGGGAATTTTGAGGTCACTTTTGTGCCCTGTAAGAATATGTAGCGAGAGAATATATACTTTATTTAAAAAATAGTGAAATATTTGTAAAAAGGTGAGTTTGCGTCCTTTTTACCTCCACCGAAACATGTCATTGTCAAATCTTTCTAGGATCTTTCGTATTCTAAAAAATACTCCCTCCAAAACTAACGAAAACGTCAGTTCTGGCCCAAAATTCAAAATTTTCAAAAGCTAAAACAAACCTTTTCTATGTCGTCTTCTTCCTCGTATCTGCACAGCTTTTTCCTATAGTACTATCTCTGACAAATACTGTTAACAGACTTCCATGAGGAAGAGAAGAAGCTTATACCATCTACACATTGAGCTAAATGAAGAATATTGTCCAGTGCGCAAGAGAAACAAATGTGCAGAGGTTTCCTCGTCCATATTTGAAGCAATGCGGCAAGATCAAAAAAATCACATTGATCTCTGGACTGATGGAAGATTGTATCCAGTGGACCCAATGACAAAGAGCACTCCCCCATTCTCAAATTGTTCATCTTTGATAAAATTCGTGGGTGATGGTCAAAGAGGGTTGCTGGGTTATACACAGAGTCTTGCGGCAGAGAGAGATATTCTTAAGTTAGAAGATCATTTGACCAAACAAATGATAAATACTCTTAAACAACAACTTGAGGAATGTAAAGAGAGCAACGAAAAGCTACAAACTCAGCTCAAACAAGCTAGAAGCAAGAATACAATGTTAGGAAACAGACAAAGAGAAAAGAAGTTAAAGAACATTGAAGCCTTGAGACGTGGTGGAGGAGGTTGCAGCAGAAGAATCAGAGCAGCAAGGTATTGTTATTTTATATGATTCTGCTTATGCTTATTTTATATGATTCTGCTTATGTTAGGTTGTTAATCTTTTTGTTAAGTTGTATTATGATTCTTCTCCACATTATTATGCTTATGTTATTGTTATTATGCTATTGTTCTTTATTAAATTATTAATATTCAGTTAACTTTAATTTAGTTTGTTTATTTTGTTGGTGTCATTTGGACAATAATCAGTTAATTTTGTACCTTTTGATTTAGGACTTTGCTACAACCAAACTCTGCATCAAACATGGAAATGGCAGCTAAACATTATTGTCATGTTTTACCTCTCAAGGTTGCCAAAAAGATTTTCACAGAGAAGAAGTTTATAAAGGCAAAGGAGCAGTGCATTGAGGGATTTTTGCAGAGCTCTTGCTTGGACAAGGAGGATGTGCAATATACTATGGATAAGGTAGGCATTAGCAGAGATGGTTATAGCAAGTTGTTCAGAAATATGAAGTCAAGGTTAAAGCAATGTAAGGTCAGGTCCTCTTTGCTTCCAAAGCCATCCATTGTGCAGCAGGCAAGGAAAAAGATCAATGAGAGGATAATGGAGATGTTGGGTGAGCCTCACCACATTCATGGTACCTATCATGGTAAAAAGAGGGATCTTCAATTTGACGAGTTCAATAATATTTTCCTTGACTTAAGACACTTCAGAAGGAAATGATCAGATTCTATGAGCTGGAGCATACAGAAGCAAATGGTGTTGTCAGTTTTGTGATAAAGCTTTATGAATGTGAGATTGTTAAGAACAGAAAAATTGAGAGGATTTCCATAACTTTAATGAACAGAGCATTGAAACCGAAGGATACCAAGTACTTCAGCGTGCAATCGGAGAAGAATGTCTGGTGGCTAGGTGCTTTTGAAGTAGAGAGTGAAGACTTTGATGTTCTGGATTGGGTTTTCCATCAAACAACAATACCCGAAGTCATTAATGCACAAGAATTAGGGGAAGAGCTTGAAGTTGAAGGGTTTGGAAGTTACAGGGTGGAATGGCACATGGGAGGAGACCTTAAAACCCTTAAATGTATGTACAATGTCTCCAAAGGAGCTATGGCAAAGAGTCCTTCTCTGTATTGTATGGCATCAGCAAAAGAATGTAATCCTGCAAATTGGAACAAAGCACCCAATAGGCATACTCAAGATCCAAACTTCAAAGCAGTTTTAAATATTCCACTTGCTAATGTCCACATATGCACTCTGCATGCTCTTTGCAGAATTGTGGAGAAAATTGTACATCTGTATGTGGGGGTGCCTGGAAGTTACAGCCAAAAGCAGCTAGAGATGCTGCAATCAAATGTATTGAAAGGGTTTTATCAGAAATTGGCCTTCACAGTGGTAAGGTTAAGATTGAAACAGACCTGAAGAGGTATTCAAATGGAAACAATGTGCCTAGAAAGGTATCTGTTGGTGGTGTGAAGGCCAGAGCTTTCCTAGGATTTCATGGCAAACTAGGAAAGGTAAATGCCAAGAAGGGTTCATCCAATGTGAAGTATAACCAGTGGAAAGCTCTCCACAATGCCATCAAAGATCATGGTCTTGAAGGTACATCAAGAAACAAAAAGGCAGAGGTATGGGAATCACTAGACAAAGTATTTTCCTACTATGATAAGACATCCTGGGGCAAAAATGATCTGCCAAATTTCAAGAAAGTGCTCAATAACTTCAGAAGTGCAATGAAAGATGCTTGGGATCAGGAATTCACACATTACATGGTAAGTTTTTTATTTATTTTCTGACCTTTTTAATATGTACATAATTTTAGTTTGGAAGCATATGATTAATCTCATACTTACTAATTATTGACACACTTTTACTTTGCGAGCATATAATTTACAATCACACTCCCTGGTTTGTAAAGAGATGGGGCTCCCTGTCCATATGGTCTACACAAGGCATGGAGAAATCCCATTATCAAGCAAGAACCAAGTTTTTCAAGCATACAATACATGGAGGAGGTGCAGTGAAGGCAAACAGCTTGCTTGAGGTTTTCCAATGGTTCTATAGACAAATATGGCATAGAACCAGATCAAAAATGACAAAGAAAGCACTACTGAACTCAGATTTAGCAAATGCCTTACACAAGAACAAGCAGAAAAGACAAAATTCATATAATAGTTCATCTGCAAATGAAAAATTCTTACAATGGCTAGCTACAAGAGAGAGACAAGGTAGAAAGTGGGCCAAAGTACAGGTTTGAGCAAAGTCAGTCTTTTGATGAAGGTACATCAACTTCACCCCTAAACTTCAGAAACTTCTGCTCATTGTAGCCTATCATTTGTCTCTTGAGGTCCCCAAAGTGGGCAAGCACATAGGATGCCATTGTTGCAAAATAACCAGCTCTAGAACCAGTAAGGCCAGGGAAGAATCCAAAAATTCTGATGGCTTCCTCCTTTTCCACCAATATTAACTTCTCTAACCCTGGAGGAAGCTGATATGGACCAACAACCTTTGCAAGTGCTTTAATTGCAAGCATTGGCAGCAATGGTTCTCTTGTAAACTTGTTATGGAATATAATGACAGTCTCTTTGTTGAGCTTCCCAATAAAGTGTCCCAAGCTCTGGTTCCTTCCTAAATTTAAGGGTCTGGAACCCTTCCCCCTGCCAAGGAATTTGTCTATGTCCAGTATTTCAATCTGCAAAAATATGTCTTGGTTAATTGTTCAGCACATTAATAAGACAGGGAAAAATGGTCATTAACATACCTTAGGAGGCTCATCCTCCTCGAACAAGGCAGGTTCCCATATATCAATGGATCTAGTTGGCCTTACTTCATAATCTCTGGTCTTTTCCTCTCCCATATGCTCTATTTTAAGCCTATTCTGGATCTCATTGAACTCCTCTTCAGAAGGTACACCCTGTTGCTCATATCTCAGAACAATGTCCTGCACATGCTTTCCAACACTTGAGCTGTCAATAAAATTTTATGCCTCTGTGTCCAAGACTGCTAAGGGGCAAGGTGAGTAATCAATAAATCCTATGTCATTAGATCCCCACTCAGCCAAAACTGCCAAAGCATAATCTTCCCTTAGATCAAAAAGATGTTGAATGTCATTCAGCAAAACATATTCCTTTTTGTTAACTTTTTATGTGGGAAATGTTGTTGTGCAATGCAAAGGATCAACATCTTCATCCTCAATGTCAACATTCTCCACTTTAGTGATGTTTTCTGCTTTAAATTTTGCAATGTCCAGCATCTCAGTGCTTTGTTGCTTCTCTTCCTCTTCATGGAACTCCATCTCTATCTCCTCTTTCTCCTGGTCCTCCTCAGCCTGGGAAATCTGCTTTGGAATCTCTTTGCCCTCTGGTGTTGGGAGTACACTGAAGAAAATGATAAGTCCAAGGTCATAATCTACCAACTGGCAATGCATATTACCATGAAATTTTCAAGGCTTTATGATCTTTTGCTAGTCTGGATGAAGGCTTGACCACTTCTTTGCAATACCTGTCCTTGAAAAGCTACCTGCTTTGCATATATCAACAAAATGAACAAGATTGTCAAGCCTGTGATCTCTAATCAATTCTGTATATATCTCTTTCAAGTCACTAATTTGTGTAGAGAAGCCATCCACAAGTGCTTGAAGATCAAAGGAAGCATTAAAAATCTGTTTAGCACTTTGAAATCTTGTAAGTTCATTAACTTTGTAAAGAAAAGACATCAGCCTGTCATCAGCGGTCTCTTGTATATCCTCTGTATCCATTATGACAATCCACAAATGCTCAGCTGAAAAAGAGAAAAGATAAGTCTATCAAGACATTAACCACCCTTCTTTATATCAAGTCTACAAACAAATTAAAAGCATAAAATTGTCAAGCAAATTAAGCGCAAAAATTAAGCGCAAGCAATAAAGAATTACATAAAATTGTCACATGCTAAGTTTGTCACTTGCTATGCGAACTGTGAGGGGTTAAGAGAAACTCGGTACTCACTAACTAGGCGCACGGAGTGACACTTGGTACGCGATTTCCTATTGCTAGGAAGAGATCGACGGCTCCCAAAATCGCGCACGGGGTGTCGCGGTGTGTCGCTTGGAGGGTTGGAGGCTTAATTTTGAAGCCTTGTGAATGACAATAAGCAAAAAAACGGGTTGGGTAGGTTCTTTTTATGGCCAAAAACGCTGCCTCGGGGGGTGTGCAAATCGGTTGCCGCCTTGAAGTGTGGTCCAACGGCTAGTATTCGCCTAGGGACTTGCGCAAAGCACCCTATATAAACCTCCTCAGAGCCCAAACTAAGCGCATTTTGAAGGAGGTTCTACCCGATTCTCGCACTTCCACAACCCAAAATTTCGAGCGCTTTGACCGTCACCCCGTGCGCGATATTCGTAAGTGTGAAGACTTTGCCCCCTTTGTCATTTCGCGTACGGAGTATCAAAGCAATGTGTTCCACTATGTCCACAAGTGTGATCATGTTTACGATGTGTACCGCAATGTGTGCCACTAGTGTGAGGACTGTGCTCCCTTTGTCATTTCGCGTACGGAGTGTCACCACAATGTGTTTACGATGTGTACCGGAATGTGTGCCACTATGTCCACAAGGAGAAGTTTACCATGCATACAATGTGTGCCTTTGTGTACCTCTTGGCACTCCGTCACCCCGTGCGCGATCATCGAAAGTGTGAGGACATTGGTCCCTTTGTGATTTCGTATACGGGGTGTCACCGCAATGTGTTCCACTATGTATGGAAATGTGTGCCACTATGTCAAAAAGGAGGAGTTTACTTTGATAAAGTAATAATAAAAATTAAATATACATCGTTTACTTTTTTTACTAATGTTTGTTGTGTAACAATCATTCCTATCCCTTTTGAAGATGACAAGGACCAAGAAGACTGCAAGGAAGGTTGATAAGCCTCTATCCAAAGATGAAGAAGAAGCTCAGCCTAGCAAAGCTTCAGCTGGTACTTCCAAACCAAAGAAGAGCACATCTCAGAGGAAGGACCCTAAACCAAGCACACCTGACCCTCAACCAAGCAAAAGAAAAACTACACATCAGAGGAAAGCTTCCAAGCCACTGCAGCTTAAGCCTCTCCTTACAAAGAGAAAGTTCAAGCAGGGGGTCAAATGTCTAAGAGAGATAAGGAAGTACATAAAGGCCATCAATCTTGCAATTCCCAAACTGCCCTTCCAAAGACTATGCAGACAAGTTGCAGAGGAGTACAAGATTGACATAAGGTGGACTAGAACTGCATTGGCATGTATCCAGGAGGCTTCTGAGGACTTTATGATTGAGCTTTTCCAAGATGCCTATATCTGTGCAGCTCATGCCCATAGGGTTACTTTGATGGACAAAGACATGATCACTCTCAGGAGGCTAAGATACAGGTTTTCAAGAATGTTGGAGCCTGTCCCTATGCATGATATTAAGGCCTTTAATATTCTCAACATTCCTCCATGGAGGAAGCCCAAGGAGCCTAAAGTAGGAGTAGTTGATATTACTGAAGAAGAGGAAAAGGAAAGGAAAAAGAGAGCAAAGGAAGACAAGGAAATTGCAGAGAGAAAAGAGCTTGACCTGTTGGAACCTCAGCTAGTGCCCCTCTTGAGGAGTGTCAATCCTACTGGTTTTGTTGTCGCTCTATTCAGTGAGGAGGATCCTAGGGAGGATTACAATTCACTTGACTCTGAGACCTTGGAAATTCTCAAGGACTGGACCAAGGAGATGAACTCTCCACTCCTTATCACATGCCTCAGGTTGTTTTTGTTTTCCTCTGTATTTTTGTTTATAGCAAGAACTCTTTATATAACAATATCTTGTACCAGGTTAATGATGCATACATATGAGCCAGACCTTCAACAAAAGGTGGAATTTTTAGACCCTTCTATCTCCCACTTTCTCAGGACAGAGACAAATATTAGAGAGCTCACAAAGTGGTTGACTCATGTGGACTTGGAAATCTGTGAAATTTTCTTGATTCCTTATCATGAGAGGTAAGTTTCCTACCTACACCTTGTGAAGAGAATTTACTAATTCATGTTAGAAGGCTAACTGAGGCTTTTTTTTATAGCTCACATTGGAGTTTAATTGCAATTGATATTGTGAAAAGAAAATGCTACTTTGTCAATTCTCTTGCTGGAGTACATGGTCAAGCAAAATTGTAAGTATAGTAGTAGACACATTTTGTAAACCACAAGCAGAACCTCAAGCACATACTTTTGATAAAGAATTTTGGACAGTGCTGCTACAAGATTTATATAGACACTGGAGAATTGTCCACCCATGCCAAAGATGCTGACTGAAATCCAATTTTCAGTTGTGAAGGTTGGAATTCTTTATGCTTTGTTCACTTCAATGGATTATCCTCAAATATTTTTTCCCATAAATACATGTAATGAGTTGCAGGTTCCAATCCAGCCTGAAAGCCATTCATGTGGATGGAGGGTAGTGACAAATGCCAAGCTCCTCTTGGACTTCATATACTGCAATGACAATCAGAATATAGAAGTATAGCATATTTCATATTTGCCAGCTGTATTTTTTCTCATTTTATTGTTCCTAAAACTTGCTTTCTATTGCCTTGTATAGATCAACAGAGAGTGCTATAGTGAGAACCATGTATGGTTGACAAGAGCAAAGATTATCAAGTATATGATTGAAGCAAATGGACAACTGCAAGAGGTATTTAAAGATGATGATGTTGAAGAGAAGGGGAAAGCAAAGCTAGAAAAGGCAAAGGGGAAAGAAAAACTAGAAGAGGAAAAGGGAAGTGAAGAGGAAGAAGAGAGTGGTGAGCAGGAAAAGGCAAGTGAAGAGATGGATGATAAGAGAAAGAGGAAGCAGCTCTCAAGCCCTCCTGCCAAAGAGCCCACAAGAAAATCTCCCAGGACAAAAGAACCCACTGCAAAAGCACCAACCCCATTAAGGAAGTCCCCTAGGGACAGGAAAACTCCTGGCAGAAAACTATTCTAGCTTTTTGTAGCCCACTCTAATTGTAGCCCACTTGTATCAAGCTTCCCACTTGTATCCAATTGTCTATTCTATAGCCCACTTGTATCCATTTGTCTATTCTATAGCCCACTTGTATCCAATTGTCTATTCTATGTAATTGCAAATATTTGAAATTGAATACATTTTGATCACCTTGTTTTAAGACTCTGTTACAAAATCAAATCATTGAAGTAAAATCATTGATGTTTGGAAAAGTTACATTTCAATAACAAAATAAAGATCCTTTTAGATCTTTATTTCAATAAGATCCTTGCAGGTCATGTGATACAAAACAAGATCCTTGCACGTCATGTGATACAAAATAAGATCCTTGCAGGTCATGTGTCACAAAATTGCCTTGAAGGATGTTTAAGGCACCAAATGTACAATGCCATCCAAGATGTCCTTGCACTGTAGCCTCTTTTCATTCCTTTTTGATACCTACAAAAACAGTCCAAGTTAAATAAAGAACCAATAAGATAACAAGAGACTTTTAGGGATAACAGTTACCTTTCCACCATTTATTTGAAAGCAGAATGTTGTGGGCAGTTCAATTTCATCATTTTGCAGGTCCAATCTCAATTGATGTAAGCTACACATGCGTCTTATCTTTACAATTGACAGATGCTCATTGTTTACCCATATATCAATGTCTTCTATTGGGCTGTCAATGAAGTCCTACATGTCTTGATCAAGTGGAGTTAGCTGACCACCAACATAGTGCCATCTTCTGTAATAAAATGACATAATGAAGTTTTGTGTCCCTATCATGTATTTGCAAGCAATTGAGCCAGCTTGCACATTACAAGTGATTCCATTCACTGTTTTGGTGTTCCAACCCTCATCCACAAATTCAAGTACATTTGTTGAGTCTAAAGTCTTCACTGAAAACATTGTTCTAGATTTTCTGACTTCAGCATTAGAGAAGAAGTCTACAAAAACTGTAATGGGCATGAATATAGAAATTCTACTCTGTTTGCTTGCTATGTTTGCTTTCAAACACTTTTGAATCTCACAAAACAGTTTGCACCTGTAGCCCTCACTTGTATTTGAGCTAGGGAGTGACCATTCTCCACTTTTGAAATCAGGAAAGTCTAGCTTGGTTGTGGCTCCAAGTTCTCCAGTCCTTCTAGGTGGAACATAATAATGGTCAAAGAAGAATATTCCATTCTCTGCCAGTGAACCCTTAGTCCTTCCCTTGTATATTTCTTCACCAATTGATCCATGACACACCTCCAGAATATTTATAACACATTCTACTGGCTGCCATTCCATAATGTTTGAAGGATACAAATCTGTACAACAAATAACCTTATACAACATGCATTACAAATAAGGATTTAAGTTAAGAGACTTACAGTTTGGTCTATGTAATGGCAAAGAAAAACTCTCTGAGTCAATATGCAGATCTTTATGCATGTACACATGCTACACCAGCACCTCTTTGATTGATTTTTTGTTGTCGCCAAATCTGAAATCTTTAACAATACCCTTCCATCCCGCCAAGAAAGAGTTTTTGGTGGAAGACTTTATTCTCTTGTTCTACTGCATCAGTATCCACGTTCCTTTGTGTATAGTTATTGGAATCCATTCTCCATTTTGATCAGTCGTGTTGTAAGTGACAATGGCTTCAATGGAAGTTCTTGGTCGTTTTGATCGTGATGAAGATTCCATGGTGAAAAAAGAAATGAGCAGAGAAGTTTAGCCTGAGTTCAAGAGAAGAATAAGCAGAATGTGCAAAAAACGGTTCAAATCTGGAAAAGATCATGAGATAGAATCCAAACGTTGTTTTATGATGACGACGTGCAAAATGAAAACAATATAATATGAGAAGTATGTCTTTCTAAAAGCGACAACTATTGAATGCCTTTGCACTTTTACTTGTTTACATTGCTATTTACCAGCTCAAAGTTGCGGTAAAGATTGAATATTTGCTTTTTTTGTGAGTTTTCAAAAATAGAGGTTCCGTAACGGAAGCTCTTCAACCATTGGTTGAGACCACTCTCTCTCTACACGCTAAAAGGCACAAAAATGACCTCAAAATTCCCCTAATGATTGCACCGAGACCCTTGGCGAAACAACATATGGGGGAATCCATCGGACTTACCGAGGGAGTCTCCATTTGCGATAAGGTTGGTTGTGTAGCCTTCCCTGTATCCAAGAATCTCATGAGACCCGTTGAAGGCATGTTGATCCCCTTGTTTTGTCTCTCTAACTCAATGACCCTATGGATGACCTCACAAACTCTTTGTTGTTGATCCTCCACACTAGTATCACCCATTGTGGATTGTAGGACATCTAACCAACCCATGTGATAGGTGTGACCTGTGTATAGGTCAGTCAGAGTTTCCGTTTGTAGTTCATACTCCCAGTTCTCATTTAAGAACACTCCATCTAGGATTGAGGTGCTAGGGGTGTCCTTTGAGCTAGATGCAATGTTTCTTTCTAGGGGTTAGCCCTTAGCGATTGCTAAGTCAGGAGCACTTGATTGCTCTCTCAGCAAGGATATTGACATAGGGGCTTTCGCTTTTAACTCTCTTCGTTGCTCCGCCTTGCGTAAGCTCTCGATTTCCTTTTCCCTTGTTGCAAGGATATATCGCTCAACCTCTTGCACTTTGGCAAGGCTTCTACCATCAGGTAATATGACCTCGGAGGGAAATAACTTTGAAGATTCAGGAGGTGCAGTGAATGAAGTATTCACGTACACATTCTCTAAGGGCATAGGGTCTACGTTGGTCACGAATGGAGAATTTACTTCCCCACCCCCCTCATTTACATCATTAACTCCATGTTCGGAGCGAGTGGCTCTACTAAAGGTTTCCTTCAAGCGGCTAAGTACGCTCAGCCCGGATCGTGGGCCCATGGCATGCATGTATTGGCTTGAGCTATCGGGATTAAGCATTGGGAAACCCTCCATGACGTTGTGAGCGGGATGAAAACACACACAGCGCCTCTATAACGACCCGAAACACACTCTTGGGAAGATACACACACACACACTATGGGACACCACTCGGCTTAGACAACACACCTGGCCGAGACAGGGAACACACCTCTGGAGTGAGAGGAGAGAGACTATCCACTTGCCCACTCCACTCCACACACACACACACACACACACACACACACCCAAAAAACTCAGCTCAAAAGAGGAGAATTTCTGATGTTTAGATACAATTGAGCTTGGGCCAACACCAATGGGGCAAATAGCTCACACAATATGGGGAAAATAAGCCAGATACAATCACAAACTAGAGCAGAAACTTCGCTCATAGGAGAAACTTACACAGAAAAAAAGCAGGAAAAGAGTGAGGAATTTGGCAAAATGGACAGCGCCATCGCGTCCGGAACGGCCCAAAACCCCAGTCTACAATGTCAAAGTGCTCAAATCCGACCTCGGATGAGCAGTTTACGGCCAAAACAGGCTCCAAAAACCCAAAAAACACACCTGCGACTGTTCCTCCTCTCTTCTCCACGTTTTTTCTGGTCTTCTCTCTGTTTTTTCAGTTCCCACACTTAGCTTTTATTAGTTGGGCACCCTTGGCCTTTTAGATGACCTCAAACGGACCCCGAACAGGCCAAAAACTGACCTCGCAGTGCATAGTTGTCACCTTTTTGCATCATTCGCACACCTGGCACTCAACTTTTTTCCAATAATGCATCTCGCCACCACGTGAAGTGGCCCCAAAAAGTGGTCCTCATGATGACCTTTCTGCATAAGTATTACAAGAAAACACCCACGCCGTGTCCATACTTCTCTGCGTGCAAATATTGACCTCGTTCGCCCTCCTGACGCCACTAGATGCCATCTGACGCACCTGCTGACCTCATGTCGTCGGCCCGCGGATAGCTTCCTCGAGAAATTTTACAGGCTATAACCTCCTCATTATTGTAGAAAAACACAGTAGTACTGGTAATAGTGAAAATCGATGCACTATGTACACCCTGACCTACCTGTACACATGTGGGCCCCACATAACCACCTGGCTAAGGAAAATGGGCAATCCTTTATTTGATGCACCATGCATGTATATGTACATATGCGCAATCCCTTGCTCCAAAAAACTCCTGACAACGTCGTAGTCAAAGGAAGAGCCACTAGCCGCTATGTTCGGGTCTTGGTTTGTACTATCTTGGGTCCCCGCCAAGGGCCCGGAACCTAAGGTAGGTGGATATTGAGAACTTTTGTAAATCAAAATTCCCTCTAGTTGCTTTGTCTCTAGCACATGACCAGAGCACAAATGCATGTGCCTTTGGCACACTACAAGCATCGGCGAATAACCTCGAAGGTTAACTGCTTACTTTTTTAGACGTCCGTTTTCACTTGTTTTTTAAAAAAATATGTTTTTTAATATTTTTATTTTTTTTTAATGATCGGTTTTTTTTATTAAAGTGTATGATAGCTTGAAACGAGCGTATCACTCAGAGGGTCGCGATGTGCTTTACAGCACAACGTTCGGACACTTGAAGCTCCGTTGGTCCTCAAAAAAGTCAATTTTTAGCTACGTGTGAAGCTAAAATACGTAATTTTAAAAGGGCGACTGAGGCCTGAGCATGAGCGTGAGGTTGGGCTTGGGTCTGGGAGATATTCCTGATCCTGGTCCTACCTTTAAAAAAACGTTTTTTTTTTTTTTTTTTTTAAAGGATAAGGTCGTCGCGGCCTGCGTGAGAGCACACACACACTCTGCCTACCTACTTACAACTAATACACCTACTGTTACACACTAACACACTTCATTAGCTCTCACAGATCTACTTTCTACTTAGTGTACATTACATTACAAGAACTAACAACCTTAATACTAACACCTTACTCAGAGGAAACACACCTTACTCAGAGGAAACACAGTAACCTTTTAAAACTTCATTAACAAAAAAAAATACACAGTAGTAACACAAAATCCTTCTTCTCAACACACACACCTTCCTTACTTACCCTTCCTACAATTGAAATTACACCACAAAAGAAGCACAGAGTTCCATTCAAGCTTAGTGTATAGCATTCCCCGGCAACGGCGCCAAAAATGTGCACGTATGTCGCACGTGTCAATGCAAGGAACTTACCGATACACTGTGTGCGAGCCACAAATGGCTCCAAGCACACAACAAGCCTAAACTAGTAAGATCAAAGATGGTATGGTGTGTCACTCACCACTCTACGCTTGCTATCGTGGAGGATTCTTCACCGTGAAGAAGAGGGAGACGCCACTACGCCGGACTCAACCGCCTCGCTGCCGTCATGCTACCGCAATGCTCGATCGCTCTCTCTCTCTCTCTCTCTCTCTCTCTCTCTCTCTCTCTCTCTCTCTCTCTCTCTCTCTCTCTCTCTCTCTCTCTCTCTCTCTCTCTGTGTGTGTGTGTGTCTCTCTCTCTCTCTCGCATACACACACACACACACACAAGGAGATGAAGAAGAAGAAGATGGAGATGTAGCAAGAGCACTCTTCAATTGCACAAATGAGAGAATGAGTGAATTTTAGGTTTAGTTGACTTTTATATGAGCTTGCCCCATTCACACTTGGGCGCCCATGCTTAGCCAACTAATACATTGAATGTTCGCGTTAGAGTGCGCCTCTCATCGGCGATCAGTCTTACCCTTTTTCTATTGGACCGACAAGCCCGGTACCTGACTCTACCAAGTAAATAATACAACGTCTGTCGTAAATGATAGGGTGTCCGTGAGCCGTGAGGGTTAACAAGCAGGCATCATGGACTCTCTCTCTCTCTCTCTCTCTCTCTCTCTCTCTCTCTCTCTCTCTCTCTCTCTCTCTCTCTCTCTCTCTCTCTCTCTATGTGCATGTGTGTGTGTGCACGCATGCGTGCGTGTGTCATCATTGACGAAGGTTGAGCACAAAGATGGCCTATTTTTTTAATGCTTGGTAGATGTTTCACACTATCTATATTATCATAAAAGGGGGAGTAATCCCGGATTCCTCCCCATGACACATGTCGTTGCCTCCTCACTCCAACCAGCTTCGATAGTGTTCCCTGCACTCAGCGCGTTTAGTGAGAGATAAAAAGCCTGCACGAAGAGAGAGAGAGAGAGAGAGAGAGAGAGAGAGAGAGAGAGAGAGAGAGGTGACTAGTTGGAATCTAATCAAACTCTTAAGCTCACATGTATAGTAGAAGTATATTAAAAGTGTTGGAAATAGGGTTGCAGGAAAACGCACACACCTTGGAGAAGACAAAGGAAGCTCAAGGCACACAACAAAGAGTAGTAATACTTAGTGTGCAATGAGAAGATATGATATCCCTGGAGTGATGGACGTATATACAATCAATGAAGAAAAAAACCTCCTAGTGAGGGAAAAAATACCCTGGCGGTCCTAATTGTGTTCACACACATCACTACCACATGTACATGGTAGCAAAACCCCCCTGCGAGTGGTGTGGTAAATGAGAGCTGGAACATAAAGTATGGGCAATTTCCATGCCTTGAGGACATGATCAATCCACAAAAGGGAGTAAGCCCAAATTTTTGTGGAAAGCTTCAAACTTGTGATGAGACAATGCCTTTGTCAAAAGATCTACGAGGTTGTCCTGTGTTGGCACATAATCCAAGTTGATCTCTCCTACTGAGAGTCCCTCCCTGACATAGTGGTAGTGCACCTCAATGTGCTTTTTGCAAGCATGAAAAATTGGGTTCCTCGCAGCTACCAATGCGCTATGGCTGCTGTTAGTGTGGATGATCTTGGAAGTGTCCTATCCCACCACCCAAATCACCCATAAGGCATCTCATCCATACACACTCAATTGTAGCTGTAAAGACTGCCATGTACTTAGCCTCACAACTGGAAGTGGTCACAGTAGGTTGCTTCTTGCTCAACCATGATATGCATGAGCTGTCAAGCATGAAACAGAAACCACTTGTGGAACACTCGCTATATCAAAAAAACTAGCCGAATTTGAGTCCAAGAAAGCATGTAAATCTAGAATCAATGATCCCCCCTTGGAATAAAACAACCCAAGATGTAAAGTGCCACTCAAGTAGCCAAAGATCCACTTGATAGCCTATCAATGCTTTGACCTTGGGCTATGCATAAATCTGTTGACCTGTGAGACTGCAAACTGAATATATGGCCTTGTGTTACATACATAAATGAGGCATCCAACAACAATTTGGTAAAGAGTGACATCGACAGGATTATCTACATCATGAAGACTCAATTTCAAACTTGTTTCCATGGGAGTGGCAATAGGTTTGCAATCCTCAAGTTTAAACTTACATAACAATGTCTCTATGTAGCTTGTTTGAAAATAAGGAAATATCGCTATCACACTGCTTAAACTGTATGCCCAACTAATGATGCAGCATCCCCAAATCTTTCATCTTGAAAGTGCATTTGAATCAGCCTTAAATTCAGCAATTTGTGCCACATTCGGACCAATGATCAGCAAATCATCCACATTAGTAGAACAAAAATGAGAAGTACATCACCCTCACACTTTACATACAAAGTGCTTTTTATTGGACTATTACGAAAGCCTCGTTTAACCAAATGAGTGTCAACTTTTTCATACCAAGCACGAGGAGATTCCTTCAACCCATCCAAAGATTTCTTAAATTTGCACACTTTATCTTCCTACCCTTTAATGCCAAAACAGTGAGGCTACGTTACATAAACTTCTTCAAATATCTCACAATTCAAGAAATTAGTAGCAATATCTGATTGATGTACATCCCATCCAAAATGAGTTGCCAATGCACATAGAAAACGCACAGTAGTCATACAAAATGTGGGAGAAAAAGTATCTTCATAATCTAAGACTTTTTGTTGTGCATAACCCTTTGTAACAATACGAGCCTTATAGCGATCAATCTCACCATCCAGATTGCGTTTGAGCTTGTGAGTAATCATAAATGAAAGTCGCAAAGTACAGGTAATTTCCAAAGGACGGAGTTTGCATGGACCATGTGCACAAGCTACAACCTGCATGTAGCCCTAGAACGCTGCATCTAGCCCAAATTATAGCCTATACCCAAAATACAACCTGTGAAGCTTCATCCTTTGGAAACTTCAAACGTTGCATCTTACCGAAAGCTGCTTCAAGAGACGATAAAGAAGCAACCATATTAGATTTTTGTAAACCTTAGATGCCCAAAACGTGCATGCAAAAGTTTTGCATCTGAAATAGCCCTTGAATCCACAACTACATTTGCAAAAACAAATCCACAGTTGTCATACAAAGTGAACTTATACATTCCACGGCATAAAATGCTAGATGCATCACCAAAACTGAGATCAACATATGTCATCCACAAATTTAACAACAAGAAGAAGTCCAGCAAGTGCAGATACAAATAGAAGGTTCTTTTTTATCCTAGGTACATAAAGTGCATCGACAAGTGTGAAAGAACTAACATTTGCAGCAGTCAGTACAATCTTTTCAAGTTCATTGACCGGATAAGAGGCATTGTTTGCACAAGTGGCTGTATTTCCGTCCTCCTCAAGAGAATTAAATGAGTTAGGATGAGAGGTAATGTACTTTGTAGCACCATTGTCAAAGTACCACACATGAGCATCTGTAGAAAATGCCATACATGCATCATGGACCAAAGGATCCTAAGTTCACTTTGCACTAAAAGCTCATTCTGCATCTACATCAACATCACAATCTCTTTTCACAAAAGACTCTACAATATATGCACTTGTAGTGGAACCAACCTCTTTCTTATTACGCTCTTTTGCCTTCAATTTCGGACACTCTTTGATCAAGTAATCATTAGATTGACAATAATGGCATCACATCTTCTTTTTGCCCTTTTCATTAGAATTTCCAGACAAAGTGTTGCCAACCACAGAAGCATTAGGAACATGTGATTTATACTCGCAGAAGAACATGAGAAGTGGTTACATTGCTATTATCACTTTTTCTCTAAGCAAAAATAAAAGCATGTTCAATTGCACATTGTTTAGTCCTGTTTTTTCTAAAAAGTGATTCTTGCAACATCAACATTCATAATGCATCAAACTTGACAACTTCAGGATTTCCTTGGGTTATAAGTCTCCAAGTACTAGCAAAAGTCCGGTAAGAATCTTGCAAAGCATCCAGGATAGTCTACACAAGGAAACTGTTAGAAATGACTATAGAAATGGCCTATGAACTTTGAGGATAGCGGAATTAAGAGAATTAAAGTGAGCATTTTTGTGAGATTACTTTGAGAACATAGAGGGTGAACTTAATTGATGGTAGCAACATAAACATAGTGCTTAATCAACTTGGCATGAACAATACTTTTGCAAGAGAGAGTATTAGAGAATATGATAATAGTTGAGGACCGGATTTACTTGGAGCCGGTCCCCTCTCCAAAAGGCATTTGTATTATAGATTCTCCCATCAAGAGAGACTTGGTACAATACAATCTTTGTGCTCCTTGTGACCTAGGTGATGCAATGAAGATGGAAATATTCATGCATCACGAGCATAACATAAACTTTGCAAAAAGCATTAACTATTCCAAGGCCTCAAACATCTTCAAAGGTGGAGAGAGCTAGTGGGAAATGAGGGTAGGGAAGAGGAAGAAGATTCATTCATAGGAGAAAGAAATATTTTCTCGCTTATCATTACTCTTCTTGGTTAGAATAGCATAAAAGCATAGTAATGAAGATGAAGGAGATGGCAAGCTTAAGCATTGAAGCATGGCTCTTGGTTGGATTTGCATTCCATAGCCAAGAGTGTTGGTGTAGGTTCTCAACTTCTCAACAAGCTTGGAGAAGGAGATGGAGCTCTTGCACTTTTCACTTCACACAATGAGAGTGTGTGTGTGTGTGTGTGTGGGAGAGTATACCCCCTCTCATGCTTGGTCCACCTCTCTCTCTCTCTCTCTCTCTCTCTCTCTCTCTCTCTCTCTCTCTCTCTCTCTCTCTCTCTCTCTCTCTCTCTCTCTCTCTCTCTCTCTCTCTCTCTCTCGCTCTCTCGTATTATTTAATTATATCATTTGGACATGTGTCCTCTTTTTTCTCTTTGAGAGAAAGAACTTAATTATTTACTTTTATCCATCTAAATTCTCATTGGACCCCTTTAAAACCTATCCAATACTGCTTCTATATATTTCCATGTTATTCTATCATAAGCCTTACCCAAGTCAAGCTGCAGCAAAATGCACTCTTGCTTTGTGAAAGTTGCGTATTTGATACCTACCATTGCTGCCAAGATGTTATCGTATATGGACCTTCCTTTGATGAACCCATGTTGATGGGGAGATATGATCCTTTTAAGTAAGGGGGCTAGTCTAAGGGCTACTGCCTTGGCAACAATTTTGTAGGCCACCATCATCATCGTTATAGGGCGCCAATGTTTCAATTGAGAATAACAAAACTGTTTGGGGATGGGTTTGATAAGACCTCTCTTTAAACTTATCTCCAATGACCCTTCGACAATGGTTTGTTGGCCAAACTTGTGACTGGGGCCTTCGGATCATCCCAAAATTCTCTAAAGAATTCTGTAGTCATCCCATCCCAACCAGGGACTTCTCCTTGCCAAGGGCTTGCAATGCCAGTGAGAATTCATCTTCGGAAAATGCGCCTTACAGGATTTTAGATTCTGACTAGGGAATCTTCTTCTCGACACTCTGAAATAAGGTCCTTCTAGCTTCTTCTACTTCCCGGGATTGGATTTTTGGTCTTCCAATGATTTGGCTAAGATAGTTCAACATCAAACCGGCCATCTCATCTTCGTTATGAACTGCTATCCCTTTCTCATCATAGAGCGTGTAAGGCCCAGGAGCTGCGTAATAGAGATTATCCACCCCACCCCCCATTATATATCCCTTGGCATAGAATCTCCATGTCCGCCTATAGCAGTCGGGGCCGTTGGCCCGAGTCCTACTCGCCTGGGTTTTCCCTTGGCATCACATTACTCCCCCCTTGGAGAAGCATTTTCGTCCTCAAAAAAACAAGTGATAATATCTTCGTAAGAACACTGATGTTTTCTGTATTGGTGTCCCATACGCAGGCCAATTGTCCTGATGATTGATGCTTGGTGCAGTGAGGAGGTTCAACAAAACCAAGAACAACATCTTGATTTTCAACATTGTTGTCCTGTTGCAACCACTTGTATCTAAATGGTAACTCAATTTATAACTCGCGTGAGTACTTTAGAGGAGTAACATAACTAAAAGGTGTCTAAAGACATAACCAATTTTCAGACTTTTTGAAGACCCTAGACAAATGCAAGAAAACCTTGGTGCAACTTTCCATGAAGTTGTGAGCCAGATTTCCAACTCGCGTGAGTATCTTGAAAATCTCATAGCTACTGAGGGACAAAATAGGGAGTGTCCTCATGCCGAACTTCTGAACATGTTGGAACACAATAGAACTACATGTTCACCCCTAATGAAGGTTACATGCCAACATGCTTTGTCAACACACCTACTAAGTCCTTGACTTATGAAACTATTGAATCGATATCCAACCCCACCACAACAGGTGTTCAAAGTTTAAAACCTAAGCAAATTCTAGAATAGAGAGAGAATCGCCCATTCAGAAATCTTTGTGCTAATGTATGCACTTAGCAGATCCTTTAGCAAAGAATACGGATAAGCTGTCCATCCAACGAGGGATGAATAGTAGCAATAAGAGTGAGGCACTTTTCCCCAACCACTTACAGACAGTCTTCCACGACTGACAATAAACTATGGTGCAACCATTGAGTATTCATCCATATACTCAATATGGAATGAAGACAACCAACTAGGTTGATAGCGGTTTGGAGTGGATTAATCTCATAGAGTTTAGACCAACCAACCACCACAGACACCTATACTGAGCCGTTACCTTGTACGGTAGGGTGTAAACTCATAAATCTGCTTCAAAAGTTGCACTTGAAGTGCAAAAATTTGCAGAAACAAAAAAGTCCATGAATTAGCATGCCGCTCCAAATAAATCAGTGTTAAACAGTAGGGGCCATAACACCTAGTGTGCATGCATTTAACACAAACTTATCCAAACCCAATTCCATGACGAGACTTTCCACGGTACATACAGGAAAGCCTGGCAACAAAAGTTGGACCATAACAGAATGTGACACCCCAGTCACACCTAGGTAACAGCCATGAGACATTCTCATGAACGTAGCATACTTGGCTATATGTAGAAATGACCCTCCGTTAAGGTATTTTCACAGCACTTGTAATTGGAACAAGTCTCTACTTAGTACTTGACAATTTCTGGCCACTGAAATTGTTCCTGATACGGGATGCTCCAAATGGTCGAATAAACGGATGCGACGAGCACGAAAGGACTTCGTCGCGACACATCATTAGGAAGTAGGCACCAATGTCAGTCATAGAGACTCATATTCGCCACATGTGGAATATGTCTCAAGTAAGGATGGCAAAGAAAGCAACACCCATCAAGCAGAAATTGTACTTGTGTGTGGAGGGAACTATGAACACTCTGCGACGTGAGTGAGAGGGACCCTCATTATCATTGCTCCATACTCGCTAAACCGAACTCCTTGAGTTCCTAGACTATGTTGTATCCCATGCGATAACATGTGCCAATGAGAGCGGATTTTTTGAGATGGGGCTCAACTCAAGGCTCCCACCAGACAACCTCTCCGTGAGACCCTACACACGCATATTTCTTAGGGGCACCACCCTCTTTTATGGAGAAAGAAGGAAACCAAAACAAACCATATACAACACACACACACACACTCACACCTTCCTTATGTGCTTCAACACAAAATGCCCTTCAACCATTCAACACACACTCCTTAAGAAATCCCTTTGAACACTGCACAAACTCACATGCAAAGATTGACCTTCACCATATTAGTGCTCATATACTTCTAAGAAAAGCAAGCACAAAACCTCAAAACTCAAAACACCATAATGCACAAATACTTGACAACTCCTTTCCTTTCCCAAAAGAAGAGACTACTTACACACATAAGGCGGCATGCATAGAGAGCTCTTCTCCATCTATGCAGCCCCAAGACTTACTTACACACAACATAAGGAGAGAATCCAAGCAAATAGACGCCATCGTGCACAAAAAACTTTCTCAACAAACAAGCAACCCAATGAGCACAAAATATGAGAAGCTGCCAAGATATGCTTACCAATTTTACATGCGTCTAGAGAAAAAGTGTGACGACGACACCCCAATTGCAACAATTTGTTGATCAAACCATGAGATAGATCATTGAACTTGATATCCTTGCTCTCATATAGAATCTAAAATCCTTATTTAGGGATGAGTATGGTAAGAGAAATGTTTGCAAGAGAATGGTAGCAATAGCATATTGATGCTCTCTCTATGGTGCCGCTTATGATAGCGAGCTTAGGAAATGGATAGGGAGACAAGAGGAGAGAGATATTAGGGCTTTCTTAACATTAGAGGAGCTTATTTGCAGCAATGGAGTAGGTGTGTGTATTTTTGTGCTTGCCAAAGGGCCTTTTTATAGCTGTACAAGACCTTGGGTTAGGTTAAACTTGACTAGGGTAGGTAATTAACCATAGTTAGGTTCCCTTTTGACCATTCCTTCAATTATGAAAATAAGGGAATTATTTTCTCATTAAAAATAGCCTTTTAAGGCGTGGAGGCTCCATAAGGGTTGATAATGTATGTGGGCCCCACCATGATGTCCCTCTAGTGGCTCCTGTAGAGTGTTCCCATCCTGTTTGTTGTGTCTCTGGAAGCATCTTGAGCCGACCCCTCCACATGCAAGTGGTTTTTAACTCCCCATTGGTATTTTAGAATTTTGGAGAAGTCAAGAAAACTTTTCACCTTTGTGGTTTACCTGATTGTAACTTTGACCTGCAGTAACAGTGTCCGCAGCACCTTGTTTTCACCATAACTTTCAGCCTGTAACTTAGAATTGGGTGCTGTAAAAGGAAAAGTTGACCTTCTCAAAGTGTTTAAGCTGATTTTGGAGTGTTCCTCAAGTATACCCACGAGCTAAGGCGATCAAGATGCATCCAAAACACCTTTTGAACCAAGTCTCCTTGTAGGGGGCCCTTTAGCATGCATCCAAGGTGTAGCATGCTTTCTTCAAAAGAGAATCCACCTTAAACAAATGAGGTAGGCTCCAATAAAGTTTGATTTATTGGGGATATACATTATATTTAAGATTTGTTGACCAACACAAGTAAATGATCCAAGAGTTGGGTCACCTAGTGGTGGGAAAGGGAAGGCCTACAAGGTTAACCCTACCCTTGAGAGAAGATGGGTAAGATAAGTGCCCATAAATTATTTATTTACAAATTATGGGATGTAGATAGCTATTTAAATTAGTAAAGGTAATTAGTTAAAAGAATATGCAGTAAAGAAACTAGGAGAGTAGAATTAAGTTTACTATTTACATTTAGCATGAAGAGAGAAATATGATGTAAATGCATAAAGATCTAAGAAGGGTAAGGTGTTTGTATGGAAAAAAGCTATTACGGAAAGAGAGAATGAACACTAGGTTAAAACTTTGATAAAAAATATATACATTTGAGTAGAAATGTAGTTCAAATGCAAGGTTACCATTTAACGCTACTCATATTAGCCCTCCCCCTTCATCTAGGATCATTCATGCTCCTAGATGAAACAAAAGAGTTTTTTCCTTTTTCTTTTCTTTCTTTTTTTTCTTATTTTTCTAAAAAAAGGAGGAGTGATATACACTCTTTTACTCCATTAGACCTGCTTTTCATTACCTCAATCCCATAAATTGGAGATAGGAGGGTTGGCTTGGGTATGTTGAGATTCCAAGGCTGGTTCTTCTTTGCACATCAAAGCTTTAAAAATAGGTGGAGCATTTGCCAAGCCGAAGGGAGCCATGCCAATTTGGAGCTTAGACGATGTAGGTATATGACTTCCTATCAACGGATTGATACGTTGAAAGTAGGGCGTTAATCTCCATCCATTGACTCCGGTCTTGTGGAGTTTTCCTGATAAATCTGCTAATCTGTAACTACCATTCCCAAACTTTGTTTTTATCATGAAAGGTCCCTCCCATCTTTGCAAAAACTTTTTGTCAAGTCGAGTATCAAGTCGGTTATTATAGCGAAGAACCAACATACCTTCCTTCAATCCTTTCCCCTTGAGCTTCTTGTTGATTTTGTCCCTTTGGCTTGTGGCTTGGGCAATGTAATAGTCGATGGACTCTTCTCTATCAAGCTCAAGTCGTTGAAGATCTAAAATTCTTTCCTGCAAAGCTTCTTTTGGCCTCTTTGCTCCCCGTGAGAGAATGCGTAGGCTTGCAATCTCCACCTCAATAGGAAGGAGTGCCTCCTGTCCATATACCAAATGAAAAGGAGTGAATTGAGTGGATACCTTGAAAGATGTTCTGTATGCCCATAGAGCTGCGGTCAAATGACGATCCCAGTCGTTTGGTCGATCTGCAATCTGCTTAGAAATGATCTTACATATCATTCCATTCACCTTTTCAACCAACCCATTGCACTGAGGGTAGTAAGGTGTAGAATGCAAATGTTTGACTTTTAACTTTGTCAAAAGATTATCTAGGAGCTCTGCTCTAAACCCTGGACCACGATCTGACAAAATCTCTAATGGTGTGCCGAATCTACTGCATATGTGATCAAAGATAAATTTTGATACCTCCTCGGCTGTAATTCGTGTTGTACTTGCTGCCTCCGCCCATCGTGTCATGTAATCTACTCCCACAATGATGAAGACCTTCCCGGTAGATGTGCGAGGTAAGGGGCCTATTGCATCCACACCCCACTTCTCAAAAGGACCATACGAAATTATTGGAACTCGAGGTTCGTAAGTGAGTCGTCAATTTCCAGCAATCTGACAACCTTTGCATGACTTACACCAATGCTGACATCACGGTGTAGACTTGGCCAAACAAACCCTGCTTGCAAAATCTTCCTGTTTGTAATATCATGAGAAAAATGACCCCCACAGATATCATCATGGCATGAAAAGAGGATTCTCTCTATTTCTTGAACAGAGGGCACCCTTCTTAGCACCAAATCTTTCCCTGTATGATACAGATCATCTCCTATGAGTTGGTAAGGAGTTGCCTTTTTTACCAACCTATGCCTTTGCACTTTATCCAAGTGTTTAGGGCACTCACCAGTTTGGAGGAAAAATATGATGTCCTTCAATTCCTCTTGGCCTTGGTACTTTGGTTCGTAGATCTTCACACCTCCCACCATGATCTAAAGTTTCTCATTGGCGAGATAATCTGATTCCTTGTTGAGGGTTCTCACAACATGTTGTACCGTGTAGCTTCAAAGTTCTTTATCAAAGCCTTCACCTGTCTAAGCCACTCCACTAGAGTAGGGTTCTTGCACTTCCATATCCCTTGGATTTGCCTAATAACTAGTAAGGAATCACCTCTTATTATAAGTCTTTCGATGCCAAGTTTTCTGCATTCTTCAAGCCCCAACTTTAAGGTGACATACTCAGTCTCATTATTAGAATGAACATTTTCCAAGGTGATACCTTTCTTAACAAGAACTTCCCTTTGTGGACTTAGAATAAGAACCCCCCCTGCTGCCTGATCGTGTTGTCATCGGTAAGCTCCATCAAAGCACAAAATGTGTGCATTGTCCATCTCTTCCTCATTATTTTGTGGTGTAGCTTTGTCTCCTGCCTTTGGTGACTCTTTCCTTTCTCTCACTTTGTATATGAGAATGTCTGCAAGACCTGCCCTTGTGCTATCATCCACAAGAAAAGTGTATTCGAACACTTGAAGTTCTAGAACCCATTTGGCTATCCTAGATGAGAGGCTCATGTGTTGCACAACATATGGTAAATTGTTTTCCATGGTGAGAATGACAAATGGTGTAGGTAAGAGATATGATCGGAACTTTCTTACCGCAAACATAATTGTGAATACCACCTTCTCCATATCGGTGTAGCCCTTCTCTGCAGCGGTCATGACTTTGCTTGCAAAGTATACTGGCCTCATGTAGCATGTTTTTGGGTCTTTTTGCATGAGAACTACACCGATGGCCTCCATTCCTACACTTGGCGTGATGTAATATGTATCCTTTGGATTTGGTGGCATTATTGTTGGAAGAGAGTTGAGAATACCCTTTACTTCAGTAAAGCATAATTCGTGTTCCTCTCTCCATTCAAATGTGGGTTTGTTTGCTAGCTTGTGCAAAGGTGCAATAGCTTCTTCTAGAAGGTGAATGAAACGAGACATGTACCTTACTTTGTGGTTGAAAGTCATGAGCTCCTTGGTTGTTGTTGGTGGTTGTAGTGACAAGAGAGCATTTAATTTTGATGGATCCACTTGAATTCCTTGCAAAGAAACCACATGACCTAGCAATACCACTTGTGACTCTGCAATGTGACACTTCTCAGGATTAAGCTGTCCCCCAAATTGATGAAGCCTCCTAAGCCCCTCCTCAACTTTTTGGCAATGAAGTCTTTGGCTACTATAGATACAGAAGTCATCCATAAAAACCCTAATTGACTTTCGTTTAAGATTTCATCTTGGAAAGGAAGAGTAAAATGATCCCTCTTTGTTGCAGCATTGAGCGGTTTGTAGTCAACATAGACCCTCCATTTTTCGTTCTTTTTAGGGGTTACTACAATTGGGGACACCCACTCAGAGTTAGACACAGGGTAAATGAAACCAGCTTTGAGGAGTCGGTTAACCTCTGTCAAAAGTGCCTCTTGTTGTATTTTTCCTAGGCGCCTTAGCTTTTGAGCCACAGGTTTAGTACCTGGTTTTAATTCTATGCCATGCTCTATAACATCCACACCTCTAATTTGTGAGTAATCAGTGATAAACAAATTGGGATACCTCTTGAGCATATCGATGTAGGACCACTTCTCCTCAGGGGTAATATCTTTTGCAAGCATCCTCTCAAAGTCTTCAAAGTGCTTGTGGTCACCTTTGTCATCCTTTGTTTGCTCCTTTGTTGGGTCAACCTCTATTGATGGAGTTTTTGATGTGTTGAAGATGATTCCCATTACCTCCAAAGATGATTCTTCTTCGCTATTGGATGTAGTGGTTGAACTTTCCTCGTCGCTTGAGCCAAAACTCTCTTCACTTTCTTCATCAGCCGTGGTCTCATAGTTGATGTCGAGCTGCTTTCCTTCATGCCAATCGTATACTACATGTTGCCCCTTTTTGAGAATCAATTGTCCTCGTCCCCATTTTTGATCTGCATTCACAGCAATGAGCCAAGGCCTCCCTAGGATGATGGGATAGCCCTCCCCCTTGGCTGGCATAACATACATGTCCACACGTGCATCTATATTACATACAGAAACTTTTACATTCTCGATGATCCCTAGGCACTTCACACTTGCATTGTTGGCCAGCCTAGCTTGACAATTAGAGGATTTAGTGATTTCAAGCCCTAGTCTATTCATGGCTCTTTCCGTGATCACACACATTTGTGCTCCACCATCAACATACACATTGGATACCTTCCTACCCCTTACATAAGCATCTACAATAGGTTCCACATCTTGTTGTGGATTTGAAGTCGATGCCTTTACTGTCACCTTTTCTTTCTTTCTTGGGAGTCTTGTGCTTACAAGTTTGGACCAGTGCTTTCTCACCTTGGGTGATAGATGTAGGAGTTGAGGCCAAGAAATATTGGGCTTTTGAGTTTGCAAATCTTCTAAGATGTTGTAGGGTTCCATATTCTTTCCTAATGGAAAATAGTTGATGCCGATCTCCCTTCGCCTTGACCTTTGCTTCTTGCCTCCTTCCTCCTTCTTTGACTTTTTCTTCCTCTCCTTCCTTGCAGGTTCTGACTCTTCATTCCTTGTGTCTTCATCCTTGTTGTGTGCTCTTGTGCGCTTTTCTGTTGGCATAACATCAAAATGTATAGGACTCACCTCTATCTCCTCTTCCAACTTTATGACGTTTACTCCTCTCTCTTCCTCCACTGGTGGGACACGAGGGATGTTTTCCACTGGAGGTGGTGGTGGTCGACGAAGAATTTGCGGGGCTTGAGCATGCTCTTGCTGCACCATGAGCGGAGGGGGTCTAGGAGGGTATATGTCCCATGGAAGCCTTCGAGGGTGAGGGCAATTATACATGCCATGACCAACTTCGTTGCAATTCTAGCATCTCAACTCTTGTGCTTGACGTCGTTGATTGCGATTCCCTTCTCTTGGTTGTCGTTGTTGGGGTAGGCCCTGCACTAGATTCAAGGTGAGACTCTCTAGTTGTTGAGTTAATCTTTGCAAGATCTCTTGTTGTGATCCTTACCCTATTTGTGAAGTTTGGGCAAGAGATCCCCTAACTTGTGCTCCCATGCTTGGTGAAGAATCCCTCTCAATGACTTCATTTAGGTCCCTTGTTCTATGTGCTTGAAAACTTAACTTCTTGAATTTGACCATGGCCACCTCACGTGCTTCCTCAAATGTTGATGGGAATTTTAACTCTACCTTGGTCTTCAAAATTGGATACAAGCCAACCATGAACCTATCTTTCTTTAGAAAGTTTGGTGCACCACCTTGGTTTTGTAAGGTAGCCTCCCATCTATCCCATAGGTTAAGGAAAACGGCCTCATAAGATGGGTAGTCTTCAAGGAATACCTGTTTATGTTGAAGTAGACACTTCCAAAGACCCTCTGGAGTATCTCCTTGCCCAAATTTGGCAAGAAAAATTGCACGTAGCCTCTCCCAATTGGTTTTGTTTTGAGGTTGCAAGGCCTCGTACCATGCCTTAGCCTCCCCTTTGAGAACGAGTGGAAAAGCACGCAGCTTTACCTCTTCTTGATCTCTCCCAGAGATGAGGTGTGCCATCTCCAAATTATCCAGAAATTCTTGTGCATCCTCACCATTTTTCGAATGAAAGGTAGGAAAAGTGCTTGGCATTTTTACAATACAAGGAGGCTTGTGTACCACAAAGTTTTGACTACGATGAGTGATCACATCAAAATGAAAATATATACATCAAGTGTTAGTTCATAATTTATCATAGGCAAAATAAAAGGGTTGATTGAGGCATTAATTTCATTAAGGCGAGTGGGTCCAAAAATTCTCCTAATGGTTGCTTGAAATCTAAATTTTGTAGCAATTATGATGTGCACAGATTGACGAGCTATGGGTGTAAAAGGAGAAGCAGCTCCAGGTTGGTTCATGTGACAATGTGTTCTCCTTTTTCTTTCTCTTGAAGAAGTTTCCTTTGAGTGGATCGCTGTCTAAGCGCCTCTTGTCCCTACCTCAAAACAAAATAAAAACATGGACATCAAATGAATCATCATAATTAATGAATGGAAGAATGATGGGATTTGGAGATGCCAAGATTTCACCAAGTCTTTCTGCTCCAAACATAAAAACAATGCGTTGTTGGTAAAAATATTTGCGATCTACACAAATGTTAATTCTGATGCGTTATGAAAAATGAAAAGCATATGGTGCAACTATAATGTTCATGAGGAGAATAGAAGGCAATTAGGAAAGTTCCTCAGTGGGGGCACCACTTTTATGAGAGCGGATTTTTTGAGATGGGGCTCAACTCAAGGCTCCCACCAGACAACCACTCCGTGAGACCCTACACACGCATATTTCTTAGGGGCACCACCCTCTTTTATGGAGAAAGAAGGAAACCAAAACAAACCATATACAACACACACACACACACACACACTCACACCTTCCTTATGTGCTTCAACACAAAATGCCCTTCAACCATTCAACACACACTCCTTAAGCAATCCCTTTGAACACTGCACAAACTCACATGCAAAGATTGACCTTCACCATATTAGTGCTCATATACTTCTAAGAAAAGCAAGCACAAAACCTCAAAACTCAAAACACCATAATGCACAAATACTTGACAACTCCTTTCCTTTCCCAAAAGAAGAGACTACTTACACACATAAGGCGGCATGCATAGAGAGCTCTTCTCCATCTATGCAGCCCCAAGACCTACTTACACACAACATAAGGAGAGAAGCCAAGAAAATAGACACCATGGTGCACAAAAAACTTTCTCAACAAACAAGCAACCCAATGAGCACAAAATATGAGAAGCTGCCAAGATATGCTTACCAATTTTACATGCGTCTAGAGCAAAAGTGTGATGACGACACCCCAATTGCAACAATTTGTTGATCAAACCATGAGATAGATCATTGAACTTGATATCCTTGCTCTCATATAGAATCTACAATCCTTATTTAGGGATGAGTATGGTAAGAGAAACGTTTGCAAGAGAATGGTAGCAATAGCATATTGATGCTCTCTCTGTGGTGCCGCTTATGATAGCGAGCTTAGGAAATGGATAGGGAGACAAGAGGAGAGAGAGATTATGGATTCCCTAACCTTAGAGGAGCTTATTTGCAGCAATGGAGTAGGTGTGTGTATTTTTGTGCTTGCCAAAGGGCCTTTTTATAGTTGTACAAGACCTTGGGTTAGGTTAAACTTGACTAGGCTAGGTAATTAACCATAGTTAGGTTCCCTTTTGACCATTCCTTCAATTATGAAAATAAGGGAATTATTTTTTCATTAAAAATAGCCTTTTAAGTCGTGGAGGCTCCATAAGGGTTGATAATGTATGTGGGCCCCACCATGATGTCCCTCCAGTGGCTCCTGTAGAGTGTCCCCATCCTGTTTGTTGTGTCTCTGGAAGCATCTTGAGCCGACCCCTCCACATGCAAGTGGTTTTTAACTCCCCATTGGTATTTTAGAATGTTGGAGAAGTCAAGAAAACTTTTCACCTTTGTGGTTTACCTGATTGGAACTTTGACCTGCAGTACAGTGTCCGCAGCACCTTGTTTTCACCATAACTTCCAGCCCTGTAACTCAGAATTGGGTGCTGTAAAAGGAAAAGTTGACCTTCTCAAAGTGTTTAAGCTGATTTTGGAGTGTTCCTCAAGTATACCCATGAGCTAAGGCGTTCAAGATGCATCCAAAACACCTTTTGAACCAAGTCTCCTTGTAGGGGGCCCTTTAGCATGCATCCAAGGTGTAGCATGCTTTTTTCAAAAGAGAATCCACCTTAAACAAATGAGGTAGGCTCCAATAAAGTTTGATTTATTGGGGATATACATTATATTTAAGATTTGTTGACCAACACAAATAAATGATCCAAGAGTTGGGTCACCTAGTGGTGGGGAAGGGAAGGCCTACAAGGTTAACCCTACCCTTGAGAGAAGATGGGTAAGATAAGTGCCCATAAATTATTTATTTACAAATTATAGGATGTAGATAGATATTTAAATTAGTAAAGGTAATTAGTTAAAAGAATATGCAGTAAAAAAACTAGGAGAGTAGAATTAAGTTTACTATTTACATTTAGCATGAAGAGAGAAATATGATGTAAATGCATAAAGATCTAAGAAGGGTAAGGTGTTTGTATGGAAAAAGGCTATTACGGAAAGAGACAATGAGCACTAGGTTAAAACTTTGATAAAAAATATATACATTTGAGTAGAAATGTAGTTCAAATGCAAGGTTACCATTTAACGCTAGTCACCAAATAGAACCATACCATGTACGTCTGTACCTGTTTCAACAAGAATCAGACCCATCATAGTATCTTGAGGAACAGGGAAGAGAGAAAATAACACTATTTTCTCAAAATGATGTGCCCTTACATGATGTTGTCATGTGGCTAAAGAGCAAGCTAGATGAAATCCGTCTAGATTATGCATTCCTAGGAAGTAAACTATCAAACTGGACCAAAAACATATCCCTACACTGAGGTAAATAATACCGTATACTTACCCAAATGGCCAGTGCATCTTTCCACCTGAAAAGATACAGTACCAAAATTTCTCTGACCTGTGAAACACTAAAAGAGAAATTAGTGAATATAAAGAAATTTAAATTGGTAACCCTAGGTGGTGCCTCGGTAATCCGAACCCTAGGGTATATCCTGCCAATCCAACTCCCTTAGTGAAAGTTTGGAAAGATCTTACCGACTACCCCTTGGCAGATTTTGCATTCCTTTTCATGAAGGCACCATTGTCAAGAGGTCAACAAATGACCATCTTTACATAGAGAGTGCTTTGTAAATCATGATAGGGTCATACCTGTCATGGATGCTTAAGAGTCAGTCGCTGCCTGGATCATCACCTATGTCATCGCCTACATCATCGCTAGAAGGCTCTAGAAGAATCTAGAAGGATCTAGAAGATTCTAAAAGTATCAAGGAGATTCTAGAAGTTTCTATAAGCATGGACAAGATTCCGGAAGAATCTAGAAGTTTCTGGAAATCTCTAGAAACTTGAAGAAGGATCTAGAAGGTTCTAGAAGAACTAGACGGATCAAGAAGTTTCTAGAAGATTGGAGAAGATTTCGAAAGAATCTAGAAGTTTATGGAAAGCTCTAGAAAGTTGAAGAAGGATCCAGAAGGTTCTAGAAGAACTAGAAGGATCAAGAAGGTTCTAGAAGATTCTAACCTCCTCAAGAAGAACCTAGAAAGTCCTAACCCCCTCAAGTAACCTCCTCAAGCACTAGTATAAATAGGGGTCTTGGGCCACAAGCCCCTCAGTCTTGCCAACACCAATTGTGAGGCTCCTATGAGGAAATCCCTCTTCTATTCTTATATTCAAGTCTTGTCCATGCAATCAAGCCTTGTCTTGAACGCAAGTCTTGTATCTAGCTCTCTTAATAAAGTATTAAGTCTTATAATCAATACTAAGCTTATCATCAAGTCCAAGTTCTTGTACATTGTGAGCACCTCCTCTTGCTCTCTTCTAGCTCTATACGTGCTCATAACAGTTTGGCAAGACTACCATCTCTTAATCTTCTCAAGCCATCATGGAGCCAACGATGGAAGGTATCATCAATGCATTGCAAAGCATCCAAGCTCAGTTACAATAACTTCGCGAGATTAACGCTCAATTTCAAGTAGGGTAACCCCTAATCTTGGGACCGACGTTGCAAAATCTTCAATGTCAAAGTCAAGAGCTTCAAGAGACAAGCACACATCAAGCACAAGCTGCAAGATCTAGCTATTCTCAACAACATAAGAAGGAGCCGAAGGTCAGCATGCCTGAAAAATTTGATGGGACTAGATCAAAGTTAGAGGTTTTCTCCAACAAGTGTGTCTCTTCATTCGAATGCAACGAGAGTGTTATCCAGATGATGCCTCTCAAGTAGGCCTTATTGGGACCCTCCTCTCAGGTACGGCTCTCTCTTGGTTTGCTCCCTTACTTGAAAAATAATCTCCTCTTCTTCATGACTTTGAAGCTTTTGTGCGGGAGTTCTCTACAATTTTTGGGGATACTGATAGAGAAAGGGTGCTGAAACCAAACTTAGAAATGTCCGCCAAGGATCAAGACATGCATCCGTCTATGCATCCGAATCTCAACAGCTCACTTGTGATCTGACTTGGCATGAGGAATATTTCAGTAGCCAATTTCGGTGGGGATTAAAGGATGACGTAAAAGATCTTTTATTGACTATGCCAAAGGTTCACACACTAAGCGAGTTCATCTCTCAAGCAATAGAATGTGATAATCAACTATTTGAGAGGAGACAAGAGAGGCGTATTGGGGCACCATTGCGACCCCAAACAGAAGTCACACATAATGGCTACACACCTCAGCAGGTCCATGAATCAAGCATTGAGCCCATGCAAATTGATTCAGCACGGTTTCAGCCTCTCTCAGCCCAGGAGAAGCAAAGGCGACGCACTAATGGCTTATGTATGTATTGTGCAGAGTAGGGGCACATAGTTCAACAGTGTCCAAGGAAGAGAAGGATGAAGGTTCATGGTGCAATGGCCTCAACGTGTTCGAAACATATGGACGTCAATCCCAATCGAGACCGAACGGTTGGACAAAAGACAAGAAAAAAAAGGTCTCTTTCTTCTCGATGATTCCACTTCATGCTACCAGTCGGATCCATATGCCGGGTAGGCACATGGATTGTGAAGCATTACTAGATTCAGGCACAACGGCGTGCTTCATGGACAAAGAATTTGCAAAAGAACAAGGCGTACCACTTGTGGAGAAGTCTAATCCAGCAACTGTAGAAGTCATTGGTGGTCGTCCCCTCGCTTCAGGGGATGTCAGGTATGAAACTCGCCCCATAGAAGTAACATTGCAAGAGCATGTTTCAAGAATAGAGTTCAATATTATACAAAGCCCAAGCAGTCCAATTGCTATTGGGCTACTGTGGCTTGAATTACATAATCCTGACATCGATTGGAGGGCTCGGAGAATTGAACCACGAAAAGCCCAAAAGAAGAAGGGAAGGCATAATAAGCCTATATATCTTGGAGCCAAGGTCTTCATGCGTGCAGCCAAAAAGTATCCAACTTTCCCGATATTTGCAACACCAACCGACACGTCGACAACAAAAATCATGGAGGCATTGCCACGTCAATATCAAGATTACAATGATGTTTTTGAAAAGAAGAATGCAGACCTCTTACTAGAGCATCGACCCTATGATTGTGCTATAGAGCTTCAGGAGGGAACCCAACCCCCTTTTGGCCCAATATACAAGTTATCTCAAGATGAATTGGTAGAATTACGGAAAAATATTGATGAGAATCTTGCTAAGGGGTTCATAAGGCATTCAAAGTCCCTAGCAGGAGCTCCAATACTCTTTGTAAAAAAGAAGGACAGAACTCTCGGGATGTGCGTGGATTATAGGGGCCTAAACAAGATCACCGTCAAGAATCGCTATCCCCTTCCCTTGATCCCAGAGCTTCTTGAGCGCCTTGGCAAGGCAAGAATATTTACAAAAATAGATCTTCGTGGTGCTTACAACCTAGTCAAAATCAAAGAAGGTGATGAATGGAAGACAGCCTTTTGGACAACGTATGGACACTTTGAATATAGCGTCATGCCATTTGGTCTCACAAATGCCCCAGCTGTTTTTCAACATTTAATGAACGATATCTTTCGAGAGTATTTGGATTATTTTGTGGTAATATATTTGGATGATATCTAGATATTTTCCAAGGATCAAGAAGAGCATGAGCACCATGTACGATTAGTGCTTGAAAAGCTTCGTGCATCAGGGTTATATGCAAAGTTGGAGAAGTGCTCTTTTCATCAATCTAAGATGGAATTTCTTGGTTATGTAATTTCTGAAAAGGGAATCTCCATGGATCCAAAGAAGGTTCAAACCATCCTTGATTGGGAGGCACCCACCTCGGTAAGAGATGTTCAATGTTTCCTCGGATTTGCAAATTTTTATTGTATCTGTATACAGGGATACCCCAAGGTGTTTATAGCACTCACAAGGTTGATAGGCCATAATAAGTTTGTCTGGGACTCAGAGGGCCGCAAAAGCATTTTAGACTCTCAAGCAAGCTTTTACAATTGCACCCATTCTAATTCATGCAGATCCTACAAAGCCTTTCATCCTAGAAACAGACACTTCAGATTTTGCCCTTAGCGCCATTCTATCCCAAGTAGGAGAGGATGGTCGAGTACATCTAGTGGCTTTTCATTCCCGCAAGTTCTCAGCTGCAGAAATCAATTACGAAATCCATGACAAAGAGCTCTTAGCAATCATCGACTCGTCCAACACTTGGCGTCACCTACTTGAAGGAGCTCCTCATAAAATCATTGTCTATACAGATCACAAGAATTTGGAATAAATACTTCATGACATCCCGCGTCTTGAATCGTCGCCAAGCCAGGTGGAGTAGTATCCTATCAAGGTTTGATTTTATTATCTCTTATAGACCTGGTGTCAACAAGCTAAGCCAGATGCCTTATCAAGAAGATCCTACCTTGCACCTAGAGAAGGCGATGCAGCATTTGATCAACAAGAGTCGGTGATTTTGAAACCTGAGCAGCTTAAGCTTAACACCACCATGATCCAAGCTCCTGAAGATTCTATTTTTCTTTCTAAGGTGAAGACGCAAATTGCCAAAGACCCACTTGCTCAGAATATTAGACAACAACTACAAAGACAAGAGGCTAATGAGGACTTTCAAGAAATTGATGGACTAATTTACTATAAGGGTCTTCTCTATATTCCACCATGACCAACACGCTTGGAGGTACTTCAGCAACAACGGCATGATCTTCCATCAGTAGGGCATTTTGGGGTTAATAAGACAATTGTGCTTCCCTCCCATGACTTTTGGTGGCCTTAAATGTGGGCTTGTCAAGGAGTATGTAGGCACTTGTGACACTTGCAATAGATCAAAGGCCCCTCATCATCATCCTCATGGGTTACTCCATCCCTTGCCCATTTCAACCAAACCATGGTCATCCATCTCCATGGATTTGATTGTAAAGCTACCCTTGTCACAAGAATTTGACTCCATTTTAGTAGTTGTGGATCGGTTTACAGAAATGGCACACTTCATTCCAACCACTAAAACCATCACCAGCAAAGGTACGGCCAAACTCTTTCTACAGCATATCTATCGTTATCACGGATTACCGGATGACATAGTTTCGGATACAGGCCCACAATTCATCTCTAGCTTTTGGAAAAGCTTATTCAAGCTACTCGGAGTACAAATCAACCTCTCCTCATCTAATTACCCACAAAGTGATGAACAAACAGATAGAGTAAATCAAGTTTTGGAACAGTATCTCCGTTGTACTATCAATTATCACCAGGATAATTGGGTCGAGCTCCTAGCGCTAGCAAAATTCTCTTATAATAACAGTTTTCATTCCTCCACCTGTCACACTCCATTCTTTACTAATTATGGACAACATCCCAAACACGATATCCACAGACACTATCAAGAATCCAGCTGCTATTCATCTTACACAACAATTATCTACAATTCACAAAGAACTTACAATTCATATCAAAGAATCTCAATCCAAGTATAAGGAAAGTGCAGATCTCCGTCGCATGCAGCATCCAAAATACAAAGAAGGGGATAAAGTGTGGCTCCTCCGACATGATTTGCGTTCATCTCATCCCTGTCAAAAGCTTGATTATTGAAGGCTTGGCCCGTTTAAAATTATCTGTCAAGTCAATCTAGTCACCTATCGACTCCGATTGCCCTCATCCATGAAAATCCATCCGGTCTTTCATGTCTCAGACCTAGAACCTTGTCACACATCTAAGATCCCAGGAAGATCCCTACAACCACTTCCTCCAGTTGAGATTCGAGGACATGACGAATATGAGGTCGAGAAAGTCCTAGATTCTCGAGTTTCGCATGGAAAGTTACAGTACTTGGTGCATTGGAAAGGCTATGATGTTAGTGAACGAACCTGGGAACCATCACACAATCTATAACATGCATGTCTCAAAGTCCAAGAGTTCCATCAACATCCATGGAAGCCCAACTCAAGGAACACCACTGCTCCTCGTGGAACTCGTCGCTAGAGGAGGGGGTAATGTCATGGATGCTTAAGAGTCAGTCGCTACTTGCTTCATCGCCTATGTCATCGCCTACATCATTGCTAGAAGGCTCTAGAAGAATCTAGAAGGATCTAGAAGATTCTAAAAGTATCAAGGAGATTCTAGAAGTTTCTAGAAGCATGGAGAAGATTCTTGAAGAATCTAGAAGTTTTTGGAAAGCTCTAGAAAGTTGAAGAAGGATCTAGAAGGTTCTAGAAGAACTAGAAGGATCAGAAGTTTCTAGAAGATTGGAGAAGATTTCGAAAGAATCTAGAAGTTTCTGGAAACCTCTAGAAATTTGAAGAAGGATCCAGAAGGTTCTAGAAGAACTAGAAGGATCAAGAAGGTTCTAGAAGATTCTAACCTCCTCAAGAAGAACCTAGAAATTCCTAACCTCCTCAAGTAACCTCCTCAAGCACTACTATAAATAGGGGTCTTGGGCCACAAGCCCCTCAGTCTTTCCAACACCAGTTGTGAGGCTCCTATGAGTAAATCCCTCTTCTATTCTTATATTCAAGTCTTGTCCATGCAATCAAGCCTTGTCTTGAATTCAAGTCATGTAATCCAAGTCTTGTATCTAACTCTCTTAATAAAGTATTAAGTCTTATAATCAATACTAAGCTTATAATCAAGTCCAACTTCTTGTACATTGTGAGCGCCTCCTCTTGCTCTCTTCTAGCTCTATACGCGCTCATAACAATACCCCTGAAAATTGTGCTGCTAGGGACACACCTAGTGTGCCTAGAAATGAGAGATCCTTGAAATTTGATTCACAGTTGGATCTGTGGTAGACGTAAAAGTCTATACCCTTGGGTTTTTGTAGACATCCGTGCTATGTGAAACACTTACCGCAGCCATGCATCATGGTAGATATAAGTTTGGACGAGTTTAAGATCATCAAAAACTCAACTTGATTGTTGCACTAAAAGGGTGTAGTACAACAACAACACCCGAACCATCATTAATGGCAAGACTCTTGCTTGTCTATTAGAGGCGATTGGAACTCAACTGTGGCGATTGCGTTGATCTGAAGAGCAATTTTTGATGGATTAGAGGTAGATGGCTTCTAGCCATTCCAAATTAGATGGTTCATAACCTTACAAACAGATGGCTCTTAGCTCTACAAGAAGAGATAAATCGTAGCCCGTCTAAAATAAATGTCTCTTAGCCCTTCCGATTACAATATCGACTAATTTCACTATTCCTTCAGATAAGAGAATGTGTGGCTAAGGAAAATCCAGTAGGCTACTGTGATGTGTGAAGGAGTACGAGCGGAAGTGCGACGCGAGAGAGAGTGCGAGAAGAAGAGCACAACAATATGGTGAACTCGCTCTACTGTAATGTGTAGAGCATAGTGAGTTCTTATTAGGTTTTTACAAAAGAATATGTGTACATACCTGGCGGCCCGCCCACTTACCTGGGCGACCACATTGGGCTTTATACCCCAACAACCTCCCACTTAAAGTCCAATGTGGTACTTTAAGTGTGAGAGAAGCTACTATACAAGCTAATATACAAGAGATGTAGAGAAGTGATGTACTACCCTACACCTAACTGCTTGCAAAAATGCGCAAAGCTCTCTGAGGGAAGTCCTTTTGTAAGTAGATTTGCAGGATTTTCTGTGGTGTGAACTTTGACAAGCTGAAGTTGCTTATCCTCGAGCATTTCCCTGATGAAATGATACTTCACATCCACATGCTTTGTCTTTGAGTGATAAACTGGATTGCGAGCCAATTGTATAGCACTTTGACTATCACAATATAACACAAGCATCTCTTCTTTGATTCCCAAATATGTTACTAGTCAATTAAGCCAAATTGATTCTTTGCATGCCTCTGATGCTGCAACATATTCAGCCTCTGTAGTAGACTGAGTAACACAATCTTGTAATCTAGAACGCCATGATACTACTCCACCAGCCAATGTAAAGACATACCCTGACGTAGACCTTCGGTTGTCTAAGTCACCTGCATAATCTGAGTCTATAAAACCCTTTACACTTAGCTCCTGGCTCCCATAGCATATACGCATACTCTTTGTAGCTTTCAGGTATCTCAATATTCCTTTCACTGCCTCCCAATGTTTCTTGCCTGGGTTTGACATGTATCGACTTACTACTCCCACTGCAAATGCAATGTTTGGGCGAGTAGCAATCATTGCATACATCAAACTACCCACTGCAGACGCATATGGAATCTTATCCATTTCAGCCTGTTCTTCCTCAAACACAGGACAATCTTGTTTGCTAAGTTTCACATATGGTGGCAATGGAACACTCAATGCCTTTCCCTTCTCCATATTGAAACGTTGCAAAACCTTGTCAATATACTCTGTTTGAGATAACCAAATCAACTTCTTTGATCTGTCTCTCTCAATGCGCATACCAAGTATATGACTTGCCTCACCCATGTCTTTCATGTCAAACGATTTTGCCATCTTTGACTTCAAAGCTGAAATTTCTTCCAAGTGCTTGCCAGCAATCAACATGTCATCCACATACAAAATAAGGATCAGCCAACTGCCATCCTTAGCCTTCTTTATATATAGACAGTGATCGAACTCACTACGTTTGTAGCCTTGAGAAAGCATAAACTTGTGGAATTTATGGTACCATGCCCTTGGTGATTGTTTTAAGCCATAAAGACTCTTTAACAACTGGCATACCCAATCTTCCTTGCCTAGAAAGTCCTAACCCCCTCAAGTAACCTCCTCAAGCACTAGTATAAATAGGGGTCTTGGGCCACAAGCCCCTCAATCTTTCCAACACCAATTGTGAGGCTCCTATGAGGAAATCCCTCTTCTATTCTTATATTCAAGTCTTGTCCATGCAATCAAGCCTTGTCTTGAACGCAAGTCTTGTATCTAGCTCTCTTAATAAAGTATTAAGTCTTATAATCAATACTAAGCTTATCATCAAGTCCAAGTTCTTGTACATTGTGAGCACCTCCTCTTGCTCTCTTCTAGCTCTCTACGTGCTCATAACAGTTTGGCAAGACTACCATCTCTTAATCTTCTCAAGCCATCATGGAGCCAACGATGGAAGGTGTCATCAATGCATTGCAAAGCATCCAAGCTCAGTTACAATAACTTCGCGAGATTAACGCTCAACTTCAAGCAGGGAAACCCCTAATGTTGGGACCGACAATGCAAAATCTTCAATGTCAAATTCAAGAGCTTCAAGAGACAAGCACACATCAAGCACAAGCTGCAAGATCTAGCTATTCTCAACAACATAAGAAGGACCCGAAGGTCAGCATGCCTGAAAAAGTTGATGGGACTAGATCAAAGTTAGAGGTTTTCTCCAACAAGTGTGTCTCTTCATTCAAATGCAACGAGAGTGTTATCCAGATGATGCCTCTCAAGTAGGCCTTATTGGGACCCTCCTCTCAGGTACGGCTCTCTCTTGGTTTGCTCCCTTACTTGAAAAATAATCTCCTCTTCTTCATGACTTTGAAGCTTTTGTGCGGGAGTTCTCTACAATTTTTGGGGATACTGATAGAGAAAGGGTGCTGAAACCAAACTTAGAAATGTCCGCCAAGGATCAAGACATGCATCCGTCTATGCATTCGAATCTCAACAGCTCACTTGTGAGCTGACTTGGCATGAGGAATATTTCAGTAGCCAATTTCGGTGGGGATTAAAGGATGATGTAAAAGATCTTTTATTGACTATGCCAAAGGTTCACACACTAAGCGAGTTCATCTCTCAAGCAATAGAATGTGATAATCAACTATTTGAGAGGAGACAAGAGAGGCGTATTGGGGCACCATTGCGACCCCAACCAGAATTCCCACATAATGGCTACACACCTCAGCAGGGCCATGAATCAAGCATTGAGCCCATGCAAATTGATTCAGCACGGTTTCAACCTCTCTCAGCCCAGGAGAAGCAAAGGCGACGCACTAATGGCTTATGTATGTATTGTGGAGAGCAGGGGCACATAGTTCAACAGTGTCCAAGGAAGAGAAGGATGAAGGTTCATGGTGCAATGGCCTCAACGTGCTCGAAAAATATGGACGTCAACCCCAATAGAGACCGAACGGTTGGACAAAAGACAAGAAAAAAAAGGTCTCTTTCTTCCCGATGATTCCACTTCATGCTACCAGTCAGATCCATATGCTGGGTAGGCACATGGATTGTGAAGCATTACTAGATTCAGGCACAACGGCGTGCTTCATGGACAAAGAATTTTCAAAAGAACAAGGCATACCACTTGTGGAGAAGTCTAATCCAGCAACTGTAAAAGTCATTGGTGGTCGTCCCCTCGCTTCAGGGGATGCTAGGTATGAAACTCGCCCCATAGAAGTAGCATTGCAGGAGCATGTTTCAAGAATAGCGTTCAATATTATACAAAGCCCAAGCAGTCCAATTGTTATTGGGCTACTGTGGCTTGAATTACATAATCCTGACATCAATTGGAGGGCTCGGAGAATTGAACCACAAAAAGCCCAAAAGAAGAAGGGAAGGCATAATAAGCCTATATATCTTGGAGCCAAGGTCTTCATGCGTGCAGCCAAAAAGTATCCAACTTTCCCGATATTTGCAACACCAACCGACACGTCGAAAACAAAAATCATGGAGGCATTGCCACGTCAATATCAAGATTACAATGATGTTTTTGAAAAGAATAATGCAGACCTCTTACCGGAGCATCGACCCTATGATTGTGCTATAGAGCTTCAGGAGGGAACCCAACCCCCTTTTGGCCCAATATACAAGTTATCTCAAGATGAATTGGTAGAATTACGGAAAAATATTGATGAGAATCTTGCTAAGGGGTTCATACGGCATTCAAAGTCCCTAGCAGGAGCTCCAATACTCTTTGTAAAAAAGAAGGACGGAACTCTCGGGATGTACGTGGATTATAGGGGCCTAAACAAGATCACCGTCAAGAATCGCTATCCCCTTCCCTTGATCCCAGAGCTTCTTGAGCGCCTTGGCAAGGCAAGAATATTTACAAAAATAGATCTTCGTGGTGCTTACAACCTAGTCAAAATCAAAGAAGGTGATGAATGGAAGACAGCCTTTTGGACAACGTATGGACACTTTGAATATAGCGTCATGCCATTTGGTCTCACAAATGCCCCAGCTGTTTTTCAACATTTAATGAACGATATCTTTCGGGAGTATTTGGATTATTTTGTGGTAATATATTTGGATGATATCTAGATATTTTCCAAGGATCAAGAAGAGCATGAGCACCATGTACGATTAGTGCTTGAAAAGCTTCGTGCATCAGGGTTATATGCAAAGTTGGAGAAGTGCTCTTTTCATCAATCTAAGATGGAATTTCTTGGTTATGTAATTTCTGAAAAGGGAATCTCCATGGATCCAAAGAAGGTTCAAACCATCCTTGATTGGGAGGCACCCACCTCGGTAAGAGATGTTCAATGTTTCCTCGGATTTGCAAATTTTTATTGTATCTTTATACAGGGATACCCCAAGGTGTTTATAGCACTCACAAGGTTGATAGGCCATAATAAGTTTGTCTGGGACTCAGAGGGCCGCAAAAGCATTTTAGACTCTCAAGCAAGCTTTTACAATTGCACCCATTCTAATTCATGCAGATCTACAAAGCCTTTCATCCTAGAAACAGACACTTCAGATTTTGCCCTTAGCGCCATTCTATCCCAAGTAGGAGAGGATGGTCGAGTACATCTAGTGGCTTTTCATTCCCGCAAGTTCTCAGCTGCAGAAATCAATTACGAAATCCATGACAAAGAGCTCTTAGCAATCATCGACTCGTCCAACACTTGGCGTCACCTACTTGAAGGAGCTCCTCATAAAATCATTGTCTATACAGATCACAAGAATTTGGAATAAATACTTCATGACATCCCGCGTCTTGAATCGTCGCCAAGCCAGGTGGAGTAGTATCCTATCAAGGTTTGATTTTATTATCTCTTATAGACCTGGTGTCAACAAGCTAAGCCAGATGCCTTATCAAGAAGATCCTACCTTGCACCTAGAGAAGGCGATGCAGCATTTGATCAACAAGAGTCGGTGATTTTGAAACCTGAGCAGCTTAAGCTTAACACCACCATGATCCAAGCTCCTGAAGATTCTATTTTTCTTTCTAAGGTGAAGACGCAAATTGCCAAAGACCCACTTGCTCAGAATATTAGACAACAACTACAAAGACAAGAGGCTAATGAGGACTTTCAAGAAATTGATGGACTAATTTACTATAAGGGTCTTCTCTATATTCCACCATGACCAACACGCTTGGAGGTACTTCAGCAACAACGGCATGATCTTCCATCAGTAGGGCATTTTGGGTTAATAAGACAATTGTGCTTCCCTCCCATGACTTTTGGTGGCCTTAAATGTGGGCTTGTCAAGGAGTATGTAGGCACTTGTGACACTTGCAATAGATCAAAGGCCCCTCATCATCATCATGTTACATCCATCCCATTGGTTACTCCATCCCTTGCCCATTTCAACCAACCATGGTCATCCATCTCCATGGATTTGATTGTAAAGCTACCCTTGTCACAAGAATTTGACTCCATTTTAGTAGTTGTGGATCGGTTTACAAAAATGGCACACTTCATTCCAACCACTAAAACCATCACCAGCGAAGGTACGGCCAAACTCTTTCTACAGCATATCTATCGTTATCACGGATTACCGGATGACATAGTTTCGGATACAGGCCCACAATTCATCTCTAGCTTTTGGAAAAGCTTATTCAAGCTACTCGGAGTACAAATCAACCTCTCCTCATCCAATTACCCACAAAGTGATGGACAAACAGATAGAGTAAATCAAGTTTTGGAACAGTATCTCCGTTGTACTATCAATTATCACCAGGATAATTGGGTCGAGCTCCTAGCGCTAGCAAAATTCTCCTATAATAACAGTTTTCATTCCTCCACCTGTCACACTCCATTCTTTACTAATTATGGACAACATCCCAAACACGATATCCACAGACACTATCAAGAATCCAGCTGCTATTCATCTTACACAACAATTATCTACAATTCACAAAGAACTTACAATTCATATCAAAGAATCTCAATCCAAGTATAAGGAAAGTGCAGATCTCCGTCGCATGCAGCATCCAAAATACAAAGAAGGGGATAAAGTGTGGCTCCTCCGACATGATTTGCGTTCATCTCATCCCTGTCAAAAGCTTGATTATTGAAGGCTTGGCCCGTTTAAAATTATCTGTCAAGTCAATCTAGTCACCTATCGACTCCGATTGCCCTCATCCATGAAAATCCATCCGGTCTTTCATGTCGCGGACCTAGAACCTTGTCACACATCTAAGATCCCAGGAAGATCCCTACAACCACCTCCTCCAGTTGAGATTCAAGGACATGACGAATATGAGGTCGAGAAAGTCCTAGATTCTCGAGTTTCGCATGGAAAGTTACAGTACTTGGTGCATTGGAAAGGCTATGATGTTAGTGAACGAACCTGGGAACCATCACACAATCTACAACATGCATCTCTCAAAGTCCAAGAGTTCCATCAACATCCATGGAAGCCCAACTCAAGGAACACCACTGCTCCTCGTGGAACTCGTCGCTAGAGGAGGGGGTAATGTCATGGATGCTTAAGAGTCAGTCGCTACTTGCTTCATCGCCTATGTCATCGCCTACATCATTGCTAGAAGGCTCTAGAAGAATCTAGAAGGATCTAGAAGATTCTAAAAGTATCAAATGGCTACACACCTCAGCAGGGCCATGAATCAAGCATTGAGCCCATGCAAATTGATTCAGCACGGTTTCAACCTCTCTCAGCCCAGGAGAAGCAAAGGCGACGCACTAATGGCTTATGTATGTATTGTGGAGAGCAGGGGCACATAGTTCAACAGTGTCCAAGGAAGAGAAGGATGAAGGTTCATGGTGCAATGGCCTCAACGTGCTCGAAAAATATGGACGTCAACCCCAATAGAGACCGAACGGTTGGACAAAAGACAAGAAAAAAAAGGTCTCTTTCTTCCCGATGATTCCACTTCATGCTACCAGTCAGATCCATATGCTGGGTAGGCACATGGATTGTGAAGCATTACTAGATTCAGGCACAACGGCGTGCTTCATGGACAAAGAATTTTCAAAAGAACAAGGCATACCACTTGTGGAGAAGTCTAATCCAGCAACTGTAAAAGTCATTGGTGGTCGTCCCCTCGCTTCAGGGGATGCTAGGTATGAAACTCGCCCCATAGAAGTAGCATTGCAGGAGCATGTTTCAAGAATAGCGTTCAATATTATACAAAGCCCAAGCAGTCCAATTGTTATTGGGCTACTGTGGCTTGAATTACATAATCCTGACATCAATTGGAGGGCTCGGAGAATTGAACCACAAAAAGCCCAAAAGAAGAAGGGAAGGCATAATAAGCCTATATATCTTGGAGCCAAGGTCTTCATGCGTGCAGCCAAAAAGTATCCAACTTTCCCGATATTTGCAACACCAACCGACACGTCGAAAACAAAAATCATGGAGGCATTGCCACGTCAATATCAAGATTACAATGATGTTTTTGAAAAGAATAATGCAGACCTCTTACCGGAGCATCGACCCTATGATTGTGCTATAGAGCTTCAGGAGGGAACCCAACCCCCTTTTGGCCCAATATACAAGTTATCTCAAGATGAATTGGTAGAATTACGGAAAAATATTGATGAGAATCTTGCTAAGGGGTTCATACGGCATTCAAAGTCCCTAGCAGGAGCTCCAATACTCTTTGTAAAAAAGAAGGACGGAACTCTCGGGATGTACGTGGATTATAGGGGCCTAAACAAGATCACCGTCAAGAATCGCTATCCCCTTCCCTTGATCCCAGAGCTTCTTGAGCGCCTTGGCAAGGCAAGAATATTTACAAAAATAGATCTTCGTGGTGCTTACAACCTAGTCAAAATCAAAGAACGTGATGAATGGAAGACAGCCTTTTGGACAACGTATGGACACTTTGAATATACCGTCATGCCATTTGGTCTCACAAATGCCCCAGCTGTTTTTCAACATTTAATGAACGATATCTTTCGGGAGTATTTGGATTATTTTGTGGTAATATATTTGGATGATATCTAGATATTTTCCAAGGATCAAGAAGAGCATGAGCACCATGTACGATTAGTGCTTGAAAAGCTTCGTGCATCAGGGTTATATGCAAAGTTGGAGAAGTGCTCTTTTCATCAATCTAAGATGGAATTTCTTGGTTATGTAATTTCTGAAAAGGGAATCTCCATGGATCCAAAGAAGGTTCAAACCATCCTTGATTGGGAGACACCCACCTCGGTAAGAGATGTTCAATGTTTCCTCGGATTTGCAAATTTTTATTGTATCTTTATACAGGGATACCCCAAGGTGTTTATAGCACTCACAAGGTTGATAGGCCATAATAAGTTTGTCTGGGACTCAGAGGGCCGCAAAAGCATTTTAGACTCTCAAGCAAGCTTTTACAATTGCACCCATTCTAATTCATGCAGATCCTATAAAGCCTTTCATCCTAGAAACAGACACTTCAGATTTTGCCCTTAGCGCCATTCTATCCCAAGTAGGAGAGGATGGTCGAGTACATCTAGTGGCTTCTCATTCCCACAAGTTCTCAGCTGCAGAAATCAATTACGAAATCCATGACAAAGAGCTCTTAGCAATCATCGACTCGTCCAACACTTGGCGTCACCTACTTGAAGGAGCTCCTCATAAAATCATTGTCTATACAGATCACAAGAATTTGGAATAAATACTTCATGACATCCCGCGTCTTGAATCGTCGCCAAGCCAGGTGGAGTAGTATCCTATCAAGGTTTGATTTTATTATCTCTTATAGACCTGGTGTCAACAAGCTAAGCCAGATGCCTTATCAAGAAGATCCTACCTTGCACCTAGAGAAGGCGATGCAGCATTTGATCAACAAGAGTCGGTGATTTTGAAACCTGAGCAGCTTAAGCTTAACACCACCATGATCCAAGCTCCTGAAGATTCTATTTTTCTTTCTAAGGTGAAGACGCAAATTGCCAAAGACCCACTTGCTCAGAATATTAGACAACAACTACAAAGACAAGAGGCTAATGAGGACTTTCAAGAAATTGATGGACTAATTTACTATAAGGGTCTTCTCTATATTCCACCGTGACCAACACGCTTGGAGGTACTTCAGCAACAACGGCATGATCTTCCATCAGTAGGGCATTTTGGGGTTAATAAGACAATTGAGATTCCCTCCCATGACTTTTGGTGGCCTCAAATGTGGGCTTGTCAAGGAGTATGTAGGCACTTGTGACACTTGCAATAGATCAAAGGCCCCTCGTCATCATCCTCATGGGTTACTCCATCCCTTGCCCATTTCAACCAAACCATGGTCATCCATCTCCATGGATTTGATTGTAGAGCTACCCTTGTCACAAGAATTTGACTTCATTTTAGTAGTTGTGGATCGGTTTACAAAAATGGCACACTTCATTCCAACCACTAAAACCATCACCAGCGAAGGTACGGCCAAACTCTTTCTACAGCATATCTATCGTTATCACGGATGACCGGATGACATAGTTTCTGATGAAGGCCCACAATTCATCTCTAGCTTTTGGAAAAGCTTATTCAAGCTACTCGGAGTACAAATCAACCTCTCCTCATCCAATTACCCACAAAGTGATGGACAAACAGAGAGAGTAAATCAAGTTTTGGAATAGTATCTCCGTTGTACTATCAATTATCACCAGGATAATTGGGTCGAGCTCCTACCGCTAGCAGAATTCTCCTATAATAACAGTTTTCATGCCTCCACCTGTCACACTCCATTCTTTACTAATTATGGACAACATCCCAAACACGATATCCACGGACACTATCAAGAATCCAGCTGCTATTCATCTTACACAACAATTATCTGCAATTCACAAAGAACTTACAATTCATATCAAAGAAGCTCAATCCAAGTATAAGGAAAGTGCAGATCTCCGTCGCATGCAGCATCCGAAATACAAAGAAGGGGATAAAGTGTGGCTCCTTCGACATGATTTGCGTTCATCTCGTCCCTGTGAAAAGCTTGATTATTGAGATTCAAGGACATGACGAATATGAGGTTGAGAAAGTCCTAGATTCTCGAGTTTCGCGTGGCAAGTTACAGTACTTGGTGCATTGGAAAGGCTATGATGTTAGTGAACGAACCTGGGAACCATCACACAACCTACAACATGCATCTCTCAAAGTCCAAGAGTTCCATCAACATCCATGGAAGCCCAACTCAAGGAACACCACTGCTCCTCGTGGAACTCGTCGCTAGAGGAGGGGGTAATGTCATGGATGCTTAAGAGTCAGTTTCTACTTGCTTCATCGCCTATGTCATCGCCTACATCATTGCTAGAAGGCTCTAGAAGAATCTAGAAGGATCTAGAAGATTCTAAAAGTATCAAGGAGATTCTAGAAGTTTCTAGAAGCATGGAAAAGATTCTGGAAGAATCTAGAAGTTTTTGGAAAGCTCTAGAAAGTTGAAGAAGGATCTAGAAGGTTCTAGAAGAACTAGAAGGATCAGAAGTTTCTAGAAGATTGGAGAAGATTTCGAAAGAATCTAGAAGTTTCTGGAAACCTCTAGAAATTTAAAAAAGGATCCAGAAGGTTCTAGAAGAACTAGAAGGATCAAGAAGGTTCTAGAAGATTCTAACCTCCTCAAGAAGAGCCTAGAAATTCCTAACCTCCTCAAGTAACCTCCTCAAGCACTACTATAAATAGGGGTCTTGGGCCACAAGCCCCTCAGTCTTTCCAACACCAATTGTGAGGCTCCTATGAGTAAATCCCTCTTCTATTCTTATATTCAAGTCTTGTCTATGCAATCAAGCCTTGTCTTGAATTCAAGTCATGTAATCCAAGTCTTGTATCTAACTCTCTTAATAAAGTATTAATTCTTATAATCAATACTAAGCTTATAATCAAGTCCAACTTCTTGTACATTGTGAGCGCCTCCTCTTGCTCTCTTCTAGCTCTATACGCGCTCATAACAATACCCCTGAAAATTTTGCTGCTAGGGACACACCTAGTGTGCCTAGAAATGAGAGATCCTTGAAATTTGATTCACAGCTGGATCTGTGGTAGACGTAAAAGTCTATACCCTTGGGTTTTTGTAGACAGCCGTGCTATGTGAAACACTTACCGCAGCCATGCATCATGGTAGAGATAAGTTTGGACGAGTTTAAGATCATCAAAAACTCAACTTGATTGTTGCACTAAAAGGGTGTAGTACAACAACAACACCCGAACCATCATTAATGGCAAGACTCTTGCTTGTCTATTAGAGGCGATTGGAACTCAACTGTGGCGATTGCGTTGATCTAAAGAGCAATTTCTGATGGATTAGAGGTAGATGGCTTCTAGCCATTCCAAATTAGATGGTTCATAACCTTACAAACAGATGGCTCTTAGCTCTACAAGAAGAGATAAATCGTAGCCCGTCTAAAATAAATGTCTCTTAGCCCTTTCGATTACCATATCGACTAATTTCACTATCCCTTCAGATAAGAGAATGTGTGGCTGAGGAAAATCCAGTAGGCTACTGTGACGTGTGAAGGCGTACAAGCGGAAGTGCGACGCGAGAGAGAGTGCGAGAAGAAGAGCACGACAATATGGTGAACTCGCTCTACTGTAATGTGTAGAGCATAGTGAGTTCTTATTAGGTTTTTACAAAAGAATATGTGTACATACCTGGCGGCCCGCCCACTTACCTGGGCGACCACATTGGGCTTTATACCCCAACAACCTCCCACTTAAAGTCCAATGTGGTACTTTAAGTGTGAGAGAAGCTACTATACAAGCTAATATACAAGAGATGTACAGAAGTGATGTACTACCCTACACCTAACTTCTTGCGAAAATGTGCAAAGCTCTCTGAGGGAAGTCGTTTTGTAAGTAGATCTGCAGGATTTTCTGTGGTGTGAACTTTGACAAGCTGAAGTTGCTTATCCTCGAGCATTTCCCTGATGAAATGATACTTCACATCCACATGCTTTGTCTTTGAGTGATAAACTGGATTGTGAGCCAATTGTATAGCACTTTGACTATCTCAATATAACACAGGCATCTCTTCTTTGATTCCCAAATCTGTTACTAGTCAATTAAGCCAAATTGATTTTTTGCATGCCTCTGATGTTGCAACATATTCAGCCTCTGTAGTAGACTGAGTAACACAATCTTGTAATCTAGAACGCCATGATACTGCTCCACCAGCCAATGTAAAGACATACCCTGACGTAGACCTTCGGTTGTCTAAGTCACCTGCATAATCTGAGTTTGTAAAACCCTTTACACTTAGCTCCTGACTCCCATAGCATATACGCATACTGTTTGTAGCTTTCAGGTATCTCAATATTCCTTTCACTGCCTCCCAATGTTTCTTGCCTGGGTTTGACATGTATCGACTTACTACTCCCACTGCAAATGCAATGTCTGGGCGAGTAGCAATCATTGCATACATCAAACTACCCACTGCAGACGCATATGGAATCTTATCCATTTCAGCCTGTTCTTCCTCAAACACAGGACAATCTTGTTTGCTAAGTTTCACATATGGTGGCAATGGAACACTCAATGCCTTTCCCTTCTCCATATTGAAACGTTGCAAAACCTTGTCAATATACTCTGTTTGAGATAACCAAATCAACTTCTTTGATCTGTCTCTCTCAATGCGCATACCAAGTATATGACTTGCCTCACCCATGTGTTTCATGTCAAACGATTTTGCCATCTTTGACTTCAAAGCTGAAATTTCTTCCAAGTGCTTGCCAGCAATCAACATGTCATCCACATACAAAATAAGGATCAGCCAACTGCCATCCTTAGCCTTCTTTATATATAGACAGTGATCGAACTCACTACGTTTGTAGCCTTGAGAAAGCATAAACTTGTGGAATTTATGGTACCATGCCCTTGGTGATTGTTTTAAGCCATAAAGACTCTTTAACAACTGGCATACCCAATCTTCCTTGCCTTTCTCAACAAACCCTTCTGGCTGCTGCATGTAAATTTCCACATCTAAATCACCATGCAAGAACGTTGTCTTGACATCCATTTGGTGCAACACCAAATCTAATATGGCAACCAATGCAAGAAAGCATCTCAATGTAGTCATCTTGACCACCGGAGACAAGACTTCATCAAAGTCAATGCCTTGTTCTTGCTTAAAGCCCTTGGCAACAAGCCTTTCTTTGTACTTTGGCTGAGTATCATGAGCGGTGATCTTATACCTGTAAACCCATTTACAGGGTAGAGCCATTTTGCCCCATGGTAATTTAACTAGCTTCCATGTCTGGTTTTTATGCAGAGCTGTCATCTCTGACTGCATGGCCAATTGCCACTTCCCGGAGTCCTTCATTTGCACTGCTTCCTTGTAACATGAAGGCTCATTGCAATCAGTCAACATGACATAATTCATAGATGGAACAAACCTATCAGGAGGTCGCGTGACACGTCCAGATCTACGCACAATAGGTGGCTCAGGCTCAGCCACAACCTGTGGTTCCACTCTATCCTGTCCTTGCTCCTCTTGAGCCCTGACATTTTGTCTTGCACGTGCAGGTCCATCTTCTTGTAAGAAAACTCTTCTAATCTCCTCAACCCTCTCTGGTTTAGAATGATATTTGGATTCATTAAAGTGAACATCATTGCTGCGGACAACCTTTCTGGATTCGGGATCCCAAAGTCTGTACCCCATCTTACCAGAATTACCATAGCCTAGAAAGATGCACTTTCTACTCTTTGGCTCAAGTTTGTTCCTAAATTCCTTTGGAACGTGAGTATATGCCTCACAGCCAAAGACTCTGAGATGCTTGTATGAGGGCATTTTGCCTGACCATACCATCTCTGGCACTGAATCCTTCTGCAAAACCTTGCTAGGAGATCTATTTACAAGATGAACAATTGTTGATACAGCTTCAGCCCAAAACCCATTTGGCAGCTGTGCATTGGACAACATACTTCTGACCTTCTCTTGTATGGTCCTATTCATCCTCTCAGCAACACCATTTTGAGGAGGATTGTAAGGAGCAGTAAGTTCACGTTTTATACCTTTTGACTCACAAAAGTCCTGAAAGACCTTTGAAACATACTCTCCACCATTGTCAGTGCGTAAGCATTTGAGCTTCTTGCCACTCTGATTCTCCACAAGTGTCACAAACGTTTTGAAAACACTAAACGCTTCATCCTTGTGCTTGAGAAAGTAAACCCATACTTTCCTTGAGTAATCATCTATAAATGTCATAAAGTAAGAAGCTCCCCCTAGAGATAGGTTAGGCATAGGTCCACACAAATCACTATGAACAAGTGCCAACTGTGTATCTCTTCTACTGCTTCTATGCTTATGTGGCTGCTGTGTTTGCTTACCATACAGACAATGTTCACATAATTAAAAATCATTAAATGAAAAGCCAAGCAAATAACCAAAACGAGACAAGATTTCCATTCCCTTCTTGGACATATGTCCTAACCGGCTATGCCACAAAGAAACGTTCGGCTGCTCGGTTACATTGATTACATTTTTAGAGACATTTGATACATAAATCATGTAAAGTCCTCCAGACTTTACTCCATGTGCTACTGTCATAGAACCCTTGGATATCTTCCACCTGTGTTGATCAAGCTCTTTGTAATTGCGGGAACATGTCTCACATTCTTATGCTCATCCTCAGTAGCAAGTCCATTGGCTTTTGTGGAGGTAAGCCGTTGTACCTCACCTGTAAGATGAAGAAGGTGCGCCTCCCTAGATTTTTTAAACCGGGGGCCCGAGGTTTTGATTGCTTTCTGAATACTTCAAGTAAATAGGTCCCACGCATTGTGTTTGTTAAGATCGACATCTTTTCTTAGCTTACCCGGTGCTTTCTTCGTTAAATTCCTGAAAAGAGGGTCGTTGAAAAGGTGTGCCCCTGTAACTAGCAGTTTTTTCCTACCTCTTGGGGTGTATTCCTCCTCTTTATTCTTCTTAAAATGTATGTGCAAGGGTATGTGATCCGAAAGGCTTTTTGTTGGGACTACCTTCATCTCTTCATCTCTAGCATCAACGGTATCCAGTCAGCTTGGTGTGAGCAGTAACATCTATCCAGCCTGGAGGTAGTGCAAGCATACTGGAGACTTGTGTAGGTGAAAGCCAGCGTGTTGTCCCATGGGCCAACTTGCCATAAGTCGATCATCGCCCACTTTTCGCACAAACTTTGCCATTTAGTCCTTTCCGATCCAGCCAGCATACTAAAGGATCCTATTCTATCCTTGCTCTTTTCCACCATATTGAAGTCGCCAACTAACAACCACTCTCCTTCAATATGAGTATCTCTAAGATGCATCCATAGTTTAGCTCTGTCTTTTGCATTGCAAGGGCCGTACACATTCACAATGGTGAAGGGATGCCCTTCCCATCTAGTTCTAATTCCCAGGATTCTGTTCGGAGGGGGGGTTCAGAACCAGCTCCGGCTCCAATTCCCTGTCCACAATATTGAGGACGCCACTGAAACTGTTACTTCCTTCTCCATAGAAAAAAAGTTTCTTTCCTAGAGCCTTCTTACTCTTGCTATGATCATCCAAGTGATGTTCATGGATGGCCCAGCAGTTGACTGCCTTTTCCCTTTTTATCCTGTGTTACATAAGTAAATGAGGCATCCAACAACAATTTGGTAAAGAGTGACATCGACAGGATTATCTACATCATGAAGACTCAATTTCAAACTTGTTTCCATGGGAGTGGCAATAGGTTTGCAATCCTCAAGTTTAAACTTACATAGCAATGTCTCTATGTAGCTTGTTTGAAAATAAGGAAATATCGCTATCACACTGCTTAAACTGTATGCCCAACTAATGATGCAGCATCCCCAAATCTTTCATCTTGAAAGTGCATTTGAATCAGCCTTAAATTCAGCAGTTTGTGCCACATTCGGACCAATGATCAGCAAATCATCCACATTACTAGAACAAAAATGAGAAGTACATCGCCCTCACACTTTACATACAAAGTGCTTTTTATTGGACTATTACGAAAGCCTCGTTTAACCAAATGAGTGTCAACTTTCTCATACCAAGCACGAGGAGATTCCTTCAACCCATCCAAAGATTTCTTAAATTTGCACACTTTATCTTCCTACCCTTTAAAGCCAAAATAGTGAGGCTGCGTTACATAAACTTCTTCAAATATCTCACAATTCAAGAAATTAGTAGCAATATCTGATTGATGTACATCCCATCCAAAATGAGTTGCCAATGCACATAGAAAACGCACAGTAGTCATACAAAAAGTGGGAGAAAAAGTATCTTCATAATCTAAGACTTTTTGTTGTGCATAACCCTTTGTAACAATACGAGCCTTATAGCGATCAATCTCACCATCCAAATTGTGTTTGAGCTTGTGAGTAATCATAAATGAAAGTCGCAAAGTACAGGTAATTTCCAAAGGACGGAGTTTGCATGCACCATGTGCACAAGCTACAACCTGCATGTAGCCCTAGAACGCTGCATCTAGCCCAAATTATAGCCTATACCCAAAATACAACCTGTGAAGCTTCATCCTTTGGAATCTTCAAACGTTGCATCTTACCCAAAGCTGCTTCAAGAGACGGTAAAGAAGCAACCATATTACATTTTTGTAAACCTTAGATGCCCAAAACGTGCATGCAAAAGTTTTGCATCTGAAATAGCCCTTGAATCCACAACTACATTTGCAAAAAAAAATCCACAGTTGTCATACAAAGTGAACTTATACAGTCCACGGCATAAAATGCTAGATGCATCACCAAAACTGAGATCATGAACCGTACATATGTCATCCACAAATTTAACAACAAGAAGAAGTCCAGCAAGTGCAGATACAAATAGAAGGTTCTTTTTTATCCCAGGTACATAAAGTGCATCGACAAGTGTGAAAGAACTAACATTTGCAGCAGTCAGTACAATCTTTTCAAGTTCATTGACCGGATAAGAGGCATTGTTTCCACAAGTGACTGTATTTCCGTCCTCCTCAAGAGAATTAAATGAGTTAGGATGAGAGGTAATGTACTTTGTAGCACCATTGTCAAAGTACCACACATGAGCATCTGTAGAAAATGCCATACATGCATCATGGACCAAAGGATCCTAAGTTCACTTTGCACTAAAAGCTCATTCTGCATCTAAATCAACATCACAATCTCTTTTCACAAAAGACTCTACAATATATGCACTTGTAGTGGAACCAACCTCAATCTTCTTACGCTCTTTTGCCTTCAATTTCGGACACTCTTTGATCAAGTAATCATTAGATTGACAATAATGGCATCACATCTTGTTTTTGCCCTTTTCATTAGAATTTCCAGACAAAGTGTTGCCAACCACAGAAGCATTAGGAACATGTGATTTATACTCGCAGAAGAACATGAGAAGTGGTTACATTGCTATTATCACTTTTTCTCTAAGAAAAAATAAAAGCATGTTCAATTGAACATTGTTTAGTCCTATTTTTTCTAAAAAGTGATTCTTGCAACATCAACATTCATAATGCATCAAACTTGACAACTTCAAGATTTCCTTGGGTTATAAGTCTCCAAGTACTAGCAAAAGTCCGGTAAGAATCTGGCAAAGCATCCAGGATAGTCTACACAAGGAAACTGTTAGAAATGACTATAGAAATGGCCTATGAACTTTGAGGATAGCGGAATTAAGAGAATTAAAGTGAGCATTTTTGTGAGATTACTTTGAGAACATAGAGGGTGAACTTAATTGATGGTAGCAACATAAACATAGTGCTTAATCAACTTGGCATGAACAATACTTTTGCAAGAGAGAGTATTAGAGAACATGATAATAGTTGAGGACCGGATTTACTTGGAGCCGGTCCCCTCTCCAAAAGGCGTTTGTATTATAGATTCTCCCATCAAGAGAGACTTGGTACAATACAATCTTTGTGCTCCTTGTGACCTAGGTGATGCAATGAAGATGGAAATATTCATGCATCACGAGCATAACATAAACTTTGCAAAAAGCATTAACTATCCCAAGGCCTCAAACATCTTCAAAGGTGGAGAGAGCTAGTGGGAAATGAGGGTAGGGAAGAGGAAGAAGATTCATTCATAGGAGAAAGAAATAGTTTCTCCCTTATCATCACTCTTCTTGGTTAGAATAGCATAAAAGCATAGTAATGAAGATGAAGGAGATGGCAAGCTTAAGCATTGAAGCATGGCTCTTGGTTGGATTTGCATTCCATAGCCAAGAGTGTTGGTGTAGGTTCTCAACTTCTCAACAAGCTTGGAGAAGGAGATGGAGCTCTTGCACTTTTCACTTCACACAATGAGAGTGTGTGTGTGTGTGTGTGTGTGTGTGTGTGCGTGGGAGACTATACCCCCTCTCATGCTTGGTCCACACCTCTCTCTCTCTCTCTCCCTCTCTCTCTCTCTCTCTCTCTCTCTCTCTCTCTCTCTCTCTCTCTCTCTCTCTCTCTCTCTCTCTCTCTCTCTCTCTCTCTCTCTCTCTCTCTCTCTCTCTCTCTCGTATTATTTAATTATATCATTTGGACATGTGTCCTATTTTTTCTCTTTGAGAGAAAGAACTTAATTATTTACTTTTATCCATCTAAATTCTCATTGGACCCCTTTAAAACCTATTCAATACTGCTTCTATATATGTCCATGTTATTCTATCATAAGCCTTACCCAGGTCAAGCTGCAGCAAAATGCACTCTTGCTTTGTGAAAGTTGCGTATTTGATACCTACCATTGCTGCCAAGATGTTATCGTATATGGACCTTCCTTTGATGAACCCATGTTGATGGGGAGATATGATCCTGTTAAGTAAGGGGGCTAGTCTAAGGGCTACTGCCTTGGCAACAATTTTGTAGGCCACCATCATCATCGTTATAGGGCGCCAATGTTTCAGTTGAGAACAACAAAACTGTTTGGGGATGGGTTTGATAAGACCTCTCTTTAAACTTATCTCCAACGACCCTTCGATAATGGTTTGTTGGCCAAACTTGTGACTGGGGCCTTCAGATCATCCCAAAATTCTCTAAAGAATTCTGTAGTCATCCCATCCCAACCAGGGACTTCTCCTTGCCAAGGGCTTGCAATGCCAGTGAGAATTCATCTTCGGAAAATGCGCCTTACAGGATTTTAGATTCTGACTAGGGAATCTTCTTCTCAACACTCTGAAAAAGGGTCCTTCTAGCTTCTTCTACTTCCCGGGATTGGATTTTTGGTCATCCAATGATTTGGCTAAGATAGTTCAACATCAAACCGGCCATCTCATCTTGGTTATGAACTGCTATCCCTTTCTCATCATAGAGCGTGTAAGGCCCAGGAGCTGCGTAATAGAGATTATCCACCCCACCCCCCATTATATATCCCTTGGCATAGAATCTCCATGTCCGCCTATAGCAGCCGGGGCCGTTGGCCCGAGTCCTTCTCGTGTGGGTTTGCCCTTGGCATCACATTACTCCCCCCTTGGAGAAGCATTTTCGTCCTCAAAAAAACAAGTGATAATATCTTCGTAAGAACACTGATGTTTTCTGTATTGGTGTCCCATACGCAGGCCAATTGTCCTAATGATTGATGCTTGGTGCAATGAGGAGGTTCAACAAAACCAAGAACAACATCTTGATTTTCAACATTGTTGTCCTGTTGCAACCACTTGTATCTAAATGGTGACTCAATTTATAACTCACGTGAGTACTTTAGAGGAGTAACATAACTAAAAGGTGTCTAAAGACATAACCAATTTTCAGACTTTTTGAAGACCCTAGACAAATGCAAGAAAACCTTGGTGCAACTTTCCATGAAGTTGTGAGCCAGATTTCCAACTCGCGTGAGTATCTTGAAAAGCTCATAGCTACTAAGGGACAAAATAGGGAGTGTCCTCATGCCGAACTTCTGAACATGTTGGAACACAATAGAACTACATGTTCACCCCTAATGAAGGTTACATGCCAGCATGCTTTGTCAACACACCTACTAAGTCCTTGACTTATGAAACTATTGAATCGATATCCAACCCCACCACAATAGGTGTTCAAAGTTTAAAACCTAAGCAAATTCTAGAATAGAGAGAGAATCGCCCATTCAGAAAGCTTTGTGCTAATGTATGCACTTAGCAGATCCTTTAGCAAAGAATACGGATAAGTTGTCCATCCAACGCGGGATGAATATTAGCAATAAGAGTGAGGCACTTTCCCCCAACCACTTACAGACAGTCTTCCACGACTGACAATAAACTATGGTGCAACCATTGAGTATTCATCCATATACTCAATATGGAATGAAGACAACCAACTACGTTGAAAGCGGTTTGGAGTGGAGTAATCTCATAGAGTTTAGACCAACCAACCACCACAGACACCTATACTGAGCCGTTACCTTGTACGGTAGGGTGTAAACTCATAAATCTGCTTCAAAAGTTGCACTTGAAGTGCAAAAATTTGCAGAAACAAAAAACTCCATGAATTAGCATGCCGCTCCAAATAAATCAGTGTTAAACAGTAGGGGCCATAACACCTAGTGTGCATGCATTTAACACAAACTTATCCAAACCCAATTCCATGACGAGACTTTCCACGGTACATACAGGAAAGCCTGGCAACAAAAGTTGGACCATAACAGAATGTGACACCCCAGTCACACCTAGGTAACAGCCATGAGACATTCTCATGAACGTGGCATACTTGGCTATATGTAGAAATGACAGCACTTGTGATTGGAACAAGTCTCTACTTAGTACCCGACAATTTCTGGCCACTGAAATTGTTCCTGATACGGGATGCTCCAAATGGTCGAATAAACGGATGCAACAAGCAAGTAGGGACTTCATCACGACACATCATTAGGAAGTAGGCGCCAGTGTCAGTCCCAGAGACTCATATTCGCCACATGTGGAATATGTCTCAAGTAAGGATGGCAGAAAAAGCAACACCCATCAAGCAGAAATTGTACTTGTGTGTGGAGGGAACTATGAACACTCTGCGACGCGAGTGAGAGGGACCCTCATTATCATTGCTCCACACTCGCTAAACTGAACTCCTTGAGTTCCTAGACCATGTTGTATCCCATGTGATAACATGTGCCAAATAGAACCATACCATGTAGGTCTGTACCTGTTTCAACAAGAATCAGACCAATCATAGTATCTTGAGGAACAGGGAAGAGAGAAAATAACACTATTTTCTCAAAATGATGTGCCCTTACATGATGTTGTCATGTGGCTAAAGAGCAAGCTAGATGAAATCCGTCTAGATTATGCATTCCTAGGAAGTAAACTATCAAACTGGACCAAAAACATATCCCTACACTGAGGTAAATAATACCGTATACTTACCCAAATGGCCAGTGCATCTTTCCACCTGAAAAGATACAGTACCAAAATTTCTCTGACCTGTGAAACACTAAAAGAGAAATTAGTAAAGATAAAGAAATTTAAATTGGTAACCCTAGGTGGTGCCTCGGTAATCCGAACCCTAGGGTATATCCTGCCAATCCAACTCCCTTAGTGAAAGTTTGGAAAGATCTTACCGACTACCCCTTGGCAGATTTTGCATTCCTTTTCATGAAGGCACAATTGTGAAGAGGTCAACAAATGACCATCTTTTCATAGAGAGTGCTTTGTAAATCACGATAGGGTCATACCTCTCATGGATGCTTAAGAGTCAGTCGCTGCCTGGATCATTACCTATGTCATCGCTTACATCATCGCTAGAAGGCTCTAGAAGAATCTAGAAGGATCTAGAAGATTCTAAAAGTATCAAGGAGATTCTAGAAGTTTCTATAAGCATGGACAAGATTCCGGAAGAATCTAGAAGTTTCTGGAAATCTCTAGAAACTTGAAGAAGGATCTAGAAGGTTCTAGAAGAACTAGAAGGATCAAGAAGTTTCTAGAAGATTGGAGAAGATTTCGAAAGAATCTAGAAGTTTATGGAAAGCTCTAGAAAGTTGAAGAAGGATCCAGAAGGTTCTAGAAGAACTAGAAGGATCAAGAAGGTTCTAGAAGATTCTAACCTCCTCAAGAAGAACCTAGAAAGTCCTAACCCCCTCAAGTAACCTCCTCAAGCACTAGTATAAATAGGGGTCTTGGGCCACAAGCCCCTCAGTCTTGCCAACACCAATTGTGAGGCTCCTATGAGGAAATCCCTCTTCTATTCTTATATTCAAGTCTTGTCCATGCAATCAAGCCTTGTCTTGAACGCAAGTCTTGTATCTAGCTCTCTTAATAAAGTATTAAGTCTTATAATCAATACTAAGCTTATCATCAAGTCCAAGTTCTTGTACATTGTGAGCACCTCCTCTTGCTCTCTTCTAGCTCTATACGTGCTCATAACAGTTTGGCAAGACTACCATCTCTTAATCTTCTCAAGCCATCATGGAGCCAACGATGGAAGGTGTCATCAATGCATTGCAAAGCATCCAAGCTCAGTTACAATAACTTCGCGAGATTAACGCTCAATTTCAAGTAGGGTAACCCCTAATCTTGGGACCGACGTTGTAAATACTTCAATGTCAAATTCAAGAGATTCAAGAGACAAGCACACATCAAGCACAAGCTGCAAGATCTAGCTATTCTCAACAACATAAGAAGGACCCGAAGGTCAGCATGCCTGGAAAATTTAATGGGACTAGATCAAAGTTAGAGGTTTTCTCCAACAAGTGTGTCTCTTCATTCGAATGCAACGAGAGTGTTATCCAGATGATGTCTCTCAAGTAGGCCTTATTGGGACCCTCCTCTCAGGTACGGCTCTCTCTTGGTTTGCTCCCTTACTTGAAAAATAATCTCCTCTTCTTCATGACTTTGAAGCTTTTGTGCGGGAGTTCTCTACAATTTTTGGGGATACTGATAGAGAAAGGGTGCTGAAACCAAACTTAGAAATGTCCGCCAAGGATCAAGACATGCATCCGTCTATGCATCCGAATCTCAACAGCTCACTTGTGATCTGACTTGGCATGAGGAATATTTCAGTAGCCAATTTCGGTGGGGATTAAAGGATGACGTAAAAGATCTTTTATTGACTATGCCAAAGGTTCACACACTAAGCGAGTTCATCTCTCAAGCAATAGAATGTGATAATCAACTATTTGAGAGGAGACAAGAGAGGCGTATTGGGGCACCATTGCGACCCCAACCAGAATTCCCACATAATGGCTACACACCTCAGCAGGGCCATGAATCAAGCATTGAGCCCATGCAAATTGATTCAGCACGGTTTCAACCTCTCTCAGCCCAGGAGAAGCAAAGGCGACGCACTAATGGCTTATGTATGTATTGTGGAGAGCAGGGGCACATAGTTCAACAGTGTCCAAGGAAGAGAAGGATGAAGGTTCATGGTGCAATGGCCTCAACGTGCTCGAAAAATATGGACGTCAACCCCAATAGAGACCGAACGGTTGGACAAAAGACAAGAAAAAAAAGGTCTCTTTCTTCCCGATGATTCCACTTCATGCTACCAGTCAGATCCATATGCTGGGTAGGCACATGGATTGTGAAGCATTACTAGATTCAGGCACAACGGCGTGCTTCATGGACAAAGAATTTTCAAAAGAACAAGGCATACCACTTGTGGAGAAGTCTAATCCAGCAACTGTAAAAGTCATTGGTGGTCGTCCCCTCGCTTCAGGGGATGCTAGGTATGAAACTCGCCCCATAGAAGTAGCATTGCAGGAGCATGTTTCAAGAATAGCGTTCAATATTATACAAAGCCCAAGCAGTCCAATTGTTATTGGGCTACTGTGGCTTGAATTACATAATCCTGACATCAATTGGAGGGCTCGGAGAATTGAACCACAAAAAGCCCAAAAGAAGAAGGGAAGGCATAATAAGCCTATATATCTTGGAGCCAAGGTCTTCATGCGTGCAGCCAAAAAGTATCCAACTTTCCCGATATTTGCAACACCAACCGACACGTCGAAAACAAAAATCATGGAGGCATTGCCACGTCAATATCAAGATTACAATGATGTTTTTGAAAAGAATAATGCAGACCTCTTACCGGAGCATCGACCCTATGATTGTGCTATAGAGCTTCAGGAGGGAACCCAACCCCCTTTTGGCCCAATATACAAGTTATCTCAAGATGAATTGGTAGAATTACGGAAAAATATTGATGAGAATCTTGCTAAGGGGTTCATACGGCATTCAAAGTCCCTAGCAGGAGCTCCAATACTCTTTGTAAAAAAGAAGGACGGAACTCTCGGGATGTACGTGGATTATAGGGGCCTAAACAAGATCACCGTCAAGAATCGCTATCCCCTTCCCTTGATCCCAGAGCTTCTTGAGCGCCTTGGCAAGGCAAGAATATTTACAAAAATAGATCTTCGTGGTGCTTACAACCTAGTCAAAATCAAAGAACGTGATGAATGGAAGACAGCCTTTTGGACAACGTATGGACACTTTGAATATACCGTCATGCCATTTGGTCTCACAAATGCCCCAGCTGTTTTTCAACATTTAATGAACGATGTCTTTCGGGAGTATTTGGATTATTTTGTGGTAATATATTTGCATGATATCTAGATATTTTCCAAGGATCAAGAAGAGCATGAGCACCATGTACGATTAGTGCTTGAAAAGCTTCGTGGATCAGGGTTATATGCAAAGTTGGAGAAGTGCTCTTTTCATCAATCTAAGATGGAATTTCTTGGTTATGTAATTTCTGAAAAGGGAATCTCCATGGATCCAAAGAAGGTTCAAACCATCCTTGATTGGGAGACACCCACCTCGGTAAGAGATGTTCAATGTTTCCTCGGATTTGCAAATTTTTATTGTATCTTTATACAGGGATACCCCAAGGTGTTTATAGCACTCACAAGGTTGATAGGCCATAATAAGTTTGTCTGGGACTCAGAGGACCGCAAAAGAATTTTAGACTCTCAAGCAAGCTTTTACAATTGCACCCATTCTAATTCATGCAGATCCTACAAAGCCTTTCATCCTGGAAACAGACACTTCAGATTTTTCCCTTAGCGCTGATCTATCCCAAGTAGGAGAGGATGGTCGAGTACATCTAGTGGCTTTTCATTCCCGCAAGTTCTCAGCTGCAGAAATCAATTACGAAATCCATGACAAAGAGCTCTTAGCAATCATCGACTCGTCCAACACTTGGCGTCACCTACTTGAAGGAGCTCCTCATAAAATCATTGTCTATACAGATCACAAGAATTTGGAATAAATACTTCATGACATCCCGCGTCTTGAATCGTCGCCAAGCCAGGTGGAGTAGTATCCTATCAAGGTTTGATTTTATTATCTCTTATAGACCTGGTGTCAACAAGCTAAGCCAGATGCCTTATCAAGAAGATCCTACCTTGCACCTAGAGAAGGCGATGCAGCATTTGATCAACAAGAGTCGGTGATTTTGAAACCTGAGCAGCTTAAGCTTAACACCACCATGATCCAAGCTCCTGAAGATTCTATTTTTCTTTCTAAGGTGAAGACGCAAATTGCCAAAGACCCACTTGCTCAGAATATTAGACAACAACTACAAAGACAAGAGGCTAATGAGGACTTTCAAGAAATTGATGGACTAATTTACTATAAGGGTCTTCTCTATATTCCACCCTGACCAACACGCTTGGAGGTACTTCAGCAACAACGGCATGATCTTCCATCAGTAGGGCATTTTGGGGTTAATAAGACAATTGTGCTTCCCTCCCATGACTTTTGGTGGCCTTAAATGTGGGCTTGTCAAGGAGTATGTAGGCACTTGTGACACTTGCAATAGATCAAAGGCCCCTCATCATCATCCTCATGGGTTACTCCATCCCTTGCCCATTTCAACCAAACCATGGTCATCCATCTCCATGGATTTGATTGTAAAGCTACCCTTGTCACAAGAATTTGACTCCATTTTAGTAGTTGTGGATCGGTTTACAAAAATGGCACACTTCATTCCAACCACTAAAACCATCACCAGCGAAGGTACGGCCAAACTCTTTCTACAGCATATCTATCGTTATCACGGATTACCGGATGACATAGTTTCGGATACAGGCCCACAATTCATCTCTAGCTTTTGGAAAAGCTTATTCAAGCTACTCGGAGTACAAATCAACCTCTCCTCATCCAATTACCCACAAAGTGAAGGACAAACAGAGAGAGTAAATCAAGTTTTGGAACAGTATCTCCGTTGTACTATCAATTATCACCAGGATAATTGGGTCGAGCTCCTAGCGCTAGCAAAATTCTCCTATAATAACAGTTTTCATGCCTCCACCTGTGACACTCCATTCTTTACTAATTGTGGACAACATCCCAAACACGATATCCACATACACTATCAATAATCCAGCTGCTATTCATCTTACACAACAATTATCTACAATTCACAAAGAACTTACAATTCATATCAAAGAATCTCAATCCAAGTATAAGGAAAGTGCAGATCTCCGTCGCATGCAGCATCCAAAATACAAAGAAGGGGATAAAGTGTGGCTCCTCCGACATGATTTGCGTTCATCTCATCCCTGTCAAAAGCTTGATTATTGAAGGCTTGGCCCGTTTAAAATTATCTGTCAAGTCAATCTAGTCACCTATCGACTCCGATTGCCCTCATCCATGAAAATCCATCCTGTCTTTCATGTCTCAAACCTAGAACCTTGTCACACATCTAAGATCCCAGGAAGATCCCTACAACCACCTCCTCCAGTTGAGATTCCAGGACATGACGAATATGAGGTCGAGAAAGTCCTAGATTCTCGAGTTTCGCATGGAAAGTTACAGTACTTGGTGCATTGGAAAGGCTATGATGTTAGTGAACGAACCTGGGAACCATCACACAATCTACAACATGCATCTCTCAAAGTCCAAGAGTTCCATCAACATCCATGGAAGCCCAACTCAAGGAACACCACTGCTCCTCGTGGAACTCGTCGCTAGAGGAGGGGGTAATGTCATGGATGCTTAAGAGTCAGTCGCTACTTGCTTCATCGCCTATGTCATCGCCTACATCATTGCTAGAAGTCTCTAGAAGAATCTAGAAGGATCTAGAAGATTCTAAAAGTATCAAGGAGATTCTAGAAGTTTCTAGAAGCATGGAGAAGATTCTGGAAGAATCTAGAAGTTTTTGGAAAGCTCTAGAAAGTTGAAGAAGGATCTAGAAGGTTCTAGAAGAACTAGAAGGATCAGAAGTTTCTAGAAGATTGGAGAAGATTTCGAAAGAATCTAGAAGTTTCTGGAAACCTCTAGAATTTTGAAGAAGGATCCAGAAGGTTCTAGAAGAACTAGAAGGATCAAGAAGGTTCTAGAAGATTCTAACCTCCTCAAGAAGAACCTAGAAAGTCCTAACCTCCTCAAGTAACCTCCTCAAGCACTACTATAAATAGGGGTCTTGGGCCACAAGCCCCTCAGTCTTTCCAACACCAGTTGTGAGGCTCCTATGAGTAAATCCCTCTTCTATTCTTATATTCAAGTCTTGTCCATGCAATCAAGCCTTGTCTTGTATCTAACTCTCTTAATAAAGTATTAAGTCTTATAATCAATACTAAGCTTATAATCAAGTCCAACTTCTTGTACATTGTGAGCGCCTCCTCTTGCTCTCTTCTAGCTCTATACGCGCTCATAACAATACCCCTGAAAATTGTGCTGCTAGGGACACACCTAGTGTGCCTAGAAATGAGAGATCCTTGAAATTTGATTCACAGTTGGATCTGTGGTAGACGTAAAAGTCTATACCCTTGGGTTTTTGTTGACATCCGTGCTATGTGAAACACTTACCGCAGCCATGCATCATGGTAGATATAAGTTTGGACGAGTTTAAGATCATCAAAAACTCAACTTGATTGTTGCACTAAAAGGGTGTAGTACAACAACAACACCCGAACCATCATTAATGGCAAGACTCTTGCTTGTCTATTAGAGGCGATTGGAACTCAACTGTGGCGATTGCGTTGATCTAAAGAGCAATTTTTGATGGATTAGAGGTAGATGGCTTCTAGCCATTCCAAATTAGATGGTTCATAACCTTACAAACAGATGGCTCTTAGCTCTACAAGAAGAGATAAATCGTAGCCCGTCTAAAATAAATGTCTCTTAGCCCTTCCGATTACCATATCGACTAATTTCACTATCCCTTCAGATAAGAGAATGTGTGGCTGAGCAAAATCCAGTAGGCTACTGTGATGTGTGAAGGAGTACGAGCGGAAGTGCGACGCGAGAGAGAGTGCGAGAAGAAGAGCACGACAATATGGTGAACTCGCTCTACTGTAATGTGTAGAGCATAGTGAGTTCTTATTAGGTTTTTACAAAAGAATATGTGTACATACCTGGCGGCCCGCCCACTTACCTGGGCGACCACATTGGGCTTTATACCCCAACAACCTCCCACTTAAAGTCCAATGTGGTACTTTAAGTGTGAGAGAAGCTACTATACAAGCTAATATACAAGAGATGTACAGAAGTGATGTACTACCCTACACCTAACTGCTTGCGAAAATGCGCAAAGCTCTCTGAGGGAAGTCCTTTTGTAAGTAGATTTGCAGGATTTTCTGTGGTGTGAACTTTGACAAGCTGAAGTTGCTTATCCTCGAGCATTTCCCTGATGAAATGATACTTCACATCCACATGCTTTGTCTTTGAGTGATAAACTGGATTGCGAGCCAATTGTATAGCACTTTGACTATCACAATATAACACAGGCATCTCTTCTTCGATTCCCAAATATGTTACTAGTCAATTAAGCCAAATTGATTCTTTGCATGCCTCTGATGCTGCAACATATTCAGCCTCTGTAGTAGACTGAGTAACACAATCTTGTAATCTAGAACGCCATGATACTACTCCACCAGCCAATGTAAAGACATACCCTGACGTAGACCTTCGGTTGTCTAAGTCACCTGCATAATCTGAGTCTATAAAACCCTTTACACTTAGCTCCTGGCTCCCATAGCATATACGCATACTCTTTGTAGCTTTCAGGTATCTCAATATTCCTTTCACTGCCTCCCAATGTTTCTTGCCTGGGTTTGACATGTATCGACTTACTACTCCCACTGCAAATGCAATGTCTCGGCGAGTAGCAATCATTGCATACATCAAACTACCCACTGCAGACGCATATGGAATCTTATCCATTTCAGCTTGTTCTTCCTCAGACACAGGACAATCTTGTTTGCTAAGTTTCACATATGGTGGCAATGGAACACTCAATGCCTTTCCCTTCTCCATATTGAAACGTTGCAAAACCTTGTCAATATACTCTGTTTGAGATAACCAAATCAACTTCTTTGATCTGTCTCTCTCAATGCACATACCAAGTATATGACTTGCCTCACCCATGTCTTTCATGTCAAACGATTTTGCCATCTTTGACTTCAAAGCTGAAATTTCTTCCAAGTGCTTGCCAGCAATCAACATGTCATCCACATACAAAATAAGGATCAGCCAACTGCCATCCTTAGCCTTCTTTATATATAGACAGTGATCGAACTCACTATGTTTGTAGCCTTGAGAAAGCATAAACTTGTGGAATTTATGGTACCATGCCCTTGGTGATTGTTTTAAGCCATAAAGACTCTTTAACAACTGGCATACCCAATCTTCCTTGCCTTTCTCAACAAACCCTTCTGGCTGCTGCATGTAAATTTCCACATCTAAATCACCATGCAAGAACGCTGTCTTGACATCCATTTGGTGCAACACCAAATCTAATATGGCAACCAATGCAAGAAAGAATCTCAATGTAGTCATCTTGACCACCAGAGAGAAGACTTCATCAAAGTCAATGCCTTGTTCTTGCTTAAAGCCCTTGGCAACAAGCCTTTCTTTGTACTTTGGCCGACTATCATGAGCGGTGATCTTATACCTGTAAACCCATTTACAGGGTAGAGCCTTTTTGCCCCGTGGTAATTTAACTAGCTTCCATGTCTGGTTTTTATGCAAAGGTGTCATCTCTGACTGCATGGCCAATTGCCACTTCCCGGAGTCCTTCATTTGCACTGCTTCCTTGTAAGGCTCATTGCAATCAGTCAACATGACATAATTCAGAAATGGAACAAACCTATCAGGAGGTCGCGTGACACGTCCAGATCTACGCACAATAGGTGGCTCAGGCTCAGCCACAACCTCTGGTTCCACTCTATCCTGTCCTTGCTCCTCTTGAGCCCTGACATTTTGTCTTGCACGTGCAAGTCCATCTTCTTGTAAGAAAACTCTTCTAATCTCCTCAACCCTCTCTGGTTTAGAATGATATTTGGATTCATTAAAGTGAACATCATTGCTGCGGACAACCTTTCTGGATTCGGGATCCCAAAGTCTGTACCCCATCTTACCAGAATTACCATAGCCTAGAAAGATGCACTTTCTACTCTTTGGCTCAAGTTTGTTCCTAAATTCCTTTGGAACGTGAGTATATGCCTCACAGCCAAAGACTCTGAGATGCTTGTATGAGGGCATTTTGCCTGACCATACCATCTCTGGCACTGAATCCTTCTGCAAAACCTTGCTAGGAGATCTATTTACAAGATGAACAACTGTTGATACAGCTTCAGCCCAAAACCCATTTGGCAGCTGTGCATTAGACAACATACTTCTGACCTTCTCTTGTATGGTCCTATTCATCCTCTCAGCAACACCATTTTGAGGAGGATTGTAAGGAGCAGTAATTTCACGTTTTATACCTTTTGACTCACAAACGTCCTGAAAGGCCTTTGAAACATACTCTCCACCATTGTCAGTGCGTAAGCATTTGAGCTTCTTGCCACTCTGATTCTCCACAAGTGTCACAAACGTTTTGAAAACACTAAACGCTTCATCCTTGTGCTTGAGAAAGTAAACCCATACTTTCCTCGAGTAATCATCTATAAATGTCATAAAGTAAGAAGCTCCCCCTAGAGATAGGTTAGGCATAGGTCCACACAAATCACTATGAACAAGTGCCAACTGTGTATCTCTTCTACTGCTTCTATGCTTATGTGGCTGCTGTGTTTGCTTACCATACAGACAATGTTCACATAATTAAAAATCATTAAATGAAAAGCCAGAACAAGACAAGATTTCCATTCCCTTCTTGGACATATGTCCTAACCGGCTATGCCACAAAGAAACGTTCGACTGCTCGGTTACATTGATTACATTTTTAGAGACATTTGATACATAAATCATGTAAAGTCCTCCAGACTTTACTCCATGTGCTACTGTCATAGAACCCTTGGATATCTTCCACATGTTCTGTCCAAAAGTGGTGACGTAGCCAGCAACATCAAGTAAACATTTGTTGATCAAGCTCTTTGTAATTGCGGGAACATGTCTCACATTCTTAAGCGTGAAAGAAGAGCCATTCTGAAACTTCAATTGAACATCTCCAACACCTAAGATCTCACATGTCTGCCCATTGCCTAGCCGAACATGATCTTTAGTGATCACATAAGAGGTAAACCACTCCTTGTTTGGAGACACATGAAGTGATTCCCCTGAGTCTATAATCCAGTCACTCAGTGCATTTCCATCAGATGTTGTAAGAAGAGCTGAGTCCATTGTATTCTTCAACAAGTAGATGTCTCTTGACACTAGGTTGTCATCCTCTGCAACAGTGTTTGTCACATTTATTTCTTGAATCTTCACTGAGGACTTGTTCTTCTCACCATTGTCTTCAGCTTTCTCTTTGCCTTTTTCTGCTTTCCATTCTCTGCAGTCTCTTTTCATGTGACCCTTCTTGCCACAATGGTAGCATTCTATGTCACTCTTGCCTTTAGCACTGCGGGACTTGCTACCAGACTAATTCCTCTTTCCACCTTTGTACTTTTCTTTGGTCCTTCCCCTGACAACTAAGGCTGTTCCTTTGCCTTTGTCCATTGTCTTTCTATTGGTTTCTTCAGTAAGCAGACTTCCTTCTACACCTGCTATGTTCAAACCATCTGGAGGTGCAGAATTACTCAAAGCTGTGCGAAAAGTGTCCCAACTTTTTGGCAATGTGATCAACAGGAACATAGCTCTAACAGGTTCATCAAACTTGACACCTTGAGCTGACAACTGACTATAGATTGTGTTGAATTCATTCAGATGATTGGACATAGGTTTCTCTTCTTTCATCTTCAAGTCAACAAGCTTCTTAAGCCAGTATACCTGTGAAGCTGCACTCTGCTTCTCATAAAGATCACTTAGCTTTAACCATGCTTGATAAGCCGACATCTCGTCTGCTACATTGAAGTAAACGCTTTCTGCCAAAGTCAGCATAATGGTAGAAAGTGCCAATTCATCCATTTCACTCCATTCATCTTCGTCCATATCTTCTGGTTTTATCCCCTTGAGCTTTATAGGTTTTATCTGCTTCTTTTGTACCAACACGTGCCAAATCTGCTACTTCCACAATAGGAAATTGGTTCCATCCAGCTTCTTGATTTTGTAAAGAGCAGTGTCCTGTGATCTAGCCATAGCTACGATTCACAGTAGTTTACTTTCCTGGGAAAAATTCGGCAGAGTTTCCCTTATAAACTGACCTCTGAACCAATATCAACCTGTCAAATGAACCAAGAAAGCTTCAGATTCTGCAAAAATTTTGGCAGAGTCTCCTTTGTAAAATGGCTCTGGTGTCCTAAAAACAGACCAAAAAACATCTCAAAAAACCACTGTCTCTCTAACACTGTAAGCTGTGGGTAAACCTGTCCTGCACCTGTACTGTCTCTGACTGTCCTGTCACTGTCCTGTAAGCATAGACTGCGACAATGCCTCAACGGCAGTAAAGAAAAGATGCAATCCCAACTGTCTAACTCACAGTCAATACATCCTAGCTGCCTATCTAAGGGTGCTCGAGGGATCGCTCCAAGACCTGTATCACCGAAAGGATCTCAACATTCGAGAATCCCCCAGCTCAATAAAACCTCACTCGACCCTCAACAAAGGCTGCAGTAAATCTGACAGTACATAGACTTCCCACAAAGTCATACATCCACAAATTTCCCACTATATGTTGTAACCGCTGCGGCGGTTGTTTGCTGCGTGACTCACAGCCAGCAAACCCTCAACAGACATACATCATCTCTGACAGTACATCTTATGTGGAAGTACCTGCAATGTCAAGATGAAATATGGAATATCAAGCAGCAAACACAAGCTACCTGATGAACTAGTGGATGTCGCCTACAGTCTGTGTGTAGATGCACCCGTGTCGTATGTGACACACCTCCAATAACTATGAGCCGTCCTTCGATGTGTAGAGAGCAACAAATAAACACTCTGGGAGTGTTGATATCCTCAGCACCTGCAGTCGTAGGCCGAAAAACCCAAATTTGCAGAGTCGGATCTGCACCCGTCGAGACCACGTAGTCGAAAATGGCCTGCGCAGACCTTTGTCGAAGCCGAACGGTGGCCGAGATGACCTCAGAATGAAATTCTGACAACACCAAGCCCTTCAGGTGCTCCCACGAGATTTGGGGCCGTGTCTTCGCCTGTCGAATTTCACTCCAATCTGAGTTGGTGACTCTAGCCTCCTGCAGTGCTGCCCCGAGCCTCGATCTGAGCTCTGATACCAGTTGAAGGAGTACGAGCAGAAGTGCGACGCGAGAGAGAGTGCGAGAAGAAGACCACGACAATATGGTGAACTCGCTCTACTGTAATGTGTAGAGCATAGTGAGTTCTTATTAGGTTTTTACAAAAGAATATGTGTACATACCTGGCGGCCCGCCCACTTACCTGGGCGACCACATTGGGCTTTATACCCCAACAATGTGTGCTTGCGACATATGTTTTGGTTCATACTATGCCAGGTTTGGAGCTTATCTTAAAAGCCTACAAGAATCTGATGCACGACGCTCTTGTAGAGAGAAGCCTCAAAATACATAAGGTACAACTTGACTCACCTTCCATGAATGGGATTGTTACTGGATGAGATTGACTGAATGATGGAACTTTGCCCTATGCAATGGAAACAGTAAAATGTGCAATATGTTTCTTTGTCCTTGATAGAGTAGTTTACGTTGTAGAAAAAGCGTAGATAATGATGAGGTGAAAGCAATTTCACCATAGTAGCACGTCATGCATGCAAAGAAAAAACTAGAAATGTGTAGCCCTTGGCTATAAGGACGGTCTCAACAAAGTGAGCCGATACTAGAAGTGACGTGCACGATTTGGACTGGCATGAATACATCACAATTCGGCATTGTGTGACAAAAAATGTGAACGGAGATCTCTATAGTGCCAAATTTCAAAAACCACTGTGCCAGTGATCTTGATCTCAAAGCAATGTGAATACCTGACGCGTGTTAGAAGCCTTGCTTCTCATGAATTTTGTCAAAGCACTTTGCTTCGCACAATAGGAAATCCTTTCCAAATAAAAAGTTTAAACCTAGAAAAAGAAGAATAAATGTTAAAATTGTCTGACCATATCGTCAAGATAAAGTCTCACTTGAGAATGAACTTGTAGTCTGATGTTGGTTTCCTTGCTGGAATCTGGCACATAGCCATGGATGCTGAGATAGAGAGATGTCGGATTGATCATGGGTGCTCTCTAAGTTGAGTCCATGCCGGCACCCAGTGAAGTATCATTCATGGCACGTGCAAAGTCCCCCCAAGTGGATATGCTCTCAGCATATCCCTGACTTTGGAAGCCACTATGCAAGATGCCTAAATGGAAGCAGTGATGCACATAAATAATGTTGTGCTCATAGCCAATAGATATGCTGGTTGTTTTCCTTGACAAGGACGTTGCTGGTCACCTTGCTGAGATAAGTTGTCTTGAAAGTCCCAAGGAAAGCTTTCTCGAAGCTGGCTCCTAGCCATATTTACTAGCAAGTGAGAGCATATTCCAATGCAAGAAAACCTTGCCAAATACGGAGTACCAAGATCGTAAGAAAATCCTTAAACATCCTCAAGTAAGCGTTTCTTGTTCTCCGCGAGATCTTGGTCTTGGCATGATAATTTCCCTATCACGAGTGCGGTTCGTAGCCACCGAGCGTCTTACGCGAGTGAGAGAAAATTCCATAGTGCAAATATTATGAAAGCAGTAACACAACATTGGACTACACAAGACTTGCTCATTAGCACCCTTGTACGGAGCCTTGCTCCCTTAGAATACAAGGCATATGCCACCCGTATCTAGCCTTTATTGTCAATCTGTATTAACGATGATTGTTGTCAATTTGTATTAACGATGATTGAAAGCAGCATATGAAAAAATAAAAGAAGTTACCTGGAGTCCGTTCTTATTGGAGATTGGTACTTGCCCCAGCTTTTCCAAAGTTTCTCTGACTAGCCTTGCCGTCGTACCAATACATCTATTATTTTTCAAGAGATGTCCTACTTCCTTGCATTGAGAGCCTTGCCGCAGAGAGAGTTCCACTTTCTGTTGTCAAGCAAAGTGTCCTAATTTGCCATGCTTCTACTTTGAACACCTTGGAACTTTCACTTCGGCCGTCAGCACATGCACCTTGCAGCCATGCCATGCATGCATGCCATCACTCATTGCTTGTTGATTTCCAACTCCAATCTATGCGTGAAAAGGCTGGCAACCGTGCTCGTGGGCAATGCTGTGTTCCTTGAACAGCTCGAGGCTTGCAACCATGTCACAATGTCGAAGCTTTTAAAACTTTTTCGACTGGAACCGTGGGCCAAAGCCCTTAATTGGGGGGTGCCCAAAATTAGGGTGCCCACCTTCTTAAAAAACGTGAGAAGCATCCATGGTGGAAGTGCAATGAGTGAGAGCAAGAGCAAGAAGATACCGTCATCTGCAGTGGTCGAATCCATTCGCGGCAGAGACGAGAAATAATGCTCTCCCCGTTGCGCATCCATCAAGCCTGGCTGTGCTGAGTTTTGTGCAGGTGGGTCTCACCACCACCATTTATATAAGCAACCTTGCACATGGTTCGACCCAATCCTCTCTCATCCTTGCAAGCAATCGTTCCCGCCACCATCTCCTTTCGCCTTTGCAAGGGACCGTGCCCACGGCCATGCCTCCTCCTTGCTGCTCAACATGCAAAAGCATGCAAGCACGTCCTGAGAGACAGATGATGACTTGACTTGAGAGAGAGAGAGAGAGAGAGAGAGAGAGAGAGAGAGAGAGAGAGAGAGAGAGAGAGAGAGAGAGAGAGAGAGAGAGACACAGATAACATGCAAGACTTTCCCCTCTCCTCCATAGCTCATTCTTCTCCTTCCTCTCCCTAGCTCTGATACCAATGTAAGACCCAGGAGCTGCGTAATAGAGATTGTACACCCAACCCCCCATTATATAGCCCTTGGCATCTCCCTGTTTTCCTTTAGTAGCCGGCCCTTGGCCCAAGTCCTACTCGCCCGGGTTTTCCCTTGGCATGAAAGAGCGAGTGGACGTGGCCCCGAATCTTCATGATTTTCAAAGCCCTAAAAAAATGAGCTTGATTAGAGGCTTCTAGTTGTAAGGAATTTTCACTGGAGAGAATCCTTGCCTTTCTGATATCTTCTAGTTTCTCATTAGCCAGGCAAGATTTGGCTTCAAGCCATTTCTTATGCTCATCCTCAGTAGCAAGTCCATTGGCTTTTGTGGAGGTAAGCCGTTGTACCTCACCTGTAAGATGAAGAAGGTGCGCCTCCCTAGATTTTTTAAACCGGGGGCCCGAGGTTTTGATTGCTTTCTGAATACCTTAAGCAAATAGGTCCCACGCATTGTGTTTGTTAAGATCGACATCTTTTCTGAGCTTACCCGGTGCTTTCTTGGTTAAATTCCTGAAAAGAGGGTCGTTGAATAGGTATGCCCCTGTAACTAGCAGTTTTTTCGTACCTCTTGGGGTCTATTCCTCCTCTTTATTCTTCTTAAAATGTATGTGCAAGGGTATGTGATCCGGCAGGGTTTTTTGTTGGGACTACCTTCATCTCTTCATCTCTAGCATCAACGGTATCCAGTCAGCTTGGTGTGAGCAGTAACATCGATCCAGCCTGGAGGTAGTGCAAGCATACTGGACACTTGTGTAGGTGAAAGCCGGCGTGTTGTCCCATGGGCCAACTTGCCATAAGTCGATCATCGCCCACTTTTCGCACAAACTTTGCCATTTAGTCCTTTCTGAGCCAGCCAGCATACTAGAGGATCCTATTCTATCCTTGCTCTTTTCCACCATATTGAAGTCGCCAACTAACAACCACTCTCCTTCAATAGGAGTATCTCTAAGATGCATCCATAGTTTAGCTCTGTCTTTTGCATTGCAAGGGCCGTACACATTCACAATGGTGAAGGGATGCCCTTCCCATCTAGTTCTAATTCCCAGGATTCTGTTCGGAGGGGGGGTTCAGAACCAGCTCCGGCTCCAGTTCCCTGTCCACAATATTGAGGACGCCACTGAAACCGTTACTTCCTTCTCCATAGAAAAAAAGTTTCTTTCCTAGAGCCTGCTTTCTCTTGCTATGATCATCCAAGTGCTGTTCCTGGATGGCCCAGCAGTTGACTGCCTTTTCCCTTTTTATCTCCTCCCAGAAAAGGATACTCTTCTTTCGGATCTTCACTCCCTTTACATTCCAAGATTGTATATTGAGAGACTCCATCATTAAAGAGGGGATCATTGGGATAGAGGAATGAATTCTTCAGCATCCGAATCGTGCGCACACTCCCTCTCCTTGGTCTCGGCAGAGTCCAGGGGGGTGAGGGGATTTCTTTTCTTGCAATACTGCAAATGGATTGTGAAGTGGGATAGTGCACCCCCCTCCTTACAAGGGTGTGAGGGATGGAGCAGATCCTTTCCCCTCTAGTGTTCTCATGACTTCGAGCACTTTGGAGTCTCTTGCCACTGCCTTCAACCTATTGGCTCTTTTCAAACTAGAGACTTGAATAGTGTCGCCGTTGTGACCATCATAAATTTCAGGGGAGCAACGGGAGTAATGATGCTCTCTGGACCCCCTTCTGTTCACCATAGGTTCACATCCTTTAATCACGACGCTCGAAGCTAGTGCTGAGCGTGGGGAGTTGCAAGGCCTGACTCTACCAGGAAACAACCAACTACTTGCAAAAATGTTTGCAGACGATTCTCTCCTCTTCTTGAGGGCACCTCCCTAGGTCGTAAGGAAAGCTCTGGAGATTGTACAAATGTTCTCTATCGATTCGGGGTCCCAGTGAAATAGAGAGAAGTCAAGGATGATCTCCCTATCGGAAAATGACTCATTTGACCCTTCCGACTGGTCGGGGGAGATTGTTACAAAAGGGAATATTTTCAGACATCTGGGGGGCCCCTTGGGGGTGGACGTAACTCACAAACAAAGATGTCAGTGGATCCTGGAAAAAATCAGAATAAAAATGAGTAGGTGGGAGTATGTTCTTCTCCCATTCCCAAGCCAGATAAAAGTGATTAATTCCTTTATGCTCCCTTATATTGCCTTCACTAGACCGCTTCTCAAGCTGTCTAAATGTCACTAGAAAGAGTTCTTAAAACTGGTAGAAAGGTTTTTATGGAAAAATAACACAAAGTCCTCCAAGCCATGGCAATGGGCCTGTTGGGAGTCAGTCGCTCGGCCAGTAAATCAAGGAGGCCTCGGAATTCCCAACCTTGTGGCCCATGCAAAAGCCTGTTGTGCCAAATTTGTAGTCTCCTTGGCTAAACAAGATCAAGCTTGGGCTATCAAGATCAGAGATATGCTAGAAGCAGCTAAACGTGGTTCGAAAGGAGGAAAGTGGAGAGGGGTAGAGGTTCATGCTAAACTATTAGCCCAGACGTGGGCTACCCTAAGTGTTGGAGGCGGCTCAGGGGAATTGGTAAGGAAATGAAACAGAGCAGCGGGAGCCCTAAAGTGGGGGGAAGAAACCAGATACTTCAAGAACTCCATTCTGCATTGGTCCCCTTGGCTTTCCAAAGTTGTAGATCTGCCGCAAAATCCCTATTGGATAGAAGCAGCCAGGAAACTGAATAATAAGGGTTAGAACCGACTGGGGCACTTCTGGGACAGTGACAGCAAGAGATGGAAAACCATTGAACTTCTGATAACCCAATTCCAACTTAATAGCTTAGAGGTTTTGCTAGTCAAGAAAATGATGAAAGAGCTTGATAGTGCAATGATGCCAATCTGTGACTCAGAGTTTGACTGGAATGCCTCGAAATGGCCCGGAAGCAGCCTCTTATGGAAACCCTATTCTAAAGGCATTTACAAGATATGGAAAAAACAATGGTCGGAGGAAAGGTGGGAGCAAGTAATGGAGAACATCTGGGTGAATTGGTCTAGCCCCCTTAACAAGATATGGAAAAAACAATGGTCGAAGGAAAGGTGGGAGCAAGTAATGGAGAACATCTGGGTGCCAAAGGTTCCGCTTCACATGAAGGTATTTCTATGGAAAGTAATTAGGGGTGCTCTTCCGATGGGGGTGAGATTCGAGAGAGAGGGATAGGGACAGATCGATGCCTGGTGTGCAGGATGGCTAGTGAAGATGTGACCCACCTTTTTATGGAATGCCCAGCTATCAGAGGCCTTACAGGAAAAATATGCAAGTGGGTCCAAAGAACATGGAAAGTTGGTTTTTTCAAGACTGATTTACTCCTTGGAGGTAAGAACTTGGGTAGTCCTTCCCCCCTCATGTGCACTCAAATTATTAGGTTTTGCTTTTCACATAATGTATGGAAAACAAGGAACCGCCGTGTGTTTGAAGGATTTCTTGAAGTGGCAAGCTTCGCAAAAATTATACAAGAAAGCAGAGTGCTAATATGGACGCTCGGGTGCAAGAAAAATTCGGATGATTGGTTTAGGGTTACATGTGCCTTGTTGTCAGCGAAGTTCTTAGGAAAGGGAAAAATTATGAAACCAGAAGATTAGTGAAGAACATGATAATTAACCTTGTGTATCAAGGACATAGGGACATGTCGTTAGGGGTGGCTCCCCAGATAGCTAATGTAAGTTTGGTCTTTGGATGGTGTCATGGCTCGGCACGAGCATGGCAAGTTCTTGTAATTTTTTGAGTTGATCAATATACTTCACTCACAATTGTGAGTTTTGCTATTAGAAAAAAGGACTCAAGCACATCATGAGGGCCAAATTGGGAGGATCTTTACATGTGTCTTTTATGCTTCTTAATATATCATGTTTGAATTGAACACTTCAAGCACCTCAGTCATTTAAGCATGAAAATCTTTTATGCCTCTTGAGAGATCATGTTTGAATTGAACACTTCAAGAACTTTAGTCATTTAAGAATGAGAAGCACCTCAAGCCTGGGCAAGGTTCCCATAAACACCTTAAGCACTTAGTTGGCAAGCACGAAAAGCACCTCACGCTTAGGTAGGATTCTCACCTCAAGGTCAGTCCTAGCTTGTCTAAGGTCAAAGGACTTTTTAACACTAACTTTTGGAGGTCTTTAATGAAGCTAACCCTAAGGTCTTTAAGCTCCATTAGATAGAATTTCTCTTTAACAGACCATCTCTCATTTGGACCCCTTTTAACCTTGGCCCCGGACAGATCCATAAGCACATGTCTATTGGTCTATCTTCAAATTTTGTGCTGGAAGGAGATATAATGATGGTTTAAGATGAGGGAGGCAAGGGTGAGATTGAAATGTAGCTTATTCTATCCCTTGTTCCCATTTATTCTCCTGCATTAAATGATCAATTTAATATGAGAAAATCATTTGGATTGGTCAGATATTAGATTTTATGACACTTCGCCTACATAATAAATTGCTCATCAATATCCTTGATACCAGCAAGGAAAGAAAGTGTCCATTTCATCTTCGTTATGCATAATCTTTGACTCCAGCTCTTTATGGAGCAATGCAATTTTAGCTTAATTGTGACTTGCATAAAGACCAGCTAGAATATCCCAAGCTTGTTTTGAAGATTTAGTTGAACGAATGTGGGGAGTAATAGTGTGCTTCACAAATAACGCAATCAATGCATGAGCTTGCGCATCTCTAACATCCCAATGAGCTTGCTCAACCGTAGGTAAAACAGCTCTGGCAGCCAACCCTACCACCAAAACCTGCAGCATCCTCAACATTGCCTGCATCTTCACAACCAGGACGTACATCAATGCCATGCACAACATTCCAAACTCCCTTTGACACAAGTACATGTTGCATCGTCAAGGTAAAGTCTCACTTGAGAATGAACTTGTAGTCTGATGTTGGTTTCCTTTCTGGAATCTAGCTCATAGCCATGGATGCTGAGATAGAGAGATGTCGGATTGATCATGGGTGCTCTCTAAGTTGAGTCCATGCCGGCACCCAGTGAAGTATCATTCATGGCACGTGCAAAGTCCCCCCAAGTGGATATGCTCTCAGCATATCCCTGACTTTGGAAGCCACTATGCAAGATGCCTAAATGGAAGCAGTGATGCACATAAATAATGCTGTGCTCATAGCCAATAGATATGCTGGTTGTTTTCCTTGACAAGGACGTTGCTGGTCACCTTGCTGAGATAAGTTGTCTTGAAAGTCCCAAGGAAAGCTTTCTCGAAGCTGGCTCCTAGCCATATTTACTAGCAAGTGAGAGCATATTCCAATGCAAGAAAACCTTGCCAAATACGGAGTACCAAGATCGTAAGAAAATCCTTAAACATCCTCAAGTAAGCGTTTCTTGTTCTCCGCGAGATCTTGGTCTTGGCATGATAATTTCCCTATCACGAGTGCGGTTCGTAGCCACCGAGCGTCTTACGCTGTCGAGAAATTTGCGATCTTGCCAGAAAAGCACCAGGCTTATGGCTGTGAGATTTTGTGAGAGAACTCAACAAAAACTATATGAAGGAGTTAAACCATAGATGCCATGAAGACTAGGGTTTGGAAAGAAGTGCAATCAAAGAAGGCTCACTCTTTCTCTCTTGCATTCGCACACACAAAGAAAGAACACAAAAGAGAATGTCAAAACAATACGAAGATGAAAACATCAAGGCTATGGTCATATCGTATCATGGGTAATATGAAAGGGTTAATGGAAGAGTTAATGGCATTCAATCTTAGCTGACCAAATAGGCTACGAATTGTTCTTTGGAATTGTAGTTTTGTGCTTACCATAATATATATATTTTGTCTAGTGATTGGGATTAATTGTGTGTACAAATCCTCTTGGTTCATAGCAAGATAACTACGCTTACATCAAAAGAAAAATTATAGTATATGAGAGGTAGTATGATGGGATCCGGTGATAGAAGTATTTCATTGAGCCTTTCAGGGCCGAAGAGAAATACTATACGTTGTTGAAAGTGTATTTTACGCCTAATCCATACGACGTTAATTCTAATAGATCGTACAGAGTGAAAGCGATAGAAATGATCATCATGTGGGTTATTCATCTAGGATAGTATGTGAGAAATGTAGATATGAGAGATGTGAAGAGATGAGAAGTTTCCCTCCCAAGCCCTATTCTTGCCCGTAGGCAATAAGGATACTGCGGGGAGAGATGTACCTGTAGCAAGAGAACCTAGAGAGGATGAATTACTAAGAATGAGAGAGATAGGTTTGGTTAAGGAGATGAGATTATATACATATATATATATATATATGTTGGATTAGAGATGAAAATGAAAACAACAAGAAATCAAGAAAACATCAATGTAGAACACATCTTACTTGAAACCCTTCGGCACCATTATTGATGGGAGAGAGAAAAAGAGTGGATAATTCCACTTGATTGATACACTAAGTGCAAGACCTTCTTTGATTAAAGTTGATCTTCCAAGGTTAGCTTGTTGCAAGAATGGCTAGTCTCCCTCTAGGAGAAAGTGTAGGTTTGGGCTTATGTTAATGGTTAAGTACAATTAGGCATTACTACTCACTCCCTCAAGAATTCCTCTCATCAATGGCTTGAATGCTTGAGTTACTTCCAAGGAAGAAGAGGTCCCCTTTTATAGGTGAAGGGAACCCCCAAGGGTTTGCACAAGAAGAGAGGAGCCAGTGTGAACACGAATTGGAAAAGTTGGAAATGAGCTGTCCCTGCATGATGTGGGCAGACTGGGGTCCAGTATTTTGATCATATCTCCTCAACCGTGGCTCCAAATAAAAAAATAAAAGTATGGGCAAAAACTTCAGCTCATTAGCTACGATTTTCATTTTAAAATCGTTTCCAAATTCGGATTGGAACCTTGTGTAAAAAATTCATCAAAATAGGGTCCATTTATGGCAGCAAAAGTCTTCATGTGGTCTCCTTAGCCTAGACTTTCATTTAATTCCAAAGGACACCTCATGCCATATGAAAGCATGACATTGCTCCTTGACAAAGTTTTGTAATCATGCTTGCAATAATGCATTAAAATAAGTGTATCTTTGAAATCATGCCACCTACTGTCCCACTAGGATTTGATTCTCTCCTAGTAGCTATTTAAAAAGAAATATAAGAAAAGTATAAAAAATACATAGAATATATATATATTGGAGTTTACCCTAGATATAGGATCTAGCTAGGGTGTGAGATGATAATGAAATAGTAGAAATAAAGAATCAATGCTTTTTGCCCCAAGTTAAAGAGGCGCAGCTATTGATGCTTTTCCCATAGTATTTTCTGATGGTAAAGTAAGGATAGGTTACCCTTGAGAAAAATAATAGGATGAGATAGAAGGTTTATTATTATACTTAAATATTCATATGTACACTATAGGAAATATAATTATGTATCTAAAAAAATACAAGATAGATCTTGTAGCATGCGTTCCCACTATGTACGTGTCACAGCACGACATCCACCCCCTCTAAACCTGCACATCCTCCGGTATGTGCCACATTGTCTCTTTGTAAGATTAGACCTCTTGTACATCTTCCTTGTCTTCTTCTTCACTGGATGATTCCAGAGCTTCATGTTCACTTTGATCTTCACCTGTGTTTTTCTCTTCTTCCTCATCCATATCTTCTAGATCATTGTCTCCTCTTCTCTTAAACATTTTAATCCTTTTTCCTGCAATGGGAATCTTTACTTCTGTACCATCTAGTTCAGAAAAGCTGTAAGTAGCATTTTCATGCACATGCTTTACAACATACGGTCCAAACCATCTTTTTGAGAACTTACGCATGACTGTGTGCTGGTTATCAAGGCTACTATCATACACTAAAACCCAGTCACCTTTGTTAATTGCTTTGCTCCTGAGTCGATGTCGCTTATCAAAATAGTCCTTGTTTTTCAACCTTGCATTTTTGAGTCGTTCTTTTGCAGCTTCAATGTCTCCAGGTCTTCTCTCTAGCTGCCCTTTTGTTTAGGATGCTTCCACAAGTAACCATCCCTTAAAAAGTACCCATATGCTTTCCTGCGTATCCTCTTGAATTCTTGTTCAGACCAATCATCCTGTTTTGTTAGAGTACTCAAGTACCTTCCAATAGAAAGCCAATCACCTTCATAAAGATCTCTCAAGAACAATTCAAGTGAATTAGTCATGTAGACATTGTTACCTTTGACATGAGAGTTAGAATAGAATTTTGTGACTACATCATCTCCCTCATCAATCATTTGTGACTCATCTTCATACCTTGCCCTTGATAGCATATCTGCCACTGTATTGTCTTTGCCTGCAATGTGCTTAAACTCGGGATTTAAGGACTTAATGTAGGAAATCCACCGCAACATAGCAATGTCTGGTGTTGAGCAGCTTGTAATCATCCCAAGAAGTGGTAGACAATTTGTTTCTACAACCACACATGCACCAATTAGGTACTCTTTCCCACTTTTCAAGGCTGTAACCATACCCCATAACTCTCTCTTTATCTGTGGATAGTTTCTTTGGCGAGCACTTAGTAGCTTTGCTCCAAATCTTACCACATACATGTGTCCTTCTTTGTCATCTTGCCCTATTGCCCATCCAATCCCTGTAGGACTGGTATCTACTGTCACAATCACTGGCCTTTGATACTCATAGTCTACCTTTCTCAAAGTAGTTGCTGACTGGAGTAACTCCTTTAGCTTTTTCATGGATTTTACATGTGCTTCTGTCCACTTAAACTTTTGATTCTTTCTAAGCAGCTGATAAAGAGGATCAGCTATATGTGCATAATGTGGAATCCAAATAACATAGAAGACACATGCTCCCAGAAACCTTCTAACCTCAGTGATGCTAGTGCATGTTTCTTTCATTCTTTGGATGGCATCTACCTTTGATGGACAAGGTTTCCTACCATATGGCCTGCACATGTGCCCCACAATGAGCACTTCTTTGACACCAAACATAGACTTTTTCCCTGACAATGTAAGATTCACTTCTTCCAACCTAGTCAAAATTTTATCACAATCATTTATGTGATTTACCACAAACCTCCGACATCCCTTGAGATCCAAAGCTTCATCTTTGTCACTTTCTTCACATCCTTTGATAGGCAAATCATCAATGAAAGGCATTGTGATTTGAGGAATAAAGTCACGTAAGACCTTATTCATCCCATTCATCATATGTGCAACCGAGTTGGTTGCTCCCTGTGGCAAGGTACACATCCTTACCAAACCCAAAGGTGTCCTCATGGTTGTCAAGTCTCTACTTTCGATTGCAAGCTGAAATTGATCATACCCTGAGTAGAGATCCACCATTGAGTAGATTGCCCTCCCTGCAAACGCCTCTGCAAATTCATCCACAATTGGACATGTTCCTACATTTCTAATTGTCACCTTGTTCACTGGTTGCATATCTTGGATGAAGCGTAGAGAACCATTCTTCTTTGGAACTGTGAACCACCTATTTGAGTATGGAGCACAAGAAGGCTCCAAGATTCCCATTTTGATTTTCTCATTCAGTAGCTCTACTAACTTTGGCAAATGAGCCTTTGGAACCGGAATAGGCCGCAGATTCCAAGGCACATGAGGTATTGTGAAAATTACCATAGGAGCTACAATAAGGATCAACACATCCTATCTCATGTGGCTCAAATGCAAAAGCCTTACCATGCTTTGAAAGCATTTCTTTGAAGCACTTTGTCTCCTCCTGTGTTAGAAACTCCTCGCAACCAATCTGCAACTCTTGAAAGGACTCCTTTGTGAAGGTATGCCCGATCTTTTTAGGATTCCGCAAACTTGGTTGTAAAGAAGCCTGTTCAATCTTTTCCTTGTTGTTGGGTGGTAAGGGTGAAGCTACTGGTTTCACCTTCTTTGCTACACTCTTGTATTTAGTTTCAACATGGACTTCTGGGCCAACTGTTTGGCTTTCTTTAAAGGCTTCTATTACTTGATACATTTCCATAGAGCAAACTTCCACAACTTCATTTTCAAGATGCAAACTAGACCTCATTATAGCATCAAGCTCACCCATAGTATCTACAAAAGAAACTTGTTCACACAAACCCAAAACATTTTCAGTAGGCTTTAGCAACCCACTCTTTTTCATGCCTATTTGTACATTATGCGCATATTGCCTCTCATATCTCTTCAAATCTTCAAGCTTTGTAAAACATACTGATCCATTCCTTGTTACCAAGGAGCTCATCGAGAAAGTTTCACCTATTTTTGGATCAAGCGAGACCCTTTTTCTTTCTGTACCACTGCAATCCCGCTTTACAATGGTACTTGGCCAAAACCCATCATTTCTCTATGATCATGAAACTCTTTGCTTACCTTTGGTAGAGGATGTTCTCTGAGGTTGTCACGATTTCTTTCATGGTTTACACAGACTGTGAGAAATTGGACAGCTCGTTTACCATCTTTGCTACGTATTCTAGCATATGTTGAACCATCGTCCATTACCTTTGTTTCCATTCAAACTCCCACAATGTAGGGTTGTCCAAGGATGAGATGATATGAAGATGTATCCTGTACAAAGAAGTTTTGGTCAATCTTTACATCACCTATTGTCACCTTCACACCTGGACATGCTGCATACAATTCACTGGATGAATTGTTTGCCACTTTTACCATCCAGCCATGATCTGTGTCCATCGGCCATTTGCACTTGTTGTAGAGACTCTTTGACATTATGTTTATTTCTGAACCATGGTCAATCAAGGCAACAAATGGCTCTTCAAGATCACCTACCTTGACCAAAGTTTCTGTAGTAGCCCTTTCCCAATGACTTCGTGAATAGTAACTCCTAGGAATATCTTCAACTTCTTCATCATCATTTGAGAAATACACTTGCTTCACTCTCCCACTAGATTGGTAGCATCCTACCACAGCTCCATCATTCTCCTTATTTTGCAGTTGCATCCCTTGTGTCTTTGAGGTTTCCCCTTCAACCTGTGGATGAGAAACTTCAGCAAGGGTTTGCCTCTTTCTCTTGATGATGTCAATATTCTCCTCATGGAATTCACGCTTTGCAATGCCAAGAACTTCTCCCAAAGTAAACTCAATCTTGCTATTCAAGATCCTTTCCTCCAAGACTTTCTTTAAATCTGTAGCAACCTCCATATCAGATTGTAGTTTATAAGTTGGGCCTTTTGTCTTACCTTTCGTTGGCTCTTTCTTCTTTCCTGTTGTAGACTCCTCCATGAGTACTTCAGGTGGAGATGCTCCTTGTGTTGAGGGTGTTTGAGAAGGCATTGAGTCGCTTCTTCCCCCACTTCTAGAAGCTCTTTTTGATGTTCCTTCATCATCATTCTCACGTCTGCGCTTCTCTTCTACAATTGCCTCATTTTGTTGGCATTTTGTAATGTAGGCATGCACTGACAATGAGTCCACTGGATCATTCCATCCTGTTTCTAGACGTATGCAATCACCTGCTTCATGTAGAATCTCTTTTGTAAGCTTTCCCTTTTTAGCTAATTTCATGACATTTGGCCAAATTTGACCATGATGGTCACTCACCTCTTCATCACAAAAATGTTCAAATTTTACTCCATAAGTAGCTGCCTCAACTGAAGAGGTGGCATGCTTGGTTGCCATATCTTCAACTAAGGTTTGCATTCCCCCCTTCCCAAAGTTAGTTCTCAAGGGTAGATCTGTCTCTCTTAAGTGGATTTTACCATCCTTAAAAAAGACAACATCTTTTGACAAAGCATCACTAAAATCATCACAATCCCTTCTTACATGGTCTGTACTATCACACCAAATACATCTATTAACAAACCCTTCTTTGGGCTGTTGTCTTTGCCTAGGAAGTGGCCCTGATGGTTGGCCTTTTTCTTCAAGCTTTGCAAGCTTCACCTTCAAGTCACGCATTCCCTTCACAAGCTCATCTAACATGGACTCATCAAACTTAGGAGCGATAAAAGTAGGCTTTACCATTTTGTCAGGAGTTGAGGTGGAAGGACTTGTAGTGTTTACTACCATCTTGTCCCTTCTTCTTTGTCGTTTGGCAAGCAGTGACACAGCACCTTCAACCTCATTCCAGTCGGTCTTTAGTCCTTGCTCAGCATCTTTATCTTCAAGAAGAAGCTCCAAATTTTCTTGAAACTCTTTACCTGCAGCTTGTAAGAAAAGATCTGTCTTCTCTGCATCTAGTGTGGCCCTTTCTGTCCTAGTGAGTTGTGCATAGCGCCGCTCAAATTCCCGAAGTAGCTCTGTTATTGATAGTCCTTGCTTTGGCTTGACTACCCATTCTAAGAATGTCCTTTTGGTCACTCTCTCCGAGTCCTCCATGAAATATTCCTCCTTTAAAGCTACTTTGAGTTCTTCCCAATTTCTCCCATGCCCATCTTTAATTGCCCTAACATGCTCCCTAATTTCTGGAGCAACAACTAGCTCAAAGCTTTGAATCATCTCACCTTCTGACACGCGATGCAGCTCCATCTCCTTCACATACTCGCGTAAGTACTTGGTTACATCTTTGCCATTGAACTGATCCATTCTGTTGACGACCGCTTGTATGGCCTTCGTTGCTGAAATCTCCCTTCTTTCAGTAGAATGTTGTTGTTGCATGAACATTGCAAATGCTTGAAACATTTGCATTGTTGCTGGGTCAAAATGCATACCCTGTTGCTCAACATGATCACCCATGGTTACCCACAAACTCTCACCCTAGCAGTTTCGCGTCGGGTTCACCAAAAATATGTCGACAAATTTGCGGTCTTGCCAGGAAAGCACCGGGCTTCTGGCTGTGAGAGTTTGTGAGAGAACTCAACAAAAACTATATGAAGGAGTTAAACCATAGATGCCATGAAGACTAGGGTTTGGAAAGAAGTGCAATCGAAGAAGACTCACTCTTTCTCTCTTGCATTCACACACACAAAGAAAGAACACAAAAGAGAATGTCAAAACAATACGAAGATGAAAACATCAAGGCTATGGTCATATCGTATCATGGGTAATATGAAAGGGTTAATGGAAGAGTTAATGGCATTCAATCTTAGCTGACCAAATAGGCTACGAATTGTTCTTTGGAATTGTAGTTTTGTGCTTACCATAATATATATATTTTGTCTAGTGATTGGGATTTGTGTGTACAAATCCTCTTGGTTCATAGCAAGATAACTATGCTTACATCAAAAGAAAAATTATAGTATATGAGAGGTAGTATGATGGGATCCGGTGATAGAAGTATTTCATTGAGCCTTTCAGGGCCGAAGAGAAATACTATACGTTGTTGAAAGTGTATTTTACGCCTAATCCATACGACGTTAATTCTAATAGATCGTACAGAGTGAAAGCGATAGAAATGATCATCATGTGGGTTATTCATCTAGGATAGTATGTGAGAAATGTAGATATGAGAGATGTGAAGAGATGAGAAGTTTCCCTCCCAAGCCCTATTCTTGTCCGTAGGCAATAAGGATACTGCGGGGAGAGATGTACCTGTAGCAAGAGAACCTAGAGAGGATGAATTACTAAGAATGAGAGAGATAGGTTTGGTTAAGGAGATGAGATTAGATACATATATATATATATATATATGTTGGATTAGAGATGAAAATGAAAACAACAAGAAATCAAGAAAACATCAATGTAGAACACATCTTACTTGAAACCCTTCGGCACCATTATTGATGGGAGAGAGAAGAAGAGTGGATAATTCCACTTGATTGATACACCAAGTGCAAGACCTTATTTGATTAGAGTTGATCTTCCAAGGTTAGCTTGTTGCAGAATGGCTAGTCTCCCTCTAGGAGAAAGTGTAGGCTTGGGCTTATGTTAATGGCTAAGTACAATTAGGCATTACTACTCACTCCCTCAAGAATTCCTCTCATCAATGTCTTGAATGCTTGAGTTCCTTCCAAGGAAGAAGAGGTCCCCTTTTATAGGTGAAGGGAACCCCCAAGGGTTTGCACAAGAAGAGAGGAGCCAGTGTGAACACGAATTGGAAAAGTTGGAAATGAGCTGTCCCTGCATGATGTGGGCAGACTGGGGTCCAGTATTTTGATCATATCTCCTCAACCGTGGCTCCAAATAAAAAAATAAAAATATGGACAAAAACTTCAGCTCATTAGCTACGATTTTTATTTTAAAATCATTTTCCAATTCAGATTGGAACCTTGTGTAAAAAATTCATCAAAATAGGGTCCATTTATGGCAGCAAAAGTCTTCATGTGGTCTCCTTAGCCTAGACTTTCATTTAATTCCAAAGGACACCTCATGCCATATAAAAGCATGACATTGCTCCTTGACAAATTTTTGTAATCATGCTTGCAATAATGCATTAAAATAAGTGTATCTTTGAAATCATGCCACCTACTGTCCCACTAGGATTTGATTCTCTCCTAGTAGCTATTTAAAAAGAAATATAAGAAAAGTATAAAAAATACATAGAATATATATATATTGGAGTTTACCCTAGATATAGGATCTAGCTAGGGTGTGAAATGATAATGAAATAGAAATAAAGAATCAATGCTTTTTGCCCCAAGTTAAAGAGGCGGAGCTATTGATGCTTTTCCCATAGTATTTTCTGATGGTAAAGTAAGGATAGGTTACCCTTGAGACAAATAATAGGATGAGATAGAAGGTTTATTATTATAATTAAATATGCATATGTACACTATAGGAAATATAATTATGTATCTAAAAAAATACAAGATCGATCTTGTAGCATGCGTTCCCACTATGTACGTGTCACAACACGACAACGCGAGTGAGAGAAAATTCCATAGTGCAAATATTATGAAAGCAGTAACACAACATTGGACTACACAAGACTTGCTCATTAGCACCCTTGTACGGAGCCTTGCTCCCTTAGAATACAAGGCACATGCCACCCGTATCTAGCCTTTATTGTCAATCAGTATTAACGATGATTGTTGTCAATCTGTATTAACGATGATTGAAAGCAGCATATGAAAAAAAAAAAGAAGTTACCTGGAGTCCGTTCTTGTTGGAGCTTGGTACTTGCCCCAACTTTTCCAAAGTTTCTCTGACTAGCCTTGCCGTCGTACCAATACATCTAATATTTTTTAAGAGATGTCCTACTTCCTGGCATTGAGAGCCTTGCCACAGAGAGAGTTCCACTTTCTGTTGTCAAGCAAAGTGTCCAAATTTGCCATGCTTCTACTTTGAACACCTTGGAACTTTCACTTCGGCCGTCAGCACATGCACCTTGCAGCCATGCCATGCATGCATGCCATCAGTGATTGCTTGTTGATTTCCAACTCCAATCTATGCGTGAAAAGGCTGGAAACCGTGCTCGTGGGCAAGGCTGTGTTCCTTGAACAGCTCGAGGCATGCAACCGTGTCACAATGTCGAATCTTTTAAATCTTTTTCGACTGGAACCGTGGGCCAAAGCCCTTAATTGGGGGGTGCCCAAAATTAGGGTGCCCACCTTCTAAAAAAACGTGAGAAGCATCCATGGCGGCAGTGCAATGAGTGAGAGCAAGAGCAAGAAGATACCATCATCTGCAGTGGTCGAATCCATTCGCGCAGAGACGAGAAATAATGCTCTCCCCGTTGCGCATCCATCAAGCCCGGATGTGCTGAGTTTTGTACAGGTGGGTCTCACCACCACCATTTATATAAGCGACCCTGCACATGGTTGGCCCCAATCCTCTCTCATCCTTGCAAGCAATCGTTCCCGCCACCATCTCCTTTTGCCTTTGCAACGGACCGTGCCCACGGCCATGCCCCCTCCTTGCTGCTCAACATGCAAAAGCATGCAAGCACGTCCTGATAGACAGATGATGACTTGACTTGAGAGAGAGAGAGAGAGAGAGAGAGAGAGAGAGAGAGAGAGAGAGAGAGAGAGAGAGAGAGAGAGAGACACACACACACACACACAGATAACATGCAAGACTTTCCCCTCTCCTCCATAGCTCATTCTTCTCCTTCCTCTCCCTAGCTCTGATACCAATGTAAGACCCAGGAGCTGCGTAATAGAGATTGTCCACCCAACCCCCCATTATATAGCCCTTGGCATCTACCTGTTTGCCTTTAGTAGCCGGCCCTTGGCCCAAGTTCTACTCGCCTGGGTTTGCCCTTGGCATGACAGAGCGAGTGGAGGTGGCCACGAATCTTCATGATTTTCCAAGCCCTAAAAAAATGAGCTTGATTAGAGGCTTCTAGTTGTAAGGAAGTTTCACTAGAGAGAATCCTTGCCTTTCTGATATCTTCTAGTTTCTCATTACCCAGGCAAGATTTGGCTTCAAGCCATTTCTTGTGCTCATCCTCAGTAGCAAGTCCATTGGCTTTTGTGGAGGTAAGCCGTTGTACCTCACCTATAAGATGAAGAAGGTGCGCCTCCCTAGATTTTTTAAACCGGGGGCCCGAGGTTTTGATTGCTTTCTGAATACTTCAAGCAAATAGGTCCCACGCATTGTGTTTGTTAAGATCGACATCTTTTCTGAGCTTACCCGGTGCTTTCTTGGTTAAATTCTTGAAAAGAGGGTCGTTGAATAGGTGTGCCCCTGTAACTAGCAGTTTTTTTCCTACCTCTTGGGGTCTATTCTTCCTCTTTATTCTTCTTAAAATGTATGTGCAAGGGTATGTGATCCGAAAGGCTTTTTGTTGGGACTACCTTCATCTCTTCATCTCTAGCATCAACGGTATCCAGTCAGCTTGGTGTGAGCAGTAACATCTATCCAGCCTGGAAGTAGTGCAAGCATACTTGAGACTTGTGTAGGTGAAAGCCTCGAAGTAGTGCAAGCATACTGGAGACTTGTGTAGGTGAAAGCCAGCGTGTTGTCCCATGGGCCAACTTGCCATAAGTCGATCATCGCCCACTTTTCGCACAAACTTTGCCATTTAGTCCTTTCCGAGCCAGCCAGCATACTAGAGGATCCTATTCTATCCTTGCTCTTTTCCGCCATATTGAAGTCGCCAACTAACAACCACTCTCCTTCAATATGAGTATCTCTAAGATGCATCCATAGTTTAGCTCTGTCTTTTGCATTGCAAGGGCCGTACACATTCACAATGGTGAAGGGATGCCCTTCCCATCTAGTTCTAATTCCCAGGATTCTGTTCGGAGGGGGGGTTCAGAACCAGCTCCGGCTCCAATTCCCTGTCCACAATATTGAGGACGCCACTGAAACCGTTACTTCCTTCTCCATAGAAAACAAGTTTCTTTCCTAGAGCCTGCTTTCTCTTGCTATGATCATCCAAGTGATGTTCCTGGATGGCGCAGCAGTTGACTGCCTTTTCCATTTTTATCTTGTGTTACATACGTAAATGAGGCATTCAACAACAATTTGGTAAAGAGTGACATCGACAGGATTATCTACATCATGAAGACTCAATTTCAAACTTGTTTCCATGGGAGTCGAAATAGGTTTGCAATCCTCAAGTTTAAACTTACATAGCAATGTCTCTATGTAGCTTGTTTGAAAATAAGGAAATATCGCTATCACATTGCTTAAACTGTATGCCCAACTAATGATGCAGCATCCCCAAATCTTTCATCTTGAAAGTGCATTTGAATCAGCCTTAAATTCAGCAGTTTGTGCCACATTCGGACCAATGATCAGCAAATCATCCACATTACTAGAACAAAAATGAGAAGTACATCGCCCTCACACTTTACATACAAAGTGCTTTTTATTAGACTATTACGAAAGCCTCGTTTAACCAAATGAGTGTCAACTTTCTCATACCAAGCACGAGGAGATTCCTTCAACCCATCCAAAGATTTCTTAAATTTGCACACTTTATCTTCCTACCCTTTAAAGCCAAAACAGTGAGGCTGCGTTACATAAACTTCTTCAAATATCTCACAATTCAAGAAATTAGTAGCAATATCTGACTGATGTACATCCCATCCAAAATGAGTTGCCAATGCACATAGAAAACGCACAGTAGTCATACAAAAAGTGGGAGAAAAAGTATCTTCATAATCTAAGACTTTTTATTGTGCATAACCCTTTGTAACAATACGAGCCTTATAGCGATCAATCTCACCCTCCAGATTGTGTTTGAGCTTGTGAGTAATCATAAATGAAAGTCGCAAAGTACAGGTAATTTCCAAAGGACGGAGTTTGCATGGACCATGTGCACAAGCTACAACCTGCATGTAGCCCTAGAACGCTGCAACTAGCCCAAATTATAGCCTATACCCAAAATACAACCTGTGAAGCTTCATCCTTTGGAAACTTCAAACGTTCAATCTTACCCAAAGCTGCTTCAAGAGACGGTAAAGAAGCAACCATATTAGATTTTTGTAAACCTTAGATGCCCAAAACGTGCATGAAAAAGTTTTGCATCTGAAAAAGCCCTTGAATCCACAACTACATTTGCAAAAAAAAATCCACAGTTGTCATACAAAGTGAACTTATACAGTCCACGGCATAAAATGCTAGATGCATCACCAAAACTGAGATCATGAACCGTACATATGTCATCCACAAATTTAACAACAAGAAGAAGTCCAGCAAGTGCAGATACAAATAGAAGGTTCTTTTTTATCCCAGGTACATAAAGTGCATCGACAAGTGTGAAAGAACTAACATTTGCAGCAGTCAGTACAATCTTTTCAAGTTCATTGACCGGATAAGAGGCATTGTTTCCACAAGTGACTGTATTTCCGTCCTCCTCAAGAGAATTAAATGAGTTAGGATGAGAGGTAATGTACTTTGTAGCACCATTGTCAAAGTACCACACATGAGCATCTGTAGAAAATGCCATACATGTATCATGGACCAAAGGATCCTAAGTTCACTTTGCACTAAAAGCTCATTCTGCATCTACATCAACATCACAATCTCTTTTCACAAAAGACTCTACAATATATGCACTTGTAGTGGAACCAACCTCAATCTTCTTACGCTCTTTTGCCTTCAATTTCGGACACTCTTTGATCAAGTAATCATTAGATTGACAATAATGGCATCACATTTTCTTTTTTCCCTTTTCATTAGAATTTCCAGACAAAGTGTTGCCAACCACAGAAGCATTAGGAACATGTGATTTATACTCGCAGAAGAACATGAGAAGTGGTTACATTGCTATTATCACTTTTTCTCTAAGAAAAAATAAAAGCATGTTCAATTGCACATTGTTTAGTCCTATTTTTTCTAAAAAGTGATTCTTGCAACATCAACATTCATAATGCATCAAACTTGACAACTTCAGGATTTCCTTGGGTTATAAGTCTCCAAGTACTAGCAAAAGTCCGGTAAGAATCTGGCAAAGCATCCAGGATAGTCTGCACAAGGAAACTGTTAGAAATGACTATAGAAATGGCCTATGAACTTTGAGGATAGCGGAATTAAGAGAATTAAAGTGAGCATTTTTGTGAGATTACTTTGAGAACATAGAGGGTGAACTTAATTGATGGTAGCAACATAAACATAGTGCTTAATCAACTTGGCATGAACAATACTTTTGCAAGAGAGAGTATTAGAGAACATGATAATAGTTGAGGACCGGATTTACTTGGAGCCGGTCCCCTCTCCAAAAGGCGTTTGTATTATAGATTCTCCCATCAAGAGAGACTTGGTACAATACAATCTTTGTGCTCCTTGTGACCTAGGTGATGCAATGAAGATGGAAATATTCATGCATCACGAGCATAACATAAACTTTGCAAAAAGCATTAACTATCCCAAGGCCTCAAACATCTTCAAAGGTGGAGAGAGCTAGTGGGAAATGAGGGTAGGGAAGAGGAAGAAGATTCATTCATAGGAGAAAGAAATAGTTTCTCCCTTATCATCACTCTTCTTGGTTAGAATAGCATAAAAGCATAGTAATGAAGATGAAGGAGATGGCAAGCTTAAGCATTGAAGCATGGCTCTTGGTTGGATTTGCATTCCATAGCCAAGAGTGTTGGTGTAGGTTCTCAACTTCTCAACAAGCTTGGAGAAGGAGATGGAGCTCTTGCACTTTTCACTTCACACAATGAGTGTGTGTGTGTGTGTGTGTGCGTGGGAGACTATACCCCCTCTCATGCTTGGTCCACACCTCTCTCTCTCTCTCTCTCTCTCTCTCTCTCTCTCTCTCTCTCTCTCTCTCTCTCTCTCTCTCTCTCTCTCTCTCTCTCTCTCTCTCTCTCTCTCTCTCTCTCTCTCTCTCTCTCTCTCGTATTATTTAATTATATCATTTGGACATGTGTCCTCTTTTTTCTCTTTGAGAGAAAGAACTTAATTATTTACTTTTATCCATCTAAATTCTCATTGGACCCCTTTAAAACCTATTCAATACTGCTTCTATATATGTCCATGTTATTCTATCATAAGCCTTACCCAGGTCAAGCTGCAGCAAAATGCACTCTTGCTTTGTGAAAGTTGCGTATTTGATACCTACCATTGCTGCCAAGATGTTATCGTATATGGACCTTCCTTTGATGAACCCATGTTGATGGGGAGATATGATCCTGTTAAGTAAGGGGGCTAGTCTAAGGGCTACTGCCTTGGCAACAATTTTGTAGGCCACCATCATCATCGTTATAGGGCGCCAATGTTTCAGTTGAGAACAACAAAACTGTTTGGGGATGGGTTTGATAAGACCTCTCTTTAAACTTATCTCCAACGAACCTTCGATAATGGTTTGTTGGCCAAACTTGTGACTGGGGCCTTCAGATCATCCCAAAATTCTCTAAAGAATTCTGTAGTCATCCCATCCCAACCAGGGACTTCTCCTTGCCAAGGGCTTGCAATGCCAGTGAGCATTCATCTTCGGAAAATGCGCCTTACAGGATTTTAGATTCTGACTAGGGAATCTTCTTCTCAACACTCTGAAAAAGGGTCCTTCTAGCTTCTTCTACTTCCCGGGATTGGATTTTTGGTCATCCAATGATTTGGCTAAGATAGTTCAACATCAAACCGGCCATCTCATCTTGGTTATGAACTGCTATCCCTTTCTCATCATAGAGCGTGTAAGGCCCAGGAGCTGCGTAATAGAGATTATCCACCCCACCCCCCATTATATATCCCTTGGCATAGAATCTCCATGTCCACCTATAGCAGCCGGGGCCGTTGGCCCGAGTCCTACTCGCCTGGGTTTGCCCTTGGCATCACATTACTCCCCCCTTGGAGAAGCATTTTCGTCCTCAAAAAAACAAGTGATAATATCTTCGTAAGAACACTGATGTTTTCTGTATTGGTGTCCCATACGCAGGCCAATTGTCCTGATAATTGATGCTTGGTGCAGTGAGGAGGTTCAACAAAACCAAGAACAACATCTTGATTTTCAACATTGTTCTCCTGTTGCAACCACTTGTATCTAAATGGTAACTCAATTTATAAATCATGTGAGTACTTTAGAGGAGTAACATAACTAAAAGGTGTCTAAAGACATAACCAATTTTCAGACTTTTTGAAGACCCTAGACAAATGCAAGAAAACCTTGGTGCAACTTTCCATGAAGTTGTGAGCCAGATTTCCAACTCGCGTGAGTATCTTGAAAAGCTCATAGCTACTGAGGGACAAAATAGGGAGTGTCCTCATTCCGAACTTCTAAACATGTTGGAACACAATAGAACTACATGTTCACCCCTAATGAAGGTTACATGCCAGCATGCTTTGTCAACACACCTACTAAGTCCTTGACTTATGAAACTATTGAATCGATATCCAACCCCACCACAACAGGTGTTCAAAGTTTAAAACCTAAGCAAATTCTAGAATAGAGAGAGAATCGCCCATTCAGAAAGCTTTGTGCTAATGTATGCACTTAGCAGATCCTTTAGCAAAGAATACGGATAAGTTGTCCATCCAACGCGGGATGAATAGTAGCAATAAGAGTGAGGCACTTTCCCCCAACCACTTACAGACAGTCTTCCACGACTGACAATAAACTATGGTGCAACCATTGAGTATTCATCCATATACTCAATATGGAATGAAGACAACCAACTACGTTGAAAGCGGTTTGGAGTGGAGTAATCTCATAGAGTTTAGACCAACCAACCACCACAGACACCTATACTGAGCCGTTACCTTGTACGGTAGGGTGTAAACTCATAAATCTGCTTCAAAAGTTAGTGTGCATGCATTTAACACAAACTTATCCAAACCCAATTCCATGACGAGACTTTCCACGGTACATACAGGAAAGCCTGCAACAAAAGTTGGACCATAACAGAATGTGACACCCCAGTCACACCTAGGTAACAGCCATGAGACATTCTCATGAACGTAGCATACTTCGCTATATGTAGAAATGACCCTCCGTTAAGGTGTTTTCACAGCACTTGTAATTGGAACAAGTCTCTACTTAGTACCCGACAATTTCTGGCCACTGAAATTGTTCCTGATACGGGATGCTCCAAATGGTCGAATAAACGGATGCGACCAGCAAGTAGGGACTTCATCGCGACACATCATTAGGAAGTAGGCGCCAGTGTCAGTCCCAGAGACTCATATTCGCCACATGTGGAATATGTCTCAAGTAAGGATGGCAGAAAAAGCAACACCCATCAAGCAGAAATTGTACTTGTCTGTGGAGGGAACTATGAACACTCTGTGACGCGAGTGAGAGGGACCCTCATTATCATTGCTCCACACTCGCTAAACCGAACTCCTTGAGTTCCTAGACCATGTTGTATCCCATGTGATACATTGTGCCAAATAGAACCATACCATGTAGGTATGTACCTGTTTCAACAAGAATCAAGCCCATCATAGTATCTTGAGGAACAGGGAAGAGAGAAAATAACACTATTTTCTCAAAATGATGTGCCCTTACATGATGTTGTCATGTGGCTAAAGAGCAAGCTAGATGAAATCCGTCTAGATTATGCATTCCTAGGAAGTAAACTATCAAACTGGACCAAAAACATATCACTACACACAGGTAAATAATACCGTATACTTACCCAAATGGCCAGTGCATCTTTCCACCTGAAAAGATACAGTTCCAAAATTTCTCTAACCTGTGAAACACTAAAAGAGAAATTAGTGAAGATAAAGAAATTTAAATTGGTAACCCTAGGTGGTGCCTCGGTAATCCGAACCCTAGGGTATATCCTGCCAATCCAACTCCCTTAGTGAAAGTTTGGAAAGATCTTATCGACTACCCCTTGGCAGATTTTGCATTCCTTTTCATGAAGGCACAATTGTGAAGAGGTCAACAAATGACCATCTTTTCATAGAGAGTGCTTTGTAAATCACGATAGGATCATACCTGTCATGGATGCTTAAGAGTCAGTCGCTGCCTGGATCATCACCTATGTCATCGCCTACATCATCGCTAGAAGGCTCTAGAAGAATCTAGAAGGATCTAGAAGATTCTAAAAGTATCAAGGAGATTCTAGAAGTTTCTAGAAGCATGGAGAAGATTCCGGAAGAATCTAGAAGTTTCTGGAAATCTCTAGAAAGTTGAAGAAGGATCGAGAAGGTTCTAGAAGAACTAGAAGGATCAAGAAGTTTCTAGAAGATTGGAGAAGATTTCGAAAGAATCTAGAAGTTTATGGAAAGCTCTAGAAAGTTGAAGAAGGATCCAGAAGGTTCTAGAAGAACTAGAAGGATCAAGAAGGTTCTAGAAGATTCTAACCTCCTCAAGAAGAACCTAGAAAGTCCTAACCCCCTCAAGTAACCTCCTCAAGCACTAGTATAAATAGGGGTCTTGGGCCACAAGCCCCTCAATCTTGCCAACACCAATTGTGAGGCTCCTATGAGGAAATCCCTCTTCTATTCTTATATTCAAGTCTTGTCCATGCAATCAAGCCTTGTCTTGAACGCAAGTCTTGTATCTAGCTCTCTTAATAAACTATTAAGTCTTATAATCAATACTAAGCTTATCATCAAGTCCAAGTTCTTGTACATTGTGAGCACCTCCTCTTGCTCTCTTCTAGCTCTATACGTGCTCATAACAGTTTGGCAAGACTACCATCTCTTAATCTTCTCAAGCCATCATGGAGCCAACGATGGAAGGTGTCATCAATGCATTGCAAAGCATCCAAGCTCAGTTACAATAACTTCGCAAGATTAACGCTCAACTTCAAGCAGGGAAACCCCTAATCTTGGGACCGACGTTGCAAAATCTTCAGTGTCAAATTCAAGAGCTTCAAGAGACAAGCACACATCAAGCACAAGCTGCAAGATCTAGCTATTCTCAACAACATAAGAAGGAGCCGAAGGTCAGCATGCCTGAAAAATTTGATGGGACTAGATCAAAGTTAGAGGTTTTCTCCAACAAGTGTGTCTCTTCATTCGAATGCAACGAGAGTGTTATCCAGATGATGCCTCTCAAGTAGGCCTTATTGGGACCCTCCTCTCAGGTACGGCTCTCTCTTGGTTTGCTCCCTTACTTGAAAAATAATCTCCTCTTCTTCATGACTTTGAAGCTTTTGTGCGGGAGTTCTCTACAATTTTTGGGGATACTGATAGAGAAAGGGTGCTGAAACCAAACTTAGAAATGTCCGCCAAGGATCAAGACATGCATCCGTCTATGCATCCGAATCTCAACAGCTCACTTGTGATCTGACTTGGCATGAGGAATATTTCAGTAGCCAATTTCGGTGGGGATTAAAGGATGACGTAAAAGATCTTTTATTGACTATGCCAAAGGTTCACACACTAAGCGAGTTCATCTGTCAAGCAATAGAATGTGATAATCAACTATTTGAGAGGAGACAAGAGAGGCGTATTGCGGCACCATTGCGACCCCAAACAGAAGTCACACATAATGGCTACACACCTCAGCAGGGCCATGAATCAAGCATTGAGCCCATGCAAATTGATTCAGCACGGTTTCAACCTCTCTCAGCCCAGGAGAAGCAAAGGCGACGCACTAATGGCTTATGTATGTATTGTGGAGAGCAGGGGCACATAGTTCAACAGTGTCCAAGGAAGAGAAGGATGAAGGTTCATGGTGCAATGGCCTCAACGTGTTCGAAAAATATGGACGTCAACCCCAATAGAGACCGAACGGTTGGACAAAAGACAAGAAAAAAAAGGTCTCTTTCTTCCCGATGATTCCACTTCATGCTACCAGTCAGATCCATATGCCGGGTAGGCACATGGATTGTGAAGCATTACTAGATTCAGGCACAACGGCGTGCTTCATGGACAAAGAATTTGCAAAAGAACAAGGCATACCACTTGTGGATAAGTCTAATCCAGCAACTGTAGAAGTCATTGGTGGTCGTCCCCTCGCTTCAGGGGATGTCAGGTATGAAACTCGCCCCATAGAAGTAACATTGCAAGAGCATGTTTCAAGAATAGCGTTCAATATTATACAAAGCCCAAGCAATCCAATTGTTATTGGGCTACTGTGGCTTGAATTACATAATCCTGACATCGATTGGAGGGCTCGGAGAATTGAACCACGAAAATCCCAAAAGAAGAAGGGAAGGCATAATAAGCCTATATATCTTGGAGCCAAGGTCTTCATGCGTGCAGCCAAAAAGTATCCAACTTTCCCGATATTTGCAACACCAACCGACACGTCGACAACAAAAAACATGGAGGCATTGCCATGTCAATATCAAGATTACAATGATGTTTTTGAAAAGAAGAATGCAGACCTCTTACCGGAGCATCGGCCCTATGATTGTGGTATAGAGCTTCAGGAGGGAACCCAACCCCCTTTTGGCCCAAAATACAAGTTATCTCAAGATGAATTGGTAGAATTACGGAAAAATATTGATGAGAATCTTGCTAAGGGGTTCATACGGCATTCAAAGTCCCTAGCAGGAGCTCCAATACTCTTTGTAAAAAAGAAGGACGGAACTCTCGGGATGTGCGTGGATTATAGGGGCCTAAACAAGATCACCGTCAAGAATCGCTATCCCCTTCCCTTGATCCAAGAATCGTCGCCAAGCCAGGTGGAGTAGTATCCTATCAAGGTTTGATTTTCTTATCTCTTATAGACCTGGCGTCAACAAGCTAAGCCAGATGCCTTATCAAGAAGATCCTACCTTGCACCTAGAGAAGGTGATGGAGCATTTGATCAACAAGAGTCAGTGATTTTGAAACCTGAGCAGCTTAAGCTTAACACCACCATGAGCCAAGCTCCTGAAGATTCTATTTTTCTTTCTAAGGTGAAGACGCAAATTGCCAAAGACCCACTTGCTCAGAATATTAGACAACAACTACAAAGACAAGAGGCTAATGAGGACTTTCAAGAAATTGATGGACTAATTTACTATAAGGGTCTTCTCTATATTCCACCGTGACCAACACGCTTGGAGGTACTTCAGCAACAACGGCATGATCTTCCATCAGTAGGGCATTTTGGGGTTAATAAGACAATTGTGCTTCCCTCCCATGACTTTTGGTGGCCTTAAATGTGGGCTTGTCAAGGAGTATGTAGGCACTTGTGACACTTGCAATAGATCAAAGGCCCCTCATCATCATCCTCATGGGTTACTCCATCCCTTGCCCATTTCAACCAAACCATGGTCATCCATCTCCATGGATTTGATTGTAGAGCTACCCTTGTCACAAGAATTTGACTCCATTTTAGTAGTTGTGGATCGGTTTACAAAAATGGCACACTTCATTCCAACCACTAAAAACATCACCAGCGAAGGTACGGCCAAACTCTTTCTACAGCATATCTATCGTTATCACGGATTACCGGATGACATTGTTTCTGATGAAGGCCCACAATTCATCTCTAGCTTTTGGAAAAGCTTATTCAAGCTACTCGGAGTACAAATCAACCTCTCCTCATCCAATTACCCACAAAGTGATGGACAAACAGAGAGAGTAAATCAAGTTTTGGAACAGTATCTCCGTTGTACTATCAATTATCACCAAGATAATTGGGTCGAGCTCCTACCGCTAGCAAAATTCTCCTATAATAACAGTTTTCATGCCTCCACCTGTCACACTCCATTCTTTACTAATTATGGACAACATCCCAAACACGATATCCACAGACACTATCAAGAATCCAGCTGCTATTCATCTTACACAACAATTATCTACAATTCACAAAGAACTTACAATTCATATCAAAGAATCTCAATCCAAGTATAAGGAAAGTGCAGATCTCCGTCGCATGCAGCATCCAAAATACAAAGAAGGGGATAAAGTGTGGCTCCTCCGACATGATTTGCGTTCATCTCGTCCCTGTCAAAAGCTTGATTATTGAAGGCTTGGCCCGTTTAAAATTATCTATCAAGTCAATCTAGTCACCTATCGACTCCGATTGCCCTCATCCATGAAAATCCATCCGGTCTTTCATGTCTAAGACCTAGAACCTTGTCACACATCTAAGATCCCAGGAAGATCCCTACAACCACCTCCTCCAGTTGAGATTCGAGGACATGACGAATATGAGGTCGAGAAAGTCCTAGATTCTCGAGTTTCGCGTGGCAAGTTACAGTACTTGGTGCATTGGAAAGGCTATGATGTTAGTGAACGAACCTGGGAACCATCACACAATCTACAACATGCATCTCTCAAAGTCCAAGAGTTCCATCAACATCCATGGAAGCCCAACTCAAGGAACACCACTGCTCCTTGTGGAACTCGTCGCTAGAGGAGGGGGTAATGTCATGGATGCTTAAGAGTCAGTCGCTACTTGCTTCATCGCCTATGTCATCGCCTACATCATTGCTAGAAGGCTCTAGAAGAATCTAGAAGGATCTAGAAGATTCTAAAAGTATCAAGGAGATTCTAGAAGTTTCTAGAAGCATGTAGAAGATTCTGGAAGAATCTAGAAGTTTTTGGAAAGCTCTAGAAAGTTGAAGAAGGATCTAGAAGGTTCTAGAAGAACTAGAAGGATCAGAAGTTTCTAGAAGATTCGAGAAGATTTCGAAAGAATCTAGAAGTTTCTAGAAAGCTCTAGAAATTTGAAGAAGGATCCAGAAGGTTCTAGAAGAACTAGAAGGATCAAGAAGGTTCTAGAAGATTCTAACCTCCTCAAGAAGAACCTAGAAAGTCCTAACCTCCTCAAGTAACCTCCTCAAGCACTACTATAAATAGGGGTCTTGGGCCACAAGCCCCTCAGTCTTTCCAACACCAGTTGTGAGGCTCCTATGAGTAAATCCCTCTTCTATTCTTATATTCAAGTCTTGTCCATGCAATCAAGCCTTGTCTTGAATTCAAGTCATGTAATCCAAGTCTTGTATCTAACTCTCTTAATAAAGTATTAAGTCTTATAATCAAGTCCAACTTCTTGTACATTGTGAGCGCCTCCTCTTGCTCTCTTCTAGCTCTATACGCGCTCATAACAATACCCCTGAAAATTGTGATGCTAGGGACACACCTAGTGTGCCTAGAAATGAGAGATCCTTGAAATTTGATTCACAGCTGGATCTGTGGTAGACGTAAAATTCTATACCCTTGGGTTTTTGTAGACATCCGTGCTATGTGAAACACTTACCACAGCCATGCATCATGGTAGAGATAAGTTTGGACGAGTTTAAGATCATCAAAAACTCAACTTGATTGTTGCAGTAAAAGGGTGTAGTACAACAACAATACCTGAACCATCATTAATGGCAAGACTCTTCCTTGTCTATTAGAGGTGATTGGAACTCAACTGTGGCAATTGCGTTGATCTGAAGAGCAATTTCTGATGGATTAGAGGTAGATGGCTTCTAGCCATTCCAAATTAGATGGTTCATAACCTTACAAACAGATGGCTCTTAGCTCTACAAGAAGAGATAAATCGTAGCCCGTCTAAAATAAATGTCTCTTAGCCCTTCCGATTACCATATCGACTAATTTCACTATCCCTTCAATAAGAGAATGTGTGGCTGAGGAAAATCTAGTAGGCTACTGTGATGTGTGAAGGAGTACGAGCGGAAGTGCGACGCGAGAGAGAGTGCGAGAAGAAGAGCACGACAATATGGTGAACTCGCTCTACTATAATGTGTAGAGCATAGTGAGTTCTTATTAGGTTTTTACAAAAGAATATGTGTACATACCTGGCGGCCCGCCCACTTACCTGGGCGACCACATTGGGCTTTATACCCCAACAACCTCCCACTTAAAGTCCAATGTGGTACTTTAAGTGTGAGAGAAGCTACTATACAAGCTAATATACAAGATATGTAGAGAAGTGATGTACTACCCTACACCTAACTGCTTGCGAAAATGCGCAAAGCTCTCTGAGGGAAGTCCTTTTGTAAGTAGATCAGCAGGATTTTCTGTGGTGTGAACTTTGACAAGCCGAAGTTGCTTATCCTCGAGCATTTCCCTGATGAAATGATACTTCACATCCACATGCTTTGTCTTTGAGTGATAAACTCGATTGCGAGCCAATTGTATAGCACTTTGACTATCACAATATAACACAAACATCTCTTCTTTGATTCCCAAATATGTTACTAGTCAATTAAGCCAAATTGATTCTTTGCATGCCTCTGATGCTGCAACATATTCACCCTCTGTAGTAGACTGAGTAACACAATCTTGTAATCTAGAACGCCATGATACTGCTCCACCAGCCAATGTAAAGACATACCCTGACGTAGACCTTCGGTTGTCTAAGTCACCTGCATAATCTGAGTCTATAAAACCCTTTACACTTAGCTCCTGGCTCCCATAGCATATACGCATACTCTTTGTAGCTTTCAGGTATCTCAATATTCCTTTCACTGCCTCCCAATGTTTCTTGCCTGGGTTTGACATGTATCGACTTACTACTCCCACTGCAAATGCAATGTCTGGGCGAGTAGCAATCATTGCATACATCAAACTACCCACTGTAGACGCATATGGAATCTTATCCATTTCAACATGTTCTTCCTCAGACACAGGACAATCTTGCTTGCTAAGTTTCACATATGGTGGCAATGGAACACTCAATGCCTTTCCCTTCTCCATATTGAAATGTTGCAAAACCTTGTCAATATACTCTATTTGAGATAACCAAATCAACTTCTTTGATCTGTCTCTCTCAATGCGCATACCAAGTATATGACTTGCCTCACCCATGTCTTTCATGTCAAACGATTTTGCCATCTTTGACTTCAAAGCTGAAATTTCTTCCAAGTGCTTGCCAGCAATCAACATGTCATCCACATACAAAATAAGGATCAGCCAACTGCCATCCTTAGCCTTCTTTGTATATAGACAGTGATCGAACTCACTATGTTTGTAGCCTTGGGAAAGCATAAACTTGTGGAACTTATGGTACCATGCCCTCGGTGATTGTTTTAAGCCATAAAGACTCTTTAACAACTGGCATACCCAATCTTCCTTGCCTTTCTCAACAAACCCTTCTGGCTGCTGCATGTAAATTTCCACATCTAAATCACCATGCAAGAACGCTGTCTTGACATCCATTTGGTGCAACACCAAATCTAATATGGCAACCAATGCAAGAAAGCATCTCAATGTAGTCATCTTGACCACCGGAGACAAGACTTCATCAAAGTCAATGCCTTGTTCTTGCTTAAAGCCCTTGGCAACAAGCCTTTCTTTGTACTTTGGCTGAGTATCATGAGCGGTGATCTTATACTTGTAAACCCATTTACAGGGTAGAGCCATTTTGCCCCGTGGTAATTTAACTAGCTTCCATGTCTGGTTTTTATGCAGAGCTGTCATCTCTGACTGCATGGCCAATTGCCACTTCCCGGAGTCCTTCATTTGCACTGCTTCCTTGTAACATGAAGGCTCATTGCAATCAGTCAACATGACATAATTCATAGATGGAACAAACCTATCAGGAGGTCGCGTGAGACATCCAGATCTACGCACAATAGGTGGCTCAGGCTCAGCCACAACCTGTGGTTCCACTCTATCCTGTCCTTGCTCCTCTTGAGCCCTGACATTTTGTCTTGCACGTGCAGGTCCATCTTCTTGTAAGAAAACTCTTCTAATCTCCTCAACCCTCTCTGGTTTAGAATGATATTTGGATTCATTAAAGTGAACATCATTGCTGCGGACGACCTTTCTGGATTCGGGATCCCAAAGTCTGTACCCCATCTTACCAGAATTACCATAGCCTAGAAAGATGCACTTTCTACTCTTTGGCTCAAGTTTGTTCCTAAATTCCTTTGGAACGTGAGTATATGCCTCACAGCCAAAGACTCTGAGATGCTTGTATGAGGGCATTTTGCCTGACCATACCATCTCTGGCACTGAATCCTTCTGCAAAACCTTGCTAGGAGATCTATTTACAAGATGAACAACTGTTGATACAGCTTCAGCCCAAAACCCATTTGGCAGCTGTGCATTAGACAACATACTTCTGACCTTCTCTTGTATGGTCCTATTCATCCTCTCAGCAACACCATTTTGAGGAGGATTGTAAGGAGCAGTAAGTTCACGTTTTATACCTTTTGACTCACAAAAGTCCTGAAAGGCCTTTGAAACATACTCTCCACCATTGTCAGTGCGTAAGCATTTGAGCTTCTTGCCACTCTGATTCTCCACAAGTGTCACAAACGTTTTGAAAACACTAAACGCTTCATCCTTGTGCTTGAGAAAGTAAACCCATACTTTCCTCGAGTAATCATCTATAAATGTCATAAAGTAAGAAGCTCCCCCTAGAGATAGGTTAGGCATAGGTCCACACAAATCACTATGAACAAGTGCCAACTGTGTATCTCTTCTACTGCTTCTATGCTTATGTGGCTGCTGTGTTTGCTTACCATACAGACAATGTTCACATAATTAAAAATCATTAAATGAAAAGCCAGAACAAGACAAGATTTCCATTCCCTTCTTGGACATATGTCCTAACCGGCTATGCCACAAAGAAACGTTCGACTGCTCGGTTACATTGATTACATTTTTAGAGACATTTGATACATAAATCATGTAAAGTCCTCCAGACTTTACTCCATGTGCTACTGTCATAGAACCCTTGGATATCTTCCACATGTTCTGTCCAAAAGTGGTGACGTAGCCAGCAACATCAAGTAAACATTTGTTGATCAAGCTCTTTGTAATTGCGGGAACATGTCTCACATTCTTAAGCGTGAAAGAAGAGCCATTCTGAAACTTCAATTGAACATCTCCAACACCTAAGATCTCACATGTCTGCCCATTGCCTAGCCGAACATGATCTTTAGTGGTCACATAAGAGGTAAACCACTCCTTGTTTGGAGACACATGAAGTGATTCCCCTGAGTCTATAATCCAGTCACTCAGTGCATTTCCATCAGATGTTGTAAGAAGAGCTGAGTCCATTGTATTCGTCAAGAAGTATATGTCTCCTGACACTAGACTGTCATCCTCTGCAACAGTGTTTGTCACATTTATTTCTTGAATCTTCACTGAGGACTTGTTCTTCTCACCATGGTCTTCAGCTTTCTCTTTGCCTTTTTCTGCTTTCCATTCTCTGCAGTCTCTTTTCATGTGACCCTTCTTGCCACAATGGTAGCATTCTATGTCACTCTTGCCTTTAGCACTGCGGGACTTGCTACCAGACTAATTCCTCTTTCCACCTTTGTACTTTTCTTTGGTCCTTCCCCTGACAACTAAGGCTGTTCCTTTGCCTTTGTCCATTGTCTTTCTATTGGTTTCTTCAGTAAGCAGACTTCCTTCTACACCTGCTATGTTCAAACCATCTGGAGGTGCAGAATTACTCAAAGCTGTGCGAAAAGTGTCCCAACTTTTCGGCAATGTGATCAACAGGAACATAGCTCTAACAGGTTCATCAAACTTGACACCTTGAGCTGACAACTGACTATAGATTGTGTTGAATTCATTTAGATGATTGGACATAGGTGTCTCTTCTTTCATCTTCAAGTCAACAAGCTTCTTAAGCCAGTATACCTGTGAAGCAACACTCTGCTTCTCATAAAGATCACTTAGCTTTAACCATGCTTGATAAGCCGACATCTCGTCTGCTACATTGAAGTAAACGCTTTCTGCCAAAGTCAGCATAATGGTAGAAAGTGCCAATTCATCCATTTCACTCCATTCATCTTCGTCCATATCTTCTGGTTTTATCCCCTTGAGCTTTATAGGTTTTATCTGCTTCTTTTGTACCAACACGTGCCAAATCTGCTACTTCCACAATAGGAAATTGGTTCCATCCAGCTTCTTGATTTTGAAAAGAGCAGTGTCCTGTGATCTAGCCATAGCTACGATTCACAGTAGTTTACTTTCCTGGGAAAAATTCGGCAGAGTTTCCCTTGTAAACTGACCTCTGAACCAATATCAACCTGTCAAATGAACCAAGAAAGCTTCAGATTCTGCAGAAATTTTGGCAGAGTCTCCTTTGTAAAATGTTTCTGGTGTCCTAAAAACAGACCAAAAAACATCTCAAAAAACCATTGTCTCTCTAACACTGTAAGCTGTGGGTAAACCTGTCCTGCACCTGTACTGTCTCTGACTGTCCTGTCACTGTCCTGTAAGCATAGACTGCGACAATGCCTCAACGGCAGTAAAGCAAAGATGCAATCCCAACTGTCTAACTCACAGTCAATACATCCTAGCTGCCTATCTAAGGGTGCTCGAGGGATCGCTCCAAGACCTGTATCACCGAAAGGATCTCAACATTCGAGAATCCCCCAGCTCAATAAAACCTCACTCGACCCTCAACAAAGGCTGCAGTAAATCTGACAGTACATAGACTTCCCACAAAGTCATACATCCACAAATTTCCCACTATATGTTGTAACCGCTGCGGCGGTTGTTTGCTGCGTGACTCACAGCCAGCAAACCCTCAACAGACATACATCATCTCTGACAATACATCCCATATGGAAGTACCTGCAATGTCAAGATGAAATCTGGAATATCAAGCAGCAAACACAAGCTACCTGATGAACTAGTGGATGTCGCCTACAGTCCGTGTGTAGATGCACCCGTGTCGTATGTGACACACTTCCAATAACTATGAGCCGTCCTTCGATGTGTAGAGAGCAACAAATCAACACTCTGGGAGTGTCGATATCCTCAGCACCTGTAGTCGTAGGCCGAAAACCCCAAATTTGCAGAGTCGGATCTGCACCCGTCGAGACCACGTAGTTGAAAATGGCCTGCGCAGACCTTTGTCGAAGCCGAACGGTGGCTGAGATGACCTCAGAATGAAATTCTGACAACACCAAGCCCTTCAGGCGCTCCCACGAGATTTGGGGCCGTGTCTTCGCCTGTCGAATTTCACTCCAATCTGAGTTGGTGACTCTAGCCTCCTGCAGTGCTGCCCCAAGCCTCGATCTGAGCTCTGATACCAGTTGAAGGAGTACGAGCAGAAGTGCGACGCGACAGAGAGTGTGAGAAGAAGAGCACGACAATATGGTGAACTCGCTCTACTGTAATGTGTAGAGCATAGTGAGTTCTTATTAGGTTTTTACAAAAGAATATGTGTACATACCTGGCGGCCCGCCCACTTACCTGGGCGACCACATTGGGCTTTATACCCCAACAATGTGTGCTTGCGACATATGTTTTGGTTCATACTATGCCAGGTTTGGAGCTTATCTTAAAAGCCTACAAGAATCTGATGCACGACTCTCTTGTAGAGAGAAGCCTCAAAATACATAAGGTACAACTTGACTCACCTTCCATGAATGGGATTGTTACTGGATGAGATTGACTGAATGATGGAACTTTGCCCTATGCAATGGAAACAGTAAAATGTGCAATATGTTTCTTTGTCCTTGATAGAGTAGTTTACGTTGTAGAAAAAGCGTAGATAATGATGAGGTGAAAGCAATTTCACCATAGTAGCACGTCATGCATGCAAAGAAAAAACTAGAAATGTGTAGCCCTTGGCTATAAGGACGGTCTCAACAAAGTGAGCCGATACTAGAAGTGATGTGCACGATTTGGACTGGCATGAATACATCACAATTTGGCATTGTGTGACAAAAAATGTGAACGGAGATCTCGATAATGCCAAATTTCAAAACCACTGTGCCAGTGATCTTGATCTCAAAGCAATGTGAATACCTGACGCGTGTTAGAAGCCTTGCTTCTCATGAATTTTGTCAAAGCACTTTGCTTCGCACAATAGGAAATCCTTTTTAAACCTAGAAAAAGAAGAATAAATTTTAAAATTGTCTGACCATATCTTCAAGGTAAAGTCTCACTTGAGAATGAACTTGTAGTCTGATGTTGGTTTCCTTGCTGGAATCTGGCTCATAGCCATGGATGCTGAGATAGAGAGATGTCGGATTGATCATGGGTGCTCTCTAAGTTGAGTCCATGCCGGCACCCAGAGAAGTATCATTCATGGCAGGTGCAAAGTCCCCCCAAGTGGATATTCTCTCAGCATATCCCTGACTTTGGAAGCCACTATGCAAGATGCCTAAATGGAAGCAGTGATGCACATAAATAATGTTGTGCTCATAGCCAATAGATATGCTGGTTGTTTTCCTTGACAAGGACGTTGCTGGTCACCTTGCTGAGATAAGTTGTCTTGAAAGTCCCAAGGAAAGCTTTCTCGAAACTGGCTCCTAGCCATATTTACTAGCAAGTGAGAGCATATTCCAATGCAAGAAAACCTTGCCAAATACGGAGTACCAAGATCGTAAGAAAATCCTTAAACATCCTCAAGTAAGCGTTTCTTGTTCTCCGTGAGATCTTGGTCTTGGCATGATAATTTCCCTATCACGAGTGCGGTTCGTAGCCACCGAGCGTCTTACGCGAGTGAGAGAAAATTCCATAGTGCAAATATTATGAAAGCAGTAACACAACATTGGACTACACAAGACTTGCTCATTAGCACCCTTGTACGGAGCCTTGCTCCCTTAGAATACAAGGCACATGCCACCCGTATCTGGCCTTTATTGTCAATCTGTATTAACGATGATTGTTGTCAATCTGTATTAACGATGATTGAAAGCAGCATATGAAAAAATAAAAGAAGTTACCTGGAGTCCGTTCTTATTGGAGATTGGTACTTGCCCCAGCTTTTCCAAAGTTTCTCTGACTAGCCTTGCCGTCGTACCAATACATCTAATATTTTTCAAGAGATGTCCTACTTCCTTGCATTGAGAGCCTTGCCGCAGAGAGAGTTCCACTTTCTGTTGTCAAGCAAAGTGTCCAAATTTGCCATGCTTCTACTTTGAACACCTTGGAACTTTCACTTCGGCCATCACCACATGCACCTTGCAGCCATGCCATGCATGCATGCCATCAGTGATTGCTTGTTGAGTTCCAACTCCAATCTATGCGTGAAAAGGTTGGCAACCGTGCTCGTGGGCAAGGCTGTGTTCCTTGAACAGCTCGAGGCTTGCAACCGTGTCACAATGTCGAAGCTTTTAAAACTTTTTCGACTGGAACCGTGGGCCAAAGCCCTTAATTGGGGGGTGCCCAAAATTAGGGTGCCCACCTTTTAAAAAAACGTGAGAAGCATCCATGGCGGCAGTGCAATGAGTGAGAGCAAGAGCAAGAAGATACCGTCATCTGCAGTGGTCGAATCCATTCGCGGCAGAGACGAGAAATAATGCTCTCCCCGTTGCGCATCCATCAAGCCTGGCTGTGCTGAGTTTTGTGCAGGTGGGTCTCACCACCACCATTTATATAAGCGACCCTGCACATGGTTCGACCCAATCCTCTCTCATCCTTGCAAGCAATCGTTCCCGCCACCATCTCCTTTCGCCTTTGCAAGGGACCGTGCCCACGGCCATGCCTCCTCCTTGCTGCTCAACATGCAAAAGCATGCAAGCACGTCCTGAGAGACAGATGATGACTTGGCTTGAGAGAGAGAGAGAGAGAGAGAGAGACACACACACACACACATAACATGCAAGACTTTCCCCTCTCCTCCATAGCTCATTCTTCTCCTTCCTCTCCCTAGCTCTGATACCAATGTAAGACCCAGGAGCTGCGTAATAGAGATTGTCCACCCAACCCCCCATTATATAGCCCTTGGCATCTCCCTGTTTTCCTTTAGTAGCCGGCCCTTGGCCCAAGTCCTACTCGCCTGGGTTTGCCCTTGGCATGACAGAGCGAATGGACGTGGCCCCGAATCTTCATGATTTTCAAAGCCCTAAAAAAATGAGCTTGATTAGAGGCTTCTAGTTGTAAGGAAGTTTCACTGGAGAGAATCCTTGCCTTTCTGATATCTTCTAGTTTCTCATTAGCCAGGCAAGATTTGGCTTCAAGCCATTTCTTATGCTCATCCTCAGTAGCAAGTCCATTGGCTTTTGTGGAGGTAAGCCGTTGTACCTCACCTGTAAGATGAAGAAGGTGCGCCTCCCTAGATTTTTTAAACCGGGGGCCCGAGGTTTTGATTGCTTTCTGAATACTTCAAGTAAATAGGTCCCACGCATTGTGTTTGTTAAGATCGACATCTTTTCTTAGCTTACCCGGTGCTTTCTTCGTTAAATTCCTGAAAAGAGGGTCGTTGAATAGGTATGCCCCTGTAACTAGCAGTGTTTTCCTACCTCTTGGGGTCTATTCCTCCTCTTTATTCTTCTTAAAATGTATGTTCAAGGGTATGTGATCCGAGAGGCTTTTTGTTGGGACTACCTTCATCTCTTCATCTCTAGCATCAACGGTATCCAGTCAGCTTGGTGTGAGCAGTAACATCGATCCAGCCTGGAGGTAGTGCAAGCATACTGGAGACTTTGTGTAGGTGAAATCCGGCGTGTTGTCCCATGGGCCAACTTGCCATAAGTCGATCATCGCCCACTTTTCGCACAAACTTTTCCATTTAGTCCTTTCCGAGCCAGCCAGCATACTAGAGGATCCTATTCTATCCTTGCTCTTTTCCACCATATTGAAGTCGCCAACTAACAACCACTCTCCTTCAATAGGAGTATCTCTAAGATGCATCCATAGTTTAGCTCTGTCTTTTGCATTGCAAGGGCCGTACACATTCACAATGGTGAAGGGATGCCCTTCCCATCTAGTTCTAATTCCCAGGATTCTGTTCGGAGGGGGGGTTCAGAACCAGCTCCGGCTCCAGTTCCCTGTCCACAATATTGAGGACGCCACTGAAACCGTTACTTCCTTCTCCATAGAAAAAAAGTTTCTTTCCTAGAGCCTGCTTTCTCTTGCTATGATCATCCAAGTGCTGTTCCTGGATGGCCCAGCAGTTGACTGCCTTTTCCCTTTTTATCTCCTCCCAGAAAAGGATACTCTTCTTTCGGATCTTCACTCCCTTTACATTCCAAGATTGTATAGTGAGAGACTCCATCATTAAAGAGGGGATCATTGGGATAGAGGAATGAATTCTTCAGCATCCGAATCGTGCGCACACTCCCTCTCCTTGGTCTCGGCAGAGTCCAGGGGGGTGAGGGGATTTCTTTTCTTGCAATACTGCAAATGGATTGTGAAGTGGGATAGTGCACCCCCCTCCTTACAAGGGTGTGAGGGATGGAGCAGATCCTTTCCCCTCTAGTGTTCTCATGACTTCGAGCACTTTGGAGTCTCTTGCCACTGCCTTCAACCTATTGGCTCTTTTCAAACTAGAGACTTGAATAGTGTCGCCGTTGTGACCATCATAAATTTCAGGGGAGCAACGGGAGTAATGATGCTCTCTGGACCCCCTTCTGTTCACCATAGGTTCACATCCTTTAATCACGACGCTCGAAGCTAGTGCTGAGCGTGGGGAGTTGCAAGGCCTGACTCTACCAGGAAACAACCAACTACTTGCAAAAATGTTTGCAGACGATTCTCTCCTCTTCTTGAGGGCACCTCCCTAGGTCGTAAGGAAAGCTCTGGAGATTGTACAAATGTTCTCTATCGATTCGGGGTCCCAGTGAAATAGAGAGAAGTCAAGGATGATCTCCCTGTCGGAAAATGACTCATTTGACCCTTCCGACTGGTCGGGGGAGATTGTTACAAAAGGGAATATTTTCAGACATCTGGGGGGCCCCTTGGGGGTGGACGTAACTCACAAACAAAGATGTCAGTGGATCCTGGAAAAAATCAGAATAAAAATGAGTAGGTGGGAGTATGTTCTTCTCCCATTCCCAAGCCAGATAAAAGTGATTAATTCCTTTATGCTCCCTTATATTGCCTTCACTAGCCCGCTTCTCAAGCTGTCTAAATGTCACTAGAAAGAGTTCTTAAAACCGGTAGAAAGGTTTTTATGGAAAAATAACACAAAGTCCTCCAAGCCATGGCAATGGGCCTGTTGGGAGTCAGTCGCTCGGCCAGTAAATCAAGGAGGCCTCGGAATTCCCAACCTTGTGGCCCATGCAAAAGCCTGTTGTGCCAAATTTGTAGTCTCCTTGGCTAAACAAGATCAAGCTTGGGCTATCAAGATCAAAGATATGCTAGAAGCAGCTAAACGTGGTTCGAAAGGAGGAAAGTGGAGAGGGGTAGAGGTTCATGCTAAACTATTAGCCCCGACGTGGGCTACCCTAAGTGTTGGAGGCGGCTCAGGGGAATTGGTAAGGAAATGAAACAGAGCAGCGGGAGCCCTAAAGTGGGGGGAAGAAACCAGATACTTCAAGAACTCCATTCTGCATTGGTCCCCTTGGCTTTCCAAAGTTGTAGATCTACCGCAAAATCCCTATTGGATAGAAGCAGCCAGGAAACTGAATAATAAGGGTTAGAACCGACTGGGGCACTTCTGGGACAGTGACAGCAAGAGATGGAAAACCATTGAACTTCTGATAACCCAATTCCAACTTAATAGCTTAGAGGTTTTGCTAGTCAAGAAAATGATGAAAGAGCTTGATAGTGCAATGATGACAATCTGTGACTCAGAGTTTGACTGGAATGCCTCGAAATGGCCCGGAAGCAGCCTCTTATGGAAACCCTATTCTAAAGGCATTTACAAGATATGGAAAAAACAATGGTCGGAGGAAAGGTGGGAGCAAGTAATGGAGAACATCTGGGTGAATTGGTCTAGCCCCCTTAACAAGATATGGAAAAAACAATGGTCGAAGGAAAGGTGGGAGCAAGTAATGGAGAACATCTGGGTGCCAAAGGTTCCGCTTCACATGAAGGTATTTCTATGGAAAGTAATTAGGGGTGCTCTTCCGATGGGGGTGAGATTCGAGAGAGAGGGATAGGGACAGATCGATGCCTGGGGTGCAGGATGGCTAGTGAAGATGTGACCCACCTTTTTATGGAATGCCCAGCTATCAGAGGCCTTACAGGAAAAATATGCAAGTGGGTCCAAAGAACATGGAAAGTTGGTTTTTTCAAGACTGATTTACTCCTTGGAGGTAAGAACTTGGGTAGTCCTGCCCTCCTCATGTGCACTCAAATTATTAGGTTTTGCTTTTCACATAATGTATGGAAAACAAGGAACCGCCGTGTGTTTGAAGGATTTCTTGAAGTGGCAAGCTTCGCAAAAATTATACAAGAAAGCAGAGTGCTAATATGGACGCTCGGGTGCAAGAAAAATTCGGATGATTGGTTTAGGATTACATGTGCCTTGTTGTCAGCGAAATTCTTAGGAAAGGGAAAAATCATGAAAACCAGAAGATTAGTGAAGAACATGATAATTAACCTTGTGTATCAAGGACATAAGGACAGGTCGTTAGGGGTGGCTCCCCAGATAGCTAATGTAAGTTTGGTCTTTGGATGGTGTCATGGCTCGGCACGAGCATGGCAAGTTCTTGTAATTTTTTGAGTTGATCAATATACTTCACTCACAATTGTGAGTTTTGCTATTAGAAAAAAGGACTCAAGCACATCATGAGGGCCAAATTGGGAGGATCTTTACATGTGTCTTTTATGCTTCTTAATATATCATGTTTGAATTGAACACTTCAAGCACCTTAGTCATTTAAGCATGAAAATCTTTTATGCCTCTTGAGAGATCATGTTTGAATTGAACACTTCAAGAACTTTAGTCATTTAAGAATGAGAAGCACCTCAAGCTTGGGCAAGGTTCCCATAAACACCTTAAGCACTTAGTTGGCAAGCACGAAAAGCACCTCACGCTTAGGTAAGATTCTCACCTCAAGGTCATTCCTAGCTTGTCTAAGGTCAAAGGACTTTTTAACACTAAATTTTGGAGGTCTTTAATGAAGCTAACCCTAAGGTCTTTAAGCTCCATTAGATAGAATTTCTCTTTAACAGACCATCTCTCATTTGGACCCCTTTTAACCTTGGCCCCAGACAGATCCATAAGCACATGTCTATTGGTCTATCTTCAAATTTTGTGCTGGAAGGAGATATAATGATGGTTTAAGATGAGGGAGGCAAGGGTGAGATTGAAATGTAGCTTATTCTATCCCTTGTTCCCGTTTATTCTCCTGCATTAAATGATCAATTTAATATGAGAAAATCATTTGGATTGGTCAGATATTAGATTTTATGACACTTCGCCTACATAATAAATTGCTCATCAATATCCTTGATACCAGCAAGGAAAGAAAGTGTCCATTTCATCTTCGTTAGGCATAATCTTCGACTCCAGCTCTTTATGGAGCAATGCAATTTTAGCTTAATTGTGACTTGCATAAAGACCAGCTAGAATATCCCAAGCTTGTTTTGAAGATTTAGTTGAACGAATGTGGGGAGTAATAGTGTGCTTCACAAATAACGCAATCAATGCATGAGCTTACGCATCTCTAACATCCCAATGAGCTTGCTCAACCGTAGGCAAAACAGCTCTGGCAGCCAACCCTACCACCAAAACCTGCAGCATCCTCAACATTGCCTGCATCTTCACAACCAGGACGTACATCAATGCCATGCACAACATTCCAAACGCCCTTTGACACAAGTACATGTTGCATCATGCAAGCCCACATTGGGTAATTGTCCCCATCTAGTTTATACTCAGCAGCAAACATCTTGAATACACATGTGTTGTTGTCATCCATGGCAAATGGCTACACCTGATATGAAAAATGTCCGAAAAGAGGAGAAACGAAGCGAGACTAACATGTGCTATATAGCACAACCTAGAGAAGACTGTAAGGGACCTATTATGCAAAAAATGGCATTGCCAAAAAAATTGCATAAAATGACGAAATTGCCTGCGTAATATCGCTTGTAGTAGAAATAGAGGCCGAAATGAGCCAGAATGGAAAATCTCAGCAAACCGAGCTCTACTAGCTTTTTCCAAAGTATTTATCGACCTGCTGACACTCACCAAAGCTCACAAAAATCGAAGAAAGTGAGCAACGTGGGTTGGCGATGCTGGCGACTAAGCCCCGGAAGACGCAACTTGCTTTGATACCAATTGTTGGAAATAGGGTTGTAGGAAAATGCACAAAACTTGGAGAACACAAAGGAAGCTCAAGGCACACAAAAGAGAGTAGTATTACTTAGTGTGCAATAGAAATATAAGACAGCCCTAGAGTAATAACGTGTATACAATGCACAGGGACAAAAACCTCCTAGTGAAGGGAAAAATGCCCCAACGTTCCTAAGTGTGTTCACACATATCACTACCACATGTATATGGTAACAAAGAGTGCCCCGCCTCCAAGAATTCCCAAAAGGCCCCCTTTTATAGCTCTTGTCCCCTTTCACATTTTGTGTTTGGCTAGTTTATGCCTAGGCTTTCTACAATGAACAATGAGCTTCCCTTGTAGCACCCTACTCTATGAGGCACGATCAATGATCCTAGTATCGCCTTGTGTGCGATAGGTAGTGTGAGAGAATCGCAAGGCTGACTAGGTCAGATTTGAACCCACGTGCCTTCACAACTCCCATACACATTTAGCAAGCAATATCACTACTTGTGGCATGTTTGAACAACACAATTTAATATTCCTTAATAACTCAATTTCATTTTAGGCCTTGTCTCTTTTTTGGATGGGTGCAAAAGGAGCTAAGCAAAAATTGTAGTCTCACCTCTAAAACTTTAATTATCTCTAAATTTCAAATTTCAAGGTGAGAAAACCTGCAAAATTTAGTGTAAAAACCTTGAAATATAAACAATGTGCCTCAAATTCTTTCCCGGTGTAGGTTTCCATGTGTTTAGAAAAAAGTTTATTTTGAGCACCAGAGCCAGGACGTGGGAGGAGAGGCTTAAGCAAGCAGAGGGGAGAGGAGTATGAAGCGTGTGAAAGCGGGCTTGAATTGTTTGTCGTAAAAAAGAAAGAACCTTTCTTTTTCAAGGGGATCATACGTAATATGTACACGTGTCCAGCAGCACTGTGGTTGACGTGTTACCAAAGGTGCGTTCCCGCCGTATAGCCTAAAGAAGCTTTTGAGGAAAAAGTTCCATTGTCATGGGAAGTTGGAGATGGGCCCCTCCTGCAGGAAAAGCAAGCACGCGTGCCATTCATAATGATTTTTATTTTTACTGGAGATCCAGCATATCTAATATGTGTCCGGAAAGACTCAACGTGTCCCTTCCACATTTTTCCGCATTTTCTTTTTTTATTTAAAAAATTGCATCATTCAGTGTACCCTATGTACATTGGTTATGGTACAAAACTCCTGAGCACGGACTCCTTCATGCCTTGACTTTCGCGCCTTGCCCTTTTTTCTTCACAGGTGCCACGTAGGTAAAGGGGCCAATATAAGGCCATGTAAGAAAAAAATAGTATTTTGGGGGGGGGGGGGGGGGGGGGGGTTTTCATATCAGGCCAGATTTGAAATTTGAAGAGTGCATTCAATTCCTTATGAAAAGACGCATTAGTTGATATGAAGATTGATATATATATTTTTTTGCCTCAGCATTCTATTTGAAAAAGCGTAATTCTGAGAGCTTTTTAGAAAATAGAGACACTCAAGCCCCAATAGTAGTACACTTTTTAGCAAATCAGATGTGAACACCTAAGCAAGATTCCAAGCATATTCCTTTTTTTTTGTCACTCTTTTGGGGGTGGAGCCATCTTCCTTTTGGGGGTGGTTCCTTATTGGCCCCTTTACCTTAGTAAATTCGCCCACTTCTGTTAAATTTATTGTTTCCTCTTATGCTTTCCAAGGACCAAACCCGTCCCCTAGAGGCTAGGGCCTAGGCCCATTCCACTTAACCGCGGTCCCACCCATGGTCCCCATCCTCCTCGTACTAAAAATGTAAATCCTTACGTTTTACAGTTTCCCCTTATGCTTTCCAAACCTTCCGTTCCACGCTCGTTCCCACCCATTTATTTTCCTCTTTCGTTTCTCCTCCCAAACCCCTTTGCCCCTTCCGTTTAACGCTCATTCCCATTCCCCATTTTCTTACAATAGATTAGGTACATTCCTTTGAAAACACTTTTTCCAAACAAGCAGAAAACATTCGTGGGAAAATATTCCATGTAACTTACACTACACTAGTATAGTCGCGGCCGTCGACCGCCTCCCTCTCGTTCTTCGTGTTGTCCGTTTCTCTCTCTTTGTGCGCAATGAGCATTGGTGGGTTTGCAGGGCACACACACACGCCGGATGAAGCTGCTGCTGTAACGTCGCAAGGAGGGCAGGGCGGAAACCCTCCGCCCATTATAAGTAGTATAGATTCCTCCACACTTTGTAGGTTTCCCATATCTCAAGTAGAAATATTAATTGTAAATTCAAAATTTACAAGTGGAGATCAAGGTTACATAAGCGTTTTCACACCCATATGTTGAAGGTCATGCGACTCAAGGGATTGTATGGTGAGCAATGCCATGACTTTCAAACACTAGCTTCGGTTCACTTACACATTGAACGAACTAGTCTGGAGGCACCACCTTCGACAACAGCCTCTCTCTCTCTCTCTCTCTCTCTCTCTCTCTCTCTCTCTCTCTCTCTCTCGTCTCAAGCTGCCAATGCCCATTGGCTGAAGTGGTCAGATGCAGGAGAGAGAGACACATGGCAGCGGGGGACCGGAATCCCTCCTCCTTTATGTATAGTATAGATTCCCTCACACATTGCCATCTACATAAAGCTAATATTTTTTCGGAATTCAACTCTAGAACTTGACCAAAAAAATTCATACTCTCTATCAAGGTTATGAAATTATGTCATGTAAAGCTAACCAAGATGATGAGTCTATGCAAAAATAATCCATAGGGTGAAGGGGCCAATAGTGGGCCACCTAAGCAAGTAGAAAGGTTTAGGGGTCAAAACTAGGATTCTTTTTTCATTTAGGGTATTGGCTAGCACTACCACGTGTCATTGCACATGGGGGGTGAGATGATGAGTTTGGGATGAGGGTAGGTGTAATAGGTGTGAGGGTAGGCTCAGAAGGGATACGATACCCCCTCCGTGCACTGGTAGTGCACTCTTGATGTGGTAATTGACCAACACTATTCTCACCCATTATCATTCATGTTCCTCTTGGCATCTTTTAAAGATCCATTCAGGCCTAATCACATGTGGCTTCATTATCGACTATTAAAGTATCACATCCTTATTGAATTTGTAGGTTTGTTTCCTCAATCGTACAGAGTATGGCCATGCTTCACAGAGGAGCCTCCCCATGGTTGTGTTACTCTCACAAAGAGGTGTGCATCTGCCATTGTGTACTTGCCCCCTTCTATCTGCGTTGACTTGTGCAAAAAGGGCATCATGGGTACCATTTCCACCACCCATTTTTCTAAGCCGCCTTATGATGAACCTCTGTCATGGTTGCACACATTGTTCGCCATAGCCTATTGGGAATTCATCACCCTACTGTGCATTGCCTCCGCCATAATATTATAATTGTTGAGAGCCCTTTTAAGCAGCGTTAGTGCTCTAGCTATGCATAGCGATATCAAAATCTACCTTTCATTTTTAATGGGCATTTAACTTGCGCAGATAGTAGAGGCACTATTTGTAGGAAATCAGATGTGCACAGATTCATCATAGCAACAAGGTATCCTCTACCCTTATTCTCCACACTGTGCTTGGATTTCTCTAGTGCAATAGAACCCGTCAAAGATAGGGTAGAGGCAGTCGGGGAAAGGTTGAACGCTCTTCAGTTTCAAGATTGTGACTCTAACAGTGGTCTCTCCCCTATTGCTCCTCTGCTAGGAGCTATTGTGGACAAGGCAATATGACCTACCCTTCTGTAGGACGAGTGCATAAGCACATGCAGGACGGCACTGCTCCGTAGGGAGAGCTTGTATTTCTCCATGGAAAGGTGACAGGAATGTGTTTGTTATGTACTTTTTAAGAAAGAGCTTGAGTGAGTGATGTAGTCGGATATACAGGAAAGGATAAAGGAAAAGGATTGCAACTAGGAACAAAACAAGGCATGTGGTATGTGTACAGACCATACAAGAAGGGGCTAAAAAAATGTAGGGCCCATATTTCTAGTTAATGGGAATCTTGTGCAAGACATAGCTTCTCCATTCAATGCCTCCGAGCATATGCATGATATGGTTGGTCTATGTGTAGTGGTCAAAATAGTAAACCATGCAGAGAACCTCCCTCCTAAAATTGATACATTGCAATTTAATGCTTATTGCTGACAAATTGTTTAAAATTCTGTTACCAATCAATTGTCTGCCTAAAATTGCATATGCTTTTTAATCGCTTATGAGAATGCAATTACTGTGCAATGTTGTTTGATTTTGCAGTGATTGAAGAAGGCTAAGGACATTCATCTCAAATGCTCTTCCACCTTGACCAACGAGCTTCAACTCAATAGCTTCCGAGGACGGAATCTACATCAGGAAGGGGGGCATGTTAACCCTCACGGCTCATGGACACCCTATCACCTACGAAACGGACGTTGTAACCTACGGTGGACATTGTATTATTTATTTGGTAGAGTCAGGTACCGGGCTTGTCGATCCAATAGGAAAAGGGTAAGAGTGATCGCCGATGAGAGGCGCACTCTAACTGGGACATTCAAGGGATTAGTTGGCTAAGCATGGGCGCCCAAGTGTGAATGGGGTGAGCTCATATAAAAGCCAACTAACCTAAAATTCACTCATTCTCTCATTTGTGCAATAGAAGAGTGCTCTTGCTCCATCTCCATCTCCATCTTCTTCTTCTTCACCTCCTTGTGTGTGTGTGTATGTGTGTGTGTGTGTGTGTGTGTGTGTGTGTGTGTGTGTGTGTGTGTGTGTGTGTGTGTGTGTGTGTGTGTGTGTGTGTGTGTGTGTGTGAGAGAGAGAGAGAGAGAGAGAGAGAGAGTGCGATCGAGCATTGTGGTGGCACAACGGAGGTGAAGCGGTTGATCGCCACGTAGCGGCGTCTCCTTCTTCTTCGTGGCGAGAAATCCTCCACGGCAGGAGCATAGAGCGGTGAGTGACACACCATTGCCCTCTTTTGAGATTACTAGTTAAGCTAGTTGTGTGCTTGGAGCCGTATGTGGTTCGCACACAGTGCTAGGCAAGTCCCTTGCTTCAACAGTGCGGCAAGGAGCGCACACTAAAGTACTAGTAGTCGCCATTGCATTCCGTAATTGTGAAATGTTATTGCATGCATCAGTAGGTCCAATTGCATGCATCTCCAAATCTGTTGCTTGACTATCCAAAGTGGAAACTTCATCCTCATCCATTAGTTGTGTAAAATTCATTGCAGTGTGTGCATTCTCCATCTATCCTTGAGCTATAAACATGTTGTCCACATGTACTTGAGTTGCCATATTGTTCAATGTGAAAATTGCCTCATCTTCACAAGTTCCTTGTGCACGTGTGTTGGATATCTGAGATAGGTCCTCCTCAATGTCCATAGTTGTATCGTTTGTTAGATTGATGTGATTGCATTGCATTTTGTCAAATTTGATAACAGAAGAATCTAGTAGCCATATGATAGTTTCTTGAAAGCCCACCTTTATGTTAGACTCTATAAAGGAAGTTTGTATAGATCTTGCCCTCGGGGGGTAATTTTTCCAAAATTGAATATAAAAACCCCTCATTTTAATGTATCTCTGTTAAATTTCCTAAATGTTTTTCATTTTAAAACCCCTCCTATCGAACTCACTCTATACATTAACATCACCTACATAGTGCAACCTTGGAGATCTTGCCACAATTCAAGCTAGCTTTATTTTGGTTGCTTGTCTGAGGCAACCGTTATTGCCATATGTCCGATTCTTCTCTAAGTTGAACCTTCAATGGCTTAAACATTGAGACATCCAATGGTTGAATCTTGGGGGAAGTGTGGGTTAGTAGAGTGATAATATCAATCGTTGTATCATCTGCTTTGGCCACAATGTCAAGAGACACATGACTTTTGTTCTCGTCAACAAGTAGAAGGTGTCAACTATTTTTAGCCATATTACTTGTAATAACATTATAAAAATGTTCAAGCCATGCTTTAAACAATTCAGCTGTCATCCATGCCTTCTTTTGCGTGGCCATTGCCGCTCCTGGCTCACATTGTTGAATATAATTGCTTGTGATACGACTGCCCTTGAGGATGTAGTATAATGGAATGGCTTGATCAACTGCATTAACGCAATGTAGGAACGATCATCCATTCATGGGAATCAAATGTAATATCATACATAGATTTAGCTCCCTTCTTTGTGAGCACTTTCATTCCCTTATCTCTAGAACCTTGAAAGCCTATTTCATCTACGTTCCAAATGTTAGAGGGAGGATATTTCTGCTCCATATACAACTCGTGTAGGTTTTTGTGAAGTGTTTTGACAATCTATAGTCTGAATCTAGCTGCACTTGATTGGTCCAAGTTCTCAGAGGTTCTAAACACTAGCTTTGGATGTCGCTTGCAAAAACTCTCCCACCAACATTTTCCTAGAATTCCATTGAAAAAAATATATGCCTTCTCTGGAAAATTTTAGTGCCCTTAAGTTTGACATCTAAGATAGAAACACCAGATTTCGAATCACACTTCAAATAGATCCACTGCAATAGCCTCTTCCTCTTTGGGGTTGAGCTGTGTGGGGGGTCCCTTCTTCTTCTTTTCGATTCTTCCTTCTTCCCAATTGGAAATTACTAATTTTCTTATGCCAATTTGTAGAGATCATTTATGCAATGACATGCCATTTTCTCACGCTTGAATCACTTTGCCATGTCTTCTTTTGTCCATGATCTCTCTATGTGTTTCTTGCTCTTCACTGGTGTTGTTGGTGTGACTTCTTCATCTTCAGGGGAAGGTTGATGTGTTGCATTTACATTTGGTGTGTCGGGATTTAGTGAAGGTTAACATTCTCTCTGTGTTGTTGTTTGCTACCTCCATCAATGAAGAATCTATGGTCACACATTGCTTTGAGGTGTAGATATCACTTTCTTTTTGCAAGTGCTTCTAGGCTTATTTGATGATGATGGATTTGTCACGCTTTGTCTCAAGTGTGTGTCCTACTACTTCTTGCTCTTTGCTTGCTATTTTTATCTTGATTTTTGTTTGCCATGTTATCGAATATGGATGCAAGACATAGTACTAGTTTTAAACATGCCATAGTTGTACACTCCAGTCTTAGATTATATGACCATAAGAATACAACATGTTTAAATTGGATCAGCCTAGTTTGCATTTGAAAAAAATATAGCTATGAACATTTCAACGGTGAGAAAGTTATATTGCTTACCTATGGAGTAGACAAGCAGCTAGTAATCTATTTCAAGAAGTTGGATTATATTTGCTTACCTTCGGAGAAAACGAATAATTGCAATCTTGCATTATCTAAATAGAAGAATATGACATATTTGAATTGGAACCAAAATAGTTTGCATTTGAAATATATATTGCTATGGATATTTCAACAATGATAAAGTAAGAAAATTTGCTTACCTCTGGAGCAAACAAACGCCTGCTAAACTATAATATTTTCAAGAAGTTTTGAATACTCTCTCATCGAGGAATTTTTTTGGATGTGGGTTGTGGAGGGCTATTTTCAAGACCAGTTTCTTGCTTTTGAGGTCGTATGGATGGAATGGGGACCTTTGGAGAAATGAAAGGAGGTTTTTTGTGTGGGACTTTGCACATGAAAACATGTATTACATGTACTTTACCACACCAGCAAACTCTGCCTCCATGCTTGTGGAGTAGGAGGGATGTGTAGAGCTGTGCCCGGGGGGGGGGGCTTCACTACGTATAAATTTTGTATATCACGTGTGTACAAGGAATATTTTCTAAACTCCTTATTTGTGAATTTTGGACAAATAAACTACATCCTTTTTCTATTCAATCTATAAAGAAAATTTATAACTCCATTTTATGGTGCCCTTTAGTATGTGAAAATGTGAGAAAAATTGAAATTTTTTTACCCCTTTTGCTTGTGATGATGAATCATCATCTTGTAGACATGTAGTAGTGTTAGTGTGTATACGCGCTTCATCAGGGGCACTTTTCTCCCACTGGGTTTTTCCCCCTGGACATCTGGTGTGAAAGGACACCTTATCTCTTAGGGTCTCATATAAGCTTTGTAGCTCTAAGTTTGTACATACTCTATTATTCTAATACAGAGAGATAGACTACATAGATCTCGTACACAAGCTCTGTGTCTTCTCCTTCTCCATCTTCTTCCTACTCTGAGTTGCTATCTTCCTTCTGTTTCCTGTTTCATCATCTTCAACAATTGGTATCAGAGCAAGGTGATTTCCAGAGCCTCTACTTGTGTTTTCGCGTCCGTGCGTGCAATCGCAGTTTTCAGGCAGTTTTCAGAAAATTTGCTCGTGGGAGCATCCTCGACGTTTCGGGAGTATTCTCAGTAGGCGACCTAGGGTTTTACCCCCCTTTTGAAGCCGTTCGAGCCCTCTGAATTTTTTTCTGAGCAGCGTAGCAAAAGTTACTTTTCAGAGGCGTTTAGATCAAGAGGGTGTGCTTTTTGACAGATTTTCTTCAGGTAAACAGTTCTTTTGGGAAGCAGCTTGTCTTAGCTTTGTGCTGAGATTTTGTGTAGAGTTTTGCTTACATTGGAGAGAAGATTTGTGAATCTCTTGGAGGTTCTTTTGCTCTCTTGTGTGCATCCACAGTATGGCTCAATCTACGAAGAAAGAGATTTTTGGTGCGTTTACATCTGAAGACAAATTGGATGGTACCAACTATTCTCTTTGGTCTTTTAAGGCCAAAAATGGTTTGGTTGGTAAAGGATTGTGGGATTATGTATCTGGAGATGAAGTTCGTCCAGGTAGCATTGCACCTGCCACGCCTGGTCGTGGTGCAGTTGTTGGTGTAGGACCCTCACAAGTCACTCCAGAGCAAAAGAGATGGGATACTAAAGATGCACAAGCTATGGCTGTGATTGCCTTAACCATAAAGAGGACAATCACACCACATATCAGATCTTGCAGAACTTCTGAGGATGCTTGGAACACTCTGCAAGCTATGTTTGGAGGAAGAAACGCTGCCAGAATAGAGTTTTTGAAGAAACAACTTGACAAAATACAGATGGACGAAGGTGACAATATCGTCGAGCATCTTACAAAAATCAGGGATCTTAAAGAGCAATTGCTTAGCATTGATGAAGTGATTCTAGAGAAGGACTTGGTTTCCAAAACACTCAATTCACTACCACCATCTTATTTGACTTTTCAGACTTCTTTGACTCTGTCTTTGCGAGCTAATCCTGAGCCTCTTCATTTTGAAGAGTTAGTGGCTTTGCTATTGCAGGATGATCAATCACGTAAGAACAAGTCTTTACAGGTGGATGGTATGGATCATGCTCTTGTTGTATAGAACAAAAACAAGGGTAAAGAGAGTGCTCATCACTCCAAGTCTGGCGCAGAACAGTCTTCAGAGAAGTCTAAAGGTGATTCCAACAAGTCCAAGAAGAAAGGTAAATGTCACTACTACAAGAAACCTGGTCACTACATTAGTGAGTGTAAAAAGCGAATTGCTAAAGAAAAGAAGAAAGAGTCAAGTTTGGTTGTTTCAGCTTCTGGTGATTCTTCTATAGCTAAAGAAGAGTCTGCAAACTTTGTGCAGGATTCTTATGCTTTCTTAGTATATTCAGATTTTTCTGCTTACAATGTTGATGAGACACAAATGATTTGGTACTTTGATAGTGGTGCATCCAGGCATATTACTTCAAGGAAGGATTTGTTTTGTTCATTGGATGCAGCTCCAGCAGGAAAGAAGGTGACATGTGCAAATAATGCTTCTTATCCAATCAAAGGCGTTGATAAGATTTTGATTACCATTTCAGATGGTTCAGATTTATGCTTGCCAGATGTCTTATATGTTCCAGGGATCAAGAAGAATTTGTTGTCTGTATCCTCTCTTGCAAAAGGTCTTCGGGTCATTTTTGAGGATGACAGATGTGTTGTACGAGATCGAGAGAATGGTTATTCTCTTATCACTACAGGTACACTGGAAAATGGACTATTTGTGCTAGATCGTTATGAAAAGCAGATTCAGGTATGTATTGCAGAAACAAAGACTCGGGCCATGCAGGATGCTGAGTTGTGGCATGCTAGATTTGGGCATGTTGGTTATGGCAGTTTGATGACTTTACAACGTCATAATATGGTGCATGATTTGTCTTTATTGGAGATGCCACCAAGACATGTATGTGAAGGTTGCGTTCTTGGAAAGATGCACAGGTTTGCATTTTCGCAGGATGGTTCAGTTAAAGAGACACGAAAGTTGCAGCTTGTATATAGTGATGTATGTAGTCCTATGAGGACGCCATCTATAAGAAATAGCCTTTATTTTGTGACCTTCATTGATGACTTTTCCAGGTTTTGTTGGGTGTATCCACTCAAAGCAAAGTCAGATGTGTTTGCAATTTTTCAACATTATGTCGCCATGGTTGAAAATGAAACAGGTTGCAAAGTACAGACTCTTCGTACCGATCGAGGAGGTGAATACATGTCAGGTGCATTTAAGGATTTTTTGGGAAATAAAGGCATTAAACACCAATGCACTATGCCATACACACCACAAAAGAATGGTGTTGCAGAAAGGAAGAACGGGTCTTTAATGGAGACGGCTAGATGTATGCTCAAGGCTAAGAGTTTGCCTCATAAGCTATGGATGGAGGCAGTTGCTTGTGCAACACATGTTTTGAACAGGTGTCCTAATCGTGCCTTGAAGACCATTACTCCATATGAAGCTTGGTATGACAGAAAACCTTCAGTCAGTTATCTTCGTGTTTTTGGTTGTCTTGCTTATGCTCACATCCCTCAGCAGTTACGTGGGAAGCTTGATGATAAGGCAATCAAATGTATATTTGTGGGGTACAGTAGTGGAAGTAAAGGTTATAGACTTTACAATCCTGCTACAAACAAGATTTTTGAAAGTCGTGATGTAATTTTTGCAGAAACTACTGCTCAACCTATGGTTGCTTTTGATGTACCTCATATGCAGACACATGATGTATTTGAAGGTTTGCTTCCTTCTTTTGTGGAGAATCAAGAATCACAACAGGTTGATAATCTTGATCAATCTTTTGATCAGCATGTGACACCTCATGATGTAGAGGAAATTGTGCGTGAAGAGCAAGAAGTTCTCTGGGAAGAAAGAACCTTGCCTAAGTGGGTTCAAAAAACTTTGCAGGATAGCAAGTTGGATGCACCGTTGCCACGAAAAACACATGTTGGTACTACTTTTGGCAGAGAGCAAGTAGATTTGGCTTGCTTTAGCACTCTTTGTGATGCAGATGAGCCTGATTCATTTGAACAAGCTTTAGAGTGTGTTCAGTGGAAAGATGCTATGCAGCAAGAAATTGATTCTATTCATAATAATCATACATGGGATCTAGTGGACTTGCCTACAGGTAAAAAGCCTATTGGTACAAAGTGGGTTTTTAAGGTAAAAAGAAAACAAGATGGTACTGTTGACAGGTACAAAGCAAGGCTTGTGGCAAAAGGCTATGTGCAACAGAAAGGCATAGATTATGATGAAACCTTTGCTCCTACTTCTCGTGCGTCCACAGTTAGATCACTAGTTGCAATTGCTGCTCATCATGGTTGGAAAGTGCATCAGTTGGATATCAAAACTGATTTTTTGAATGGTGATTTGCAGGAAGAAGTTTATGTAAGTCAACCAAGTGGTTTTGTTGTAAAAGGTCAAGAGCAAAAGGTACGTAGATTGCGTAAAGCTTTGTATGGTCTCAAACAGGCTCCAAGAGCATGGTATGAGAAGATACATACTTATTTGATTGGCCAGGGATTTCAGAATAGTCCAACAGAGAGTACTTTGTATGTCAAAAAGAGAGAAGGAGTTCTCATTATGCTAACACTTTATGTGGATGATATGCTTCTTACAGGCAATACTGCAGATGAAATTGAAGCGTTTAAAGATGCTTTGAGAAAAACCTTTGAGATGTCTGATCTTGGTTTGCTACATTATTACTTGGGTATTCAGTTTGTGAAATCAGAGGATGGCATATACATGTTGCAGGCAAAATATTTGCATAAAATTTTGGACAAGTTTGGTATGCAAAATTGTAAACCAATCTCTACACCCGTAGAAACTGGATCAAAGTTGAGCATGCACGATGCTGGAGAACCTTTTGATATACATACTTATGCAGCAGCGGTTGGTTGCTTGATATATTTGGCAGGCAACACTCGTCCAGACATTCAGTTTGGGGTTTCACAAGCAAGCAGATTTATGCACAGCCCAGGTATGCATCATTGGCAGGCTGTGAAGCGCATACTTCGTTACCTTTCAGGTACCCCTAATCTTTCCATGTTCTTTCCAAGGGGGGATATGTATGGAAAGCACAGTTCTATGCAGCTTCTTGGTTACAGCGATTCAGATTGGGCTGGTGATTTTGACACACGACATTCCACAAGTGGGAATTGTTTTTTCCTTGGAAATGCATGTATATCTTGGCTAAGCAAGAAGCAACCCACAGTGGCTACATCAACTTGTGAAGCTGAGTACAGGGAAGCTTTCACAGCAACAGTTGCTTGTGTATGGATACACAGGTTATTGGCAGATCTTTGTGAGTGTCAACAAGCACCCACTACCATTATCACTGGCAGTTAGAGTGCTATGGCAGTTTCAAGGAATCCAGTATTTCATGCAATAACAAAGCACATAGAGGTTCACTACCACTATGTCAGGGAAAGGCTACATGCAGGGGAGATCACACTAACTTACTGTCCTACACAGGATAACATTGCAGATCTATTTACGAAGGCGTTATCACGAGAAAAGTTTGAAGCTTTCCGAAAAGCTTTGGGCTTACTCTCATACACATGATGATATGCTACCTTGTACGGATTCACACTATCACTACAGGGGGGATTTGTAGACATGTAGTAGTGTTAGTGTGTATACGCGCTTCATCAGGGGCACTTTTCCCCATTGGGTTTTTCCCCCTAGACATCTGGTGTGAAAGGACACCTTATCTCTTAGGGTCTCATATAAGCTTTGTAGCTCTGAGTTTGTACATACTCTATTATTCTAATACAGAGAGATAGACTACAGAGATCTCGTACACAAGCTCTGTGTCTTCTCCTTCTCCATCTTCTTCCTACTCTGAGTTGCTATCTTCCTTCTGTTTCCTGTTTCATCATCTTCAACACATCTAAGTCTTTATAGTCACCTTCCTTGTAGACATCACATTGATCTACTAGGTATAGGGCTTCTTTGGTCAAATTATTTAGAGTTAAGCTCTTTTTCACATGCAGATTCTTTTGAAGGTCTGCATTCCTTAGTCCTTGGATAAAAATGAGCATTGGCCTTGACTGGGTCGAAAATTCTTCTACAGGACAACACTTCACGTAGTGTTTCAGCCTTAAAACCGCTTTTCTAACCAATTCTCCCTCTTTTTCCTTGAAATTATGGATTTGTGAGCTATCCCTCTTTGAAACAATTCCTTGATAAACTCGTCGAATACCTCCTCCATTGACTCGAAATCTCTACTTTCAACAGAATCAAACCAGATGGTGGCATCCTCCTCTAGAGTTAGTCCAAATCTCGTGAATTGAATGGGAAATTCTAGGACTTCCTCAGCTCTAATGACACGCACAAATTATGCCACGTGATCCCTTGGATCCCTATTTCGAGAATATTTCTTGTTAACCCATTTTTCTACTTGAGATGGTCTGATGCTACGGTGATCCACCAATCTAAGCATATGATCCTTCATTCCTCCTCTATGAGCTCTTTCTGGCCTAGGATATGGTATGTGTTCCTCACCTAGGGGTGCTCCTAATCCATAATTGCTGATTGGTCTAGCAAGTGGTTGTTCCTCTGCTCGTTCTCGATGTGGTTCTTAAGTCCTAGTCGGATTTGACGTTCTTGCTCTACTCTCATCTTGGTATTGCTAATGAAGTGGTGGTTTTGGTGGTGCTTCTAGCCCTGACATGGCTTGATATCCACCTCCTTTTGTGTTTAGCTCTGGTGTTGCAAATTGCTCGAGCCATGCTTGAAATGATAGTGGTGAGGTTTGTGAGTTCTGAGGGTTGGGCAATGGCTATCTATTTGATTGTGATGTGGTGTTGTAATCATTTGAGAGGAAATTTGTACATTTTCTAGGGGTTTTTATGGGCTTTTGCTTCTCTTCAGAATCTTGTGCCAACAACTCTGGCATTATCAATCTCCCTATATCTTCTGGGTGAATTGGCTCGTATTCTCATCCGTACTTATTGACAAAAATGATATGGTTTCCAGTTGCAGAATCATATGAAAACAAGTACATAAATTTATCTTTACTTAATTCATTCACATGGGGTTCCATGCAACGGTAGTAAGATGAATCTCCCATCCTCGTGCTTGTAAATCCCAGTATATTTGTGAACTGTAGCCACTCTCACTACTCTCTTTTCATGAATGTAGAAGGCTCTAGGAAGATTGAGTTTAGGAGGCAATTCTTGGATCTCCATAACCATCTTCCCTTTTGCTACGTTGTCTCCGAACCGATTGTAATTTTTTGGGTCTTTGCCAATGAGGGAGTGGTTTCCCTCTTCATTGCGGAACTTATTACCATCATCGTTTACTAGGATTACTACTAATCCTCTAGCTGACTGTTCTTCAATACAGATGCATTGGCGTCCTCGAAAATCTGCATACACTAGGGCTCCATGGGCATTTGTTCCCTTTAGGAATATTATCGTGTATTTTGGTATGTTTAAGGGTCTTTGGGAGGTTCTACCCCCCCACAATCCCTTGCAGTTGGAAGCCTCCAAGTTGTTGGTTTGCCATCCACTGATATGATTCGTCAAAAGAGGTGTCAGTATCATTGCCCTCTTCTATGATTGGTGCTAACGGATCTATCCTTGCTTGGTTCACACTCTCTTCTGTCGACACTAAGCTAACCTGATCTTCTACCACTCTCCGATCTCTTTGAAGACATCTACCGGATCTCAAATTCATCAAATTTTCACACAAACAACTATCAACCGAAACCTCTTACTTTAGAGGTCTGCTTGCAGTTGCTCTTTGCTCTAACTTGCTTTTGAACCACTTTCGCAACTTGTAAAGTAATTTTCACTCCAAAATGATCACCAACTTGCAGCATTCTTGGTTTTGGCTATCTATACAAAACTTTCACCTCTAAAATTCTTTGTCAAAATAGTGATTCTCACTTTAATACTCTACAGTGTTGATTGGTATAACTAGAGGGTTAATCCTAACCAAACAGCTATATATGAGGACTTGTTTCCCTATGTGAGTTATATGCACTGATCTGAAAATAAAGATGGAATCCTAGAGTCACAAGGAAGGTTCTTGGCTTGTTAAAACCTCTGTTTGGCTCCTATCTATTCCTGGAGACTTCATACATGTATGATGTCTCTATACTCAGAATTGGCCCAAACTTCAGGTTTAGATTCTCCTTGATCAGCTCTATTCACCCCAAATTCTGCTTTGGGATTCTAACATCCCTTGGCATGTCTATCACCTCTAATTCTGTCTTCGTTGCTGTCAACTTCTCCGAGAGGTTATCTAAGTCAAAAAGATGATCCAAATTGGATGAAACTTGGTCTTTAGGCTTGTTTTGTGGTGCTAAACACTCTTGTAAGCTCTGATGTCAGTCTTGGCCTCTAAAAATGGCCTTCAAACATCATGTACGTATGACGTCTTCTGTGTCAGGATGAGGTGAAACTTACTTCAAAGGTCCTCCACCACACAAGCAACTCACAGCAACATCTAGAACTCAATTTCAACACTTTTTGTGCTAGATACAATCAAATCAAGCAATCACTTCACCTTTGCAAGCCCAAAAATACTCCAAATTCAATGAAGTTTCGTCTATATGCTTTTTGAATGCTCTAAAACACAAGGGTGTACTCAAATGTGTGTTTTGTCCAAAATCTAGACTCTAAGTCTTCATACACATATGAAGTCCATTTGGTCAAAGTGAAGTTCTGTTTCTACCCCAGGTGCCCCTTGATGTGTACAGCGTACACATGTTCTCATAACAAATTTTAGATGTCAAACTTGCACAGAATTGCCACTCTTTATCTTTTCCTTCTCTAAAATTGTAAAATCCTTTTGAAATTCAAAAGTAAATGCTCCAATGAGGTGAAATTTTGATGATAAGCTCAAAACAACATGTTCAACCCTACTATGTGGTCAGTTCATCTGTTGGACTTTCAGATTTGTCCTTAAGACATCATACACGTATGATACTTGCAGTGTCTTATCCACTATGAATTGGTCCAAAGTGGTCTCCAGAGTTTCTTACTTGATTTTATGCCTTATCAAGAGTTTTCGTACACCCTAAAACTCAAACAAAGTAATTTTCTAAATTTCATTCTATTATTTCTCGCCTTTTGTGTTTTAAGTACCAAATGTTGGTCAAAACTCTAGTCTCAAGGTGTACTTAGAGTAAAATACCTTTTCTGAACACTTTAATGCAATCAGTTTTGTCAAACTTGGCCTTTTGATAGCCCTTATGACATCATACGCGTATGATGTCCAGAGTTGCAAAATTGCAAATTTTCTTAGCAAATCTCTTGCATATGCTTTCTTATATACTCAGCATCATTTAGTCATGCACAAATATTTTCAAAAGCTTGTTTATTTCATTTTATCCTAAAAATCAAACTTCTCTAGGATCTTAAACACAAACAAGCACACAAGAAAATAAATATCACTAGATCATAATCATCATGTCCTTTCTAAAACTACTCCTACTCATCATACGGGGTGATGCATTTATGATTAGAAAAATGTTTCACTGCCTCACATGGACTAGCTAATGCTTTTATTTCCTCACAAACCACTCACACACCATCAACACTAAAATATGACTAATATGTGAGTTACACGCTCCCTGACACCTCTTACTTCGCTGAGATCTTAAACACAAACAAGCACACAAGCAAATAACTATGTGATGAATAGCTCTAGATCATAACCAGCAAGTCCTTCCTAAAACTACTCCTACACATCATATGGGGTGTTGCATTTATGATTAGAAAAACGCTTCACTGCCTCACACATGATGTTTTATCCTAGACTTTTGTGTAGAAATGCTATTTTTACCTCATTGCCACTTACATACAAACCAACTAGAATGTCCCAAGCCTGTTTTGTTGTTTTGGCTGAATGAATGTGAGGAATAATGGTGCACTTGAAAGGCAATACAGCCAGCGCATACACCTGCATATTTCTACTATCCTAATGAGCCTTTTTTTAAGTAGTTAAAATAGTCCTAGCAGCAGTAGGACCAAAACTGCTAAAACCTACAACATCCTCCACAAAATTTGGATCCATAGAACCTAAGCATACATCAATACCCTTAAAATTTAGAGAGAGAGAGAGAGAGAGAGAGAGAGAGAGAGAGCGTGTGTGTCGTGGCATGCATGCATATAAACAAAAAACCATGGGGCAGAATGCTTAGGATGGGTTCAGACAGGGTAGCAATAGCAAGCTCATGGACAGGTAAAGCTTATAGCTAGGTGGAAACCCCACACTAGTTGAGCAATCTTTCACCCTCACAAATCCTCTTTTGGATCCCCCCTCAAGAATCTAAAATTTTTGCCCAAAAAATTGAATCCAAGTGCCAAAGAGGACTTGAGGTTACATAGAACTAATTCATTTTGGAGTTTTTGAATCTAACCATGTGAGCAAGCACCTAAGTTATCTATTTTACCGCACCTCGTGGACATTAATGCCTTTTGGTAGCAAAAATCTCTTCCATTTCCCTTTAGGGAAAACAAGTGAAAGGGTCACGACGGCTTTCGAAAACAATAAGAAAGTGATAAAATTGTTAGGTTGAATTAAACTAGTATCAGTGTTTGGAAAAGGATTGCCTCAGCTTACTCTTGAGCCGATTAAAAATCGAGACTAGCTAACTGCAAACCATGGTAAACGAAAGAAAAACTGATGAAATATGTGACAAAGTCGTCCAAAAGTTTTGCAAATCTCAAACTTTCTGTTAGTATTTCTGATTTTCTTCTTTGTGAGGAAGAAACTCGATCAGCAGTCGCTTAATAAAAGAGACTTTCTTAAACGTTAACACTAACTGCAATCAAGCTATAAAATGCAAGAAATGTAAAGCCATGTGACGATGAAATGAAAGGTGAAATACAAAGAACTAATTAATATATATGTGTATGTATAGAATTTATTAGAATTATGCAAAGTGAAATGAAAGGTAAGTCTCCATCATGTCATGTCAGGATGTGGAATGAAAGGAGTCTCCCTAACCTAACACAACACTAAGGGTTTCTTTTAAAAAGCCAAAAAGGTGGAAGAGAATAAGATTGTTTGTGACTCAATATTCAATGGCCTCATTAAATGGCCTCATTAAAGAGATATGTACACAAATGTCAACACCTCTCACAAAGACTTAAAAGAAATATTAAACAAGGTGAAAAGGCATGAAAGCCTCCTAAGTTAAGGGAAAATGAGAGTGTACCTACAATCATATGGAGTTTTTATTGTGTTTTAATATAAAATTGTATTAGTTATTTTTAAAAAGTGACTTCTATTGGCTCCTCTAAAATATAAAAGATTCTCTCTGTCCTTATCATGTAGCCCTCATCTCTCGCTCATGTAATCAAAACCTTCTCCAATCTACGTGATGCCCTTCCCTACCTCTTGATATGTCCTTGCAAGCGTACAAATCTATCTTCCCTACGAGCTTGCACTAAGCTTCATCCACCATTTATGGACTTGCACCTACAGAGCAGTCTCCCCATGTCATCTCAACTATGCATGTGTAGAGAGAGAGAGAGAGAGAGAGAGAGAGAGAGAGAGTACAATTTGCATATGCCTTAGAAGCATCCCTACCTCTACACTGCAAACAACAAGAGAGAGAGAGAGAGAGAGAGAGAGATCCATAATTGGGAGGCATGGCCTCCAGGTGGCCTGCCTCCCCCTTTTCACTCCTCTACCTTTAAATCTCCTCAGGCATCTTCTCATCATGTCCACTAATGGGCTATTTTTTTATTTTTTTCCAACTGGTATCCCCTACTCACAGATGTTTCTATATTGTGAAGGGCCCCACTTAAATAATAAGGTAAAAGGTGCACATTGCACATCAACATTTTAAAACAAAATAAAATTAAAAGAAAGTAAAATAAAGACACATTAAAAAGAAAAACAAAAGAATATTTTAACGCTTTCATATTATAAGAAAAGGTAGATTTAATAAGCATAGAAAACAATAAAGCACTATGAAATGAAATTTTTTGAAATCATTGAATGAAATTTTTAAAAAAAATTAAATACCTCACTCTGTGTTCGGGAAAGTCTTTTTGCCTAGGCGGTGAGTTTTCTCCTTATATAGATGCAATCTGAAAATATTAGTAGAAATTTTTAAATTTGCAAGATTTTCTAGTATATTTTATCAGGGGTTTTTCCCCTATACCATCCTTTGCAACTGGCTAATCTTGATTTTCAATCGGCTCAAAGCTAAGCTTAGGCACACCGTTCTCGAACAGTGATCCTCACATCATGAAATCAAACTCCTATAAATATAGTGTTTAATCTTTTGTTTTCTAATGTCTTTTTCAACCATGCCAAAAAAAGTTAAATGCATCTTTAAAAAATAGCTTTCTATTCACAAGACCGTTGAGGCCCTTAGGGACACTATGTCTTAGAAATAAAATTGAACAACCTTCACCCCTTTTGATATTAAGGCCTTTAGGAGGTTATTAAAAAAGAAAAAGATATTTTGCCATGTGGCACTAATCCTCAACCTTTATCCAATGGTCCACAATTGCACGAAAGAATACAACGCGTTACTAAGGACTTGTTATGTAGTCCAAAGCCCGTGGTAGAAAGATTTTGTGAGGTGCCTTGAACATCATTCAAACCCAACCTTACTCTTGTTAGAGTTGTGGCAAAGATTTTGTTGATCCTTAGAACTGCCCCTTTCACTACTTTGAAAAGTATATATTTCATTATTAACCCTTTGAGGACAAGTATCTATCTTATTATTGCATCTAAGATGTGTATGATTTTATTATCTCTTTCTTATTCCAAAAGTAGTTTTCTTTATTTCTAAAAATGGCCATGCTAGACTACTAGTTAGTACAAGAATAGTTTTAGCCTAACTACACTACAAGACCAAAAATGCACATACTACATGGTGTTAGACTCTAGAGGACTCTCATAAACATACTAGAGGCATCTTTGGAGGGCCCTCTAAAACATTAGAAGATTATAGATCCCTTTTAAATAGCACTTCTTGACTTCAAGAATCTTTGAATAGATATTTTTAAGGTCTCTTGAAATTGCTCTTCCACCAAAGCTAAAACCTTTTCGCGCACGCACGTGCGTGTGTGTGTGTGAGAGAGAGAGAGAGAGTGTGTGTGAATAAGAAAAAGAAAAATAACTTTTCTATCACCCAAGTGTGGTTAGATTGACTATACTAATTTCCTTTTGAATAACATGGCTTGAGTTCAAGACTCCTTCAGTAGATCATTCGTGGCTCTTCAAAGTGATTCTATGACTTTTAATCTCTCTCTCTCTCTCTCTCTCTCTCTCTCTCTCTCTCGCTCGCTCTCTCGTGCGTGCGTGCGTGCGTTTTTTTTTTTGTTTTTTTTTTCAAGTTACTTCCAAAGGTAGCATTCTTCATTCACAATTAATAGGCCATAAAATACACTACTTTTCCGACTTCCTCCTCCTTTGAAAAACACTTGCCCCATTTTGATGTTATTTTGGTTTTGTAATAATATGTCAAACTCTAAAATGAAATACCCGGGGATTCTTAAAAGTAAAAAATTTTAAAATGTGTGCGCCTTCTCTACCACATTTTCATTGCTTGGATCATTCATTGTAATGACCAATTCTAGTGAAAGAAAACCAACTAAGTAGGTCAAATGTTAAATTTGGTGACAGGAAGTTCTTGGACAATACTTTAAGGCACTACTTCCCTTGACAACTTTGCTATAGATAAAAGAAGAAATATGCTCTGTCCAAAGGAGCTAGCTTGATTGGTTGAACACTTACCCACCCGTGACTTTAGTCATGGGTTCGAGTGCGGCCAAGCAGCCCTAGTAGCACTCATGTCTAGTAGTGAGAGAAATAGTGCTTTGAATTACTTCTTAGACCAATGGCTGCATAAGTAGTCATTAGTAAAGGGTTGGATTTTGGGTGCATCTCTGGACCATTGGATAAAGCTTGCAGATTAGTGCCCTATATCCTCTGTTAATGGGCCATGGAATGTTCTTTCAACTCTTTTTCCCTTTTACATGAGTGAGAGCACAACCATTGGTAGACCCCTCTTTCGTTGAAGAAGTTTACTAAACATTAATGATAAAGATTGATAGTTACCTGACTGATCAGGTCCACCCGTCCATAATTAACAACCTCAATTGATCCCCACTTACCACCCCACATGGCAAACTAATGATGATATACTTTTTTTATAAATTTCTTGTAAGCGCTTCTAAGAGTGTGTTGACATTTGTGAACCTCTCTCTCTTTACATAGGGTCATTGAGCATTGTGTCAAACACAATCTTCCTCGTCCTCTTTCACTTTTCTTTTTCAATTTCCTACAATGCTTCCAAGTGTTTTTCAATCGTCATTTTTTATGCTTTTAAAATATATTGTATTCTAAATAGTTCATTGTTACACTTTTTCCAAAAAAAAATAATAGTTTATTATGGGACCACATATTTTAAAATCCTAGTGTCACTTTCTATTTTTCTCCCTCACAAAGAGGTCTCTTATTATGAATTCTTCTCGATAGCCTTATGTAGGCCAACGTGAATTTTTACCTTGTTGGCTTTATTTCATTGAGTTTTGTGATTCCCATCTTGTTCGATCAAAGGCATGTGTGTGAAGCCTCCATCATTAGATCTTTAAAGAGCACTTGTCCATCCATTTGCACTGCATTTGGGTATTCAATTTTATCTTTTGAAGGTTTACAAACATAGGAGTATATGCAAACAATTTAAAAACACAAAAGAAAGTTGATAATCAAGAATGATTGAAAGTATTTCGATATGTAAGTCTAAAGGTCCCTAGTCTGGTGCTGCTTGGTTTGGTTTTAAGTTAGACGATCCTTGTAATGTTGATGGCCCTTGGTTTGTTATCGGATGTTCCCAAGGTATTTTGTCCCATTCAAATTTTAGCCCTAAAGGATGTATCATCTGGCTCCTTCCTTGAGCCATCTGATGTAATATTCGGTTCCTTCTAATTTAAATCTCACGCCTTACACTGTAAGAGGAAAACTTTAGATTCACCAATATTGTTGCAGTTTAACAAAGAAAAATGGAGAGAGAATTTTTTGTGTGTGTGGTAATAGTAGCGAGAATAGATGTGGTAATGGTTTATCGATAATATGTGGGGTAATAGCTGCGGTAATATATCCACAACTATTACCATGCCTATAATCATGCTCATGACCTCCACGCTTATTATTGCTGGTGCAACCAAAGTTGGTCGAAGCTGTAAAGTGCTAAGGGTGCCTACATGTGCAAGCTCGAGAGCTTAAGTAGGTATGATGGCCTTGGGCAAGCATGTCATATGAGAATGTATGCCTGATGCATTTTTTCAGGCCAAGAAGGCTCCATGAAGTGCTAATTGGGATGGATGGTCAAAGTGTTAAAAGTGATGGAGTTATGTCCTAGAATATAATGTTCAAGATGCTTTACGAGCCGGTCAAACGGAGCTACGGTGGGAAAGTTATGGTAGTCTAAAGTTGGAATGTATTGCAAATCCTCAATAGATAGCGTAGATGGGGATAGGTGGTTGGAGCTGATGTCAGTGGATAGGATTGAAGTTCTCAAGCTCTGGAGCAAATCAATCTTTTTGGATCATTGATCAGAGCTTTAGAGAGAAAGTTATGGTCATATGAAAGTTTGTCGAGGGTCGGGTGTGTGCCAACTTGACGGCTTTGAAAGGTGTGCCATCTGGTAGTTTCTGAGCCTCAACCAGGTTCAAGGGGAGAGCTTGGTGATTGGATTCTTGGTGGCCGAGATATGGCAAGTCGAGGTTGGCAACATATCCAAGAAAGAGGGTGCCAAGTGTTTTTCCCTTTTTTTTGGTGCCTCGGTTCAGGGTCTCGGCAAAGCCCAGTTGCGACAAACACTGATGGGCTTGGAGCTTGGGTTGGCGGCTTTTGGTAGCATTTTATGGCTTGAGGATTGGTTCATCAGGAAAAAAGTTGCAAGGGCTTGAAGGGGGGAGGAAAAAATTGGTTTCCTAAGGGTTTTGTGGAGGTTAAAAAAGGCCTTTGAGGCCCAATCGAGGAGGCGATGCCATGTGTCACTAGAGTGATCCCATATGCAGTGGCAGCCATTGGGAGGTTGGAGTATATATCCAAAAGCATGGCCTTTATGGGTCGTATGAAGTGGGAGAGAGAGAGAGAGAGAGAGAGAGAGGTCTACCCTTGTGGCCATGGCGTCCCCACCTGGGCGCTGTGCACGATGGTGCCAGGGGCGCTCTCGACGATTTTGGTCGTGCGTGATGGTGGGCGGCAGCCCCGTGGTGTGTGGTGTTATTGCTGGTGTTGGTTGAGGGCCGTTGAGCGATGCAATGAAGTGTTGATGTGGCAGAGGGTGCCCCCAAAGGGGTGGGTTCACACGGCCCTCTAGGGCCCTTAAATTTTGAAGGCAAAATGAGGACGTACTAGCGCTAACGCTAGTGCCCTCCTCCTCCAGAGCTCAAAGCAAGGTGTGGCAATCTGAGAGGTAATGAGAAGGAAGTTGGTAGAGGGAGCTTCAAACATTGAAAAAAGTTGTCAAATAAAACCTCCCTATGGTCAATCAAATCTGAGTTATTAAAAATGGGCCGTAGGCTCCTACAAAACTCTTTTTTTCTCATTTTGATAGTCTTCTTTCCCCTATTTTTTGAACAGTGAAGTGCAAAAAGAGCCAAGACTGCCCTTGGGGGCATTTTTTTGTAAGCTTGCCATATGTGGTGCATGAAATCTTGTATGTGTCCTCGCTAAGCAATTGGAATCCATTTCCCCCGTTTCTGGCGTCGTTTCCCCCTTCCCCGCTCTTTTTTCTTACTCTTTGCATGTGGAGGTGTGTACCCGCGGACCATTTTGTGGTGCAAAGGGAGTGAAAATGGACTTGTGGTCTGTGAGATAGGTGCATTGAAGCGATGTTGAATGGTGGTCTTGCTAGCATGTGTGAGTTGAGAGGTGTGGAGGCGGTGGCCTGTCAACATCTCGTGTAGAACAATGGAGGAGAGGGTAGCTAAAACCTCTCAAAAGAAAATCCAATGAAGATGGAAGAGAGAGAGAGAGAGAGAGAGAGTTTATTGAATGTGCTTTTGTTGGTGGAAGTTTCTGTCTTTCAGAGCCTGCTCTCAGTCTCTCATACTCTCTCCATTTAGCTTACCATGGTAAGTTTTACTCTCTTTAGATGTGATTTTTCCTCTAGTTTCTGGTTTTCTAGTTTGCACATGTGGTTGGTTGTACTCAACCATCCACAGTTCTAGTTGGTTGTACTCAACTCTCACAGTTCTAGTTTTTTTGCTTCAATCTCCTCGTAATCATCACCATTTGGGTATACCTAGGGAACTTTCAACATTATCCTCCTTTCCTTGAGAGAGAGAGAGAGAGAGAGAGAGAGAGAGAGAGAGAGAGAGAGAGAGAGAGAAATCAAAAACTCCTTTTAATTGCCCACGTGTAGTAGATTGGTTATGCAAATTTCCTTCTGACAAATATGTCCAGAGTCCCAAATTTATTGGAGGTAGAATTGCTCTTATTCTTCATCATCATCATCATCTCTCTCTCTCTCTCTCTCTCTCTCTCTCTCTCTCTCTCTCTACATGTGTGTGCACTCGATCGGCTATCTCAATGCAAGAAAAAACACAAAATCATATTTTATCAAAATTGAGTATACTTTGGTGTGAGCAATTGTTGAAAATCAACCTCTCTCTCTCTCTCTCTCTCTCTCTCTCTCACACACACACACACACACACACACAACCCCTCTAGACTCTTTTTCTTGTTGATTGGATCCCCTCTAATCTCTCTCTCTCTCTATCTCTCTTTCTCTCTCTCTCTCTCTCTCACACACACACACACACACACTCACACTCACGCATTGCAGTAGACAATGACTTGGGAGGGTGGAGGGGACGGGGGCAACACATTTGTCTGACTTATAGAAGTGACTGAACATATTTTCAAGCACTTAAAGAAAGAGTCTAGAAGTGACTCTTAGAGTTAGTTTTCAAGATTCTAAAAACACAAACTTGCAGAAGTTTCTAAACAATATCAAACAATTGATCTTGAAAAAATTCCCCTTGAAAAGACAAATCCAAATATATCTTTTCTTTTTTATAGCTAGATTTGCATTGAATCACAAATCCCCCCCTCCCTCCGTCGCCACCAAAAAAATCTCTCAATCTCTCTCTCTCTCTCTCTCCCCCCCACACACACACAGAATTACCTTATTTTTGAACTACATAAAGAGTCCTTAGTAAAATGTTTGATTGTGGTGCACTTGTGAACCATTAAATAAAGCTTGCCCATTTTAATATTTCTTCTATGTTAAAGGGTGCCATTGAATATTGGGTCACACACAATATTTCTACTCCTCTTCCACCTTTTGAACTACATAAGAAGTCTTTAGGAAAGGGTTGAATTTTTGGTGCAATTGTGGACCATTGGATAAAGCTTGCATTAGCTCACAAAGCAAAACACTTTCTCTTTTAATATTTCTTCTAAGTCTCTCTCGGAGGTTTTGACATTTGTGTGCCTCTCTTTTTAAAGAGGACCGTTGAATATTAGTTTAGTCATTATTTTTAAGCTTTTGAATATTTATGCTTTTGAAATATATTATAATATAAATAAATCATTGTTAAGCTTGTTTTTAAAAAGTGTAGTACTCTATTGTGACAAAAAAAACAAAAATTGCTAGTTCACTTTTTCATTTTTCCTCTCACAAAGAACCCTCTTATTACTAAATTACTCTCGTAACATTATGTAGGCCATAGTGAACTTTCACCTTGTTTTCTCAATTTGCTACAATGTTTCCAAGTGGTTTTTTAGACATTATTTTTATATTCTTAAAATATATTATAATCTAAATAGTTTATTGTTACATTATTTTTTTAAAAAAATTATATTTTATTATGATAAAAAATGTTTTAAAAAATAGGATCACTTTCACCTTGTTTTTGGGAACACTTAAATTGATACATTTACAGTATGTGGAGTTTAAAGTCAAAACACTTTCCATTGTCAAAAGCTTTTCATTCCCTACAATCTTTTGTTTTTTTGTCACTCACAATTGTAAGTGAAGAAGTTATATTAACTTTACACAAAATGTTTTTTAAAAAACTTAACACCAAATGTACAATGATCCTCAATCACAACTTGTGCCTTGAGGGGACATCATTCTCGTAGAGATTACTACAAACAAGAAAGTTACTAAATTAGTAACATTTGAGGGTTAGATGGCAATGAGGCCGAGCTAGTTTAGATAGCTTGGATCCGAACTTTACAGCTCATACATTTTCAAGTAGAGAAGAACAGCTCCATGCTTTCTTGCACAATCTCTATGTAGTTATCCATCAAGAGGTCTTTTTCCAACTTGTGATGGTTCTTGGTCTTTCACAATTGTCTACAGTTAGTAGCAACGGGCAATTTGGGTACGTATGTATGCAAGTTTTGGGATGTTCCTTAACCATGGAGTATCCTTTGTGGTGTTATCTAGCATTGAGAGTAATGGCTTGTATTGCTTGTTTCCACTTAGCAAAGCTCACTTCCTTGCTTTCTTGGATAACCTCATTAAATGCAATACTAGTTGAGAGGTCATTTTTGAATACGCATCCTTCCTAATCTTGCAAACCTTTTTAAAGTACAAAAGATAATAATTGGTGTGCAGGGTAGCAAGGCTTGGTTATCTTTAATCTGCCCTCCCCCAAGATTAGATTGTTCTTCTACAACATAATCCTCACATGTCTTTTGGATCCATTTGCAAATTTTTCTTGCCATACCGACAAACATTGAACAAGTGCGAAAGATCTTCACTTATTGCTTTGCAACCTGGGCAGCTATGTGATCCAATTCCTCTAGCGAAAATCTTAGTGCCAGTCGAATAGCCCTCTGCAGTACCTTTCACAAGAAAATATTCATCGCAAGGGGCCACTAGAGGTTCCATATATTATTAGTTATTGTTTTGCGCCTAGAATTTGGCCATTGCTTATGCCACTGCTTATTGAGGGGGAGAACCAACCTCTTTTGAGCATTAGGGTGCAATAGATTTCTTTGGTTTGTGGTTTACAAAAAAATTCTGGTCAATTTCATTCCCTATATTTTTCCTTTGTTTTTTGAAATGCTCATTTGAGCTAGATTTGAATTAACTCAAAATAATATATGTAAACCCTGGCATATCCTTTGCACAAGGACATCTAGCATCTACAAAAAAGTTAGTTCAGTGGGCGCAAATCCTCCTGAGGTGTTTGAGACCATTGACCCTACTACACGTACCCTTAATCCATGTTACAAAATTGCTCTAGTTTTGTCAAGGACTTATTTTCTTCTTCTCGACAAGTCGATTCCTCGTCCTTACTAGAAGCCATCCGCAAGTTTCTAGCATTAGTTTTGCATGCAACATTCCATTGTTTTTTTTGGAATAGTTGCTCATTTCTAGAGACCCATATGGATTTCACGACTACAGCTTTGACTATACAAATCTATGTCCTCAACTCTTCATCGTCCAAGCGTATGGAGCCCAACACTAGCTCTCGTCTAAAGAATGGGATGCCAAGCTAGCAAAACACCCATTTGCAGACTCTTTCAATGAAGCTCTTGATTGTTGGGCATCCCCATATGAGGTGGGATACGGTATCAATTTTTTGGTTGCATCTGATGCAGGTTCCATCGCCAAGATCCCTCACTTTGGCCTTCTCCTTGCTTGGTAGAAAACCAAAAATCATTTTCCAAAAGAAGACTTTTTTCTCATCTTTGCATTGAGAGTGCCACATGTTCTCTAGCACCCAACTCCATTTGATCTTGCTCCACTTTTTGGGAACAAAGTTTCTTGAGATGCCCAACCCACTTCTCAGAGAAAGACAACTTCTCATAAATGCTCTATGTCAAGGGAGAAAGAAATGACTTCCCCCTAGGCCACTTCCATGCCTTCCACTCAATTTCTATAGAGCAAGGTGGGAGGAAGATGTGGTAACGGAGATCCAAGAGACTACCAACAAGGATCTCTTCTTATAAGGATAGGCTATTGAACTCTTTCAATTGTTTGAGACTACCAACAAGGATCTCTTCTTATAAGGATAGGCTATTGACCTCTTTCAATCATTTGAGAGATTGCCATCCTCCTTCTCGATGGTTCCACAGAGAGGCCAAGGTGCCAAAACCTTTGTTGTTGAGTCATCCTGCAATTTCAGTCCAATGGTGATCAAGAACAAGACCTTGTAAAACGGGGCCCATGGAGACCAGTGTAGAGCAGTGTTTTTCAGTATCTAGTCTCTTCATCCCATATGAGTGTGGAGATAGCTTTGCACCATTTGCCTATGAATTTACCAATGAAGCCCCCATATCTAATCGCACTCCTTTGGGGGGCAACATTTTGTTTTGCATATTAAGATTCAACCACTTTCCCTCTTTAGATCTCAGATTTGCATTCATCACCTTTTCCCTAGCCATACAAACTGCCTAGCTCTCGTCAAATTCGGCCAAAGTCCAAAACAATTCCGCACAAAGGGCCTCACTGTGAATGGAAGGGTCTAGGATTCCCAAACCTCTCTAATTCTTTGGCTTAGCCATGGCCTCTCACACTTACCCCATTGCCACGGCCTACTTCCAGTTATTATGTTTCTCCAAAGAGAAGAAAAAAAATCAAGGCAAAAGAATCCATCCATGTGTCACACATTGGCTCTCTTTAAAAAAAAGCTACTAAAGTAAAGGGTAAGATGATAGGGAATGAACTTGATGGAATGCAGAAATCACAATGGTGAGTGTATTATGTAAGCTTAACCAAAAAATTTGCCTTGAAATTTTTAACCTGCTTGTTTGTCCATTACACACATAATCACAAATGCCTTATATGTTAGCAAGGGCCCCACTTAAACTCTACGCATCGGTTGCGTTGAGGCCACCAAACCCTAGCACATAGTGGTTCTCTATCAGTTGCAACGTCTACTCATCAATGAAGGGTGCCCACTGGAGAGGCGTCTATAGGACAACACGCCGAGCTCCACATTTGGAGTGCACCCTGTTTGCCAGATCTACTACTAATGATGAGGGTTTGGCCTTGTTGCCTTGGGATACGATTGCTCCAGGACGGGGCACCTGGCTACCTTGCCCCTCATCAGAGGTGTTTGGTGGTGCAACCTGTGGCATTATTTTTTGCTCTCAGGGTTCCCCTGTGTCTTCTTGAGGCTAAATCGCTTGCCTCGTGGGGGTTGGTGTCAAGGTTGCTGGGATCCTTCAGGCATGCATGGCAGCTGGTGGTGGAATTTGCCTTGTATGGTGGCATCGGCGGAGGGTTTTTGTTGATGGGGTGGCTCCCCTTTCAGCCATGGTGGCTCTTGCTTGGTGGTTTTTGGTTAGGCTATCGATTTGTGGCTCTCCGACAAAAGCCTGCAGAAGTTGGCGATTCTATCCCAGGCAATGGAGCTCGATTCTCCCCCCTTATGCGGCTTTGTTTAGGTATCCTGAGCTCTCTTGTTTCATGTTGATTCTAGGTCATCTTGTTGTTTATGTTGTTGGATATCTCCCCTTACTATGGGCATCTGGGGTTGGAGTGGCATTCCCCCTCATGATGGTGGCACTCAGGGCCTGGGTTTTAACCTCTTGTAATTGGAGTTTCGTAGTATGGTTGTCAGGTTATGGCTCCTTGTAAAAGGCAGGACTATGGTCTTTGATGATAATATTTTTTTTGCCATGGATTGATTGGAGCATGGTGTAGGTGTAGTGTTCTCTTTATTAATATAATCTCTCACATAATGTGAGATTTGCAAAAAATATAAAAATAAGGTGAAAATCTCAGATTGGCATTCTAAATCAAAATAAAATGAAAAGGAAGTAAAATAAAAGCAACTTGGTGAGGGGAAGAAACCAGGTACTTCAAGAACTCCATCTTGCATTGGTCCCCCTGGCTCACTAAATTTCTAGTAGAACCACCACAAATCCCGTACTGGATAGAAACTGCAAGGAAAGTGAATAATAAGGATTCAAACCCGCTTGGTCACTTTTGGGACGGTAACAATAAGAGCTAGAAAACCATTGACTTGTTGGCAACCCAGTTTCAACTAATTGGCTTTGAGATATTGTTAGTTAGCAGAGTGATATAAAAGAGTTGGACAAGGTTGTATTGCCAATCTGTGAATCCGGGTTTGAGTGGAACACTTGGAGATGGCACGGAGGTAGTCTTTTTGAAAACCCCATTCTAAATGCATATATCATGCATTAATGCACAAGATTAAGTGGTCTAGTTCCCTCAACAAAATATGGAAGAGACAATGGCCAGAAGAACGACAGGGGGACGTCATGGAGAACATCTAGAAGCCAAAGTGGCCGCAATTTATGAAGATATTTTGTGGAAGGTGATGTGGGGTGCTCTATTGATGGGCGTAAAACTCCAAAAAGATTAATTGGATCCAATCATTACTTAGGGTGCATGATAGATAGTAAAGATTTGGCCCACCTTTTCATGGAATGCAAAGCGACCAAAAGCCTGGCAAGGAAAATATGCAAGTGGGTCCAAAGGACATGGGAGATTAGATTCTTCAAGACTAATATGTTCCTTGGTGGAAAGAAGATGGAAAACTCTTCTCTGCTTGTATGCACTCAAACTGTCAGGTGCTTCTTCTTCCTCCATATATGGCAAGCGGGGAACCGCCATGTATTTGCGGGAGACCTTCATATAGCAAGCTTCTCAAATACTATATAAGAAATTAAAGTGATGATATATACGCTCAGAAGCAAGGAAGATTCAAGAGACTGGTCTAGGGCTACCCATGCCATGTTGTCAACCTGCGAGAAGTCTTAAACTAGGTGAGAGGTGGTAGACATCCATTTTGTAATCTCTAGTATCTCAAGGCTCAGCTTGAGCTTGAGGCTGTTTTGTAAATTCTATGTTGTGCTTAATACAATCCACTCACAAATTGTGAGTTTTGAAAAAAAAAGCAACAAAATAAAGGACCAATGACAAACCAAAGACAAATTATTTTTTTAAATTTCTTATTTTTATAGGCATACTCACAAATGTGAGTGGTAAAGATAATATAGAAAAGAAAAACAACACCATACAAACTTCTCATAGATTGTGCAAGAGTCACAAAAAGAACTACAATAGTATCTAATAGTACACACATCATCTATCAGGCAATGAGCCACCCGAGCATAGAAGAGACCAATGAAGCCACTAAAGCCAAGAAGACCATTTGCATGGGGTGCCACTATCAAAGGAGGCCTACCACTCCACCTTGCTTGCCCATAATGCAGACAAAGAAGCACACACCAAATGCAAGTAGCAACATAGGTGCAAACACTTGACCCTGTAGAGAGCTACATAGGAGCACCAAAGGGAACTCAAAGGACCCAATCAACGATGGAGAACCTAACCAAAAACCTCCTAAACTTGGCAATTTGGGAGCCAACTCAACAAATACACAGAACCATGAAGGCAACCCACAGCTGCCACATGTGGCAACCCTCCTTGGTTCACCAAACCCTAGCCACAAGTCCCATCTTGTTGCATATGCAAACCACAGGGGCACTCTCCACCAAGGCCAAAAATAAGGATGCAGGTAGTGGGGGGCCATCAACACATAGAGCAGACCTGCCAGACTTCTCACCTCATATCTCCCGTTGCCCACCACGACCACGCTAAGTTTCCTCTAGCAGTAGATCACCTCCATCTCGCCCTACCACAGAACCCCTTAGGATCTTCCTAGCTTTAGGGTCTCATGGACTACAAGAAGAAAGGCAACCCTTCTTATGTGAACCCTAAGATCCCTTTTTTTTGGTGCAAAATAAAAGAATAATTTTTTTTAATTTATCTACAATATTAAACTTGCACACAAGGATTTTTGAGGGAGTGCTCTTTGTTGAGTAGCTATAGCATGCAAGGTGCAAGAGAGCAGAGAGGTTCAAGCTAGCTTGCGCGATAGGGTGGTGGTCGTTTCTTGAAGGGTACTAACAATACTCCTCTTGGTGCACCCATGTGGAGGTGGGTCTCCCTTGGGGTGGAGGGTCCTGCATCTCTCACCAAGAGGCTCCAGTTTCATCCTTTCCCTCTTCCTTCTTTTTGGATCCAAGAGAGGCCGCCCTCCTCTCCCCTTACTCCTTGTGGTTGGTGATGGTCCTACTGTGTTCATCAAGGGGCGCGGGGGGGGGGGGGGGGTGTGGGGGGGGGTGTGGCAAGGATCCCTCCTTCGATTGCTCTGGTTGGCATGGGTTTGTCTCTCTTTGTTGGTGCTTGGTGACTCACCTCTAGGAGCCTACTATGGTGATTCTCTTTTCTGCTCGGCTATGGCTCCCCTGGTGGCTGTAGGTACCCTTATTCTCTTGAGCCTGCTAGTGTTCTAAAGGTTCTACCTGGCTTTCTAAACCTGTTATCCTTTGATGTTTGTCACCGATTATCTATGCTTGGTGATGGAGGATTGAGCCTCCCTTCTTATGTTGCAGTATGTGGCTGGCTTCTCATTTTGCCAGGGTGGTGCCCTTATCAACCTAGTTGATTTGGTGATGTTGGGTGGTGTTTGATGCCATGGCTTGGTTAAAGCATGGCTTTCCTTGTAAATTTTTGGTTTTAATACCTTTTTTTTTCCATACTCACAATTGTGAGTTAAGAGAATCTATATAAACTTGAGAAGAATACAATTGCCCGCAAGCACTACATGTGCCTTGGGGGGACTAGGGTTCCAACAGAGGCTTGTACACAAGGAAAGATACAATACCAACGGTTATAAACCTACCCTCTTGAGTGTTCCAAGCAGCTCAGTGTATGAGTCCAATCTTCATCCTTATCCATTGACCCTCTTCTAGCTCCAACACCATGGATGAGCTCAATGCTCATGCACACAATATCATCAAAAAGTCTACCACCATCTTGGATTCAAATACCTAAAGATTCCTAGACTTCCAAGCCTAATTTAGGTAGCAAAATCTGGGTGCACACCAAAATGGCCTGACTTTGGAATCCACGCCCTCCCAAGATCAGGTCATCAGTTAAAAAAATTGTCTTCCAAGTTCTTCGTACCCATTTGCACACCTTAGCGGCCAGCCCCCATGAAGTAGGGCACATGATGAATAGATGAAGGGGATCTTTGGCGGCTGACCTACAGCTAGAGCAGGTGTCAAAGCCAAGCCCTCTAGTTTGCACCTTAATATCAGTAGAGGCAAGGCTTCCCATAGCACCTTCCAAATAAAAATCTTCATATATTCTGGCCATTGATTCTCCCAAATGCCCTTAACACTCTTTTGTAAGCACTCTTCCATAACAATTTTTCTTCCAAATTTTGGTGAGTGGGATGAACCAATCCGCTTTGTATATTGGCGCATTATAGGTATTTTGAGTCTTGGTAAGTGCAAACACTCGATCCTTCAGCCAATGCTAGGCTCTCCAATCAATTTTGATCCATTAACACGTGGAGGTGAGGCTGCCAGCACTTCAAGAGTATACCGATCAAAAGGATTTTGTACATACCCAAGATATGTTGCATCACTACAAGCTCCACATCGTTCTAGCAAAAGCTTTTGTCATCCCAAAGATGAGAGAGTTTAGAAATTCCTTTGTTGTTTGCCAAGAAGGGGTCCAGGGAACCAACCCTTCCACAATTTTGAGAGCCAAGGGGACCAGTTGAGAGAAGAATACCTGAAGTACGTGAAATTCTCCCCCCATTCCAGGGTTGAGGCTACTTTGTTGCACTTTTCATAAAATTATTTCCAATTGGATTTGCTCATTTTCAGCAGCAGTGATACAAACGAGATGTACAGGATGATAAAAGCTGTCATAAAATCTAATATCTAAACAACCCAAATGATTTACTCATATTAAACTAATCATTTAATATGGGATAATAAACAGGAACAAAGGCTAGAATATAGACATGTGCTTACGGATCTATCTCAACACGGGGCCAATGGTAAAGGGGTCCAAATGAGAGATGGTCTGTCAAAGAGCAAGGCTAGCTAATGGAGCTTAAAAGACCTTAGGGTTAGCTTCATTAAAGACCTTCAATGGTTAGTGTTAAAAGTACATTGACCTTAGGCAAGCTAGGACTGAGCTTGAGGTGGGAACCCGACCTAAGCTTGAGGTGCTTGTCGTGCTTGAGGACTAAGGTGCTTGAGGTGCTTGTCATGCTTGATGAGGAAGGTGCTTGAGAAGATTCCTATGCATGGGCGGTAAGGTGCTTGAGTAAAAAAGAGACCCTACAAAGGAGGGGGAAAGCCCCAAAGTTAGGGGAATCTTTGACTTAACCTCCAAGGGCACCCTTTTCTCAAGGGGCACATGGGACACATGTCAAAATCTCTCTATGCTTAACCACATAGTGTGCTTGAATGCTATTGGCTGGGCTAAAGAGGGTTCCAATGAGCTTCTAGTTCCATTCACAAAATATCTAGATATTTTCAGGCTCTCTCTCAAAGGGGTGAGGAGGACACTTGTCCAAAGACTACCCATGTGCTTGAAATGCATGTGGCATGTGATTGGCTAAAGGGGGAGGGGTCCAATAATCTTAAAGCATGAGCAAAAAGGGGAACTCGCCCAAAGCAAGCAAGGGGCATGTTGGGGGGGTATACACCTCTCACACTCTCATTTTTTTGGACATTCTCACTTGGGCTTTCGAGATGGGAGATGTTGTAACTGCCAATGCCGCTTTCAAAGGACAGCAAGCCTCCGTTACTCCCTTGATTGGGAAATTGAGGCTTCATGTCCAAAGCTATGTCGAAAAAGAAGACTTCTTTATCTCTCTTCTCTAACATTAGAATGCTATCCTAGGGGCACCATGGTTCAACCGCATGGCTGCCAACATGAAGTTCTCTGAAAGGAGAATCTACTTCACCTATAGGGGAAAAAATAAGTATATAGATGCTAATGAGTCCGGTCGTACTATATCACTTGTAAATCCTCTTGCTCTTGATAAATCAATGAAGAGCTCAGTTTTTGCGTACATGACTTTTGTCAAAGAGGCCCTAAAAGGTCCTAATGTTTCATCAAATGTGAATGGTAGGAACCAAGAAGAGTAAGACTTGTCTAACTTTCTAAAAGGATTCCAAGATGTGTTCATTGATGATATTCTTATGGACTTACCTCCAAAATGAGGGGATGATGACCATCAAACATGCGTTTACTTCTCGAATTGTGCCCCCTATGAGGAAGCTCACCGCCTAACAAACCTCCTTATCGAGTTTCCCAAGCTCAACAAGAGGAGATCATGAGGCAAGTACAAGAATTGGTAGACAAAGGGATGGTGAGGCCTAGCTCCTCTTCCTTTTGTTCTCCAGTCCTTTTAGTGCAAAAGAAAGATGGTACATACTGCATGTATGTGGACTATCGCGCACTAAGCCATATCACTATCAAAAACAAATTTCCTGTACCTCGGGTAGAAGATCTATTTGATAAGCTACAAGGCTCTACCTACTTCAGTAGGATTGACCTTAAAAGTGGCTACCATCAAAAAGGGAAAGTGAATGAAGATATCCTAAAGACTGCGTTTCGTACAACGTTTGGCCTTGAAGAATATCTAGTCATGCCTTTTGGCTTGACTAATGCACCACCCATGTTCAATCGATTAATGGAGAAAATTTTTAGACCCTATTGCAAATTCACTGGAGTTTTCTTTGATGATATCATCATCTACTCCAAGTCCTTGGAGGAACACAAGCAACATCTCCAAGTGATTTTTCAAGCATTGAGGGAGAACAAGCTTTTTCTCAATCAAAAGAAAAGTGAATTTTTCCTTCAAGAGACTCAATACTTAGGTCATATTATCTCTCAAAATGGTATCCGTATGGATCCATCAAAGTTGGAGGTAATAAAAGCATGGCCTAATCCAAGGAATCTACATGAGCTAAGAAGATTTACTGGTATGTGTGCATATTATAAACGCTTCATAGCAAAATTCTCTCAAATAGTAGGACCATTATATGACTTAACAAAGAAAAAAGTTAAGTATTCATGGACTTCTAAGGAGCCATATTCTTTTGACAATCTCAAAGAGAAGCTTATCGCCCAACCAGTCTTTATGCTTCCGGATCTCTCAAAACCATTTGAGGTTTAATGTGATGCTTGTGGTGATTGCCTTGGAGCAATCTTGCTTCAAGAAGGGCATGCCATAGCATATGAGAGCCGAAGGCTCAATATGGATGAATGGATCTTAGGCATGTATGAGAAAGAGCTTTTAGTTGTTCTACATGTCCTAGACACATGGAAGCACTATCTATTGGGGACTCCATTCATTTTACGAACAGACTATCAAAGTCTCAAGTACTTCATGACCCAAACAAAGCTTTCCGACAAACAAATGAGGTGAGCAAATTTTCTTTCACAATTAATTTTCATATTGCTCACATTGTTGTGGTAAGAACAATCAAGTGGCCGATGCCCTTTCATGGCAACCAAAAGTTAATGCTGTGTCGATAGCAACTCACTTTGATCTATCTGCTATATAGATGAGTATGCTACTAACCCTGACTTTAAAGACATGATGTCAGCCCTTGCTTTGGGGAAGAAAGAGGAACCAATCACCTTGCAGGATGGTTATCTTTTTATTGTACACAAATTTAAGTAGTATGCATACTAAGAATCATGTTTGTGGTGAGTCTCTCAAACACCAAGTAGAATTTGTTACTCTACTTGGGAGGATGAAATGGACTAAAGAGCAGACATGCTTGCAGCAGCTATGTCTCCCAAGCACCAAATGGATTATCCATCCATGTTGGAATGATGTGGTAGGGTAAAAAGGGATCCTCTACCTGCTAAGAAAAAGTTGACTAATGACTAAGGTTTTATCTCTTCTACCTCATAGTCGAGGACGACTATGATTTCAAGAGAGAGGTAATGTCATAAAATCTAATATCTAACCAACCCAAATGATTTTCTCATATTAAATTGATCATTTAATATGGGATAATAAATGGGAACAAGGGTTAGAATATAGACATGTGCTTACAGATCTATCTCAACATGGGACCAATGGTAAAGGGGTCCAAATGAGAGATGGTTTGTCAAAGAGCAAGTCTAGCTAATGGAGCTTAAAAGACCTTAGGGTTAGACTCATTAAAGACCTCCAATGGTTAGTGTTAAAAGTACTTTGACCTTAGGCAAGCTAGGACTGAGCTTGAGGTGGGAACCCGACCTAAGCTTGAGGTGCTTGTTGTGCTTGATGACTAAGGTGTTTGAGGTGCTTGTCATGATTGATGACTAAGGTGATTGAGGTGCTTGTCATGCTTGATGAGGAAGGTTCTTGAGAAGCTTCCTATGCATGGGGGGTAAGGTGCTTGAGTCAAAAAGAGATCCTATAAAGGAGGGGGAAAGCCCCAAAGTTAGGGGGATCTTTGACTTAACCTCCCACTCACCCAAAGGGCACCCTTTTCTCAAGGGGCACATGGGACACATGTCAGACTCTCTCTATGCTTAAACACATGGTGTGCTTGAATGCTATCGGCTGGGCTAAAGAGGGGTCCAATGAGCTTCTAGTGCCATTCACAAAATATCTAGATATTTTCAGGCTCTCTCTCTCAAAGGGGTGAGGAGGACACTTGTCCAAAGACTACCCATGTGCTTGAAATGCATGTGGCATGTGATTGGCTAGGGGGAGAGGGCTCCAATAATCTTGAAGCATGAGCAAAAAGGGGAGCTCGCCCAAATCAAGCAAGGGGCATGCTGGGGGGGTATACACCTCTTCACACTCTCATTTTTTTGGACATTCTCACCTAATGAAAGTAGAGGAACTCCACCTCCTTGTTCAAGCTTGTGAGAAGTGAGAGCTTACACCAACACTCTTGGCTATGGAATGAAAATCCAACCAAGAGCCATGCTTCAATGCTTAAGCTTGCCATCTTCTCCATCTTCATTACTATGCTATTATGTATGCTAGCAAGAAGAGTGATGATAAGTGAGGAACTATTCCTTTCTCCTATGGAATGTTTCTTCTTCCTCTTCCCTAGTCTCATTCCCCGATGGCTCTCTCCTTCTTTGAAGGTGTTTGAGGCCTTGGGACTGAGGCTTGGGATAGTTAATGCTTTCTATAAAGTTATATTATGCTTGTGATACATGAAGCTTTCCATCTTCATTGCATCACCAAGGTCACAAGGAACACAAAGATTGTATTGTACCAAGTCTCTCTTGATGGGAGAAACTATAATAAAAAATTCCAATTGAAGGGGGGACCGGCTCCGTATGAATCCGGTCCTCAACCGTTGTCATGTTCTCTCTCTTGTACAAAAGTATTATTCATGCCAAGTTAACTAAGTACCATGTTTATGTTGCTAACATCAATTAAGTTCATTCGCTATGCTCACAAAGTGCTTTATCTAATTTCCTAATTCTGCTACTCTCAAAGTTCATAGGCCATTTCCATTACAAAAGAATTGATCATCGTGACTCTGCTATGGAAGGGGAGGAGCACAAACTTCCACCTTCTCATTTTTCTATTTATTTTGGTTAGGACTCAGTCAAATATTTTCTTATCCGTGATGCCCACTCCAAGAGCAGCGCCCAGGTGTCTAAAAATAGTGCCTTTTCCTATCACTTCCTCTGACCATTCCGTTGGGTCGAGCGAGTCGCTTTCAGAGAGAGAAATCTATCTTGCTTTCTTAATAATAGACATAGAGCCAGATGTAGAAGCAAACAATAGAACAATCTCAAGGACTCTTCTTGAGTTGGCTTTAAGAAAGAGCAAAGAGTCATTTGCAAACAACTTAGCAACAAGCAGTTGCTTTCCTCCTGGGAGTGACAGACCTTGAAGTCCACCTTTCCTCACACTGTCCTCTAGTGCAGTCACCAAAGGGTGAGAGCTGATTTCAAACAGCAAAAAGGGTAAAGGGGGCAACCTTGCTTGATTGAACGCTTGACTTCAAACCCTCCCACTATCTTGTTGTTGAAGAGAATATCAGAGTAGCTTCCTTAAACACAATTGCACACATTTTGGGTCCAAGACCAAAGCCTTCATAATAGCCTCAATGTAAGACCATGAGATTCTGTCATAGGCCTTATATAGGTCAAGTTAAAGGAGAATACATTCTTTCTTGGTAAAAGAAGCGTACTCTATGCCAACCATGGCAACGAGGATGTTGTCATAGATCGACCGTCCTTTGATAAATTTGTGTTGGTTGGGGGTGATGATTATGTTCAAGGTTGAAGCTAGTCTTGATGCAACTACCTTAGCAATGATCTTGTATGAAACTTTCATCATGGAGATAAGCCGCCAGTGCTTAATTAGCAAGCAACAAACCAACTTGGGTATAGGTTTGATCAATCCTCTTTTAAGGCCGACATCCCATTGCCCCTCCAAAAGATCTCTATTGGCTAGCTGTGACATTGGGATTTTGAGATCCTCCTAGAATCCTTTGAAGAATTTGACAGTGAGTCCAACCCATCCAAGAGAATTTTCCTTCCCCATGCTTGCAAGGCAATCCAAAATTCATTGATAGAGATTGGTTTCTCTAATGCTTTTGCTTCAATAAGGAGTATATCACACTTGACCGTACCAAGTAGATGGCCTTTGGCTTCTTTGACCCCCTGGGCAACAACGGCCTCTCGTTGACTAGTAATTTTACTGAGATGGTCGAGCATGAGTTTGACCATAGTGTTCTGGTCTCTTACTCCGTTCCCCCTCTCATCAATGATTTTTGTGATTGAGTCCCTTCTTCTTTTGACTTTGAGAGCTCTGAAGAAATGAGCCCAATTGGTGGGTTTGGATTTGAGGGCAAGATCTCTGGATCTCCTCAGCTTGCAAATCAGTGAGATGTGCTCTATCCTCGAGCCATCTTTTGTGCTCTTCTTCAAGAGATCTCCCTTCTTACTTTCTTTTGGAGAGCGCTAATGCTTTTTCCTTCAGCTCCTGTTGGCAACCTCTTGAGCCTTTCTCACTTTGGGCCATGCACATTTTATTGCTGATTGGATTCTACAGACCAATGAGGGCAAGGTTCAAGGTTCAACAACTTCCACATCCTGCCTTAGTTTGCCAAACACCACCTTGGCTAGGAATCTAAAAAGAGAGTCCTTAAAGAGATGATCCCCTAAGACTAGGTTCTTCTTCTTCCCTTCCAAGGAGCAAGTGTCATTGCTAGCTCTGGCTATGTGACATTTCAAAGGAAAGTGATCTGACATACTCAAGGAGGTATCGACACACAACATCATAGAGGGGGGAATCCAATCTGCGGAATGGGAGATGTAGTAATTGTCCAAACGAGATGTCCTATTGGTGTATTAGAGGCTAGTATACATTAAACCAGGAGAACTACTCCACGAACCTACATTCCACAAATCCAACAGCGTCCATTTCTTGAAAAATGCTTGCCATTTGGATTTTTTAGAGCCAGTCAATAGACAGCCAACCCCGTCTTATCCTTTTAATCCTCCACCATGTTGAAATCACCGATGCACCAGTCACCTTTGAGAGGATTCTCCCTGAGATCCACCCAAAGTTTGGCTATCCCCTTGGCATCATATGGAGCATAGATGTTAATAACAGTGAAGGACTGGCATGCCCACTTGATCCTTACACCAAGGACTCTCTCTGAGGCATGTTTGAACACGACCTAGGGCTCCAACTCCCTATTAACAATGGGGAGCACCCCACTCTACCCCATGACACCATCTCCATAATACACCGACTTATTCCCTATTTCCTGCTTCCTACAACAAGAAGCATCAATATGGTGCTCTTGACTTAGCCAACAATTTGGATCTGCTTTTTTGACCTCCTCCCAAAAGAGGGCGCTTTCCTTGGAAGATTTTATGCCCTTCACATTCCAAGACTAAATAACTAGGTGGTCCATTATGGGGAGAGTGGGACAAACTCCTCCACGTCTGGAGAACCACACCTAGCCACCTCTCTTTTGCTCTTCTCCTCTACCACAGTCAGTCAAGAAGAGGATAGCTCTGAGGTAAGAAATCCCTTTGGATCCCTGTCCATAATCACCTTAAAGGTGTTATCTAGATTGATGGGGGCTTCTTACAAATCTGGAGGATTCTCCTTGCAGTGGAAGTTTCTCCACACCAATGTTTTTACTCTCTTGCATTTTATCATAGAGATTTTCTCCCAACCCTCGTCCAACGGCCTAGGGGCGGGGGATAAGGAAATCTTTTGACGAGGCTTTATGGGAGGTTTGACCTTAGGAAATGCAACAAATTGTACAGTTGGTGTGACTTGGCTGTTGTTACCATTGGGGCTCGACTCAGCAATTGAATGTTCTTGTGGAGTATCCTTATGAGTGTCCATCTTGTTGGAATTGAGCACTTCATTAACCTTGCTTCTTTCATCTTCTCCGTGCTTTGCAGCTTCAACTCAATACCTTATGATTCTAGATCTACTTAAGACCTATGTTACCAAAGTAGATCAATGTTCCCAATTTGAAAAGTACCTACCTCTTGTAGAGTATGCGTACAATAACACTGTCCATACTACTATGGGGAAAGCACCTTTTTAAATCATTGAAGGAAGACCTAAAAGTTCCTTGCTACTTAAGGTACATGGGAAGATCTTCATTGATAATGAATATAGCCAAGACCTACAAGAATCTTTCCAAAAGATTAAGGAGGCTATATCCATCTCGCAACAAAGGCAAAAGGCTGATGCTAATAAGCACAGAAGGGCCTTACCTTTCAAGGAAAATGATTGGGTCCTACTCAAATTTCCCAAGGCTTAATTGAGGCAGACTACGGGAAAAAATCTTACGCCACCAAAATTATTATGCTAAACTAGCAAAAAGATACTATGATACTTTTCAAATCGTAAAAACAATCAATGAGATGGTCTATCAACTCAAGTTGCCCAACCATTGGCTCATTCACAATGCTTTTTACGTGAGCCTACTTAAGCCTTACAAAGGAGAGACACCACAAGAACCAATCATTGAGGACCAGCCTGAGATTGAAGATCAAAGAGAGGTGCTTCAGCCCAAATTGATTCTTTGACATGAAGACAAGGTACTAAGACATGGTAAGATTATCCGACGGTATCTTATTAAATTCAAAAATTATCCTTTTGAAGATGCCCGGGGGATTCACCATGGAAAACTTACCGCACCACGTAAGTGCAGGGGAGGGGGGTTTTTCTACAAGTTACATAAGTGTATAAGTTAGGGGCAAGCCCCCAATAATTTATCTCCCAAGCTTAAAAATAAGGGAGGGATTATTTTATTTAGGGGGAGAAGGGGGGGGGAGGAGGGAAAAATGAAAGAAAGTTTTGGTGTTTCAAAATCATGGCTTCCCAAAAGAGTCTTCCCTCAAACTTGTGAGTCAATACCTACAAAGATACATGCAAGAACTAACAATGCTTTGTATCAATTGCTTGGTTTGTGATTATAGTTCAGGCATGAAAGGTATAAAGAGCTTGTATAGATGTAAATTTACACAAATAACCTAAAAATACTTTATAACCATGTTTTTTGAATAATTCAAAGATGGGTCCAAATTGGACGAATAGCTAGAGTGCAGGCTGAACGGGCACATAGTTTGAAAGTCAAACTAAGACACATTGAGGGTACATCTAGTTATCAATAGAAGTGGTTCCTTTGTACGTTGCCAATCACTATGCTACACACTCTTTGACTAGTTTTACTTAGTTAGATCATGTGAGAACTAAATTATATATCTAAGATAGGGGTATGATAGTTTTCTACATTGATTATCGTATAAGTGTAGAAAGGGGGGTCATATTACCTAATATGAGTCGTATATAGGGGTTTTATCAAAGTTGTCCGCTTGCAGGTGGCGTCCCATTTTGTATATAGACCCCGGGTGAAGATGCTAGATGGATGCAAGGAACACAGCTTAAGGACAGTATGAACCTTGTCAATGCTTACAATGTTATAGTAGAGTAAGAAAATGTAAATTTTTCTGTTAAATGATCAATGTTTTTGTCTTATAATACTAGTTCTCTTTTTAGTTTGCACAAATTTAAGTAGTATACATGCTTAGAATCATGTTTGGGATGACGATGTCTCTCAAACACCAAGTAGAATTTTGTCACTCTACTTTGGCACAATGATGTGGACTCAAGAGCAGACATGCTTGCGGACACTAAGTCTTACAAGCCCTAAATGGATTAGTCATCCATCTTGGAATGATGTTGTAGGGTAAAAAGGAATCCTCTACCCGCTAAGAAACATAGATTAATGACTAAGGCTTTATCTCCTCTACCTCATAGTCGAGGACGACTATGATTTCAGGAGAGGTAATGTCATAAAATCTAATATCTAACTAAACCAAATGATTTTCTCATATTCAACTTATCATTTAATGTGGGAGAATAAACAAGAACAAGAGTTAGAATATAGAAATGTGCTTATGGATCTATCTCAGCACGAGACCAAAAGTCAATGGGTCCAAATGGGAGATGGTCTATCAAAGAGTAATGTTAGCTAATGGAGCTTGAAAGACCTTAGGGTTAGCTTCATTAAAGACCTTTAAAGGTTAGTGTTAAAAGTCCTTAGACCTAGGACCTTAGGCAAGCTAGGGCTAAGCTTGAGGTGGGAACCCAACCCAAGCTTGAGGTGCTTGCTAACTAAAGGTTCTTGAGATGCTTGCCATGCTTGATCATTAAGGTGCTTAAGGTGCTTGTCATGTTTTATGACTAAGGTGCTTGAGGGGGTTCATGACTAAGGTGCTTAAGGGGTGAGGTGTTCCAAAGTCAACATGGATCCCTACACAAGAGGTGTGAGCCCTACAAGTAGGGACAAGAGAGAGAACACACACACTCACTCAAGGCAAGCCAAGTCCAAAGATGCAACAAGGACACATGTCAAGCTCCTCCCCATATTGCCCTCATAAGGTACCTAAAGCCTACTGGTTGACCTCTAAAGGGATCCATGAGAATTTAGTTATTTAATTAATTATTTAAGCATTTTTCAAGCCCTCTCTCTCAAAAGGGAAAGGAGGAAACTTGTCCAAAGGCTACCATGGCTGCTTGATATGTTTAATGCATGTGATTGTCTAGTCTAGAGGAGGTCCAATCAACTTCAAGCTTGAGCTAGGAAGAGGGGTCGATCCAAGCAAGGAGGGAGGTAGCGTGACCATATACCCTCTCTCTCTCTCTCTCTCTCTCTCTCTCTCTCTCTCTCTCTCTCTCTCTCTCACACACACACACACACACACACACACACACACACACACACACACACACACACTGATTCTAATGGTGTGTTGTGCAAGAACTCCATCTCCTTCTCCAAGCTTGAGAAGTTGAGAGCCTACACCAACAAGTCTTGGCTATGGAATGCAAATCCAACCAAGATCCATGATTCAATGCTATGCTTGCCATCTTCTTCATCTCCATTACTATGATACTATGCTATGCTAAGCTCTATGAGTAATGGTACGAAAGGACACTACTTCTTTCTCGTAAGAATACTTCTTCTTCCTCTTCCCTATCCTCATTCCCTACTAGCTCTCTCCACCTTCAAAGGTGTTTGAGGTCTTGGGACTGAGGGCGGGGACAAGTTAATGCTTTCATTTAGCTAAGTTACGGGCATAATTGTGGTGCATTAATCTCTCTATCTTCATTGCACCATCAAGGTCTCAAGGAACACAAAGCTTGTATCGTACCAAGTATCTCTTTATGGGAGAAACTATAATACAAAAGCCTTTTGGAGGGGGAACCGGCTCCTCATAAATCCGATCCTCAAATGTTGTCAAGTTCTCTAATTCTCTCTCTTTAAAACTATTGTTCATGCCAAGTTAGTTAAGTATAATGGTTATGTTGCTACTTCTAATCAAGTTCTCTCTCTATTTTCTCAAAGTATTCTCATAAAAATGCTCTCTACATTTCTTTAAATTCCGCTATTATCAATGTTCATAGTCCAATTCCATTACACACTTTACACTAATAGACTTTTTGCTAGGAGGCAAATCACATAAATTCCATGCTTCATTCTCTATACGTGCATCATATTCTCGTTGCATTGTAGCCATCCAATTTTCTGAAATATGCTTCATCAAAAGAAAGAGGTTTGTCTTCATCACATAAACTAGAAACATCCAAAGCATAACAATTTGACACATATGATGCATGGCGAGAACCTAAGTGAATATGACTAAACATAGGTGCATCTAGTTTACTATCACACAAAGTATGCACCAGCCACTTTAGCATACCCCTAGCCTCTTCATTCTTAGCCCTTTCCACATCAGGTGCATCATGTATATTTGCATCAATAATAGGTTGAGCTATAGCATTTTTTGAAACACCCATAGGTTGTACATTTTCCTCATTAAAACTTACATTCAATTTTCCACCATTGAAAAGGCAACAAAGTGTCATAAATGTCTTGTGAGCTCCTTGTGAGCTTACATTATTATCCTTGGTATATGAAATCTTGTGAAACTAAGATAAATTTGGTAGATGGTATAACCTGCAACCTTTTCTTTCAGGATTGTAACCAACAAAAATGCATTCAATAGCCTTATCATCCAATTTTTTATATTGTGTTTGTGCCACCAAAGCTTAAGCTAAACAACCCAAGACGCGCATGTGATCAGTAGATGGCTTCTTGTCATGTCATGCTTCATAAGCATTCATAGAGTGTAAAGATTTTGTAGGACACTAGTTAAGTACATAAGTAGCACACATGATAGACTCAAGCAAAAATGAATGTGATAAAGCTTGACTCTTGACCATACATCGGGCCTTCCGTGAGAAACCTATTTTTTCTTTCAGCAACACCATTTTAGATCAGTGTATACAACACAATAGATTGGTGTTTTATGCCGAGACTAGCCAGAAATGCATTGATTTCATGAGACGTATACTTCCCTCCTCGATTCGAATGGAGGGTGCCCATAGTACATTTAGATACATTTTTAGCCATAAAGAAAAAATACTTTAAACACATGAACATTTTAGACTTAGCTTTAAGTGCAGACATCCATGCATGCGTAGAGTAATCATCAATGAAAGTCACAAGATACATGTAATCACCCAAGGATGTTGTTTGCGTAGGCCCATAAACATCACTATGCACAAGTTGAAACCTGCATGTAGCCCTTATTGACCCATCCTTTGGAAACTTTAAACGCTATATCTTACCCAAAACATAGCCTTCACAAACATGCTTAGAAGGTTCTTTAAGAGAAACAAAGAAGCAACCATATCAAATTTATACAAACGCAACAAGCTAGAAAAATTCAGATGCCCAAAACGTGCATGCCAAAGTTTGGCATTACAACATCTGAATCCACAATTACATTTGCAAAATTCTACCCACACACTTGTAATAATGAACAAAAAGTGAAAAATGCTTCATAAGCTATCAATTTCATGAATTTGCATGTTGCTCCACATCAGCTTTTGCTAATGCACTAGGTCCCATAACACCTAGCGTGCGTGCCTTTAGCAAAAAATTAAACCAAACCTACATTTTCATGACTATAATTTCCATTATGTATGGAAAATATGATTCTCATAGCACACATCAAAGAGGAGAGTAGATAGTTCTAAGAAGAAACTAAATACTTTCTACGACAATTATTTGCAAGCCTTGCTAAAACGTTTGAACCATAATAGAATGTGAAGCATAAATCACATCTAGATACAAACAATGAAACCTTCTCATTAACAATACATAGCCTTGCTATATGCATAACCAACCATCCATTAATGCTGTTTAGCAACACTTCTAACCTTAACAAGTCGTTCTAAGTACTCAATAATTTTTTGCCACTCAAATTGTTGCTAATACTACGTGCTCAAAATGGTATGTAAAACAGATTTGACCAACACTTAGGAATCTATCACGACACATAATTGAAAGAATAGGCACTAGTGTTTGTCAGGCCAAGGGCCAAACCAAGGGGTCACGGACTCGGCCAAGGGCCGGCTGCCAGTGGGAAGGGGTCCAAAAGGGGCTAGGAGCCTATTAAAGGGAGGCTGGGCGGATGGACCAGGCATGGCAGTCCCTTGGTGCTAACACTGGTATTAGAGCTTCAGGCTATTTTGGGACTAAGGCACTTTTTTTGGAATGCATGTTGCATGCAATCTCTAGTGGAGGGGAAAGAAGCCGAAGCCGAAGAGCTAGGGCGCGTGCAGTAATCCTTTGTCAGGGCCGAGGCTATGCGGACGACCTGCACCGAATTGGGTGTAGCTGGGCTCAGTAGGAGCGCAAGGGGAAGGGTTGCAAACCTCGTCACTGGCCTGGCCTCAGCAAGCATCACCATCGCAAGGTAGAGCTTCAAGAAGCAAGGCGCAGGCGGCCATCGTCTGCAGCAGAGAACTCCACGATTTTTTTAATAAAAAAACCCCTTAAGGGTAGGCCGTTCACACTCGGCAAACCCTAGCGGCTTTTCAACAAGGGCCATCCCTTGCTAAGTCTGTTGCTCCAAGGGATTTGTCTCCGCATCGGTGGGCATACACAGCACACAAAGGCTGTGGTACTGCATATTTTACAGCCCGCATCTACTGCAACTCGGTTTTTCAAATTTCGACACGCCAAAGCTTGGTCGCATATTTCCCGGTTTTGGTTTTTGCGTATGATGTACGTCAACTCGGTGGTGAAGGTACATTGCTTCGTGTTCACGACCTTCTCATCGGCAGCACCAATTGTCGGAAAATTTAAAGTTCCTTTGGCGTAGTGCATACGATGCAACCACGCTCGTTGGCAACGCCAACTTGATCAAGGCTTTCAAGACCATCATCGGCTGCAGACTTGATCATTATTTTCAAGTTATTCTTCGTTTTCGATTGCCGTTTGCTTTCGGATTCAGCATTTTTTCCCATCCAAGGCGTAATTATCCGATTATTTATAGCAACCTGCTACGAGCTCGTTGGAATTTAGGTACTCTTCTTTCTTTTCTCGCACAGTACGTCCACAGCATGGATTCGGACATAGATATGCATCATGCATTTGATTTCGAGCAGTCCGCACCCGTTTCGTCTGCCGATGCCACGCGGACTGTTCCTCTCACGGAGAATAATCGTGCCCCTACGGCAACAGATGATACGTATGAGTTGCTAGACATGCAAGATTTCCGTGCATTTCAAACACGCATGACTGTGCTTGAAACGAATTTTGCACAATTAAATCAGAATGCCACAGCATTATCCGATTTGATTAAGTTGCATATCCGGCAGCAAGCCACGGGCCCTACTACTCAGCCAATTCAGGAGCACGACTCCACACCAGGCCAAGGGCCGGCTGCTGGGCAAGGCCCTCCTCCAGGTCCGCTGCACTCTCTGACCCGCAAGAGGTGGACGATTTGTTGAAAAATACAAAGCCACCAATTTTTCGGGGAGAAGAGCATGAGCGAAACAAGGACACCGTGAATATTTTTCTCAGTAAGTGGGATGGTTTTCATGACCTTAGACGTACCCCGGACGCAGCCAAGGCGTTGCAGACAAGTCTGACTTTGGACGGCAAGGCCTACAAATGGTGGATGTCTCTCAAGCAGAAGGGCATGCTACCACAGACTTGGGCAGCTTTTGAGACTGTCTTCAGGAAGGAATTTCTACCTACCAATGAGAAGGATAGAAATTGGACCGCCTGGGATGAATGTTCTATGCGCCAGCATAAAACATTATTGGAATATATTTTCCATTATCGGGATGTGATCCTCAAGCTGGAAGGGATGGATACCTTTCAGCAGGTGCGTGGGTTCATCCGTGGGTTAACTCCCGAGCTTAAGAAGCACGTTAAAACCCAGAATCCACAAACACTTGAGGACGCAATAGTGCAAGCTCACATCCATGATGATCCCGATGATCGGGCATTGCATAGTTCGCATGTGCACGGCACTACACCTGTTTTAACACGTCTACAGCATGTGCATCATAAAAGAAAAAATGTCTCTATTGCATCAGAGACCTCCAAAAAGCCCAAGGGGTCTAGAGGTCCTCTCTCAACGGAAGAGTTTGAGAAAGCCAAAAAAGAAAAGTTGTGCTTTAAATGTTTGGGAACTGGACATAGCAAAAAGGATTGTCCCAAGGGGAAATCTGCTGCTCAAGACAAGGGGAAGGAAAAAGCAGTACACATGGTGCAGCTTTTACCTCTTGAGTCCTCTTCCCAGTTTGCTAATGTGGAAGTAACACACACCGAGGCGGTGCATGAGTGTTGTATCACGGCCTCCATGTGGCAGCAGAATTTCGGACCACATGAGTTGGTGCGTATGCATGGCTCTATCCAAGGGCCCAGGGTGCGGATCTTGGTAGACGATGGTGCATCGCACAATTTCATCAATTACAAATTGGTGAAACGACTCAAATTGCCCCAAACCCCGAGTTCCCATCGCTACAAGGTAGCAATGATTAACGGCCATGATGCTGAGATATGGGACACTCAGGTTAAAGATGTACCTCTGGAAATTCAAGGATACCGTACCTCTTTAGATTTCCAAGTCATGAATATGGAGAGGGCGGATGTGGTTCTTAGTCGTGAGTGGTTGCATAGTTTAGGATCATCACTTAGACGTAGCTATGAGCATAATAGTCTAATGTTCGAATCCAATGGTGTGCACGTACTGCTGTTGGGGGAGAAGGATGTACCTTCCTCACCACTTATTTGTACAGCTGAGCTTATGAAGCTCGCTTCTGATGATGCAATAGAAGAACTCTTTTTGTGTTACTCACTGTGCCATTTTATTTCCAATGTGGATGATGTTTTTAACGATGCTAAAGTTTTGAATACAGCTTCCTCAACGCCGCATTCTTCTCTCTCTCCTCTTCCAGCTATGTCTACTAATTCAAAACAAGCAAATGTTGCTAAGGAATTGAAGGAAATTTTAAGGGAATTCAAGGATGTGTTCCCAGATGATTTGCCACCAGGGCTACCGCCGACACGTTCTGTGCAACATGGCATAGACGTGGTTGTAGGCAGTAAGCCAGTGAGTAAACCGCCTTACCGAATGAGTCATTCAGAGGCTGCTGAGGTGGAACGTCAGCTTGCTGACTATCTCAGTAGAGGGTTTATTCAACCAAGTTCTTCACCATGGGCCTCTCCCATTCTCTTGGTGAAGAAAAAGGACGGTAGTATGCGCATGTGCGTAGATTACCGTGGATTAAATGCGGTTACTGTTAAGAACAAGTACCCATTGCCACGAGTAGATGAGCTATTTGATAAGCTCACCCACGCTCGTATATTTTCAAAGATTGATTTAAGATCTGGGTATCATCAAGTACGCATCAGGCTTGCGGATATACCCAAAACAGCATTCCGAACAAGGTTTGGACATTATGAGTTTTTGGTAATGCCCTTTGGGTTAACCAATGCTCCAGCTACGTTCATGACACTCATGGATAGTGTCTTGAGACCATACTTGGAAAAGTTTGTTATCGTTTTCCTCGATGACATTCTTGTATATAGTGCATCTGAGGAAGAGCACTTAGTACATTTGAAACAAGTGTTTCATTTGTTACGCCAAAATCAGTTATATGTCAAGGAATCCAAATGTGATTTCCTCAAGGAGGAAATTCACTACTTGGGACATGTTATTTCGGCTGCAGGGTTACACATGGATCAATCCAAGTTGGATGCCATTCGGAGGTGGCCCTCTCCCAAAAATTTGGAAGAGCTCCAGATTTTTTTAGGCTTTGCAGGTTTTTATCGTCGATTCGTTAAAAACTATGTCCATATTGCTGTTCCCATGACAGATCAGCTAAAAGCCAAGGACAAGACTTTTCAGTGGGGATTGGAACAACAGCAAAGTTTTGACAAACTTAAGGACACATTAGCCACAAATCCTGTTTTGGCTATTGTGGATCCCTTAAAGCCATTCATTTTGGAAACGGATGCTAGTAATCGTGCGATTGGAGCAGTCCTTCTACAGGAGGGAAGGCCGATTGCATTTGAAAGCAAGAAGCTGGATTTAGCACATCAGAATTACTTTGCTTACGAACGAGAGCTCTATGCAATAGTGTCTGCTTTAAAGACATGGCGACATTATTTGTATGGTGCACAATTCGAGATTGTGTTTGACCATGAAAGCATCAAGTGGTTTACACAACAAAGTGATTTGAAGGGTCGCAAGGCCAGGTGGGCTGAGATTCTTCAGGAGTATGACGCCAAGCTACGATATCGTAAAGGGCGGTACAATGTAGTGGCTGATGCTCTCAGTCGAATGCCAGAGATCAACTCTCTCCTTTTCACGGAATTGCGGAGTGAGTTTTTGGAATCTCTCAAAGGTAAGTGCGAGCATGATACTGCATACTCCAAGGTGTGGAGCTATGTTAGAAAGAGGGATCCTTCTCACTCCAATGTTGGTAGTGGTTTTGTTTCCTCCACACCCAGTTCTCCTCTTTCGAGTGATGAACTGCAGAGATGGAAGAATTTTTCCATCGATGGAAGAATTTTTCCATAGATGATGGGTACCTACTCCACAAGGGGAGAGTGTGTGTACCGACGGACGCGGACATTCGGCGCCAAATCTTTATGAATGTCACGATAGTCCAAGTGCAGGGCACCCGGGAATTTAGAAAACTTATGCACTCGTAAGACGACAGTTTTACTGGCCAGGTTTGCACGGGTATGTTCAAGACTATGTCTTGCATTGCCAAAAATGTCAAGTTAATAAAGCAGAGCGCCTGAAAGCAGGAGGACTCTTACATCCTTTAGAGATTCCCAACGGTAAATGGGAAAGTATCTCCATGGATTTTATTGTGGCTTTACCAACCACTATTCGAGGACATGACTCGGTATGGGTGGCCGTAGACCGGTTGACTAAACTTTGTCGGTTTATTCCAACAAAGTCAACCATTAAGACCCCAGACTTAGCTAAGTTATTTGTTGACAATCTTTACCGGTTGTATGGATTGCCAAGTAACATTGTGAGTGATCGTGATCCCAAGTTTAACAGTCATTTTTGGAGGGCTGTTTTTAAATGATTGGGTACACAACTTAATTTAAGTACGGCTGATCACCCTGAAACAGATGGTCAGACGGAACGAGTCAACCAAGTGCTAGAGGATATTCTACGAGCATACGTTAGCAAGAAGCAATCAGATTGGGAAGATTATCTTCCTATTCTTGAGTTTGCATATAATAGTGCTAAGCATGTTACAACTGGTTTTAGTCCATTCATGCTTATGTATGGTTTTCAACCTAGATCACCAGTGACGGTGGGGTTGGCAACTGAGAAGCTCCAACAGGTCAAGGAGTTTCTCCAAGATCATATGGAAATGCTGAGACTTGCTCGTCAAAATGTTCGACAAGCACAAGATCGGTATAAGAAGTATGCTGATGAGAAACGTCGGCAAGTTACCTTCACGGAAGGTGAAGAGGTATTTTTGCGTGTGCCAGAGCATTCAGAAAGTCTGAAGACTGGACCGACGCCCAAATTATCTCCCCTTATTGCAGGCCATTCAAGATACTCAAGCGAGTTGGTGATAGGGCCTACAAACTTGAGTTACCTGCGCACTCGCGTGTCCATCCGGTATTTCATGTAAGTCGTTTACGTAAACGCTTGCATGGGGACGACAATGTTATCGGCCAACAGATATTGGTTGCTTTCATTGAACCTCCCACTCAACCGCATGAACCTGAACGCATTTTAGATTTTCATGAACTCCGTACTCGTCATCATGTACGTAGTCAAGCTTTAGTCAAGTGGAAAGATCACCCTGAAGAGGGTGCCACTTGGGAAAACATAAGTGTTCTTAAGAAGAAATTCCCCACTTTTGTTTTCGAGGACGAAAACGCTTCAAGGGGGGAGTAATGTCAGGCCAAGGGCCAAACCAAGGGGTCACGGACTCGGCCAAGGGCCGGCTGCCAGTGGGAAGGGGTCCGAAAGGGGCTAGGAGCCTATTAAAGGGAGGCTGGGTGGATGGACCAGGCATGGCAGTCCCTTGGTGCTTACAGTGTTGGTCCCAGAGACTCATATCCTCCACATGTGGAATATGTCCCAAATAAAGAGGTCTTTAAAAAATGACATCTTTCAAGTACAAAATGTAATTCTGTGTGGAGGTGCCTAGAAACACTCAGCGACATCAGTGAGAGAACCCTCATAAAGTTTGCTCCACATTGGCTAAACCAAAATCCGTGCGTTCCTAGACCATGTTGCTCCCCTTGTGACAACATGTGCCAAACAAACCCTATCATATAGGTCTATAATTACAAGGTGCGAAAATGTACCAAGTATACTGTTGTCGCAAAATTCTTGCTCCTACATGACCTTGTCATGTGTCTTAAGAGAAATATGGATAAAATAATTCTAGCATATTTATCCCACTTATAAAACTATTAACCCATGATGCCGCCATTATTCTTTAGTGCATATGTTTAGTCATGGTCCGGGCTTGTTGGCCCAAGAGGTTTATAGTAAAAGGTTGGTGATCGCCTATGAAAAACGCACCATACCCATTTAGCACTGACTAGACGAGATATGGGCACCCATATGTGAAAAGGACGGCAAGCCGTAGATAAGGCTGTAAACTAGGGTTTTCAATTATTCTCAACGTGCAAGCTTTGCTCTTGGTTCACTTCTTCTAGCTTGTCTGTGAGCATGAGAGAGAGAGAGAGAGAGAGAGAGAGAGAGAGAGAGAGAGAGAGAGAGAGAGAGAGAGAGAGAGAGAGAGAGAGAGAGAGAGAGAGAGCATCGACGAGCACAGTGGCACAGAGAAGGAGGAGCGATGATGTGGTGATTTTTTCTTCTCTGCATGGACACGAAGTCCCTCGGTGACCGCACTATAGGAGGTGAGTAGCAGACCTCCCTTTAGACGTACGGCTTGTTTGCATATGTCAGGTTGTGTGTTTGTAACCCTGCGGCTTGTACACAGCATATAGCAAGTCCCTAGGGGTAGACATTTTTGGTGTTGCTGTCGGGGATTTTCTGTGCACCAAGCTCCGTATGTAACCTGCATACTACATTGTTAAGGTTAATATTTTCTTTTTTTACAGAGAAAGGCTGGTAGAGTGCGTATGTGTTGTTCTTTTTGCATATCTGTGTTTTGCATTAGCTTTTTTAATTTTTTTTGAAAATAGTCTTTTTTTATGTAGATCTGTGTGAGTAGGCAGTGTATTTTTGCAAATCTGAATTTTTGTAAATTTATTTCAAAACAGTTTTTGCTTTACTTTAGATGTGTGTGTGTATTTCTGCAAATTAAATGTGAATTTCTGTAAAGAAAAGAGAAAAAACGCCCAAACAGGTTTGAATTTTTTTTTTTAAAAACTAAAACCAAAAAAGTTGTCCTCTAAAAGAGAGGATCAGGGTCATTTTCTAAACCACGGTCTTGGCGTCGATTTCGGTCTTTGATATATATATATATAGGAAGAGGAGACTTCCATAGCTTCCTTTCAAGTGAAGGAATAGAGTACCTCATACTATACATATACCCCAAGTCTAAAGGTCAAAAGGAAGCATGTGGGATTTAGGCTTCGCCCTTTCCTTCCACTAGCTTCCTTGGACTTTTCCCTTTTCTCCTACATGCCCAACTAGAATTTGACCATTTTGGGGGTCATGAGAGTTTTTGGTAGCCAATTGTGTGCTATAAAGCACGCCAAATTACTCTAGAAATGATACGTTCATTTCAAGCTATCACATAACCTATTCCGTCTCACGCACATAAAAAGGGATTAAAAAATAAAAAAAATTACAAAACAAACAAAACCAAGTAAAAGGACCTCTCGTGGCGATCCCTCTTAGAGTACTCGTCACTCAACGCTTTTGGGATACGTGTCTCACATATATTTGCACTCTAGATGAGTGATAGAGTCCGATCCATTACAAAGTCCCTCAAATTGCACGGGAATCCATTATCCATCCACGTTAGGTTCCGAGCCTTCGGTTGAAACCAAGGGTAGTGCAAGTCAACACCCTCATATCGCATCTAGTGACTCTTCCTCTGACTATGACATCATGGAGGGATATCCTACACAAAACCTTGAAATGTCAAGTCAAGACATGCATGCCTTTGCCCCACGGCACAGGTCTAGCATGTTTAGTCACTTAAAAGAGACCTCTGGTCGAGCCACCCGTTCGGAGCCCACAACTAGTGAAGTGAAACGAGGGCAATGGGGAGGTAGATCCCCCTTTCACTTCTCGTGTAGACCCTATACTCCCCAAGGTTGCCCATGTTGACATCCTACCTACTCCGCTCATTAAAGACCCTACCGAGCCATCACCCCCTAACGTTCTACTACCCGATGGTGGTAGGAGTCTTGTCAAAGTGCGAGAGATCGAATGATATATGCAAGAAACGAGAGAGAGGGAAATGGAGAACCTACAAATGCTAGAACAAAGATGAGCCATGAAAGCGAAGACCCCTATGACAACAACCATGCCACTTGAGCAACCGAGTGCTCCCAAGATAGCACTCATAGAGGGTCAAGCGATGGGGAGCCATAATGCTTCCACTTCAAGGGGAACCCCCAACACTAGAGGAGATATTTCTCACAAAAAATTGGGGATATGACCTACAAACTGACATGTTGAACGACATGTACACAAGTTGCACATACCCTGCGGGGTGGTTAGAGGTGGTACAATCGACATTTGGGGCCACAAGTTTAGAGGAGCAACAATGAATGATCGGTGATGTCATCCATGGTGCCATCCAATTAGGGAGGCAAGACCCGATAATTAACATTCCTTCGACGGGTCCTATGAGATTCTTCGATACGGAAAAGGCCACATGACCAACCCTATCACAAACGGAGACTCCCTCAGTGAGTCCCATTGATCCTTCATATGTTGTTTTGCCTGGAGTCTCAATACCCTCTGAACCCCCAAGCAATAGTTTCACATTCCCAATTTAGATCATCTTTCCCTCGAAGAATCTACGGCTAGTATGCCTGTCCCACCAAAAAGTACACCTTGGACATCATTTGTGAGTAAAGCATCGATACATAGTAGCACAATGCCCATAACAATACCTACAAGCGTACCTCAATCATATGAACCTATGGTCCCTCATACTTATGTAGCTCCCATACCCCTGATTGTTTCGACAGCTTAAACTCCATAATCGCCCTATCCGAGTACTCATTCTAGTGGGGCCATACCAGCTAATATTAACATGGCGTATCCTATGTCCGATATGCCTAGGTCCACACATATGAACTTTGGGCCACCACAGGGCACAACATCGTACCCAGCTATGCAATCCAATTGGAAGACAATTTAATGATTAAAGGAGAAAGAGTGTCTGTTGAGCCTACATCTACTAGCTCGCAAGCATCGGGGCATGAGAACCAATGACCATAAAGCCTATTATCAAGGAGCCAAGATGACTTTAGCATATCTCAACAAGGCCATTCAAGAAAGTCTCAGAGATAATCATGCCTCACAAAACAATCATATGTATTCAAGAAGGGAACAATAATGGTGCTCACTTTGCTCGGGTCCACATAGCACTAGCGAATGCCCTACATTTAGAGTAAAATTCAACGAGAATTGCAATGCATGTGGTTGGTACATTCACCAAGCTAAGGATTTTATAATGTTTAAGCGCATGATGGCAAATAGACCACCCTCATATTCACCTCAAATTCCTGCAGTGATGCATGTCCCACCTGTTGAGAACAACTATTGCAACACATGCTTCCTAGTGCCCAAATGTTTCTCAGGCTACATAGCTACCACCTCCAATGCTAGGACCGCAGCCCCCGCATCCAAGAGTCACGTGCTTGTGTGAAAGGCGATGAGGAAGCTATAGACCCTAATATTTCCTATAGGATGGATGCATTTGAAGAGTGTCCACAATACTTCGTGGAGGACTATTGGGGACAAGTTAAACATGTTTATCAAGTAGCTGCTCTTGAAACAAGAGGCCAAAATATCAATCTCACTGCCAAGAGACCACCTCTTCAATGCTATGAGTGTGGAGGTCCACATTGTGTAGTTGAGTGTCCTATTAGACCACAAAAGAATTCTCCACACTAGTGCATACCAATCAAGGGAGCACATCTACAATGCCAAAACTCATGTGTTTTATTGCCCAATGTCCTAATAATCCAAATGCACTAAGGGTCACGCCATCGAACTTAATGGAGATTATTAAGGCGCCATCACAAAGTACACCGGTGGTACCTGTAAATATACTCACACGATCGATGCTCCAAAACCAGAACTATATTCTTGAAGAAAGAGATATGGCATCAATCACCCAATCCAAGAAGAAGAAGAAAACACGAAGGAAGAGATCACAAAAGGTAACAAAGTCAAACCCCAGTTCAAAGACTAACATAGGGACTGGTGACAACCCCGTGTATATGAATGACATTGAAAATGATTCTGATTCAAATGAGACCATGGAGACTAAAATGACCATTAGAAAAGAAGAAACCAAGGAGAATCATGATGAGCCACAATGGACACAACCCATGGACCATAGGAAGAAGATCGTAACTTACCCAAACCCTACAGAGGAGATAGTGTGAGTCAAGCAATTAAGGAGTTTGGTAGATGAGACCTAAAGGGAGCTAGAACCAACATGTAGGAAGATCCAAATTACAGACACAATGTTTCCTACACAAAATTAACCTCACAAAGACCACAGATCACTAGCCATATCTGGTGTCATCCAAGAAGAAAGTGACTTTAAGTCATTGGGAAGTGGGCGTACTCCCTTCTTGTTGGAGAGAATGTTTACAGAGGGATTACCTAACCCTATTGAAGGAATAGAGATCCCATCTTCCCCATGTCAAGGAACTGAAGCCAAAAAGATCAGCTAAATGTTTCCAAATTGATGGATTTCATGGCTTCAGAAGTTAGAACCACCATCATGTCTAAACTATATGGAGACCCCGTGCTATTCCTAGCTCTTTGAGCCTTCCTCAATGGAGAACTCAAGGTCGGGTTACCACAATTTTCACCGATAGATAGGTTTAATGAAGTGCTAGTAGAGGAGGAAACCTTAGATCCACAACCCAACATGGATGATAACTTTGTTGTTGAAATACCTATCAACAAGTTGGGATATTACTTTGAAGGCAATGAATCCAATGTGACCTTACCAATCACTACCAAAGGATTAACTATGAAGGGGATCCTTGATGGGGGCGATGGGGTTAACTAAAAATGTTGGGAATCTATGGGGAGACCTCCCTTGTAACTACAAACATAGTGGTAAAGATGGCTAATGGGACCATCGTTAAACCTATTGGGATGCTAGAAGATCTCAAGATCAAGGTCCTTGGACACAAGGTAAGTCACACCTTTATTGTTATGGATTTTTCCAAGCACACTATATCATTTGAGATGATATTAAACTGTCCTTTCATGAGGGAAGAAAAAATGGTGCATGACTAGTCTAAAAACCATGTGTACTTACAGTTCCAAGACTCTGTCATTCGTGTTGATTTTGTGGCTAGTCGAACACATCCTCTAGGAAATAGAATTATAATTGACCATCGATTTGACACCACAATTCACTCAGCTCCATTGCAATATTGTTACACGTGTAAAAAGGACACCGATGTTGGAAAAGATTCCCCTTGTATGGATGTTCTATGGGGAATGGTCGAGTCTGACAACGTGGACTGGGTCCACCTAGCGGCAACTGAAGACACCTGGGGAAATAGAGGGACTAGTTGGGTAACACCTAAGGGAGACAAAGTGCCACAACTTGTACATTTGAATATGATAGGAGCAATGCATATAGCTTCTGATGACCTACAAAATGAAGGTTTGACTGACAATGGAACCAGTAGAGTCTCAGAAGACTATAGCCCACACGATTTGGTGTTGGAATCATCAGTTGAAATTGACTCTGTGAACAAACAATCTGAGTTAAATATTGGTGCAAATGAGGAGATAAACCATTTAAGGTCCAATGGTACCCTAGATGAAAATCTATCCTAGAGAGGGGAAGACACGAGTAGCAATTCATCTAGCGACTTTGCACTAGAGACCAGCCATAATAAAAAATTAGACAAGAGGAGTTAAGCAATATAAGAGGTGACGATATTGATCGAATGTACGTGCTAGGATAAATGAAAATAAATCTATCGCACTCGAGGTGCTTGTCCTGCTTGAGGTGCTTGTCGTGCTTGAGGTGCTTGTCATGCTTGAGGTGCTTGATTAAGATGCTTGAGGTGCTTGACTGGCTGCATGCTTGAGGTGCTTGACTTGCTACATGATTAAGATGCTTGAGATGCCTTGAGATGCTTGCCTGAGATGCTAGAACTTGATGCATTTTTGAATAGTTGTGGGATAAAACACCAATAAAGAATGCCTTATACACCTCAAAAACATGGTGTTGTTGAGAGGAAAAATAGTTCACTTACGAAGATGGCATGATGTATGATCAAAATTCAAGCTTTGCCACACGCTTTCTAGCTAGAGACTGTCATGTGTGCTACCTACATATTTAACACGTGCCCCACCAAAGCTTTGCAGTCTACAACTTCATATGAGGCATGGCATGATAAAAGGCCATCTATTAGTCACTTGTGTGTTTTTGGTTCCTTGGCTTATTCTCTAGTGCCAGAACAACAACCAGAAAAATTGGATGATAAGGCTATCAAATACGTCTTTGTTGGTTACAATGCTAAGAGCAAGGGTTACAGGTTATATCATCTGAAGTTGAAACGTATCTTGACTTCATGAGATGTTTTTTTGGGTGGAAGATGCAATTCATCCCTTGTTGTTATGTACTAAAGGGATACGTGTAAGTTCACAAGACATTTTTGATACCTTGCTGCCTTTTTTCAATGGTAAGAATACAAATGTAAGGTCAAAATGAGGCAAATATTTAGCCCTACATAGGTTTCAAGTGATGTCACATATCAACCTATTTTTGATGCAGATGTAAATGATGCACGTGATGAGGACATGGCTAAAAATGAAGCTAGAGGTATGCCAAAATGGTTGGTCATATACCTTACGTGATAATAAATTGGATACACCTTTGTCTATTGTACTTGTTCGGATGCTTCTTGTGCATTAGATTCTTATGATTTGGCTGTGCCAAGTGTGTGTGATGAGGAGGAACCTCTTACTTTTGATGGAGCACAATATTCAAAAAATCTGATGGTTGCTATGCAAGATGAATATGATAAAATTATGCAGAACAAAACTTGGTCTTTATGTGACTTGCCTCTTGGCCAAAAGGCCATTGGTACAAAGTGGGTTTATAAGATGAAACGTAAACAAGGTAGTATTGATCGCTGCAAGGCAAGTCTTGTTGCAAAAGGTTATGCTCAACAAAAGGACATTGATTATGAAGAAACTTTTGCTTGCACTTGTCGTATGACTACTGCTTGTTTCATTTGTGCAGTGTCAACTTATTTGGATAGGATGTACATCAATCGGGCATTAAAATTGTTTTTAGAATGGTGATTTATACGAGGAAGTGTCTGTAAAACAACCTCATGGTTTTGCCAAGAAAGGACAAGAAAAGAAGTGTGTAGATGTAACAAAGCATCATATAGTTTAAAGCAATTGGTTGGTATGAGAAAATGGATGATCATTTGACCGCACGTGGCTTTCGAAATAGTGCAACTAAGAGCACTTGTATGTAAAAAGTGCGGATGATGTTTATCTTCTCATTGTTGCGTATGTGGATGCTTTACTGCTCATTGGTCCACACGAGACACATGTAGCTAAACGTAAGGTTGATTTGAATGCCACATTTGAGACATCAAATTTGGGGCATTTAGTTTAAGCACTGTGATGAAGGTATTGCATTATGTAAAAGAAAGTATGTGTAAACTTTGCTAAGGAGATTTGGACTTGATGTTTGTAAGTGAGTGGAGACAGGTTTGAAATTAAATCTACATGATGTTGGAGATCTTGCAGATGTTACCTCTATGAAGTAGCTGTTGGTTGCCTCAGTTACGTATGCATTACAAGGCAAGATATTCATGTTGCAATCTCACAAGTGAGCAAATTTATGCATAGCCCAAGGTCTAAGCATTGGCAGGCATTTAAGAGGATCTTTCACTACTTGACGGACCCTATACATCTTCGATTGTTTGATCCAAGGAGGGATCATTGCCCTCCACATTTATACATTTTTTCTAGCTCGTATTGGGCTAGTTCCTATGGCACGTGAGTGCCAACGATTGCTTTTTGTTCCATGCTCGGAAGTTCTTGGTTGAGCAAGAAGCAATATTTTTGTGTTGCTAGCTTTTGTATATCAATTGAAACCACACACCCACACACCCACACACAAGTTTGCTCAAGTTTAAAAACAAACTAAGGCTGGGTTCACATCGCCCGATGGAAGAGCTGAGAATTTCCTGCGAACCAATCAAAATCTTCCCAGCTCGTTGCCTTGTTCAAATAAGGCGGTGGAAGGTGTTGACTGGGCTGCCACGTCGAGGAAGAGCTCGCCTTTTTCTCTTCCACCTTGCCCTCTTTTTCTTCCCCCCCCCCCCCCCCCCCCCCCCCCCCGAGCACTTCCACTCTCATGCCTTTATTCTCCAGCCAATGGAGCCGCGCCATGCAGGCAAAGGGACTACCGTCTTGTGTGAACGCTAGGGCGGCGGCAGAGCTGAGAATCTCTATGTTCCGCCTGGAAGTGGTGGAAAGGTGCTTCTCTTCCACCTCTCCAATCTGAACCCACCCTAAGGGTGAGGTGGGAGTGTTCTCTAGTGAAATCCCATTGCATTTCTGGAGCAATGTGTGCATAGTATTGTAGGGACAATTCATTTTTTTAATCTCTTCTTTTGCTGCAACAGGTACTGCCAGGACATGGGGGGTTGGGGGGTGGTTTTTGTAGTCACAAGAATTCTTGGCGTAGAAAAGAGCAAAGGGGGCTCCCAAGTTTTATGAGCTCATATGCACTTCATGCCTTCTGCAGAGTAGCAGACGCTCTCTCTCTCTCTCTCTCTCTCTCTCACACACACACACACACACACACACACACACACACACACACACAGTGACACTTCGCTCTTCCAATGCATGTGCTCATGATTTCTGCATATGCGATTTGGGCTAAAGCTGGACAGAGCGTCCTTCTGTGAATAGGGCTCTCTGTCGCTGTGATGATTGCCACACCATAGCGCCTTTCTTGGGTCCTTTGAACCTTTCTCTTTATCGCATTTTTGCATGCATTTTACTTCTTAAAGATGTGCGGGGCTATTGTGTTGGAAGGGGTGTTTAGCAGTTGAACTTGTCTGTTGGCTATGGCGACATCTGCTTCTCATGCCTAGCTGGTTGATTTGTGCAGAAGTTGAGGTTTTTGCTCTTGGGTAGCTGGAAATTTCTTTCTTTGAGGTGGGTTTTTGCTTGAAGATCGAAAATCTTGAGGACGGCTGCTGTAAGAGTGGACTTTCTAGGTGCAGAAGGCAGAGCTAGAGGTGCTGCTCGTGTGCAGAAGGCTAAGCACGAGTGGGCGCTCAAGCTGATGCAAAGAGGGAAATGATGGAGAGCTAAGAAAAATAGGGGAGTTTCTTGGTGCCGGAAGATTACTGAAAGATGACGACAAGGCAGGAAGGCTATGGAAGCAGCTCTGTAAAGCCGGGGAGCTTCATGGGTACTGCGAAGGGGATGATGATGATGATGGTGAGCCCGCTTCATAGTCAACGTGGAGAGAGCATTGGGGAGAATATGAGCCCAAGGTCTGTGCTGGAGCACAGAGCTCTCTCTGGCCTTGCCATAGCCATAAACTTGGAGGAGGAGGAGAAGAACAAGTCCTTGCACACGGAGCACCATGTCATCTTCGGCACATATTTCTGCAAACAAAATATACACCTCATGGGTGCTGGTCAAGAAGCTAACTCAGAGCATAATTTCATTCGAGCCAGCTTCCCCTCTAGAGAGAGACTCACTCGCATGTTACTTGGAGAGAGAGAAACAGCGGCAGAGGGCCCTATTGTCGGTCTGAGAATGGTTGCTAGCTTGGATCCTCTGCTCAACTTGAGCAGCACAGAAGCAAAAAGGGGACATCAGAATCTGGTAATGGGTAGATCTCTCTCAAGAGAAGGAATGTTCATGGAGTCGATGAGATGTGCTGAGCAACGAGGTGTGCTTACTACTAGCATAGATGAAGAGAGAAAGCAAGATGATGTTTGCAACAGAGGGACGATGTTCGAGGTGAGCATGCCAAGCAGCTTGCCATCACAAAACGCGAAGAGTCAACATCTCCTGACTCTAAAAAATAATGAGAACAGTGAGAATGAAGGGAGGTTTCTTGGAGGAAGGTCTGCAGAAGAGTCCATTTTCTACTATGTCAACCCGTTGTCTTCCAATGATTTGCAGACTGTGGTCGATAACAATCTTTCCTGCCCGCCTCTGGTGGAGAATTTTCTCAAAGAATGCACCCTTTGCAAGTGCTTTCTAGGTATGGGCAAGGATATCTACATATACAGGTAATTCACACATATCTTACCTTAATTGTCAGTTGTTTAATGTTGATTGCTGAGTAAATGAGATAGTGCAACCTCATGTGGGCGTATTTTTGCGGCTTTTCTCATATCTCTCCTTTAGTAGAGAGTATTGGCCAGGCTTGTCTTTCTTTGGGCTGTTTTAATGGGCTGTAGGACAATGGATCAAATATGCATATGTATCAAAGATCTGGTGTTGGAATAAACTTTATTCTAAACACTAGGAAATCCTATACACGAGAAATTATAGATGAAAGTTGACTACATTAGATGGCCTTTGAAGTTCTTTACACTATATTTCTGTAATTTTATAGGTTATCTAACCTCCAAATTTAAAATTGAGAGTTATCTTTCATATTTTGGAAGTGTATCCCACTAAATCTAGGTTTTTTTCAACCACAATCGATGGTTTTAAAGCTTGAATAGTGGTCGTGTTTTTTGCAAATAAGTTAAAATTTCTGTTCCAATCACAGTATAGAGGCTAGCTTTCTGTATTCTTTGATGAGAGGTTAATCCGGATTCTAACCTTGTGCTTTATCTTTCAGAGGGGATCAAGCGTTTTGCAGTGCTGAGTGTAGATACCAGCAAATAATGAGTGATGAGGGCATGGGATCATGAATATTTGAAGGCGTTAACATATATGAGGTTTGACGCTCACCATAGAAGCTGACCTCTTGTGACACAAGGGAAAGAATAAAGAGCGCACTATTATTCCCTACTTTCTACATAGGGTGCTGTGATCCTTCTACCTTTGTAAGGCGAGGCATTGCCGTGCATTTTGTACATAGCGCATCCCCCCTTACACCTACTTCAACGAATGTTGACTCGGTACATGTACACACACGCTGCACAAAAGCGCTATTTGTGTGTGCTTGTACTCACACGTTTCCAAATGGAATTGAGAACCATGTTTGCGGAAATTGTTCCATCAGCAATGTTGCCTTGAGGCCTTGTTAGAAGTCTAATTGCTCATTTGAATGCAAAAAGTGCAGGCCGGGTTGGCGGATTGCAGTGGTTCCAATTGCTTTCTTCTCACTCTGATATTTCAGGCACCTTAAAGCATGACATGTAGAACTTGCATTGACAACACAGTTAAGTAATGGAAGCATCGACGAAACAATATCTATTGGATTGGCCTTTCAAAGGGGTAACCAAGAGGCTAGTAGGCTACAAAATTTAAGGGATATGTACAAGCTTAGATTTAATAGTCAATGGGGCTCTTCATTGTTAGTACTTGTGCTTGATCTAGTGGGCAGAGCCTGATTTATCAGCAAGGTAAAAGAAGTACTTTTGTCTTACACAAGAAGTTTTGGACAGATTCTCACAATGATTCCCACATTATGACTTAATGCAACATCATGAGCTTCTGTGAGGGAGGCACGGCATACCTAGCTAGGTACGATTTGGGGCAGGGGACCGCCGGGCCGGTGGTCTCTTGCCCCCAATCGTACCTAGCTAGGTATGTGGTGCCTCCCGAGCAGAAGCTCATGATGTTATGCAATGTATGAAAAACACTGAAAAAGTCTCCCTTTAGGCTAGACCGTTTCTAGTAAAATTGTCTAGTGTTATGTATGCATTGTGTTGGTTTTTTTTTTGGACTTTACTTCGTAAGCGGCGATTTTTTAGCTTTTACAAGAAACAGTCAACTTAGAAATTACAAGTCAGATAATGTAATGAAATGTTTAACAGTGGAAGGTCACCTAATTATGGTGAAATTTGTGAGAACTTTCAAAATAATACCCCTCAAATTTCAAAAATTCCCAAAGTACTCCTCGTATTTTGCCTGTTGGGAGAATGCAGAGGGGGCCACTCGGGGTAAAGTTGAGCGAGTAAAACGACGAAGGGGGAATCTATGATGGTAATGAATTCTATTTAGAGTGTAAGAGTAGGAATAAGTTGTAGGGTTGTAGCATGGTGTATAAGGAAGTAACAATACTTAGTTTAGCTCTCTATTTAGGCTCAATAACAGAAGAAGCCTTACTTACAATTGTCACTATGAATAACTTACTGTAAGTAAAGTATTCAAGATGAAAAGAGAAGGAAGTGCTCAAAGAGAGTCTCATTGTATTCATAGGCATTTGATGCTTCCCTAATAGCCTGAGAGAGAGAGAGAGAGAGAGAGAGAGAGAGTACGCACGGCACATTATGCATGCAACCCACTTCTAGTAGTTTTAACTTAAATGCACTCACTAACTTTCTTTGTATGCATACCCCTTACCTCCCTTTTCCATTGCATTGGACTTGGCTTGGTCAGAATTTGAGATTGCTTTGTATTTTTGTCTCCATGGAGGTCCCAACATCAGCTTTTTTCCTAGTTTTGGATCTTGGAATACACAGAAAAGGCGTGGAAAACTTATCCAAGCTATTGTGAGGTCTAATTGGATTTTTCTCAATGTAGGACATACATATTCACAATCCAAAGTTTTAGATGATGTGGTTCCATGTTTTTTGTTTTCATCAAGAAATACGTGGTATAATTGCTTTGGCGTCGATCTGTTTTTTTAGTATGATGTGTTTTTTATCTAGCAAAATGATCATGTCCATGCCTTCTACTAGTTCATTAAGAGGAGTGAGTTGCATATATCTCCACATAATTGATCCTAGGTTGAGAGCCATATATCATAATATCGACCCTCCCTCAAAAGGATTTTCATTACTCGTGCTCTTGGAGCTCTTTACAACAAAGAGAAGCTTGAGTATACATAGAATTGCGGCCTTGATGAGTTCTTCTTTGTCAAGAAAGTGTTAACCCTTGAGCACCTTAAACTGCATTCTTCAATAGTAGCAATGGGTACATTAGCTAAAGACATCCAAGTTTCATTGAGAATAGGGGCTGCAAAAAGCTTTATTTGGCAAGATCCAAAGGTGGTGGTCCACTCCAAAATCCTCAACCTCAATTTGCCTAACAGGGAGGAAAGAGAGGACTTTGGATACCTTTGGGACCATTTCCTATAGGGTATTTTCACCAAGAGTACATAGATTATTTTGAAACTCTTTCACAGCTTAGGCACGAAGGCTTGCTAAGTTAAGGGGGATAAGCTTTATGGAGAGTAAGTTTTAATGAGTACATAAAATCACATGGAACAAATGGTTTATCAAAGTAATCCTCTGATTTGTGAAATTCCCAAAATACCTCTGAAAGTTTATAAGTCCCGCATTACCTCCAATATCGTAATAAATTTCCAATATCGTAATAAATTTTCAAAATGCCCTTCAAATTTTCCAAAATATCAATTGTGAGATTAAACTTTTCTGTAGATAAAAAAATTTTGTAGCTCTTCATAAGAAGATTGATTGTCTGATGATATAAGATGCTAAACCTCATGGTTTGGGAAGCGAGTGATGGCGCAAGGAACAGAGCGTGGCGTATGTTCTCCTCCGGAAGGCTTGTTCGATGCAGAAGTGATCGCAAGTGGTGGTGAGGTTGTGTAAGCATTCCAAGGGTGGCCGTAGGCTGGAAGTCGACAGTCTCGTGTGCCTGTTGGGATTCGGGTAGTGCACAAGGGTCTCAGTTGATTGCCAAGGGCTCCCTCACTTGCCACTGGCTCTCATCGTTGACTCTTCAACGCGCGCCTGCTGCAGTGCAGTTTGCCCTTCTTCCTTCGCGTAGCAGTTAATAATTGCTTTGCCAGTAAATAATCGCTCCTAGTAAATAATCGTTTGGATGCTTGTGCCCCTATCAAGTAAATAATTGTTTGATCACCCTTGCTTCCATTCTATCTACTTTTTGGCAAAGCAAAGGTGCTGCTTGTGTGAGCAACCTACTTTTTGGTAATTTGGGTTAAGCTTGGAATAGAGAGGGGGTGTCGGTGAGGTCGTTCACGGCGCCACTCGGTAATGGAACCCGACACGTTAGTAATAAGCGAAAAAATTGTAGAATTTTCACAAATGTTAGCGGCGGGCAAATTATCCGAAATGGAGTTTGCAATGTCGATGGATGAAGGCGACGGCTCAGTTTTGAAACTGTTACATGATGCGAAAATGTCAAGCCCCGTTTTGTCGAAGGCTCTAACCATGAAAGTGGACAAAATTGTACCGATTGGGAAAGTGCCTTTTGAAGAACCAAGAGAGAAAATGGGCTCAGCTCAAGGGTTCAAATTCGAGGTTAAAACCTTCAAAGACGAGGCTCCTCAGGGTCCCATCTGTATGAACGTACATAAAGCGTCAAGTGCATCTGCAGTTCGCAGGCCAGACATCTTGTTTGCTAGCATACTCAAGGGGCCTAACTCTAAGGATTGTGGAAAAGGCTCAGCAGAAGGGTTGTTGAGTGAAGGAGATTTCAAAAAATTGCAGAATACAAGAGCTAGACTTCAACAAGAGCTTAAGGAAGTCAACAAAATGATTGAATCCGGCCCTAACAACAACAAAAGAACAGTTCCCAAGCAGATTGCAGTGGGCTGGTGGAAGACGGGTTGGCAGATGGGGTCTTTTTCGCTTTAAAAATGTCTTTGCCCTAGCAGGTGGAGGTTGTCGAGGCTATTACTGTAGCGATACCACCAGCAATTATCAAAAAACAGTTAGCCAGGCAAGCTGAGCTAACGCTTGTATTTGGGTTCAATGGAAGAATCCCGAACAGGTTTGAGATGAGTCAATGGCTTCAAGGCCCTCAGATTCTTGGCCATGGAGGAGCAGTTGAAAGTACTTTCTACCTAGCTAAAGGATTCTGTTTGGTGAGATTCAAAGAGGCCTCAGACGTGGAAAAGATCCTCGACAAAGGGCCCCTAGTTTTTAATAGGACTACGGTTTGTGTGGTGCCTTGGGAGCCAGTGTTCGACTCAGCTAAATCTTTACAAGGGTTTCATCCGGTCTGGGTTGAGCTTGTGGGTCTGCCTAGTTGGCTGTGGGAAAATTTCAGGATGCTTGCTAGCCAATTGGGCACTCCCTTATTTATACCTAGCAAGAGAGGGTTTGGCAGAACCTCAAACAGGGTTTGTATAGGCTAGGATGTGTCTAAAACGCCACCTAAGAGAATGGTTATCAATGTCGGAGTAGGGCTAGTTACTATCCGCTAAACTTTGGAACATACTTTGGGGCATGTTTTGAATGCAACAACTTTCGACACTTCACCAAGGACTGCCCCTTGAAGTCTAATGATACTGTAGCTCCAGTAGCATAGGCCCCCAGTAAAATGGATTCCCCGGTGGAAGGGCTGGAGAAGCAAGGAGGCAGTAACGAAGGGGTAAATGCAGAGAAGGATAAAGGAGATATGGTTTGTGACAAAATGGATATCAAGATACAGGACAAGATTGTGGAGGAATTGATTCCCATACAGAGAACTTCTGAAGGTGCAGGAAATAATAATAGGAGCAGTACTTCCGCTCCTACCCCCAAATTTATGACAGTGATAACGGTGACGGCTGTCCAAGTCCCTGGTCTGAAAAGAGCCAGAAGAGTGAAGGCAGTGGCAAGAGATTCCAAAGTGCTTCAAGTTGTGAGAACACTTGAGGTGAAAGGATCTAATTCATCCTCCACCCCGTTGAAAGGAGGGGGCTTCACTGTCCCATTGCACAATCCATTTGCAGGACTGCAAGAAAAGAAATCCTCTGACTTGGAACCCCCGGATTCTCCTATGACCAAGGAGAGGGGGGGAAGAATGATTCGGATGCTGAAGAATTTGTTCCTCTATCCCAATAATGATGGAGTCTCTCACTATCCAATCTTGGAACGTAAAGGGGTTGAAAACTCTTAAGAAGAGTACTCTTTTTTGGGAGGAAGTGAAAAAGAAGAAGACAGTCAACTGCTGGGCCATCCAAGAACACCACCTACATTGCGGATAGAGAATTAGAGCCGAAGGTGGTTCTTAACCACCCATCTGGCAGAATCTTCGGGATTAGAATCAGATGGGAAGGGCATCCCTTCACAGTTGTGAATATGTACGGCCCTTGCAATGCAAAAGAAAGAGCTAAACTGAAGGCGAGTAGTTGTTGGTTGGCAACTTCAATATGGTAGAAAAGAGCAAGGATAGAACAGGATCCTCTAGTATGTTGGCTGGCTCGGAAAGATCTAAATGGAAAAGTTTGTGCGAAAAGTAGGCGATGATCGACTTATGGGAAGTCAGCCCATGGAACAGCACGCCTGGTTTCACCTACACAAGCCTCCAGTATGCCCGCACTGCCTCAAGGCTGGACAGATGCTATTGCTCACACCAAGTTGATTGGATATCGTCGTTGATGGAGATGAAGGTAGTCCCAAGAAAAAGTCTTTTGGATCACATTCCTCTGCACAGATATTTTAAGAAGAATAAAGGGGAGGAGGAGACCCCAAGAGGTGGGAAAAAACTGTTAGTAAAAGGGGCACACCTATTCAAAGACCCTCTCTTCAGGAATCTAACCAAGAAAGCACTCGGTAAGCTCAAAAAAGATGTCGACCTCAACAAACACAATGCGTGGGACCTCTTTTCTCGGAGCATCCAGAAAGCAATCAAAACCTGGGGCCCCTGGTTTAAGAAAGCTAGGGAGGTACACCTTCTGCATCTTACAGCGGAGGTCCAGGTGCTTACCTCCATAAAAACCAATGGGCATGCTACTGAGGAGGAGCACAAATGATGGCTTAAAGCCAAATCTAACCTTGCTAACGAGCAGTTAGAAGATATCATAAAGGCAAGGCTTCTCTCGAGGGAGACTGTCCTTCAACTTGAAGCCTCCAATCAAACCCAGTTTTTAGGGCTTTAAAAATCAAGAAGAGCCGGGGCCACATCTGCTCGCTCTATGATGAGAAAGGGACAGTAGTTCATAACCAGGATGAGATGGCTGGTCTGATGTTGAGCTATCTTAGTCAAATCATTGGACGGCTAGAGATCCAGTCCCAAGAGGTGGAAGACGCAAGAGGGACCTTACTGGAGAGTGTCAAGAAGGAAATTCCCCACTCAGAAGCTAATTGCTTGGAACGGGCATTCTCCGAAGACGAATGTTCACTAGCATTGCAAGCCCCTTGCAAGGAAAAGTCCCTTGGTTGGGATGGGAAGCTTTTGGCGTCAGCTTTTGGCTACGCAAATTGAGCTTTTGAGAGAGAGAGGATTGATTGCTTTATTTACAAAATTCAAGAGAGTTTGTGTGAGATAGAGAGAGAACAATTTGCTTTTGATTTGGAAGCTTTTGGGGCTCTGATTTTGGGCATCCCTTGTAAACTTTAAATAAGTGATTTAGGGCTTACTCTGCAGAGCATCTGGACACAGAGTCTGAGAGTGAAACCCTAACCGCTCTCTTGTACTTTGATCATTGATTAAGACATAAAGAAATACCGAAAGGGGCACCAGTCTTTGCGGCCAATATCTCTAGGCACGGAACTCCGTGGGCCAATGCAAATCTATTGTGATCTGTGAATTGTTTTGAAGTGTTTATTTGGTGCTGTTGTGATTGATTCTTGGAGTGTCCAAGTCTGTTACAGTGGTATCAGAGCACGACAGATTTCTCTTCTATGGGAAATCCGATCCCAATTTTTTTTCCGCGGCACCTATGGCTTCACGCAAGGATCAATCGACTCCCTCTGCATCTGGAGATGTGGGCAAGGATCACAACGAAGATTTTGACAGAGAGTATGGCCCGCCTCGGCCTACTCAAGCGGAGCAATGAGAGATGAAGCGTCGTCAATTGATCGACGATGCAACAAAGATGATGCTCAATTTTGCGAAGGATCCGAAATTGGCAAAATATATGAGCGAGACTTCTTTTTAGGAAGTGCATGCGCAGTGGCAGAAAACCACAACACCACTCCCGAAACCCGCTCTCAAGAAACGTTCTGATCAAAGGAAATATTCAGAGAAAGAATTAGAAGAGGTGGTTGATGCACGGAGTGCTCAGCTTTTTGACGCGCAGAAGAAAGCTAAAAAGCTCGGCAAAAATGCAGAAGAAAGGCACTGACTTCTCGGATTATTTGGGTCGTCAATCGACATTTGACAAGGCAAAGAAATAGAAGAAGCGTGTTCGACTTGAAGAAGTACCTAGTTCTTCTTCTTCTTCTTCTTCTGACAGTTCTTCTAGCTCTTCATATTCGAGCGAAGAAGACAGAAAAGGCAAAAAGCGAAGCAAGAAACAACACTTTGGAAAGGGTAAGAACAAGAACAAGGCAAAGAAGTCTAAATCTCTCCCAGCGAGTGACAATTCTACAGAGGACTCGTCTTCAGACAGTTCAGACTCCAATGATGGAAACTTTTATGCGAACAAGAAGAATTTTTATAAAGCCAACCAGTATGACTTTTTGGAAGATAAAAGCAAGAAAGTCCGAGAGTTTAAAGAAGGTGGACAGTCGATTAAATTTGATACTTTTTCAAGATATAAAGATGCTTCGAAGGCTTTGTCTTTTATACAACAGTTTGATATCGCTTTCGCGGGAGGGCGCTACTCAGAGCACTCCAAGATTCGGAGAGCTACCTCTTACTTTACGGGGAATGCTCAAACTTGGTGGTCCACGCTTCTTTTAAACAAGACTGCGCCAGTTAAATGGCTGAAATTTAAGAAGCTTTTTATTTCTTCTTGGCCGACGCAAGAGTATGAACGCGATATACGAGCTGCTTGGAACCATCTTCGGATGACCAAGAGAGATACAATGGATGCTTACTGTGAGAGATTCTGGAGCTCTTTTCTACCCGCCTCTTCATTCAAGAAGATCTCGTTCGGAGAACAGATTGAGCGGTTTACCTTGGATCTACCTATAGAGATCCGAGATCACTGCTTGGAACAGAAGTCAGCTTCTATTCAGGACTTGACCAGTCATGCGAAACGGGGCTTTGCCATTCACTCTGGCAGTCTGACCTACTCCACCGATGAGGTCATGACACAATGAGCCGAAGAGAACTTCAGCGAATGAAAGTAGAAAGAGGAAGAGCAATTCAGAAAAGAAGGATGCACGACCCAAGTTTACTGTAAGACCGCGGGGGACTGGACCATGCAACTCTCCACCCAACCGTGCTATATATAGACTCCTAGCCCCTAAATATAGCACCCCTTGACTGCATGTCCGTCCTGGCCCTTGGCCCTGCCCTTGGCCTGACATTACTCCCCCCTTGGAGAAGCGTTTTCGTCCTCGAAAACACAAGTGGTAGTATCTTCGTAAGAACACTGATGTTTTCCTTATTGGCATCCTCTACACGGGCCAATTGTCCATATGACCGATACCTGGTGCAGTGAGGAGGTTCAATGAAACCAAGAGCAACATCTTGATTTTCAACATTGTTGTCCTTTTGCAACCACCCGTATCTAAATGGTAACTCATGATAACTCATGTGAGTATCTTGAAAAGCTCATAGCTACTGAAAGATAGAATAGGGAGTGTCCTCATGTCAGACTTCTGAAAATTTTGGAACACACAGAACCACATGTTCACCCCTAACAAAGGTTACATGCCAACATACTCTGTCAGCACACCTACTAAGTCCTTGACTTATGAAACTATCGGTATCCAACCCCACCACAACAGGTGTTCAAAGTTGAAAACCTAACCTAAGAAAATTCTAGAATAAGGAGTGTCAAGGCTAGGGACTTGCTACGCGCCGTGTGCGAGCCACAAAGGTTCCTAGCACACAGTCATACAACAGACAAGCTCACAAGGAAGAACGGTGTGTCACTCACCTTCCTGCGTAGTTGCGAATGAAGGATTCCCGCGCCGCGAAGAAGAGGGAGACGCCGCTACCCCGCGCTCAACCGCCTCGCAGTCGTCGTGCCGCCGCAACGCTCGATCGCGCACACACTCTCACACTCTCTCTCTCTCTCTCTCTCACACGCACACACACAAGGAGATGGTGAAGGAGAAGGTGGAGATGGAGCAAGAGAAGCTTCTATTGCACAATGAGAGAATGACTCAATTTTAGGTTTAATTGGCTTTTATGTGAGCTCACCCCATTCACACTTGGGCGCCCATGCTTAGCCAACTAACCCTAGCATGTTCGTGTTAGAGTGCGCCTCTCATCGGCGATCACTCTACCTTTCCCTATTGGACCGACAAGCCCGGTGCCTGACTCTACTTAAATAAATAATACGGTTACGGTGTCCGTCGTAGGCGATAGGGTGTCCGTGAGCCACGAGGGTTAACATTGCCCCCCTTCCTGATGTAGATTTCGTCCTCGGAAGCTATTGAGTTGAAGCTTGGTATGTCCATGTTGTAGAGCATCTAGATTTGAATCTGCAAGGCAAAGTCACTGTTTTAGCAAGCGGAATTATATTGCCATAAATCATGAGGGGAATGTAAAGTACATGTGGAAATGAGTAAATGCAAGATTTATGAAATGTTAGACTGCCATTAAGGACAAATAAATTGCACTTTGAGTAAATTAATTAATTAAGAGTTTTGAGCTTACGGGTGAGTCTATCAATTAGTTAGCTATGACTAAGGTTAAAACAACTACTCTAGTACTAGCTAAGCTAAGAAGATTATCTAAATGCAAGATTCCCTAATTATGCTTTTCAGCTTTGATTAGCCAACTCGCTCTCACAACTGCAAACAAAAGCTTGAAATGTTAACTGTAAGCTCAATGGAAGTCTTTTAATTTTTTTTTATTTTTTTTAATACTTTTTTACTTTGGGTCACAATCATGTGACGTGTGTGCTTATTTTGTATGTCCGGGGTTTTTTGCTTCTCAAGGAAAAGCGCCCACACTAGGAACCTCTAGGGCTCTAGTACCATAGACAATACATGTGAGTGAAGTACCAATTCAAGCCAGGATTTCTCTTCCAGCGTAAGATTTTTCATTTGTGGCACTTATGTTTTTTTTTTTTGCTTCCATTTCCTTGGTATTCGCACTAGTGTTTTTTGTTGTTTAAGTGAGCAAGCCTTTCTCTGCCTAAAACATTCCTAAGGTCTCAAATACTCGGATAATTTTATTAGCTAGGCCTAGTGGTCAAGTAAATGAGTTAACCTAAAGTCACGGTCTCCTAATCTCCAGGCTCATCCATAAGATTAAACTGGAGTTCAATCAACTTAAGCAAAGACAAATTTATACATCTATAATGGCAGATAACAATCATAACTATTGCACTCAAACAAAGCATGAAAAATCATTATTAGCAATTATACATATCCACCAACATGAATCATGGAAAGTAGTACACCTGGAGGTATGGAGTGGCTCATTTCGTTGAAGCAGATGTCCTCAGCCATGTGGATGGAGATCCATATAAGTCCTACCCAACACATCCAAAAACAGGCACTATACCTCTAGGAGGCATGTCAGTGTGAAAAATTAAAACTCCTAAAAAACAAACTCAAAACACAATCTAGACCCCTAACCTACCTATCTGTCACCCCTTTTAGAATCAAGGAAAGAGGATATTATATAAACCGGGTGGCCACCCTAAGGCTAGGCCTCTATCCTCATCATCTAGATAAATAAAATCGTTTTCCGTGAGGCCATAGTCTTCCTCGGTCTCTATTAGTTCCTCTTCATCATCCTCTTGTGCAAGCATGCTAATCAAGAACCTCGCGATGCGTGGATACTCATCTTGTGCAAAAGAATAAGCATGTGCCAATGGAGACACATTCGCTACTAGGTAGGGATCACTAGTTAGCCATAGACGTATCAGCCATTCTAACTCCTCAAAATTTCTCTCACATGCAAGGCTCTCTATCAAATCCCATTCACAAGAAATTATAGGGTAGCATAAGTAGAACACTTGAGGAAAAGACAAAGGGTACCTTTCATCAAAAATAGAAGTGCATGCCTCTGGTGAAGTAGCCATTTCTGACAATACAGATAGATTTGGTTAGGCCTTTAAAACATAAGAGTTGTTTTTGTGTGTTGCTTGAATTGACACGGTGAATTTGGACTTATATGTAAGATCTGATAGGGTGCTCTCTCGTTGCTAGTTGCTCTTGCTCTTTACTATTTTTGCTTTTTGTGAGTATAAGGCTATATATATACATTCCCTAAGATTGGAATTGAGAGGTCAGGGAGGAAGGTTGAGAGGGGAGCGAGTGAATGATTGATGTTAGCAAACACTCCCCCCTTCCTTGGGTAGATCATACCTTTGGACTGAGGTCGTCACCTTTTGAAACCAATTGTTCCAAGTTGTTATGGGTGAAGGCTTTAACCAATAGTTTTCGACCGCCCTATGCGTTTCATCTAGTTGCAAGGGTGGTAAGGTACTCTCCCATGATTTTGTTTGCAACATTGTTGTAGGTGGTGAACTTACCCCGGGAGGTGCAAACTCTTTCGTGCTTGTATGGATATGTACAGTGGTAGGTGGAGGTTGTGTCGAAGCTTCTATTTGCGTATAGGAACTACATGAAGAGCAAGAAGCCTCATTTGATTTCCCTGTTCCTGAGCTAGGTGGAACAAATCGTTCTTTCTTTGGTACCCAAACTAGCTCTAGAGCGGGTGTGTAACATTCCATGATTTTTTTCTTTCCGCGATTTTCAATTTGTTTTGGAGCCACAGGATTGGGTTTACATGGGCCAGGTGACAGGTAAGAGTACACTTTACGTTTGGGCACCCAGATTTGATCATTTCCTTCATAGTATCCGTGGGCTTCCAATAGTCGTTTAGGAATCCAACGCAACGTTTCTTTACATTTCTTGGAGTGAGTGGGACGGTTCTTACGAGGTTTTCGTTTTTTTGCATCAACCATGCTCACTATAGAAGCTTTAGGGACCCACTTGTATGTTTTCTCTGTTATATTAGGATGGTTCTTGTGTGTCTCAAGCTTTCTTTCAACTACATCAGTTGAAGCTCTAGAGAATTGGGCTATGGGGACGTATGGTTCAACCTCCTGGACATGCAATGTCTTGGGTTTTATTTCCTTAGGCAATATCTCAGGGACTATGGCTTGAGTGGTAGAGCTAAGAGTTGGCTTTTGCGTTGTAACACCCCCAGTCCCCCAATCAATAGTGCATTTGGTGGCTATCATCCACGTGCGGCCTGGGTTTATATTACCCTCCATAGTTCCAGTAGGCATGACCAAAAAGTCTTGAGCTACAATTCCATTGTCATAACTGACAGAAGTGTGCCAGATTCCAAAAACCGTAGTTTTTTTCTTGTTGACACCCTTGACTTGGATAATACTCTCAGATAGAGGTGGCTTCCCTAACTGACACCACACCCCATAGGATAGCATATTATATTTAGCACCCGTGTCCAATAAGGCGTTATATAGCACTTTTCCATAGGCACTATTTAACTCAATAGGGTATCGTAGAGGGGTGTCAGAGTCCAACCAATCCTCTTCGATTTCCACGTGGAATGCATTTGTGACTCCAAGGTTAGCCTCTCGTTTTTGTCTTATACGTTGTTGTCGCTCCTTAGCCTCAGCTTGAGCTTGTATCTTGTTTAACTCAGTTTGTGCTTTGGCGGCCTTCTTTTGATGAATGGCCCATAGTTCTTCTTGGCTTAAAGGATCATAATATCTTTTGAATTTACTCCCATTGAGGAATCCAATGGTTTCAACTCCATCAAGAGTTTCCACACGAAGGGTACCTTGTGGGGTAATTTCACATACTCTATATGGTCCTTTACCAGCATATTTCAAATTTTTCTTCTCTTTACGTACTCCATACATAAGGACTTTATCACCAACTTTGATGTCCTTGTCCTTCACATGGCGATCAAACCACTTCTTTCTCCTATCCTTTTCCACAAGAGCATTTTGCACAGCCAACTGTCTCTCTTCGTCTAGTTTTTCTAAGATATACAAACGCTCGGTTAAGGGGTTACCATTCCATCCTTCTTGCGAAGCTACCCTAAGACTAGGAATGACAAACTCCCAAGGCATAACCGCTTCTTGGCCGTATACCATTTTGGCGTACAATTAATAGCCACTTTATAAGCAGTACGATAAGCCCATAGAGCAGATGTCAACTTCAAATCCCAATCAGTGCGATGAGCTTCTACCGTCTTGGTTAAAATAGAGATTAGAGTCTTGTTGGTGCTCTCGGCTTGTCCATTAGCTTGCGGGTAATAAACTTATGGTGGGATATCATAAAGGTCGTGGTAAGCTCTCTTATTACCTCATTTATAAAATGGGTACCATTATCACTAACAATTTCAAAAGGGCAACCAAATCTTGTGATAATGTTCTCAAAAAGAAACTTAGCTGTTGTCCTCGCGTCAACTTTTTGTGAAGCCTTAGCTTCAGCCCACTTTGTTACATAGTCCGTAGCAACTAGAATATATCGAGATTGAGTGTTGCGAGTTGCGGGACTAATTGGACCTACAAAGTCTAAGCCCCATTTTTCAAATGGTTGGGTTACTTTAATAGGATGTAAGGGCATTCTGTCTTCGCGCTGTGTGGTCTTGTAACGTTGGCACTCATCACACCCTTTTGTAAAAAGTGATGCATCCTTAAATAAAGTTGGCCACCAATAGCTTGATTGCAGCACCTTTCTAGCAGTCAGGTCTCCTGAAAAATATCCTCCTGCTATGCCCATATGTGCTTCTTGCAAGATGTACAAATATTCATCCTCGAGGGCACAACGCCTAAGAATATCGTCCTTGCCTAGTCTATACAGAGTTCCGGCAATCAAACAATAGGGTTCACATTCTTTTACTAGCCTTCAAGCGATATCCTTACGAAGTTCCTTGGGTGGAAAACCATTAACTAAAAAGTTAACAATGTTCTCACTCCATTCAGGCATAGTCTCAACTATGAATAGGGAAGTATCGGGTAATTCATCATCAACTCCTGTAGGGGCTTCACCATTGGGTATGCGAGACAAATGATCAGCCATGACGTGCCTTTTACCGGGTCTCACTACAATCGTGAAATCAAACTCCAAAAGAATTAATAACCATCGTGTGATTCTTCCTGTGGAGCATGGCTTGTTTACCAGATACAACAACGCTTGATGATCCACATAAAATACAAACTTGTTTGCAGAAGGTAGTATCGAAATTTCTTTACTGCATAAACCATTGCTAAACCTTCTCGCTCTGTAGTGGTGTAGTTCCTTTCAGCATCGTTCAATTGACGGCTTGCAAAGCTAATGGGATAGTCCAATTTATGTTCTCCTGGTTGAGTGAGAACACACCCAATAGCAAAGTTTGATGCATCAATATGCACATGGAAAATGACATCCCAGTTGGGTGTCCTTAAAATCGGAGCACTTGCTAGTGTTTTATTCAATTGTTCATTGGCCTGGTCACACTCTTCAGTCCATTTAAATTCAATGAGAAGCTTGTACAAAGGATGTGCTATCTCAGCGAAAAATAAAATAAACTGTCGATAATAACCCACGTGTCCCATGAACCTTTGAACTCCCTTGTAATTGGTTGGTGGTGGTAACTCTAGAATCACTTTAATTTTTCTCTCATCGGTTGAGATACCATTCTTAGATACTATATGCCCTAAAATAACTCCATGCTTGACCCAAAATTGGCATTTGAACGGGTTCAATGAGATACGATATAACCTACACTTTTCAAACACCTTCCGAAAACATGATAGATGTTCTTTCCAAGAAGAGTAAACACAAAGGTCGTCTAAGAAAGCTTCACAAAACTCTCTCAAATATTCTTTAAAAGCAGTGTTTATTAATCGTTGGAATGTAGCAGGGGCATTTGTTAAGCCAAAAGCCATCACACGAAATGCAAACATGCCAAATTCCGTGATGAAGGCAGTTTTAGCTTGGTCCTCTAGCGCTATCGTGATTTGGTTGTAGCCTAAGTACCCATCTAGAAAGCTATAAGCTTCCTTGCCTGCAACTCTTTCGAGTACATGTTCGGAATATGGTAGGGGGTAATGGTCTCTTCTAGTAGCTGCATTAACTTTTTTGAGGTCCACGCACACCCTGAGTTTCCCATTCTTTTTTGGCACGATAACTATTGGAGACACCCATTCAGAGTGTTCAATAGGATATATGAACCCACATTTGATAAGCTTTTCTAGTTCTTCTTGAATGATCTTTGCGTACTTAGGATTCATCGGGTAGGGTCTTTGTTGTACGGGCTTCGCAGTGCTAATCATAGGGATTGTATGTTGGACCACAGAAGGTGGAACACCTTTCATATCATGGTATGTCCAAGCGAATATGTCCTTGAATTCCTTGAGAAGCTCTTTGAGGACCGCCTCTTCAACTTCTGTGAGGTCTTGGGCAATAAAAACAGGTTTTGATTCTTCACCGGGGTCGGCTAATTCTATTTCTTTAACTATTGCCGAACCATCATTAGATTCCATTATTCCCATCGATAGGTATTCTTTGGGCTTTTGTGTACACAACCTTTGCTTCCCCTGTGGTGTAAGATTTGAAATGTTCTGGTGCAGGATGCAAGTCTGTGGATTCTGGTTGTGCTTTGGTCTGTGCTTCCATTTCTGCTTTCTTGTGTTGTCGAGCTAACTCTTGGTTTTGATGCCTCCTTGCAGTGCGGCTCAACTTTGGCTTGTCTATGATCTCTAATTGGGCTATGTCATGGGGTCGTGGTCTACACCACATAACATTTTGGAGATATTCACCCCAATCGTCTACCAATTTTCGATGAGCATCACATGCTCCTATATAACTGAGCCATTCTGCTGAGGATCTCTTCTTTTTTATCCTAGCACGTACATTGGCTCGATATCGACGCCTCTTAAAGTTTTTCTTTTTCTTATTTGAGACCTGCTTTTGATTTGCATTTAGATCTGTCTCACTAAAGGAGTCCTCGTTGGTGTCCTCTTCACTCTCGGAGGAGCTATCATGGGTTGATGTGCTCGGTCCTTCCGAATGTTTTGACTCTGAACTTGCTCCACTCTTTAATTCATGAGATTCAGAATCCGTTTCACTGTGGAAGTCAGTGTCTGAGTCGTGTTGGTTAAAGTCTTCTATTGAGCTATCGGTGTCACTGTCAGATTGGTCCACAATTGCCTTGCCCTTAGAAGATGCATGTATGGCACTTATCATGTTCAGAGGTGCAATTTGTGGTACCTCTTCCCCCTCTAGTGTGACCCAAGTGGTTCCTCTATTTCCCCAGGTATCTATGGTTGCAGCTAGGTGTACCCAGTCTACGTTGTCTGATTCCATCATACCCGGTAACACATCCATGTAAGGAGAATCTTGGCCAATGTTTGTATCCTTCCTACAAGTGTAACAATATTGTAGTGGGGCCGAGTGAACTGTGGTGTCAGAGCGATGATCAATAATGGTTTTACTCCCTAAGGGGTGTACCTTACCAGTCACCAAATCCACTCTAAGGACAGAGTCTTGGAATTGCAAATAGACATGATTTTTAGACCAATCATGAACCATTTGTGCTTCCCTCATCAATGGTCGTCCTAAAATCATTTCATATGACATAAGGTGTTTAGAGAAATCCATTACAATGAACGTGTGTCGTACCTTGTGTCCTAGAACTTTGATCTTAAGATCCTTGAGCATCCCCATAGGTTTGGCTATGGTACCATTTGCCATCTTTACCACAATGTTAGTAACACTGAGGCGGGGTTTTCCGATGGATTCCCAACAATCTTTTGTAACGATGCTAACTCCCGCACCACCATCAATAATTCCCTTTATAGTTAATCCCTTGGTAGTGATGGGTAGGGTCGCATCAGACTCATCGCCTTCAAAATACTGCCCTAATTCGTTAGTGGGTACCTCGATCACGGACTCGTGTCCATCTAAGTCAAGTGATTGCACATGATTTTCCTCATCAATCATAATCGAGTCAGGCCTATTTGGTTGCGCAAACTGTGGTAATCCCGTTCGTAGCTCTCCGTTAAGGAATGCTCGAAGTGCAAGGAATAACTCAGGATCTCCATACAACTTTGCTATGATCGTGGTTCAGACCTCAGAAGACATGAAGTCCACTAGTTTGGCAACATTCATTGGCATTTTGCAGGGTGTAGGTCCTTGACTAGGAACTGGTGAGGATGGAATCTCATATTCCTCAATGGGATCAGGTATTCCTTCGTTAAACATCCTTTCCAACAAGAAAGGTGTATGCTCACTTTCTGATGTCCCGTCCTCACTCCCTTCTTGGATGATACTAGATATGGCTAACGGTCTATGGTTCATGTGGCGTGGATGAACTTGCGTGGGAAACATTGTGTCATGAATTTTGACATGCATGGGTTCTGGTTCTAGTTTCCTTTGAGTCTCCTCCACTAAACCTCTTAGATGTTTCACCTGCTCAATCTCGTCTACTGGGTTTGGGTACGTCCCAATCTTCTTGTTACGATTCTTCCCTTTTTGCCCCTGCGGTTTATCTTGGGGGTCTTGGATTGGATTTGGAAACACTTGTGGTGTTTTCAGAGGCTCTTTATGGTTTTCTCTTATTCGGTTTTCATTTGGTTCCATGTTACGGTTTTCTTTGTCGGTCTTTCCCTTTGTGGTATTGGTTCTAGTCTCCATTGTCTCGACTGAATCTGAATCATCCTCGAGGTCATTCATATACACGGGGTCATCTCCTGTTCCTATGTTTGTTTTGGAACTTGGCTTTGAATTTCCCGTATTCTGCGACCTCTTCCTTCGTGTCTTTTTTTCTTTGCTTGGATAACTGACGCGGTATCTCTCTCTTCGAGGATATGGCCTGGCCCTTGAAGCATGGACCGTGTAATCGCATAAGCGGGTGCGACGGGTGGTATTGGCGATGTCACACTAGCAATTTCGACCAAATTTAGGGGTGTGATTTTAGGCGCATTTGGGTTATAGGGGCATTGGGCAATCAAGTGATCTATGCCACAACGATTACATGTGAGTATTGGCATTGCAGATGTGCTCCCTTGATTCATTTGCATCTGTGCAGCATTCTTTTGCAGCCTAATAGGGCACTCCGCTGCCCGATGTGGTCCACCACACTCGTAGCATTGAAGAGGTGGCCTCCTAGCCTGGGTGTTGATATTTTGACCTCTGGATGCGAGAGCAGCAGCTTGATAAACCGGCTTGACTTGCCCCCAACAATCTTCCATGTAGTATATAGGACACTCTTCCAATATATCAAGTCCGTAGGCAATACTAGTGTCTATTTCCTCCTCACAGCCATCTGAATAAGCATTAGATGGCTCGCAACCCACTTGGTTCATAGGGGCGACTCTTGGATGCGGGGTTGCGGTCCTAGCACAGGAGGTGGTAATGGTGTAGCTTGTACAACATTTTGAGATCAAGGGACCATGTGTTGCGGTAGTTGCTCAACAGGTGGAGCAGGCATCAATACAGAAGCTCGAGGTGCATCCGTCCAGGCTACAGGTGGTCTATTTGCCATCATACGTTTGATCATTAAACAATCCTTAGCTTGGTGACCATACCTACCACATGCGTTGCAAGTTCCATTAAATTTTACTCTAAACGTAGGGCACTCACTAGTGCTATGTGGACCTAAGCAAATGGAACACCATTGTTGCTCTCTTCTTGGATACATGTGACTATTTTGAGGGGGTCGATTATCCTTAAGAGACTCTTGGATTGCCTTGGTGAGGTCTGTCAAGAATGTCTCAAATACCTTTGGCTCATCGGCAATGGGCTTTGCAGTCATGGGTTCATACTCATTGGCTTGTGAGCTAGTGGATCTCGTGTCAGTAGACACCCTCATGCCTGCTATCATCAAGTTGTCCTCTAATTGGATTGCATTGATAGTGACATCTTCCTAGGTTGTGATACCTCTAATCACTAGTCCATTATAGATTCCTTCATTCCTCTACCATCGAATGAATCGATCAAGCAGTTGGTTATTGTTGAAGCGCTCATTTACAGGGCAGCGAGAGTTTAAGTGCTTTAGACGACTAATGAAGTCCCTTACTGACTCTCCTTCCTTACGTTCGGCCTTCTGTAGCTGAGATGCTACACCCCAAAGCACACCTTCTCGTATGTACTCCTTTAGAAACAACCTTCGAAGGGTAGGGTAGATTGTTTTCTCGTCCACCCTTAGGGTTCTATACCAATCTCCAGCCTTCCCACTTAATGTCAAGCTTAAGGCATTGCACTTATGTAGTTCGTTGCGTTCCCCTAAGGAATCACATACTTGTTCAAACACTTCAATGTGTTTTCTAGCATCTTCGTCCCCATTGAATTTTTGCGTGAGTTTGGCAATTTGTACTGCCTTACTTCTAGGCTCTCTATCAGATGCATGACGCATATTTTCCGCGATAGATCGACCTATGGTTTGAGCAAACGCTGCCAAGTCACCTATGTGAGGAGGCAGGGCCGGTGGAGGTACTCTTGGAATCATATGTGGGAGAGGGACGGTACCGGTCTTGGCATATGTGTGGATGATGCAGGATATGGAACATAACCGGGCATAGGTCCACTCGGATAAGGGCTAGGGAGCGGCACTCGAGGAGCATAAACAAGTGGTACAATTGGAGGTGTGGGGGCCATGTGTGCATAAGGGGCTAGAGGCACATACGGTCGAGGCCCCATATTAGGTACTACGACACTAGGTAGTGGCACTGCGCTAACCGTAGATGTCATCGGTACATTCTCTGTCAGGCTTATCCCTGGAGTGAGCACTGTGTTTTCCTTAATAGAGGGTTGAGCCAAGTTAGGGAAGCTAAAGTTGTCGCTCGGAGGCTCAGATTGCATAGAGACCCCAGGTGAAATGACGTAAGATGGGTCCATGGGGCTCATTAGAGGAGTCTCCATTTGTGATAGAGTAGGCTGTTGAGCCTTGCTCGTATCCAAAATCTCATGGGGCCAGTTGAGAGTATATTTACCCCTCGGTTTTGCCTTTCTGATTGAATAATGCCATGGATAACATTACAGATCATTTTCTGTTGATCTTCGATGCTCGTGGCACTAGAGGTGGATTGTACAATCTCTATCCATACTACATGGTAGGCATGGCCAGAGTGTAGATCCGTCAACACCTCAGTGTGGAGGTCGTATGTCCAATGATCATTAATGAACAATCCTTCTAGAGTCGACGTGTTAACGGTTTCTTGTGAGGTAGAAGCAATGTTGCTCCCCGTGGTTTTACTTGTCACCAACGGTACTCTAGAGGGAACTTCTGAAGGAGGCAGCTCAACAGGGCCTTCTTGGTAAGAAGTTGGCAGGATATCCACATGGACACTCTTTGGGGGTGTGGGGTCCACGTGCGATGTGAAAGAAGAGTCCACTTTCCCACCCCCTTCGTGTGCTTCATTTGCATCAGGTTCCGAGCGAGTAGCTCTACCAAATGTTTCCATGAAACGGCTAAACATACTAGTACTAGACTGTGGAGCTTCGGGAGGTGCATGGCCTTCTCTCTCAGTGTTTTGGGTAGGGTATGCTTCCATGATTTCTGAGTCGGAGGAGGAATCACTAGCGGCTATTTTAGGGTCTTGGGTGGTGCTACCTTGTGTCTCCGCTGAGGGTCTAGAGCCTATCGTGGATGGGTAATGGGTGTCCGTATGAATAGAGGCACCCTCAATATGCTCGTGTTCTAGCACCCGCCCAGAGCGTAAGTGCATGTGCTTTTGATACCCTAAGGTGTCAAAAAGCTGCTCTAGGAGGCCTCGTGACTAGTTTTTTGTGTGTTTTTTGTTTGTTTTTTTGCTAGATTTTTTAGAGCGTGTCGTGGAATGGGCTGTGTGATAGCTCGAAACAAGCGTATCGCTAGGAGGGACGCGTTGTGCTTTACAGCCCACCGTTTGGTTCTATTTTGCTCCAGAAAAGCCCGAAACAGTCTTTTTCTAGCTGGGGAACTAGGCTCCAAATAGCAAGTCTAAGGGTGCAAGTGGGAAGAGAAGGGAGGAGAGTGGAGGACTTGCCCCACATGCTCTCATTCCCTCTTGAGGGGGTAGGGTATATATATAAGAGTGAGTCTAGTATATATCATAAGACTGAGGACTGAGGCCTGGGCCTGGGCCTGGGCCTGGGCCTGGGCCTGGGCTACTTATCCCGATCTAACTTTTATACAGACCAACCCGTCCGTTTTTATAACTCACGTTTTTTATTTTCAAAAATCTAACCTCCCCCTCACTCACGTTTTTATTTTTTGATTTTTTTTTCGAAAAAGAATTTTTTTAATATTATATATATATATATATATATATGGATATTATTTTGTACGCGTTTTTGTGCGCGTTGACCTCACCTAACTATTTACTGTCCCACCTACCTACTTACCTGCTAATCAATGGTTCACCTAATTACTAACCTGCTTAATTAACTAACTGTGCGCCTAACTGTGCACAAACCAGAAAACACAGAAAATGCAGAAAATTGAAACTTGACAGAACTGTGCAGTGCAAACCAGAAAATGCAAAAAACGCAGAAACGCAAGAAATGCTAACTGTGTAAGCTAAAATCGGAGCTTAATAGAACTAACAAAACAGAGCTTAACAGAACACAGAAAACTTGAATGCAGTCAACAACATTGTGTTTTTCTCTACTGTTTTTGCATAACAACAATGATCAAACTTAAGCCGCGCCTTTCCTACATAAAAAATAGCTTCAATACAATTTACAGGTCACCATTGGAGCTTCACGCGCAGCAGCTCCCTGGCAGCGACGCCAAAAATGTCAAGGCTAGGGACTTGCTACGCGCCGTGTGCGAGCCACAAAGGTTCCTAGCACACAGTCATACAACAGACAAGCTCACAAGGAAGAACGGTGTGTCACTCACCTTCCTGCGTAGTTGCGAATGAAGGATTCCCGCGCCGCGAAGAAGAGGGAGACGCCGCTACGCCGCGCTCAACCGCCTCGCCGCCGTCGTGCCGCCGCAACGCTCGATCGCACACACACTCTCACACACTCTCTCTCTCTCTCTCTCTCACACACACACACACACACACACACACACACACAAGGAGATGGTGAAGGAGAAGGTGGAGATGGAGCAAGAGCAGCTTCTATTGCACAATGAGAGAATGACTCAATTTTAGGTTTAATTGGCTTTTATGTGAGCTCACCCCATTCACACTTGGGCGCCCATGCTTAGCCAACTAACCCTAGCATGTTCGTGTTAGAGTGCGCCTCTCATCGGCGATCACTCTACCTTTCCCTATTGGACCGACAAGCCCGGTGCCTGACTCTACTTAAATAAATAATACGGTTACGGTGTCCGTCGTAGGCGATAGGGTGTCCGTGAGCCACGAGGGTTAACAAGGAGAGAATCACCTATTCAGAATGCATTGTGCTAACGTATGCTCTTAGCAGATCCTTTAGCACGATTTACTAACGTATGCGCTTAGCATATCCTTTAGTACTAAATAGAATACTTGTAAGCTGCCCATCCAACGTGGGATGAATAAGAGCAGTAAGAGTGAGGTACTTTCCCCAACCATTTACAATACTAACGTATGCGCTTAGCATATCCTTTAGTACTAAATAGAATACTTGTAAGCTGCCCATCAAACGTGGGATGAATAACAGCAGTAAGAGTGAGGTACTTTCCCCAACCACTTACAGACAGTCTTCCACGACTGACGACAAACTATGACTCAACCATTGAGTATCCAACCATATACTCGATATGGAATGGAGACAACCAACTAGGTTGAAGGTAGATTGGAGGTTCCAGCAACCATTCACTAACATCCATACTCAGCCATCACCTTGTATGGCAGGGTGTAAACTCATACGAAATCTGCAAGAGAGATTGCACTAGCAATGCAAAAGGGTGCAGAAAGAATAAAGTCCATGGATTTGCATGCCGCTCCAAATAAATTTGTGTTAAACACTAGGTCCCATAACACCTAGTGTGCATGCATTTAACACAAACATATCCAAACCGTAATTCCATGACGAGACTTTCCACAATACTTACGTAAAAATCTTGCAACAAAGTTGGACCATAATAGAATGTGACAACCCGGTCACACCTAGGAACCAACCATGAGACCTTCTCATGAACGTAGCATACTTTGCAGCAAAAGTTGGACCATAATAGAATGTGACAACCCGGTCACACCTAGGAACCAACCATGAGACATTCTCATGAACGTAGCATACTTTGCTATATGTAGAAACGACCCTTCGTTAAGGTGGTTTCACACCACTTGTAATCACAACAAGTCTGTACTTAGTACCCGACAATTTTTGGCCACTGAAATTGTTCCTGATACTGTGTGCGTCAATTGGTCTAATGAACGGATGCAACCAGCACCTAGGGACTTTGTCGTGACACATCATTTCGAATTGGGCGCCAGTGTCAGTCCCAGAGACTTATATTCTCCACATGTGGAATATGTCTCAAGTAAGGATGCCAAGAAAAGTGACATCCATCAAGTACGAGCTGTACTTGTGTGTGGAGGTAACTACGAACACTCTGCGACGCGAGTGAGAGGGACCCTCATTATCATGCTCCACACTGGCTAAACCAAACTCCTTGAGCTCCTAGACCATGTTGTATCCCATGTGACAACATGTGCCAAATCGAACCCTACAAGTAGGTTTGTAACAACATAAGGCAGAAAGGTAGATTGGACACTTGGCCCAAAATACTTTGTGCCAACATGCCCTTGGCATGGCTGTGTAACATTCAAGCGTACTTATACGTCTTGAAAAAAAAACAAGCAAAGCATACAAAAAATGGAATAACACCAAATTAATAGATGCGTACCTGGAGGTTTGAACGTAATGTTCACTTACCAGTATTCAAACGGAGAGGAGCACATCTCCTACCTGAAAAACAAACAGCATTGTAGTGGGAACCGTGGGTGTTGCCTTCGCAATCCAACCCCTTTGGTTAAAATCCACGTAGTCAAACCCCTTGGTAAGACCCTTTGTAGAAACTGCTCAACTAGCAGGTAACGGCAACCAACATAGTTAAGCGTGTACATAATGATTGGAATCAACTTGAAAAGTTGAGTTTGTCCGCTACCGCGTTGTAGATTGCGGAATTCTTTCCTTGAAAGTCTAACCGAGAGAGATCAAACTATGATCCTCAATGCAGATCAACTGTGATCCTCAATGCAGATCAACTATGATCCTCAATGCCTATGGGGTGATGTAGCAGTCACCCGTCGGGTCGTACCCCAAAACAATATGTCCATAGACACTCCGTAGGGCTATAAAGAGAGCAAGAAATCCACACAAGTGAACTGCCTAGCTCGTGTGGACAGCCATGCTGTCACCACTGATTGTTGCATCTATACTTCCTTGTATAGATCAGCTGCTATGAGTTGAAGATTTATCAAAAACTCAACTTGAGTGTCGCACTGAAATCATGTAGTCCAAAAATGACACTGTAAACATCCTGAATGACAAGACCCTTGCTTGTCCATTAATGTCGATGTATACTTCCCTGGGTAGATCTGTTCACTCTTGAAAACAAGCACCCAAAGAATGTGAGCATTGGGATCTTACCCTAGGTCTGACAATGGCTCTTACCTTGTGTGGCTCATAGCCCTTATGTCAGTTAGTGTTCAATCGACAAACCGATGAAAACTAAGTTGGATGGCGTCTTAGTTGATTTATAGCTGAGAGTTGAAGCACCTTGGCTTAGGCTGACTCACGAGCAAAACACATATTAAAAGCTTCTCGGAAGATTTTCATGTTTCCCTTAAAGAGAGAGAGAACTAGAGACATGCTGGGCTGAGAAACTTTCCTTAAGTTTTTAGAGTGTGTGCCCAAGTTGTGTGCTCTTATGCATCTTATGCCTGACTTGTAGCTTATCGTATAGGCATTCCACAGTTTTCCGGTATGACTCGTTCATTGAGAGAGATAACAGAAAAACACAACCACATCTTGATCTACCTGCCTTGCAGGGTTGTGATTGTATGAGGATGACTTGGCATTGGCACCTTGCCTGGGAATCAAGTCCAAATTTTTGGTTCTTTTTAGTGTTGTTGTGTTGACCGCAACCAAAAAGAACACATTAAACAATCCATTACTTAGTCTGTCCTTGACACAGTTCTGAGTGTGATAGCGGAAGCGTAATCCATGAATCGGTGGAATTCATGCCACCCGGTTAGCATGCCGTGCATGCAGAATTGTAAGCCCTTCAGTTTCCTAAACCCTTGATGCCAAAGCAATGGGCAGTAGCATGGCACGCAGGAGAAGCCTTGCTTCATGTCGAATTATCAAAGCACTGTGTTTTCCGCGACAAACAACATGTTCCAAAGTAAACATGAAAACATGCAAAATAAACAATTTTAAAATTTGGCTAACCTGGTTATCCTGTTGTAACCGGTTTTCCTGGACGCGTGATGGAGAAACTCATTCCCATCAGGCTCGTAGCCTATGCTGCTGTGCGAGAGAGAGTTGGCGTGTGTATCATATACACATTTTGTGCATGTAATGAAATAACAATGCAAGGAAATTGGTAAATCCTTCCCTAGTTTGTATGCTCTTAGCATATGCCAAATGTGGGGAGTCTCAATGCAAGATGCATAAATATAAGCCTTGCTTTACTTAAATTCATCAAATGGATGAGACAAGAATGTAACCTGAAAGCTCATAGCTAACAGATGCTCTTGGTGACACACATATATCCGAGCAGAAAAAGATTGACCTTGTCAAAATTGCATAGAGAATTGGCCTTGCCAAATTTTGCTACTGATTGAGAATCATAAGATTTCTTGGTGATCCTTCATTCCATTGCAAGCGAGAATTATCAAGCACTTTGCTCAATAGTTACCCTACTTCATGCTGTCAAGGGCCTTCTCCGATTTGCAACCAATTTGGAATCTTGCGAGCAACTTCAATGCTCTAGTGGTGGGACACAAAGTGTGCACCGGCCATGCCGAGCTCTGTGAGTGTTTTTGTAGAATCATTCAAGCCTTGCTTGATAAATTCTACCTATCTCTTGTGCGGCAACTATTGCACCAGTAGGAATTCACAAAACCAAACAAAGTGCAGACGATTGTAAAAAGAATGCAAAAAGTAATGTCGAAACATAAACAAAGATACCTGGAGCGTTAGCGGATGCACCATGAATCCTCTCCAAGATGCCAACTCACGACCTTGTTGTGCATGATGCTGGATCTCTCCCATGGGATCCATAAATTCTCGAGTCTGGTGTCACCAAATTTGTACCAAACTTGGTACTGCTTGCATCTGGGAGTTTGCCGGAGTCCTTTCAAAAACAATCGGCATGCGCTAGGTAGAAACCTTATTTCCCTAGCGTCATGGCGAACTGGAAGCCTTGCTTCCCGAGCACCGCTCTGCATGCATGCCGTGGACTCCGCTGTCAATCTCGTCATGGAGAGGTTTCGGGAGGTCGAAAAAATCACCATCGAGAGTTTTCTCCAACTGGCAAAATTTTTGTGCATGCTATGCATAAAATTCTGGTCGAGCCTCCCCTTGTTCTACCCCACGCATGGCTTCCCTTGGAGAGCCACGGTCAAAGCCAACATAAGTGGCCAATAGGTAGGTGGTGGGAAAGTCCCTTGGCCAATTAGATGGACAAAAAAAATTGCTGCCTAATATGAAACCAAGCTTCTAAATGAAGCTATGGCGTGCTGCAGATCTGCGCGATGTCGATGGAGAAGGTAGCACGCAGAGCTGCATTCGGTAGCCTATGCTACTGTGACGAGAAACCACCCACAGGCCGGCGCGCGTCCACTGATCCTTCTCTCGACAGATTTGGTGAAGGTCGCCGACACACCCTCGTCCATGCTAGGGTTGTTGCCCACGGTTCTCTGTGCCGAGAAATCTCTCCATGCCCGGTTGAAGATGAGAGAGAGATAAAATCCAAAGCGCCATGCCTTCCTTTGCTTTCCCTCTCTGGCATGGCCTTCTTGCAGCACGACCTTGCCATGCATCCATGAAAGGACTCTGCCATGCTGCTCCTTCTTCGCCGAAAGGAGGGCGAGCTTCCATGAACCGCACAGAGAGAGAGAGAGAGAGAGAGAGAGAGAGAGAGAGAGAGAGAGAGAGAGAGAGAGAGAGAGAGAGAGAGAGAGGAGAGAGAGAGAGAGAGAGAGAGAGAGAGAGAGAGAGAGAGAGAGAGAGAGAGAGAGAGAGAGAGAGAGAGAGAGAGAGAGAGAGAGAGAGAACAAAGATCCATGGCCTCCATGCCTCTTTCTTCCTCCCCCTTCTCCCCTGAGCTCTGATACTAGTGTAAGACCGCGGGGGACTGGACCATGCAACTCTCCACCCAACCGTGCCATATATAGACTCCTAGCCCCTAAATATAGTGCCCCTTGACCGCATGTCCGTCCTGGCCCTTGGCCCTGCCCTTGGCCTGACATTTACTCCTGAGGAGCGAGCTCGCTTCATCAGGGAGGGGAAGTGCTTTGGATGTGGGGAACATGGACATATCTCCGCGAAGTGCCCTAACAAGGCACCGAATGAACAAGATGAAGAAAGGCTAGAAAGTTCCAAAGCAACTGAGAGACGTGGCAGAAAAGGCAGATAAAAAGCAGAACTGGTACCACATGGCATGGGACCTGATTCGAATCAAATGAATGAAAGTACAAACTTTGCCACTTTTGGGGCAAAGGGAAGGATCAGGAAGCTCTTTTGAAGGAGCCAAGGCCAACCTCGTTTCACTTGGAATTGGCGGCTCGATTTGGAACTACGCCTGACAGGCTGAGGCCACAAGCGGAGGTAGTTCGAGTGGCACCCGGACGGGATGTTGCCATTACACCAAGCATTGGTGAACTTCGTTTGCAATGACAGGGGTGTTCAGGGCACACAACTGACATTCTACTCGAAATCCCTTGGTTCCACAAGAACTACGCCGTGGTTGACTACCGGGCCGAGAAAGCGACTTTGACAAATGAAGGGCTCAGAGATTGTACTTGATGAACTTCAGTTTCTTTACTCATTCTTTTGGGAGAGAACTGAACGATGGATAAAGGTTGAATATGTTTTGACCTAGACAAAAGAACGCCAAGATTTTTCTCCACACTCATGCCGATTGCTTTTTCGAGGGCCTGAAGATCATACCATTGATCTGATACCTGGAAGCACACCAACGAACCGGCCACCTTACCGTGTGAGCCCAACACAAAATGAAGAGATTATGAACCAAGTGAAAGACTGCCTGGAAAAGGGTCTTCTCCAGCCTAGTACTTCACCGTATTGCTCTCCAGTGTTGTTGGTTAAAGAAAGACGGATCTTGGAGAATGTGCATTGATTATAGAGCTCTCAACAAAATCACCATCAAGAACAAATTTCCGATTCCTAGGATCGATGATATACTCGACAACTTACAGGGATCCTCGTGCTTTAGCAGGATTGATATGAAGAGTGGATATCATCAGATCAGAATCGCGTGCGGAGACGTCTACAAGACAACTTTCCGGACGACTTTTGGGTTATTTGAGTATTTGGTGATGCCTTTTGGCTTAACCAATGCTCCCGTGACATTTAACCGGATGATGGACAAGATTTTTCCAAAGGCTATTTGTTGGCACTTTCTTTGATGATATCATTGTTTTCTCCAAGAATGAGGCAGAACACAGAGATCATCTGCTTCAAAGATACACTTTTTGGGACACATTGTCTCAGCGCAGGAGTGCAAATGGATCCGGCCAAGATAGACACTATCCATGATTGGCCCGATTTGAAGAATGTCCATGAAGTTGGAAGCTTCTTGGGACTGTGTTCGTACTATAGGCGGTTCATTCGAAAGTTTGTAGAGGTTGCTTCCCCTTTGCATATCTTGACACAGAAAGGAGTCTCTTTCTCGTGGGGATCACAGAGGTGACTGCCTTTCAGACATTGAAAGAGAAATTGACTACGAGACCAGTTTTGACTTTGCCGGACTTGCAGAAGTCATTTGAAGTATATTGTGATGCTTGTGGTCGTAGTCTGGGTGCGGTATTAATGCAAGAAGGCCATGTCATTGCATACGAGAGTCGATTTTTCTCAAGGCCGGAGATGACAGCACAGATATATGAGGAAGAGCTTTTGGCAGTTATTCACGCTCTTACTCAATGGCGGCATTACCTACTCGGAGCGGATTTTACTGTCTTTACAGACCATCATAGTTTGTTCTACTTCTTGGCACAGAAGTAGCTTTTGGAAAAGCAGATGCGGTGGGCGAACATCTTGTCACAGTTTCTCTCACAAGGCGGGCACCACATGCCAATAGAAAAGAATAGACTAAACAAAATTTTAGCACTTCAATAACAACTGAACTGATAGAGAGAGACGACACGCGACACGGAGTGGCGGAATTCCACCCCAAAGAGTATTGGCCCCAAACCTTGGCGTCCCTTTCGGTATTTCTTTATATTGCATCAACACAGTACAAGCCGGTACTCCAGACTCTGCACCTTCTCCAAGAAGCATGCCAGAGAATGAGCCCTAACCTCATATTTAAGGCCCTTGGCATAAAAAGCAATTACAGTGAAAAGCCTTCAAACTTAAAAGCATCTGGTCCAAAAGCAAAGCCAAAAAGTTGCCAGCATGAATCATGAAAACTCGTACAGCATGCCACGTCATTAGCGAGCGCAATTTTTGGAAATCTCCCTGCTGTCCTTAGGGTTAGGGTTAGGGTTTCTACAATTTTAGGGTTAGGGTTTCTAGAATTAGGGTTTTCAAGTTTGAGGGTTAGGATTTCTATAATTAGGGTTTTTGGCAAAAATTAGGGTTAGGGTTTTTGCTCTTGGGCAGCCACGTCATCTGTAAGTTGGCTCCATTCATTAGGCTTTGACACGTCAGCAGTTTGTTACATCTACCCTTCTTGAAAGACAATAATCGTCCGCGATTATAACATATCTGCAAAACAACTCAAGTTAGCTCAAACATTTCCGAGGGACAATCCTTCTCCTTTCGGCTCTTTTGATCAAGGAGTTAGGTTCTCCTTTCGGCTGTTTTGATCAAGGAGTTAGCTTCTCCTTTTGTCCAGATCGAAACTCTTGATATTCTGGCGTAGTAAAATTAGCCATCACACCCAAACCGTACTGATCTTCCACGGGTGTCTTGATGCACTAAAATTACATACCCAGGCAATCTCATCCAATTAGGAATTGACACATCACAATGCAGCACAAATGCTCACATATGCATGTTACAAGACACAACAAACAGCGCCGCTGAGCACTCCCCTGAGACAAACGGTCTGCGGTATGAAGCTACTCAACGACTACCTCGTCACTCCCCCCGCAAATAACCTAAAAAGGTCCGGGCCATGAGCTTAGAGGACTGTACAACCAAACGCTCCCCAGACCGCTGTCTGCATCGCTCGGAGGTTTAAGCATACAATGAAACGCTCCCCAGGCATCGACCTGCGTCGTTCAGAGGTTTTCTAGCATACAATGAAACACTCCCCAAGCATCGGCCTGCGTCGTTTTGAGGTTCAAACAATACCAAAACAGTATTTTTCACTTCTCCACCCGGGAGTAAAAATCACCAGTCAATGAAACCAGTATTGAAACTAGAGTCAAACATGTCAAATCGGCACCAAGACAGGTTTAAAACAGATACCATCCATTTCAAACAAATTCCAAACAGGACCACCAAACAAGATGAAACAGAACTCAAACTTAAAAAGCAATCTCGACATTAGTCGAGCTCGAAAAGTCGACTGACTTTCCATCCTAAAACCTGCACCAAAAATTAGGGTTAGGTTCATTCCAGAAGGTCGTAGCCGAGCACAACATGGTCCATCAGCTCTTGGACAGATAGTGTTTCTTTGGCGACGATGGTAGTCCCAAGATAGCAATCGCACCGAACTTCCAAGGTTATCAAGTCGAGAAGAGACATGTACTCAGAGATTTCGAGAAATTTCAAGATATAATCTGCTAGGGTTTCCATGGCAAGGATTTTAGGATACCCCACTCTGCCAGAAGTTGCACTCCGAAGGAAGATGTCAGAAACCATATAACTTCGGGCAAAATGTTTTTTGAAAGTACTTGGAGTATGCTGCTTGGTAGCTGTAGACATCAACATCTGCATGGCACTGCTTCTGAAAAGAAAACAGTGACTTGAAACAAATCTGGATCCTTCTCTTGCAAGTGATCTTAAATGGATTATGCCCTATAAGACATGAGCGGTGAAGACGGGAGTGCGCCCGATGCGTGATGAAGTAAGGGTGGGAGTGACTAATAAGCCCGGGTTGGAGGGCCAAGATACCTCAAATCAAAATTTAATAGCTTTGTTTGCTCTTTTGTAGGACCGGTATGCTTCTAGAAAAGCACACGCCTGATGCTCTGATACCACTGTCACAAGACGGGCACCACGTGCCAGTAGAACAGAACAGACTGAACAGACTTTTAGCACTCTAATAACAACTGAATTGAGAGAGAGAGAGAGAGACGACGCGCGACACCGAGTGGCGGAATTCCACCCCAGAGAGTATTGGCCCCAAACCTTGGTGCCCCTTTTGGTATTTCTTTATATTGCATCAACACAGTACAAGCCGGTACTCCAGACTCTGCACCTTCTCCAAGAAGCATGCCAGAGAATGAGCCCTAACCTCATATTTAAGGCCCTTGGCCTAAAAAGAAATTACAGTGAAAAGCCTTCAAACTTAAAAGCATCCGGTCCAAAAGCAAAGCCAAAAAGCTGCCAACGTAAATCACGAAAATCCGTATAGCCTACCACGTCATCAGCCAACGCAATTTTCAAAAATCTCCATGCTGTCCTTAAGGTTAGGGTTAGGATTTTTGTATTTTTAGGGTTGGGTTTCTAGAGTTAGGGTTTGCAGGTTTTAGGGCTAGGGTTTCTAGAATTAGGGTTTCAACAGTTAGGGTTTTTGGCAAAAATTAGGGTTAGGGGTTTTGCTCTCGGACAGCCATGTCATCTGTAAGTTGGCTCCATTCTTTAGGCTTTGACACGTCAGCAGTTTGTTACAGTTTCACTTCCAGATTGTCCATGTGTAGGGACAAAAGAATGTGGTGGCAGATGCTTTGTCTCGAAAACCGTTGGTTCTGGCTATTTCTGTGATATATCATAGGAGCTTCGAGGATATGGTCAACCAGTATGCCACAGATACAGATTTTGCAAACGTTTTCACACGGATACAGGATGGGGGAGACAATAGCAGGATACTCCATTCGTGAAGGCTACTTGATGAGAAAAACCATGTTGTGCGTTACATAGCCGTTGAGGGAAAAGGTTATGGCTGAATGCCACTGTCCACCTTTTACGATCACCGCGGCATTGCTACCACCATGAAAGGGGTAGAGAGATACTTCTTTTGGCCGAGACTCAAAAAGGATGTGGAAGAGTTTATGCGCAGTTGCTTAGTATGCTAGAAGGTCAAGTTTGACAGGCATAAGGCACAGGGATTGTTACAGCCTTTACCCATACCCACCTGCCCCTGGGAAAGTATTGCAATGGATTTCATTTTTGATCCCCCGAGAACACAGAATGGCATTAGGGAATTTTGGAGGTCATTTGGAGGGCCTTCTAAGAAAATGTATTTTTTGCACTCTCTCTCTAGAAAAAATGGCAAATAATAGAGCTGGGTCTTTCATAGTAAAAGTTCAAAAAGTGTACTTTAAGTAGATTCCTTACTCTTCTGAACATTCGTTCGTAGTGATTGAGGGATAATCCTCTTTTCAGTTGCATTGAATGAACCTCGTCAATATGGAGGGAATGAGGCTAACATGGAGGGACGAAGGCGCAGCCGCTATTCACTTTCCATTAAACCTGCACATTTGGCTAATGGCGCACTCCTCAAATGGCACAAATGTTACCCAGAAACGAGCCAAATATCACCTTCACATTGATTTGGACAATGAGCACCAACCATTGATTAAGCGCAGTAAAACAAACACACATATACCTCCCGCTTCCATAGACACGCTCAGAGCTCAGGGAGCTAAACACATAGATATCTGGACGAGAGACTCTCTCTACCCTAAGAATCCAATGACTAATGCGTCTCCACCGTTTGTCAATCCTACAAGCTTATTGACCTTTGCTGGTGATGGAGAAAAGGGCCTTTTGGGTTATTGTAAATCTCTTACAAGAGAAGCTGAAACTTACAAGAGCATTCTCCAAGCTCAACAATGTGAGATTGTTCGCCTTTCACATTTACATTCTACAGATCAGGTTACCATTTTGCAATATAAAACAGAGGTACAAGAAGTGAAAGGAAAGGTGCAAAGTTGTCAAATGAAGGACACCATCTTGGGTGGTCGTATCCGAAAGAAGAAATTGCGCAATCTTGAAACATTGCAGGTTGCATCAGGAGGTCTCAAGAAAAGAATCCGAGCATTAAGGTGATGCTTCTTAGTTGGCTACATTGTCTTAGTTAAGTAATCTTTTTGTTTTTTCTTGTTATGCATTGTTTTCATGTGCCTAAATAGTGTTAGTGAAGCAAATTTTCTGTTATTTACTTATGCATTGTCTTCATGTAGAGATTCAATCTATCCTGACAAGGAAAACATTGACCCCAAAGCCAATATAGGAAAGAGATTGAAGCCACTTATAAGTAGAAGCCTGGCAGCAGATATAGTACATGACAAGAAGTTTAAGGTCCTACAAGGAAATGTAGTGGACCACTTTATTTCAGAGAACTCAGTGCCTGCAAAAGAGATACAAGGCACACTTGATTCACTTGGTGTAAGCAAAAGAGGATATTCGGCTATCCAAAAGTCTATCTCATCCATCTTTGTTAAGAAGGGTATAAAATCCAAACTTCTACCATCAGCCTCAAGTGTTTGGAAAGAGAGGCTTCAGCTTAACGAGGCACAGGGAGACTATCTTGGACAGCCCTTTCATATTAAAGCAACTTACAGTGGCCATGGAGCAAACATGGCATATGATGAGTTCAATAATATTTTTATGGACCTGCGGATATTACAGAAGAGAATGGTGGAGTTTTACAACATCACATTTGAAGAGTCACGAGGGGTATTACATTTTGTGTTAAAACTGGATGAGTGTGAGCTTGTTAAAGAGAAAAAGCTAGAGCGTGTTACTATTACTTTAATGAATAGAGCCCTCTCAAAGTGTCCCAGTGATGATCCTTTATATTTTAGTGTTCAATCAGAATCTAACATATGGTGGCTTGGTGCGTTTGAGGTAAGTGAGATTCTCAGGTAAGCTCAAATATTCACATCTACTTAAGTCTCATTTATTTTGTGGTGCAGGTAAAGAAAGAAGATCATGAGATTCTATATTGGGTGTTCCATCGAACTAATATTCCGGAGGTGATTGATCGACAGACTAACCAAGGAGAGGTACTACGTCTAGATGGAAGGGGAGAATTTCAAGTTCAGTGGCATCTTGCAGGTGACCTCAAAACATTAAAGTGCATGTATAATTGTGGAATGGGTGCAATGGCAAAGTCGCCGTGTTTGTTCTGCATGGAGCCTGCAAAGGTCATGGACCCAAAGTGGTGGAGAAAATCTCCAACACGTCACATTGAGGATCCTGCTTTTCGACCGGTTTTGAAAATACCACTTGTGAATGTCCACATTTGTACAATGCATGCCCTTTGTAGAATTGTGGAGAAATTGGTCTACTTATACATCGGGTTTGCTTGGAAGATTAAGAACTCGGCAGAACGACAAGTAGCCCTGCAGTGCTTAGAAATGGTACTGTCGGATATGGGGCTTCATGGTGGCAATGTGAAAATCCAGCGGGATGAAAAGAGATCAATTGCTGAGAAGGATGTCCCATGCAAACCATCCATCGGTGGGGTGAAGGCACGGAGGTTTTTATCTAAACCCCAAGGTACAAGAGATCCGAAGCTAACAAAACATGGAAAAATATATAACACATCTTATGTTAGCAAGGTAGAGTATCAGCGCTAGAAAAAGCTACATATTGCAGTCAAAGACCAAGAACCAACTACTCGTAACACGAAGGCTGAGGTTTGGCGATCAATAGACATCCTATTTTTGATGTGCGACAAAGATGACTGGTCACAAGGTGATATGAACAAGTTCAAGGAGAATCTCAACCTTCTGAAAAAATCATTCAAGACAGCATGGACAGACACCCAGATTACTAACTACATGGTATTATCGTGTATTTCATTCTCTCTTATGTGCAAATATGTGGGTGTAAAACATTCTAACTAATCTGTTTTCATATCCAACACATCATCTTCAATCATTTACCATATTTTATACAAAAGTATGGGAACCCGGAAATATGGAATACCCAAGGGATGGAAAAGTCTCATTACATGGCGATAAATGCTTGTTTCAGGCACACACGACATGGTGGCTCTCGAATCAAGGCTAATAGTTTGAGAGAACCATTTGAATGGTTCTATAGTAGAATCATTCATCGAATGCAGGCAAAAGAAGTCTTGGAAAATTCAGCAACAGCACAAGCCATCAGACATTTACAACAACAAAAAGTTAAAAGATCAATGGCATACAACAACTCCGGAGCTCGTGAAAGTCAACGAAGGTGGAGAGAGACAATGGTGTATGTGAATCACAAGTGGAGAAAGATACTCTGAGTGGATGACATTGTACAAAATTTATGTAATACATGATCTTATACAATTGCTACTTGAAGTGTATCAAGATTTTGAAGGTTCAATTTTGTTTTTTGGCACGTCACCCTTGTAACGAATCATGAGATGTTTGCCATACTCTAAAAGTTCATATGGGTTTTGTCTACCAAGAGCTAGTGCCATTGCTGTGTAGGTGTAGTAATACGTTGCCCGACCACCTGTATAGCCCGGGCAGTAACCAAAACAATCTCTAGCAAACACTTTGTCCACAAGAATGACTTTATCTGCACTTTTGGGCAGCACCGGTCCACCCAAGAAGCGTGATAGTGTCTTGAATGTGTAAGTTGCTATTGAACCCTCTTGTGAAATGGAATTGTGAAAAACTACTATCGGCGACTCGCAAAGATTTGAAAGGTACTGCGCTAGGGCCGCATCCCTTTGACGATACTCTCGAGTCCGCCGCCGAAGGAAGTCATCCTTGTCAGCAATCCAAGACTGCACATATCATGTCAGAAGTGACACAAAGAGAGAGAGAGAGAGAGAGAGAGAGAGAGAGAGAGAGAGAGAGAGAGAGAGAGAGAGAGAGAGAGAGAGAGAGAGAGAGAGAGAGAGAGAGAGAGAGAGAGAGAGAGAGAGAGAGAGTTACCATGAAGCTCTCATCCTACAGAAAGAGGTTTTCCTGCCACAGGTCTACAGATGTAGTTGACCCGTGACCTGAATGGTTAAACCAATCCTCCACTTCTTTGTTATTTGTTGATGGTCTTAGGCTTTGTCTTATTGCTTGGAAGGTGGCTTCATCAAGTAGTGTCTCCTTGTATTTTTCAGCTTTCTCAAAGCATCTTCGGAGGCATTCCATTGGATTGCTGGATGTTTCCATTGCCTCATCATCACTACTATCCTCTGAAACAATTCCACTCCTCTCCTCTTGGACTCTGGAAATAATAGCCAGGGAGAAATCCTCCCTTAAATAAAAGACACTTTGCACATCATGTAAGAAGATATAGGTCCTGTCTCCAATCCTGAAGTCAGGCACAGCAGGAAACATCATCTGAGCATGCTTCTCAGTGAAGTTACTGACATCCAATGGAAGTTTGATTTCTGTGGTTTTCACAGAGAGCATCTTACTTCTTTGTACTTCAATTGCCTCAACCTCAAGGTCGACTGTGTCTTCAACCTCCTCGACTTATTGTATATGAGTTGTCTCCTCGCATTCTTCATCTGGTGCTGCATCCTGCTCCTCTAACACCTCATCAGGATTCTGCATGAGGAATCCAAACAGGCTGTTCAGGTAAATTATAAAGCCAAAGGCTTCCTGAATGAGTTTGCATTCTTTTTGGTGCAAAGGGCAGGCTGAATGTCGGTAAGAAGGTGGTAATTCCCTATACTTCTTCAGTCCCTGTCCCTTTCCACCACAGTCATTTAAATGCACAAGAGTCATAGTAGGCAGAACAACCCTCCCTACCTGCACCATCACTTCAAACTTATCTCTGTAGGACTGCAAGAAATTACTGTGCTGAGCTAACAGGTCTTCAATGTCAAACTTTGGATTAAACATAGAATGAACTAGATCAAACTTGTCCCCAGCACCACAAGATGCTGCAAAATCAAACAGCCTCTCATCAGTTGCAGCTGGGTCTTCCAGAGAAGACACATCCTCTTTGGCTTTACATTTAGTTGCATAGGGACTACTTTCTAGCACATCTGCATCATCTAAGAAGTCTATATTCCTCTTTCTTGTATTTTTCTTCACAAGTACTGTACAGGGTGAGGGAGCCTTGTAGGGTGAGGGATCCTCTTGCCCTGGTGACCTCTCTGATTGATCTTCACCAATTGACTTTTCTTCAGATATGTCCTGACAAAAGTCAACAGTTCTTTTGGCAGAAACATTAAGCAACTGAGCCTGCAAAGGTTGAAATCCTAGCACAAGCTCTGGGTCTGGTTTCAGCCTCTTCTGCCTACTGGACCTTAATCCTTTTCATCAGGAAACATGACAAGTCTCACTCTCTCTCTCTCTCTCTCTCTCTCTCTCCACATATATATATATATATATATATATATATATATATATATATATATATATATATATATATATATATATATATATATATATATATATATATATATATATATATATATATATATATATCTGTCTCTCTCCAAAGCACAAACAAAAACACACATAGTCTCTCTCTCTCTCTCTCTCTCTCTCTCTCTCTCTCTCTCTCTCTCTGTGTGTGTGTGTGTATGGGTCTCTTTGTACTAAAGGCGCGCAAGGACAAAAATGTGCTTTTTGCAACTCTCTACGCGCACCTTAAGTACAATTGAGAGAAAGGCGCGCAAGGACGAAAACATGCTTTTTGAGAGAGTCATAACTATACTATAGGCGCGCGGAGAGAGCTGCAGCCAGTGTTTGGTTGGCTCTGCGCGCCGTTAGTAACGGGGACAGAGAGGGGAGGGAGAGAGAGAATGTGTATATCTCTGTGTGTGTGTGTCTGTGTGTATGTGTGTATGTGTGTGTGTCTGTGTGTGTGTGTCTCTGTCTATGGAAGTATGTGTTGAGGTGTGTGTGTGTGTGTGTTGAACAACAGTCTGGGTTTTTCTTTGTTTACACACACACACACACAATTTGTACCAACTGTTGGAAATACAGAAAGAAAGAGTGAGAGATCACCTTTTGTTGGTGGGGTTTGCAGAAACTCCAAGGGATGTGTCTCCTCCATTGCTTTTTGTCTGTCAAACTGACTCTATCTCTCTCCCTCTCTCTCTCTCTGAGAGTAAGGAGTCCCTCTCTCTATCTCTCTCTCAATCTGTGTCTCTCCCTCTTTCTATCTCTCTCACAATCTGTTCTCTCTCTCTCTCTCTCTCTCTCTCTCTCTCTATCACTCTCTCTCTTTCTATGGCTCTCTCTCTCTCTCTCTCTCTCTCGCTCTCTCTCTCTCTCTCTCTCTCTCTCTCTCTCTCTCTCTCTCTATTGTTCTCTCTCTTTCTCTCTCTCAAAATCACACTTATAACGGATACACACGGCGGCACCCCACTTGTTACTATAAATTAGAGTATAATTGCATGTTGTCACACGTGCGGTCATTATTGAGACCGTATACTTTTGTACGTCATATATAGAGGTCATGAGAGAGAAAAACCACACCTCGTGAAAGAGAGTGAGTGAAAAGAGAGAGAGAGAGAGAGAAAGAGAGAGAGTGCAAGAGCCGTCGTCTGCGTCTTCGACAGCAAGCCGACCCATCGACATAACGAAGGTCTGTGACCTCAGGAGGTTTGGCCCTCTCTCTCTCTCCCTCTGCCTTTGCCTCTATCTCTCTCTCTCTCTCTCTCTTTCTGTCACAGTATCAAGCTCAGTCTTAACAAACAACACACACAAATAGTCACAAACACAACACACACACACACACACACACACACACACAGACACACACACTCACAAACAAACAGACACACATATAAAACATACACACACACACACATACACACAGAGACACAAATATAACATACACACACACACACAGACACACACACACACACATAGAGAGACACACACACAAATCACAAACACACACACAAATACAGACACACACACACACATAGCCTCTCTCTCTCTCTCTCTCTCTCTCTCTCTCTCTACTAAAGGCGCACGTAGAGAGGCATAACCGGTGTGCATGTCTCTATGCGCGCCGTTAGTACTGTGCATTGACCAGTGTATGTGTGAGTGTTATAGAGAGAGGATGTTAGGCGGGGAGAAGAGAGAGAGAGAGAGAGAGAGAGAGAGAGAGAGAGAGAGAGAGAGAGAGAGAGAGAGAGAGAGAGAGTATTTCTTTTACCTTTTACTAACGACGCGCGGAGGTGTTTGTTGAGGTCAAAACGAGCTCCACGCGCGCCTTTAGTAATGGGCTCTCTCACTCTCTCTCTCTATTTAAATATGCTAAGCTATAGAAACGAGAGAGAGAGAGAGAGAGAGAGAGAGAGAGAGAGAGAGAGAGAGAGAGAGAGAGAGAGAGAGAGAGAGAGAGAGAGACTCCTCTTTTTGTATACAGTGAAATGGCTAGAACAAAAGCCACTGCAAGGAAGGCAAGCAAGGGACCAGGATTAGCAGCTAAAGCAAGTAGCAGATCTGCAACCCCAAAGAAAAGACCTGGAAAACCCAATAAAATTCTGAAAGGTCCAAGGGTGAAGAAGTTACAAACCTGCATGGGACTTTTCAGAGAAATCAGAAAGGCACAAAAATGTGTAGATTTATGCATACCAAAGCTTCCCTTTTAGAGGATGGTGAGGTCCATATGTGAAGAAGCTACCTGGGGCACCAAAAGGTGGAAGGTGGTGGCATTAATGTCTCTACAAGAAGCAGCAGAGGACTTCCTACTGGAGTACTTCAGTGACATGACCATTGTTGCAGCCCATGCCCACAGGGTTACTATAATGGACAAAGATAGTGAGACACTGAAAAGAATAAGGTGGAGGTATGACAAACTACTGGTCCCCAATGTCTGCAGGGATAAGAAAATGAGGGAAATTTTGTTATACCCCCCGGAGCTAGTGCCACAACTCACAGTTGTAGATGTCACACATGATGTGAATACAAGGGCAAGGGCAGAGACTATTGCTCGCCAAACAGAGGACATGAGGGAAGCAGAGCTTAAGGAGAAAGCAAAAGTAGCAGTGGAGTCCCAGTGGCAAACAGAATGCAATGTGACCCTGTCCATAGAGGCAAGCAATCGAGAAACTCTACTTTCAATGAAGGATGGTTTGCTTGCAGAGATACCATTTGTAGATGGAGCCAGAAAGCTAGCTCTGGAAAAAGTGGACATTAATTTATTGCAGAATCCAGATGCTCAGATTTCAGACACAATTATCTATGCTTGTCTTAAGTAAGTGTTACTATCTTGCTAGCTTTGAAAACTCAGATAATAGGTTTGCTAACTCAGGTAAAGTCTCTGCAGCCTGATCAAAAGTCAACTCCCACTGCACACCCACACAAAGGTGTTTCTTCTTGATCCACAAATGTCAGTGATTATTAGACAAAAGAACAGCCCATCTGGGACCTTTGAGAGTTGGTTTCTCCACTGTGCTATGCTGGAAGTTACTGTCATCATCTTTCTATATGAGAACAACCATCACTGGAGTCTCATATGCCTTGATGTTGACCAACCAGCAGTGTGGGTGTTCAATTCAATAAAAGGAACCCACCCTGAAATTAGGTTGTAAGTGTTTTGTATCAGAAAGTGTTTCTTATAGATATCCATGTAAATTTGAAGCCTCATGCTAACATCTTGACATTGCTTTGTGCAGTTGTATAAAGAGGTTGTTGCTTGCCTATGGCAAGCTATGTGGAAGGTATGAACTATACAAGGCCCCAATCAAAGATGTACCTGTCCCAAATCAAACTGATGGAAATTCTTGCGGCTGGAGATGTCTTCTCCATGCAGAATATTTCCTGCAAAGCTACTTTGCATTAAAACCTTTCATGACTAAGGTACCCATTTGGCAATGCATTCAGTTAGTTTTGGTTTAGTTTATAAAAGAATTCTCACCATGTGGTCTTTCAATTTTGCAGAGTGCTTTAAAAAACTACACATATGATTATTTGCAAAGATACCGGGTAAGTTTAATACAACACCTGCTTACTATGTCTAGCCCCAGAGAGCTTGGAGATAGCGGCTTGGATGACCGCACTATTGATCTAACAATACATGACGTGCCACCACGACAAACCCCTGCATCCGATACAGTGGAATCACAACGGGCCGAGGGGGTCATATCAGCAGAAGATGAAAGAGCCGAGGATGAGGAAAGGTCAAATGAGCATATGGAAGGTGCTAGTGTACAACCAGAGGAGACAATGAAAGAGCCAAGTCAGCCAGTGGAGGAGCCAAAAGAGCCTATGGCTGAAACCCAAGATGAGGAAAGCAGGCCTATAGATGAGCAAAAGGATATGGATGAGGAAAGCAGGCCTAGGGATGAGCAAACTGATATGGATCAGGCAAGGATGTATGAGGCAAGCCGGTCAACCGAGGGAGAGGAAAAGACCTTGGAGGAAACCTTGAATGAGGCAGAAAGAGCCATGGGGGAGACCCCTGATGAAGATGTGAATGATGACTATGAAGATGTGAATGATGAAGCTAAAGCAGAGGAGAGCAACAACGACATCAACACTACAGAAACCCAGTATGGACCCTTGCTACCTGTAGATACGGTTGTTCCGGTAATGTCTATTCAAGTATGGCAAAATATGTTCAGCTTCTAACTACTTATATGTACTTGTCAACTTTTACAGAGGTTGATTATCTTGGACGTCAATGGATTGCTGCTGATGCGGGTGCCTCTCGGTGACACAGAACCCTTTGAGGATTTGCAAACGTTTCGGATGGGAGCTTGTCGAGTCGTGGTTCGTCTAGGAACCAAGGAATTTATTCAATTTCTTCTTCCGCGCTTCAGAGTTGCCATATGGTCTTCAATGCAAAGGCAAAACTTGTCGCCACTAGTTACAATAGTTTGCACTGTATGCGACGCTCACACGTCAAATTTTGCCTTTTTGTATGATCAAAGAAAATGCGTTACCGTTGAGGGCCACTACCACCCTAAAAAACCACACTTACCTCTTTTGTACAAACCGTTTAGCCAAATCGGTGTACCCTTTGATGCAACTAATACACTACTGATTGATGATACTCATAAAAAGGGAGAACTAAATCCACCGGGAACAACTATCTCACCACCTTCTTTCGAGGGGCATTCCTTCGATTTTTACCTTGAAGACATTCTGATTCCATACTTACAGAAATTGTATCTCAGTCCATTGTTCACGGACGAGTTTGTACTTTCTAATGAATTAAGATGACTCTTCTATCATGTCTTTATCTTGTCTAACATTGAGAGAGAGAGAGAGAGAGAGAGAGAGAGAGAGAGAGAGAGAGAGAGAGAGAGAGAGATTTGACATGGTAAAGAAATGTATTTCAAGCACACTTTTTCACAGGGCACAATTGACAAATGAGCTCAATAAACTTCATGTATTGAAAGTCATTTGTATACACTTGGGTTCACAAGAATATCTGTTACATTGACACTACTTCAACCCGACCATCCAACTCTTTGTACAAAATATCTTTTTCCCTTCGCCGCATCACCTTACGGCCAGCTAGGAAAAAGGAAAAATCTGATACGTCCTTGTCCATTGACTCTTCAATTATGTCATGCCGCAAATGCTGAAGACTGCATAGCTCCCTTATTGTAACCACCAACAGTAGGCCATGCTCTTGATCAATCACTTCCACATCCACAGCAGGATTATCTTCCAAACCTGCAGAAACCTGGTCCATAGGAATGTACTTACCATTGAGCATTTGTGATCGCATATACCAAAACGAGAGTAACAGTGATTGGATTGCAATCATGTACTTGATAACTAGAGTATCAAGCGCGACCTCGCACCGTAAACCAATCTCTTCCTTTGCATACCATCCTTTGTCAAGAAGTTTGTCACAGGATGACTGCTGAAATGACTTGCACATGAACATAGTTTTTGTAACACGGATGTTGTAGCTATGAAACAACTCTATGAAGAGTGCAACAAGACAAAAGTTTGCAATTCTAACCAGTTTGGTGGGAATAGAGCTACGTAGAGACCTTTGTATATCCTTGTAGAGCTTACTTCGCATTGCCTCCACCATTGTTTCCTCGGGAACTGGCCAGTCCATAGTGTTCCAATCGGTTGGTAGAGGCACTTTCACCAACATGCCATTCTTATTCCCTGAGCTGAGTTGGTAGAAGTGGTCATAAAAAAATATTCCCTCATCATCCAGTCTTTTGCTGCTCCTCCCTGAATACTGTAGAGAACCAATGTGGGCATGAACAACATGGAAGAGGCCTATTATGCACTCCACAAGCTCCCATTGCTCATAAGAAGAGGGATAAACATCTGCAATATATATAAGAAGAGTTAAACTAAGAGTATCAATAAGTAAAAATGACAAATCTAATGTAATTGAGCTGTGAAGAATGGAGACATTGCTCATAACAAGCGGGAGAAACATTGCAAAATATATAAGAAAAGTTATAATGAGAGTATCAGTAAGTTCACATGTCAAGAGTACTTACAATTGCAACGTGGTTGATGTATATCTGATACATTTCCACCGTTTGCTATCACCTCTGGATGGGTAAACACATGCTGAACAAGAACTTCCTTTACAGATCTTTTGCCAATTTCAACTTTGAAATCCAACACTCTGGCCTTCCATGCTGAGCGGTAAACGTTGATACCACTAGACCTCTTGGGTCTTCTTGGTTGCATGAGGACCCATGAACCTTTGTTTATCCTTTGTCCAACCCATTGGTTCTCTGCACTTATTGAAGTTGATATTGTAATTGAGGATATGCTACTACTTGGCCTTCTAGGCAAAGTGCAGCTGTTGGTTGTTGGTGTGAGAGACAGTAAACACCTGGAGCTTCTTGGGCGAGAAGACGTGGAAGCCATAGCTCTCAGAGAAAAGCTTTAGTGGAGGGAGATTCACTTTGAAAGCATTCTAATGGAGGGAAAGTGTTTTAGAATTCCAATATCTTGTGCGGGCGTAATGGTCACCCTCTAGTACGTTAATGACCATAAGAGAATATCAGAAGTGGGACCACATGCAAGCACCTAAAAGCTCGATAAAAGGAAGGAAATTACGATGCTACAATCCTAGATTCGTGAAAGTTTTATGCTATTTTCCTATTTTTTGAGTCTTTCCACGTACTTTCCTACGTAACGTAGCCTCCGTGCTCATTGGATGCGCTCTATTATTCTCTCTCTTCATATGGCCCTCCAAATGACCTCTGAAATTTCCTAATGTCATGATGATTTTCCGATTACATGGCATGCCTGAGATGATTGTCTCCGACAAAGACCCCATATTTACGAGTTTGTTTTGGAAGGCAGTTTGGGAGAACATTGGCACGCAGTTGCAGTTCAAGAACGACAAAAAAAGGCAGCGGATCGCCATCCTTGCGACTTGAAATTGAAGGAGGATGATTGGGTGCTCTTACGTTTTGAGAAGGCACGCCTGATAAAGAAAAAAGGGAAAAGAGAGGCTTTTTCCAAAGCTTAGTATGCGATATACGGACCTTTCCAAATCACTGAAAAGATAAATGATGTCTCCTTCCGACTGAAACTGCCTGATACTTGGAGGATTCACAATGCATTTCATGTGAGTCTCTTGAAACCTTTAAAGGTGATGTGCCTGATGATGGGGAGCCTGATGAGCAACCCAAAGTGGAAGAAAACGAGGAGATCCTTGTTCCTGAACAGATTTTGGCACATAAGGATACGAAGAATAAAGGTAAAGTCCAAAGGCGGTTCTTGATTAAGTTCAAAGAACTATCCTGCATTTGATGCAAAGTGGATGGAGGAGGAGGACCTAGCAGATACTCCTCAGATGGTGAAACTTTACCTCGAGGTTTTTGGTTTAGCATAGTCTACTCCAAATGGAACCCAGAATTCAGCTTGGCCGGAGATCTGGTGCAGTGGGATGCACAAGAGGGGAGTTACTCCGCTCCTTTGTCAACAGATGCCTTGATTTTGATACTAAAGTCATTGATGTCTCTTTGAGCTTCAGGGATACTGAGAGCTGACAATATTTTTCTGGATGACTTTATGAAATGGAATTCCTAATTATGATACCGATTTGTTCTTTACTTCTTTTGAGTGTAGGAACTGATAGACGAAATGACAGCAGCATTTTGGTCTGATTGATCTCGAATAGACATGGTTGCAATAGGAGTTAGTCAATCGGACATCGATGAGGTCCCGATTGGATCTAGATGCGATTGCTAGCTACATTGCCGATAAATCATGGTCTAAGATCCGAATGAACGTTGAATGTCATGTGATGTCGTGTGATGTGACGGTCGATTGGTACATGTGCTAGATGTGTGTTCCTAGCACGTAGGTACTAACAGTGAGTGTCTGCTAAGACGGTTTATGGCTTCTGTCTGTTTTGCAGGCGTAATCGAGGGTGATGCTTTCAAGCGGGGGGTATGTCACAAAGTGATGACGTGTCTGTCTGAGAGCATGCGGAAAACCCTAGGCCTGATGCTGCAAAAACCCTAAATCTGCAAAACCTAATCCTAAAACCTACAAATCCTAAAATCTGGCAAAACCCCTAAAATAGCAAAAACACTAACCCTAACCCTAAAAGTGCAGCAACGATGATTTTTGAATTGATGACGTGGCAGAATTTCATGATTTGTAGCGTTTTTTTGAAAGTTTTTGGCTATGCAAATTGAGCTTTTGAGAGAGAGAGAGAATTGATTGCTTTATTTACAAAACTCTAGAGGGTTTCTGTGAGATAGAGAGAGAACAATTTGCTTTCGATTTGGAAGCTTTTGGGGCTCTGCTTTTGGGCATCCCTTGTAAACTTTAAATAAGTGGTGTAGGGCTCACTTTGTAGAGCATCTGAACGCAGAGTCTGAGAGTGAAACCCTAACCGCTCTCTTGTACTTTGATCATTGATTAATACATAAAGAAATACCGAAAGGGGCGCCAGTCTTTGGGGCCAATATCTCTAGGCGCGGAACTCCGCTGGGCCAATGCAAATCTATTGTGAACTGTGAATTGTTTTGAAGTGGTTATTTGGTGTTGTTGTGATTGATTCTTGACTTGGAGTGTCCAAAGTCTGTTACAGAGAGAGAAATTTCTTTGATTTTGTGAAGCTCCTCTTCACCGAAGTGAAGCCCTTCTTCACAGTAGGAAGTAGCTAGATGCCCTTTGCTTTGCTTTGAAACCTTCAAAGAATTCTTTGAGGACTTGTTCTTGAGCTTGAGGAGGCTATGGGTTGTGCAATGCCAAATTCGTAGGTAATGAATAAAGAACCCAATTCATGAAGACGTTGGGTAAGAGTAGCAACGTGGGAAACAAGCCTTAAGCTTTCAAATGGAGCCCCGTGGGAATCAAACCTTGAGTTGTTGAAAAAAAAGAGAATAATAATTGTATGCAGGCCGCTTGTGTCGTGTAGTTGATGACAAGGGAGTCTTAGAGAGGTGACGACGAGTTGGGTCCACCAGAGCAAAGCGATGTGATGCGCTACACGCTGCAATGAAGCTAGTGGGCGGTGGGCCTCGTCCATAAAGGACACGGGGTCAAGTCGAGGGATTGACGGCACAACTTTAATCCACCGTTGATTAAAGACCAACGAGAATAAAAAATTAGGGTTCCCAACCGAGCGTCGGGCTTTGAACCCCAGACCTCCCCCGCCACACTCCTCAGCTTTATCCAACCTGCCTATCGCGCACCACTCCAGGTAAAGCGATAGCTGCAATACATAAATCCTACCCCCCCCCCCCCCCCCCCCCCCCTGCTGCGAAGATCCGACGGCCTAAAAACCATGAGTTCGACCCCGTGTCACTTATACACGAGGGGCGGGGGGTGTCCTTGAATACTCTACGCAAGGTTTGACCAGCGAGGTTGAGGGCGGCCAAGAACCCTTTATTATTGTAAAAAACAAAAACAAGGGTGGTCACTGACTCCTCGTCACTGTCATCGACAATGCTTCTCCTTCTCAGCTTTCTTGTAGACGTTGCCTCCAGCAGTTCCTCTCGCTGTTGTGTACAGGCCTTCTCATCTACATCATGAAAGGAGAGGAGCAAATCCAAGAGCTCTGACTACTTGTCCGGCCCACTAAACTGCTGCCTCTCATTCGCCTACCGTTGCTTGCTATTGTCAACCTGGAGCAGAGCTTTTAAGAAGGCTGAGTTGCTTTTAGCCTTGCACTGCAGAGGTTTGTAGATTTCGCAAGCTATGAAATGTGGAAGGTTGCATATGGCGAAAGAATTAGCTATGCTGTGGAAGCACAATCAGCTCGTCACTGCTTTAACTCCAAGAACCTGTGCATCCGAGTTAACTTTGAAGGTTGTTTTAGGGTTAGCTCCCACATGTGAGACTCAAATCCGTGCTGATGCTTCCCTCTTCAGTTCTTCTAAAAAAGACACACTTCCTGATGGTGTTGCTTGCTCTTTTGCAATTCTTCAAGGAGACAACACTCCCTCGGGGTGATGCTTGATTGAAATCAATACAATGGAAAGCATTCACCTTCTATGACAGTATTGCCGAAAAAAAGGATATTAAGCCTTTTGAATGGCACCTTTCAAACGGCTAATGCATCAACCTTGCATTAAGCATTTTCCCACATTCCTAATGAGACACGATAGGGCGTATCATAGATAAACACAGAGAAGATAAGTAAATATGTGCCTTACATGGAACCTCTCTCGATGCACAATTTAAAAACTTTTCCACTAAGATATGAGAGTCCTAATCAACCCTAGCTAGCCTGCCTTTGCTCTGATACCACTTGATGGGAATGGGATCGTGCTAGTTAGGGTGGATGAAAGAGAAACACGTACACACGAGTGAGTGTGTGCTGGCTAGATTATCACTCAAGCGAATTAGGTTTCAAGATCAATTAACTTGGACTCATAAACACGATCTTGAGTTGTTACTAAGCCATCACAAGCTCACCATAAACAAGAGAGATGTGATGCAAAATAGACGTGTGTTTATTCATTCATGAAATGAGCTTTAAGTAGCTCTACAACTTTGCACCACTGCATGTGGGATAATTCCACCTTTCTCTCCTTGACTCATATTCCAAGACACAGATCACACTTTACATTGAATATTATCATTTGAAACCAAATTAAAATGAGAAAGAAAATAAAATAGAAACAATAAAATAACAAGATACATTGAAAAACAATACAAAAGAATAATGGAATGCCTTCATTAAAAAAATAGATTCAATAAGCATTAAAAATATGAAAACAGTTTAATAAAATGAATATTTGTGAAGTCCTAAATGAAAGGACTCTTTACAAATCAAAACTATAAAAAAAACCGATTCATTCACATCATGGATGTAGCTCTTATAAATACATTTTTTATTGCTTTGTTCTCTAATGAATGCAACTAAAAAAAATTTTAAAAACTCATATGAGCTAGAATTGCATTAACATCAAAAGGTTACAATCTGCCCTAGCATATCCTTTGCAGTGGAAGCTATTTAGATTCAAAAAACGAATGCAGCTTTGAGAAATAGAAGGACATGACGTCTTTTTCTTCAAGACTTTTAAGGCTTCTTGAGGGACACATACCTTACAATTAGAGATGAACAACCTTCAACCATATGGATACTTAGACCTTTAGCAAGCCAAAATAGAAGACTTATTTTCTTGAGTTAAAGAAGAGCCATCTATTAGTTGAGAACCCTCAAAGTTGCTAGTATATTCAAGAAAAAGAGATTTAGCTATAACTAGGGATTCAAAAGCTAACTAGAAGCTCTAAAAGAGGGATAAAGCCTTCTGTCATGTACCCAAAAAGTTGTAGATTAGCTTTAAGTCTATCATTTATTCAGTGTTAGTTTATTACTCTAGAAAGGGCCTAGACTTAGAGAGAGATTTTTTGTGTATAGGTATGAGATCACCCGAGGATTTGAATGCTACTCTCCACATAGCCGTAGCCTCTTATAGGCTCCCCCTAGTTGTGTTTAGACCAGGTTGTGGTCTCTAACCCTTGGCTCAGACATTACTCCCCCTTTGGAGAAGCGTTTTTGTCATCGAAACAAAAGTGGAAAAATTCTTCTTAAGAACACTAATGTTTTCCCAAGTGGCACCTTCCTTAGGTATGTCTTTCCACTTGACTGACGCACATGATGACAAGTACATAAATCATGAGAATCGAGAATGCACCTAGGTTCATGCGGCTAAGTTGGAGGTTTAATGAAATCAACCAAAATCTGTTGATCAATAACATTGTCATGCTTATGTAAGCATTTACATAAACGACTTCCATGAAATACCGGATGAATAAGAGAGTCGTAGATAATGAGAGTTAGTAGGCCATATCACCAACTCGCTTGAGTATCTTAAAGGGCTTCTTGCTACTGGTGTTCGTAGCATATCGTCTAACACTTGGTTGACTCGTTAAATTTGACCATCTGTTTCAGGATGATCTGTAATAGTTATATTGAGTTCTGTACCCAATCGTTTAAACACAGCCTTCGAAACTTAGATAAATATGGAGCCTTGATTGTGGATTTGGTTGGAATAAACTTGCAAAATCAATCAATCTACAACCACCCATGCCGAGTAATGACCTTGTATAGTGGTTGGTAAACCCACAAACAAATCCATAGAGATAATTTTTTATTTACCATTAGGAATCTCCAATGGATACAAAAGACCTCCTTCCTTCAAGCACTCTGCTTTATTTACTTGACATTTTTGGCAATGTAAGACATAGTCTTAAACACAGCGATGTAAACTTGACAAGTAAAATTGTTGTCTTACGATAGCATAAGTTTTCTTTATGCCTGGGTGCCCTGCACTTGGACTGTCATAACATTCATAAAGAATTTGGCACCGAATGTCTACGCTTATCAATACACACACTCTCCCCTTGTGGATTAGGTATCCATCATCTATGGAAAAATTCTTTCATCTCTGCAGTTCATACCTTGAAAGAGGAGAATTGGGTGCGGAGGTTGAAGACACACTACTAGCATTGGATCAAGAAGGATCCCTCATTTTCATGTGGCTCCACATTTTGGAGTATGCCTCATCATGCTCACATCTTCCCTTGAGAGATTCCAGAAACTCACTTTGAAGCTCGGTAATAATAAGAGAATTGATCTAAGACATGCCACTAAGAGTATCAACTACCACATTGTATCGTCCTTTACGATATCTGAAATGTGCATCATACTCATAAAGAATCTTAGCTCACATGGCCTTTTAATCCTTCAAATCTGTTTGTTGTGTAAACCATTTTATGCTTTTATGGTCAATTAAAATTTCAAAATAAGCTCCATACGGCCAGCATGTTTTCAAAGCAGACACTATTGTATAGAGTTCTTTTCCATAAGCAGAATAATTTTGCGATGTTGAATCAAACTTCTTGCTTTTGAATGCAATTGGCCTTCACTCATGTAGAAGGACAACTCCAACAACACGATTACTAGCATCCATTTCTAAAACGAATGGATTCAAAGGATTCACAATAGCTAAAATAGGAGCTATAGCTAGTCCTTAAGAGCATCAAAACTTTGTTGTTGAGCTTCGTACCACTGAAAGGTTTTTCCCTTGGCTTTTAGTTGGTCCATCGTCGGAACAAACTTCCGATAAAAACCTACAAATCCCGAGAAAATATGTAACTCTTCTAGGTTTGTAGGAGAAGGCCATCTCCGAATGGTATCCACTTTGGATTGATCCATGTGTAACCCATCAACTGAAATAACATGTCGCAACTAATTAAATTATTTTGTCTTAACAAGTCAAACACCTAACTTATACATTGTAAGCGCTCTTCGTCGGAGGCACTATACACTAGAATGTCATCGAGAAAGACGATAACAAACTTTCCCAAATACGGTTTCAAGACACGGTCCATAAGCATCATGAAAGTTGCAAGTGCGTTGGTTAACACAAAGGGCATAAGCAAAAACTCATAGAGTCCAAATCTTGTTCAGAATGCAGTTTTGGTTTTATTAGCAAGCCGAATGTATACTTGATGATATCCTAATTGCAACTCTATCTTTGTAAAGATATGACCATGGGTGAGTTTATCAAATAACTCATCCACTCTTAGCAATGTATTAGGAAGAGAATGGGGTCTAAGAGGGCATCTTTATTCGGTAATTTAAGGGAGTCAAACCTCTAGTACTAAGAAAGAAATCAAAAGGAAAGATTTTGAATTCAAACAGGTAAAACGGCTAGTTTATTTGAATTCAAATTTTCTCCACAAAATGAATTTTAAAATCTAGCGAGCAAAACCATACCATGTAACATATCTACGAAAAGAGCTCGTCATGAAGATTATAGAACTATAATCTTCGCTTAAATGGAAGATCATATGTAGGAGTTATGAAAGGCCGAAAATCATAGAATTGTCCACCTTCTTTTTTGAGGTGAAAAGTGCATCCTTTGACCAATCTTACACTTCTCTTACACACTTACCATTCTTGCACACATGGCGTACATCTATTTGTCAAAATGCTAATCACCTCCATAATCTCATGGCAAAAAAAGAGGCCCTCCTAGACCCCATCCTATTCCTAATGGGATACTTGTTCTTACTCATTAACCGCACTCAAACCGCGATAGTCTACACACATGCGCATACTATTGTCTTTTTTCTTTACCAAATAAGATTAGAGAGGCTCATGGTAAATAACTAGGCTGGATATACCCTCTGTTGAGATAGTCAGCAAGCTGACGTTCCACCTCATTACCCTTAGAATGGCTCATTCTATAAGTTTACTTACGGGCTTACTGCTTGCAACCATGCTGCACAGTCCGTGTCGACGGTAATCTTGGTGACAAATCATCTGGAAATACATCTTTGTATTCCATTAATATATTTTTTATTAGCAATATTTGCTTGTTGAAGAGAGAGAGTATTAGCCATAGATGGAAGCAAAGAGAGAGAAGCATGCGGTGTTGAGGAGTTGTCATTCAAATTATTATCAAGATTTGAAAGAAAATGACACATGGAGTAACACAAAAAGAGTTCTTCTATTTCATCTTGAGAAGAGAGCTTCATAATCTCGGCGTACAAATGAGTGGCGAGGAAGGCACATCGTTCTCTCCCAACTACAGTACATGTACATGCATGCCATTGGATCTGAACATCAAACTAATGTGCCCATAGCTACAAATTCTAAATTATGTAACCACTTCCACATCAGTCCGCTATATATTCATGACTTGAAATGTCAAGGATGTGTGATATCCTTGAATCTCTAGCAGTACATGTTTCACTTGAGAATCCCACACCTCCCTATCATGACCGTTCATCGTCGCTACCTTGTAATGGTGGTCTGAGACAGCTTGAGTCGTTTCACTAACTTATAGTTAATGAAATTGTGCAAAGCACCATCATCCATCAGTACCCGCATCTTGTGTGCTTGGATAGACCCATGCATACACACCAACTCATGCGGACCAAAGGTCGGGTGCCACATTAAGACCATTATACAACACTCGTGCACCACTTCGGGGTGTATTATCTCCACATTGGAGAAAGGAGAGGACTCAAGAGGTAACATTTGCACCATGTGTATTTCTTTCTCTTTACCTTGGACAATAAATTTCCCTTGGGAAAATCCTATTTACCGTGTCCCTCCCTAAACATGTAGAACATAAATTTTCCTTTTAAGCCTTCTCAAGTCTTCACTAGACCCCTTGGGTTTCTTAGACGTCTCAGATGTAGTTACTACAAAATTTCTTTTATTGTGCCCATGCTGTGTGCGTATATTTCCATGTGGAGTGCCAGGCATATGAGTGTTATGCAATGCTTTCTCATCGAGATTGTTGTGTATATGTGCTTGCACTATAGCTTCCTCAAGCATCTTGGGATCTTTGGTTTTGATATACTTCTTAAGCTTTGGTGTCAACCCATGGATAAATCCATGCACTTGCTCGAAGTCATCAAGATAGTGATAGTGCGAGATATGCTCCAATGGTGAATTATGTGGATGCATAGAGCACTTATCCCAAGCAGACAAATTTATGTCCTTTTCATTGGTAAGTAGAAATTTCTTCTAATCACATGTTGAAAGGATGTCCATGATTGTGGTATGATGTCATTTTCCTTGAGCAACATCCACCATTTCTAAGCCTTATCCGCTAGTGTCAGACTTGTTTGCAATGCCTTGGCTGCATTTGGAGTGCGTTCAGGATCGTGAGTCCCATTCCATTTTCTTAGGAATATATTCACAGTATCTTTGTTGTGTTCCCTTTCCTCTCCCTTAAAAATATGTGGCTTGGTATTCTTTAACAAGTCATTGAACTCTTTTTGAGAGAGAAGAGGCAACCTCTTCAGATTGGAGCCTTGCTCTTGTACACCAGGCATCTCCCACTAGGCATGGGGGATGCAAAAACCTGAGCCTACTTCTTAACGTGGCCCTTGGACAACTATTGCATGAATTGCATAAGCATATTAGACATTTTGGTGACATTCTCGCTCAACTTTGCAAAGTTAGACTCTAAAGCAGTCATGCGTGTTTGCAGTGCTTCAAACTCTTAACAGATCAGAACCCCCATAATAAAAAATAATAAGCCTTGCTAATTTCAATACCGCAAAGTCGCAGAGAATCGACGATGTCGTTGTTGAACTGGTAGGAAATGTCGTCCAATAGCTAACTTTTCCAATTCTCACACATCTTGCGGAAAAGACTATGTCTAGTCCGATTGCAAAAAACTAGAAAATTTTGTGATATTCACCGTCGTCTTGCTTGCAGTCGATTGGCCAGAAATTGCCGCTTGAATTCTTTCAATTTCTTGCAGTACTCAAATAGCATTTATAGAAATTGAGACTCGTAACCTGACCACTTGAATACGTGTATCCTTCTCGACATTTTTTATAACTTTTTGAAATCTCAAAAAAAAATTTATTTAGTGTTCACCTTTGGTAGCTCAGTAGTAGTGAAAGCTTTGCTTTTCTTTACCTTGTTAATAAAGCAAGAAGAAGGATGGGGGGTGGGGGGGCAACTGTTGGCACCCTTCCTTAAAATATTTTTGAATTGTTCTAAGTCAACTTGGGTGCTCACGTTGGCCTCCAAGAGAGAAGACGACAAAAAAACCAAGGATTGCAAAGCAATGGTGGCTTGAGCGCTGAAGAAGAATGGTTTGTCATAGGCCATGTGTTGCTCTATGGCGCTGGCATCTATGACATGAAAGAATCCCCAAGTTGCTGCAAATCCAACGAGGGAGAAGGTGCACAATTGGTGAAGGTCAACCCCTTCCCTTCCCCCCTTGTAAGCGGCATTGCATGAGCAAATTTTTGCCTACAATAGTCTTCATTTGCTAAGCCTTCATCCCTATGCCACCGTGAACGCATCTAAAAAAGGACCATGCCTTTCTTCCTCAAAATAGCTTATGTTGTGATATCCATATGAGACCACAAGAGGATGTGAATGCCACTCTCCACCCAGTTGTAGCCTCTTATGGGCTCCCCCTAGTCGCGTTCAGACTGGCTTGTGGCTTGTGGCCATTGGCCCTGACAATAAGAGGCTGCTATGACCTACTCTCACTTCTTTTGGACCAAGCATTACCCAACGGCCCTTCCCCCTCTTAGTTCCAGCTGCGTTTGACTGTTCTCCATGATTTTGACTCTTGTTACAATGTTGTTGATGACGTTCATTCAAGTAGTTCTTTAGGAGTAGTCTTTCCTTGACAAAAGATATCAAATTTAAACACAAAATCTAACAAGAGGAAGTGAATTTGGTAGTTCCTATTTCTTGAAATCAATCAAGTCAAAGGACTGTAATAAATGTGAATAGGAACTGTTGTTTAATGTCTTTGTCTAGTCCTCCTAAAACACCTCTCAACCTAAAAAGGAGTTATGGATAATGGGTGTGTATAGAGACCTAAGAGAAGAGGTACTACACAGCCAGTGTTCCGAACACCCACTCACTTAGGAGGACCTTGTGTTTTGATTGTGTGTGTGTTGCATTAAATATTACCCCAGCTCAAAGAAAACCTCATGCTATTGACCCTCCAAAGGATAATGCAGACACAATAGGACTAGCCACAGTCTTCTCAGAAAGGGCTCTTCCAGTTAGAGTATCAGAAACGGTTGGAAAAAACTACCAAAATAGCCAAACATGGCTCCACACATAGTACAATGGGTAGTGTTCGCAACTCAACATACATGAGTGACTGCACTCAAACATGCGCCAAGAACTACTACATGCAATAAAAGTGATCCTTACGGGGATATTTGCTCCTCAAAGAGCTCAATAGCGCTAGGTGTGCTCACACAAAAATGCATCTGTCAACGCATTTGACCGCAAAGAAATTGTTGTCAAAATGATTGCTAAACCGCTTGTGAAAGAACTCTATCTGGAAACTTGGAGAATCTGTGTGTAAACATGGTGAAAAGCCCCCTGTAACCTGTAACTTGCGTGTCGGTGTTGCTATGTGCCGATTTTCATTGACGGACGAAAATGCGTTTGTTGAATCGCCTCCAAAAGTGTTGTAGTCAAAAACTGTGCCGTAGAGCACGATCAGTGCGCTCGGTGCCGATGCTGGGTGTCACTCCTTAGGGTTAGCTTCATTAAAGACCTCCAAAGGTTAGTGTTAAAAATTCCTTTGACCTTAGTTAAGCTATGGCTGTGCTTGAGGTGGGAACTCGGTGAACTCGGTCCAAGCTTGAGATGCTTGTCGTGCTTGAGGTGCTTGTGGGAACACTACCAAAGCTCGAGGTGCTTTGTTGTGCTTGCTGACTAAGGTGCTTGTATTTCAAAAGTCAACAACCTCCCTACAAAGGAGGGGACGAGCCCTAAAGTTTCGAGGATAAGAGAACACACACACACACACACACACACACACACACACACACACACACACACACACACACACACACACACACACACACACACACACACACACACACACACACACACACACACACACACAGGCACACGCACACGCACACGCACACGCACACGCACACGCACACGCACACACACACACACACACACACACACACACACACACACACACACACACACACAAGGTAAGACCAAGCCTCAAGAGGCAGCACGGACATATGTCAAGCCCCCTACCCATGTCACCCTCAAGGTGTGCCTGAATCCTATTGGATGGACTTAAAAGGGGTCCAATGAGCATTTACATTAATTAAATAATTATCTAAGAAACTATCAAGCCTCTCTCCCTCAAAGGGAAAAGAAGGACACTTGTCCAAAACCTACCCTTGTTGCTTGATATGCCTCTTGCATGTGATTGACTAGGCCTAGAGGGCCCAATGAGCTTCAAGCATGAGCTACAAGAGGGGGTCGACCAAAGCAAGCAAGGGGTGTGCTTGGGGGGTATACTCCCTCACACACTCTCTCATTTTCTCTCATTCTTCACTTGGTAAAGTGCAAGAACTCCATCTCCTTCTCCAAGCTAGTAGAGAAGTTTAGAGCCCACACCAACACTCTTGGCTATGGAATGCAAATCCAACCAAGAGCCATGCTTCAATGCTTAAGCTTTCCATCTTCCTCACTATGCTATTATGTATGCTAGCAAGAAGAGTGATGATAAGTGATGAACTATTTCTTTCTCCTATGAATGTTTCTTCTTCCTCTTCCCTACCTTCATTCCCCATTATCTCTCTCCACCTTTGAAGGTGTTTGAGGCCTTGGGACTAAGGCTTGGGATAGTTAATGATTTTTGCAAATTCTATGTTATACTCGTGATGCATGAAGCTTTCCATCTTCATCACAAGGAACACAAAGATTGTATTGTACCAAGTCTCTCTTAATGGGAGAATCTATAGTACAAATGCCTATTGGAGGGGGGACCCCGGCTCCACATAAATCATGTCCTCAATTGTTGTCAAGTTCTCTAAACTCTCTGTCTTGCAAAAGTATCATTCATGCCAAGTTAATTAAGTACATGATTATGTTGCTATCATCAATTAAGGTCACCCTCTATGTTCTCAAAGTAGTCTCTTGAAAATGTTCTCTCTAATTCTCTTAATTTCGCTATTCTCAAAGTTCATAGGCCATTTCCATTACGTTGGTATCAGAGCATTTGGTTTATCTTTTCTTGTTTAAGAAGAGAGGTCCTTAAGTAGCCTATTAATGGTTGATTTTGTTGATTATATTAGGATAAGTGGGACTGGGATCTATTATTGGTTTCGTTGAGTCGACTATGTGGGATATGGTGCACACCTTGGGAGCTTTGGTCTTAATAATGGGGTCTTTTTAGACTTGCCTACGACTGTACCATTATTGAGCCATAAGAAGTTTGAAAGGAGATATCCCTTGGAAATTCTACAATATTAGACCCACTCCACTACTCTTTATATTTAACCAATTCAAGCCATGGGTGTAGATGCTTAAGTACTAATTTTCAAAGGCTAAGAGGAGTAGCAACTAAAGTTTTTGAGGGTACCAAAGCACAAAGTATTCTATACATAAGTATAATTAGCCATGGCTGACAATAACCAAGAGAGTACAATGAACATTGATAACTTTGATTTTGCACATGAAGGTGCTAATGATGATGCCCCCATGTTTGTTAATTATCTTGTTACTAGGTTGCAACAACCTATAGGCAACCCTACTTTGCAAGCCGAATTCACTCAACAACTTCGTGCTTATGGGATTTCCTTTCCTCTCCAAGAGGAGAAAGAGCTTAGGAGGTCTCTTGAAGAGACCCCCAAAAGAAGACTCTCTCCCATACGAGAGGAGGAATCCAAAGAACAAGAAAGTAATGAATCCCTAAACTCCTCTGAAGATGTGGCTCCATGAAGATGGCAGTCTAGATGATCGCCAACTCCTCCCAAGAGATACTCTTTCCTCCCTCTTTGAACTTCTTGAGATTTTGTGACCTTCTCCATGGGAACAACAACAACAACAACAACAATCGGTCGAAGAAGAAGGGAGTTTACAAAGGTAAAAACAAACTCTCTCTTGAAGTTTGCAAGGACCATAAATGCTTTAAGTGTGGGGAGCAAGGACATGGTTATCGTTCTTGCCTGAAGAGACATGCCCGCAATGAGACTCCTAGAGCTTGTGACTATCGAAGCTCCAAAAGAGGATGCTCATTGCAAAGGATCAGCTCTCTCCTATGCTTGGGGAAAGGTAAGGGAGGATGATGCCTTCATCTTGTTTGACCATGCATTTACTCACAACTTCATATTAACAGAGTTGGCCACCAAGTTGGACATTCAAGCTTTTGAGATGGGAGATACTGTTACTGCCGATACAGATTTCAAGGGACAACAAGCCTTCATTACTCCCTTGATTGGGAAGTTGAGGCTTCATGTCCAAAGCTATGTCAACAAAGAAGACTTTTTCATCTCTCCTCTCCAGCATGAGGATACTATCCTAGGGGCAACACGGTTCAAACGCATGGCTGCCAACATGAAGTTCCCTGAAAGGAGAATCTACTTCACCTACATGGAAAATAACATGTATATAGATGCTAGTGGAGTCTAGTCGTACTATACCACTTGTAAATCCTCCTGCTTTTGATAAATCAATGAAGAGCTAAGTTTCTGTGTACATGATTTTTTCAAAGAGTCCCTAAAAGATCCTAATGTTTCATCAAATGTAAATGGTAGGAATCAAGAAGTGTTAGACTTGTCTAATTTTTAAAAAGGATTCCAAGATGTGTTCATTGTGATATCCCTATGGACTTACCTCCATTGCAAGGGGATCATGAACATCGAATTGAGCTCCTACCAGGAAGCTCACCGCCTAACAAGCCTCCTTATCGCGTTTCCCAAGCTCAACAAGAGGAGATCATGAGGCAAGTACAAGAATTGGTAGACAAATGGATGATGAGACCTAGCTCCTCTCCCTTTTGTTCTTCAGTTCTTTTAGTGAAAAAGAAAGATGGTACATACCACATGTGTGTGGACTATCGAGCACTAAACCGTAACACTATCAAAAATAGATTTTTCGTGCCTCGGGTAGAAGATCTGTTTGATAAGCTACAAGGCTCTACCTACTTTAGTAGGATTGACCATAAAAGTGGCTATCATCAAATAATGATAGTGGATGAACATATCCTAAAGACCGTGTTTACGTTTGGTCTTTATGAATATCTAGTCATGCCTTTTGCTTGACTAATGTACCAGCCACATTCAAGCGATTAATGGAGAAAATCTTTAGATTCTACCGTAAATTGTTCTTTGATGATAACATCATCAACTCCAAGACCGTGGAGGAACACAAGAAACATCTCCAAGTGATTTCTCAAGCATTGAGGGAGAACAAGCTTTTTCTCAATCAAAAGAAAAACAAATTTTTTCTTCAAGAGATTCAATACTTAGGTCATATTATCTCTCAAGATGGTATCCATATGGATCCATCAAAGTTGGAGGTAATAAAAGCATGGCCTAATCCATGGAATCTACATGAACTAAGAAGCTTTATTGGTATGTGTGCATACTGTAGATGCTTCATAGCAAAATTCTCTCAAATAGCAGGACCATTACATGACTTAACAAAGATTAACGTTAAGTATTCATGGACTGTTAAAGAGAAAAATGCTTTTGACAAGCTCAAAGAGAAGCTTACCTCCCAAACAGTCATTATGCTTCCGGATCTGTCAAAGCCATTTTGAGGTCCAATATGATGCTTGTGGTGATTGCCTTGGAACAGTTTTGCTTCAAGAAGGGCATGCCATAGCATATGAGAGCCGAAGGCTCAATACGGATGAACGGGTCTTAGGCATTTAAGAGAAAGAGCTTTTAGCTGTTCTACATGCCCTAGACACATGGAAGCGCTATCTATTGGAGACTCCATTTATTTTACAGACCGACCACCAAAGTCTCAAGTATTTCATGACGCAAACCAAGATTTCCGACAAACAAATGAGGTGGGAAAATTTTCTTATGCAATTTTATTTTCATATTGCTCACATTGCTGGTAAGCACAATCAAGTGGCCGATGCACTTTCACTACAAACAAAAGTTAATGTAGTGTCCATAGCTACTCACATTGATCTATGTTCTATGATAGACGAGTATGCTATTGACCCTCACTTTAAAAACATAATGTCTGCCCTTGCTTTGGGAAAGAAAGAGGAACCATTCACCTTGCAGGATGGTTATCTTATCCATGGCAATAGGCTATGTGTTACTCACTCCCTTCGTGAATGAATCCCATGCTCCTCCCTATGCGGGGCATAAAGGTACTCAACCTACTCTCCGAGGAGTAGAAACGTATTTCTATTGGCCTACCATGAAAGTGGACATACAAGAGTATGTTTCAAAATGTGTAGTATGACAAAAGACTAAGTATGATAGAGGGAAGCAACCTGGATTACTCCAGCCTTTCTAATCCCTAATTCACCATGGGAGAGTATATCCATGGATTTTATCTTTGAATTACCCAAGTTTATCCATGGGTATACTGGAATATGGACAATAGTTGACAGGTTTAGCAAGAAAACACACTTTATTCCTGTGAAAAAGACTATTAAGGCACACCAAATGGAAACTCTCTTCATGTCCCAGATTTTCAAGCACCATGGATTCCCAGCATCCATCGTGTTAGATAGAGATTTTAGAATGACCAGTAATTTTTGGAAAGGTCTCTTCGAAAGTCTAGGTACAAGATTGAATTTCTCTTGAATTTCTCTTCAGCCTATGACTCCGGATGGCCAAAGTGAAATAGCTAATCTTACGATTCTTGATCTACTAAATGTCTATGTTATATAAGTAGATCAACGCTCACAATGGAAAAAGTACTTACCTTTCGTAGAGTATGCATACAATAATACGGTCCATACTTCTACGAAAAAAGACCCTTTTAAAATTAGTGAGGGAAGACCTAATGGTCCCTTGCTACTCAAAGTACATGGAAAGATCTTTGCTGCCAATGAGTATAGCCGTGACCTACAAGAATCTTTTCAAAAGATTAAGGAGGCTATATCCATCTCTCAACAAAGGCAAAAGCTGCTGCTGACAAGCACAGAAGGACCTTAACTTTGAAAGAAAATGATTGGGTCTTACTTAAGTTTCCCAAGACTCGATTGAGGCAAACGACATGCAAAAATCCTGCGGGCCATCAAAAGTATTATGCTAAACTAGCAAAAAGATACTATGGTCCTTTTTAAATCTTGAAGCCAATCAATGAGACAGCTTATCAACTTAGGTTGCCCAACCATTGGATCATACACAATGCTTTTCATGTGAGCCTGCTTAAGGCCTACAAAGGAGAGCCACTGAATGAACCAATTATTGAAGACCCTCCTGAAATCGAAGACCAAGAAGAGGAGCTACAAACAACCTGAAGCTATCCTTCGGCAAGAAGACAAGGTACTACGACATGGTACAGTTATCCGATGGTATCTTATTAAGTTTAAAAATTATCCTTTTGAAGATGCTAGATGGGTGCAAGGTATACAACTTAAGGATAGTATGAACCTTGTCAATGCTTACAATGCTACATTAGAGTAAGCAAATGTACAAATTTCTTTTAAATGACCAATTTTTTTGTCTTATAAGAGTAGTCCTCTTTTTATTGTCCACAAATTTAAGTACTATGCATACTTAGAATCATGTTTGTGATGACAACGTCTCTCAAACACCAAGTAGAATTTGTCACTCTACTTGGGAGAATGAAATGGACTAAAGAGCAGACACGCTTGCGGTAACTATGCCTCCCAACCACCAAATGGATTAGTCATCTATCTTGGAATGATGTCATAGGGTAAAAAGGGATCCTCTACCCGCTAAGAAAAATTGAGTAATGACTAAGGCTTTATCTATTCTACCTCATAGTTGAGAACGACTATGCTTTCAAGAGAGAGGTAATATCACATTAGGAAGGGAATGGGGTCTAGGGGGGCCTCTTTATTTTCCATGGGATTATAAAGGAGATTATGGAAGGGGAAAATGGGTGGATGCCATGTGGACTGAAATGGTGGGTATGGCAAGTCCTAAAAGTAAGTGGTCAAAATTGTTCTCTTTTACAAAATACAAAGAGAAAATATCTTTTAAATTAAAAAAAATGAACTTTTCTCTAAATAGTTGAGTAAAAACCAATACTTTCTCTCTGTAGTGGCTGTCAGTTTCTCCCTCTCTCCTAAAATGGGGTCCCTTCAAAAACGTGCTGATCATTCCCTCCCTCTCTCTCTACTGTACCATCTCTCACTTCTCTTTCAGTTTTTCCTCCCAAAAGCTCTGCTTCTCTTTCCTTCGTTTTAGTTTTCCCTCCCAAAAGCTCTACAGCAGAAGTTTGAACCTACTTTCCTTCCTCAAGCTTACTGCATTCTCCTCAAGCTGAAGTTCTTGTTAGGAAATAAAACGTAGCTAAATAGATTTTTGAGTAGATTACTTAATGGAGAGAGATAGATTTCACACACAAGAGATTATAGAGTAGAGAGAGAGAGAGAGTACACACGATATACGTGGTTCACCCAATGTGGGCTACGTCCACGGGAAAGCAACCACTCAATGGGGCTTTAGCACTTCATAAGAAGAAGTAGTTTACAAAGGGATTAAACCCTTAATAGAGCTCTGGCCTTGCTTCACTCTCACCACCTCACACTCACCTTGTTGCATCAACTTCACACTATGGAATGTGTGTAGAAATGGCCTCCTGTTATAGGCCAAAAGGGCTACCCTCTCTTATGAGAGGCAGCCATGTGTAGCCACCCTTGTGCGAATAAGTCCAAATCGGACCCTCCAATCCGCCCATGTGTGGCCGCCCTTGAGAAGACAAGTCTGCTTTTGAATTCGGCCACCGTCCATTGACTACCGGCCACCGAGGCCCCTTAAGTTGCCCCTGATTCTTGTCCGTGAAAATTTTGGTTTCCGGTGAGTGATTTTCCTTCACGAACGATGGCTTCTCCTCATAATGGGGGCCTTACAAATGTGCGCTTTTACCATATAAAATTACAAGGGTAAATCAGGCTCCATACTTAGCAATCTCCCACTTGGAGACTGATCTCCAAACCAAACCCGTGACTGCTTTCCATCCTGGCTTCTTATCCTTGAATGCTGATTGAAGATGAGCAAAAGCTCAACTTCTCCTTGTTGACTACCTTTGTAAACATGTCTACAGGATTTTTACTTGTATGCACCTTTCCTAGCTTTTGCTGTCCCTCTTCCAAAAGAGTGCGTATGAAGTGATATCTCACCTCAATGTGCTTTGTCCTTGAATGAAAGGCTGAGTTCTTTGCAAGATGGATAGCGCTTTGGCTATCACTGTACAAGACACAATTGTCTTGTTTAAATCCAAGCTCTTCTAAGAATCTGTGAAGCCACATAATTTCTTTGCTTGCCTCCGTCATTGCTACATACTCTGCTTCCGTGGTAGAAAGTGAAACCACTTTCTGCAGCTTTGAAGCCCAGCTTACTGCTGTGTCTCCAACCATGAACACATAGCCAGTAGTGCTCCTTCGAGTATCTTTGTCACTTGCCATATCTGCATCAGCATACCCTTCTAGAAAAATATCAGTTCCTCCAAAATACAAAGCATTTGTTGTTGTCCCTTTTAGATACCTAAGAATCCACTTCACAGCTTGCCAATTCTCTTTACCTGGGTTGTCCATGAACCTACTCACAACTCCCAGTGCATGTGCAATGTCTAGCCTTGTCCAGACCATAGCATACATTAGAGAACCTACCCTTGCAGCATATAGAACTTTAGACATATAGGCTATCTCCTCTTGTGTCTTTGGACACATATCCTTCGTTAGTTTAAAATGACCAGCCAAAGGTGTAGAAATTGGTTTTGCATTTTGCATTGCAAACCTTTCTAGTACCTTCTTGATGTAATCTTCTTGAGATAGCTTTATTGTCTTATTCGTCCTATCCCTTGATATTTTCATACCAAGTATCCTCTTTGCAGCAACTAAATCTTTCATTGAAAAATATTTAGACAGCTCCTCTTTTAGGTCTTTATTGTCCTGCATGTTAGCACTTGCAATCAGCATGTCGTCAACATACAACATTAGGATGATGAACTTCCCATCTCCCAAATTCTTCGTGTAGACGCAGTGATCCGAGTTGCATCTTGTGAATCCATGATCCAACATCCATCGATCAAACTTCAAGTACCATTGTCTTGATGCTTGCTTTAAACCATACAAGCTCTTCTTTAATCTGCAAACCATTTTCTCCTTACCTTTTACTTCATACCCCTTTGGTTGAAGCATGTAGATTTCCTCCTCTAAGTCACCGTGAGGGAATGCCGTATTTACATTCATTTGCTTGAGATTTAAATCATGAGCAGCCACAAGGCTTAAGACAAGACTAATTGAGTTCATTTTTACAACAGGAGAAAATATTTCATTGAAGTCAATACCTTTCTTTTGAGAAAACCCTTTTACCACAAGCCTAGACTTGTACCTTTTCTTCCCACCTTCTTCTTCCTTCAGCTTGTACACCCATTTGTTTTGAAGTGCCCGCTTACCTTTAGGCAACTCAACCATCTCACATGTTTGGTTGCGATGTAGTGAGTCCATCTCCACTTGCATGCTCTTCATCCATTCTTCTTTGGATTCATGTTGCATAGCTTCTTCGTATGATTCCGGCTCTCTAGAATCTGAGATCAAGAGATGGTTGAAGGAAGGAACAAACCTTTCTGGAGGTCTACTTGCTCTTGTAGATCTTCGGGGAATAGGTTGAGGCTCCTCATTTGGTTGACGTTGTTGCACATTGTCATCGTTTGCAGTCCTTGAATCTTCACCGTCCTCAAGCTCCATGTACTCATCACCTGTTTCTTTTGTTTGTTTTCTTTCCAAGTAATCTTTGTACATATTTTGTCCGTTAAAAATTACATCCCTACTCCTTAAGATTTTACCATCTTCAGGATTCCATAGGCGATACCCAAAGTCACCTTCTCCATAGCCAATGAAGAAACACTTTTTGGACTTTGCATCTAGCTTTGATCTTAGGCTTCTATCTATGTGCATGAAAGCCTCACACCCAAACACTTTGAGAAATGCATAATTCACCGGTTTACCTGTCCATGCCTCTTCTAGAACTCCCCCATCCAATGCCATTGAGGGTGACCGGTTGATTAAGTACACAGACATACTTACAGCTTCCGCCCAAAGCTCAAGCAATAGGCCTGCATGTAGCCGCATGCTTCATGCTCGCTCCATGATTGTCGTGTTCATCCTTTCTGAAATCCCATTTTGTTGAGGTGTCCTTGGGGTTGTCCTTTGCCTCCGAATGCCATTGCTAGCACAAAAGCTTTCAAAAGCTTGGCTGCAATATTCACCTCCATTGTCGGATCTGAGGCATTTAACCTTGGTACCTGTTTCATTCTCCACAAAGGCTTTCCACCTTTGAAATATGGAAAATACATCGGATTTATTCTTCATGACATAAACCCATGTTTTTCTAGTCGCATCGTCTATGGATGTTACATAGTACAATGAGCCACCAAGTGATGGTGTACTTGCAAGACCCCAAACATTAGAATGAACCAACTCAAGTTTTTTATTTTTTCTTTCATTTCGTGATTTTTGAAATTTTACCCTCTTTTGTTTACCATAAACACAATCTTCACAGAACTCTAAGTCCACTTCTTTCAAACCTGGTAGAAGCTTCTTTGTTTGAAGGATTTGCATTCCTTTGGCACTCATATGCCCAAGTCGATAGTGCCACACCGCACTATCAACTTCTGTAGTTGCTGCACAAGCTGAAGGTTGCGTGCTAACAGTACACAAGTAAAGTGTACCGACCTTTTCTCCCTTGGCAACCACCAAAGATCCCTTTGAGATCTTCCACCGTTTGTTTCCGAATGCAATGTTGTGACCTTCATCGTCCAATTGTCCTGTAGAGATCAAATTTTTGCGAAGAGAAGGAACATGCCTAACATCTTTAAGCTTCCATTCATTTCCGTTAGCAGTTTGACAGAAACTGTACCTTTGCCCACAATCTCACAAGCTTCATCATCTCCCAAGTATACATACCCAAAATTACCTTTGGTGTAATCTTGGAAATGTTGCTTGTGTGGTGTCGCATGGAATGAAGCCCCGGAATCTACTATCCAGGAATTAGACACATTGTCTAATGAGAGAATTAGAGCATCTTGCTCTACTTTACCTGCCACATTGGCCTCCGATGTTGGCTTGTTGTCTTGATACTCAGTCTCCTTCTTCTTCTTGGACCAGCAATCCTTCTTGACGTGGCCCTTCTTGCCGCAGTTCCAACATTCAAGAACTATCTTTGTGCGTGACTTGCTCCGTCTTGAGCGATCACGACCCTTTTGGCTTTTGAACCTCTCCTTAGGCCTTCCTCTTGTTTCCACTGACAATGCAGCACTTGATGATTCTCCTGTGCTTCTCCTTCGTATTTCCTCGCTTAGGAGAACACCCACAACATCATCAAACTTAAGAGTATTTGTACCAGAGATAGAATCACTTACAGCCATCACAAGGCTGTCCCAACTATCCGGTAGAGATGATAGTATAAGGAGAGCTCGCACTTCGTCATCGAAATTGATTTTCACCGATCGAAGTTGACTTATGTTTGTGTTAAAGTCATTTAGGTGTTCTACGACTGAACCATTCTCTACCATCTTTAGATTGAACAAGCGCTTCATAAGAAATACCTTATTGGATGCTGATGGTTTCTCGTAGAAGTCGTCAAGTGACTTCATCAAGTCCTCCGTGGTCTTCATCTCCGAAACATTGAAGGCCACCGTTGACGCCAAGCTTAACCAGATTGTTCCCAGTGCCTTTCGATCAAGGACAATACATGCTTCATCTGCCATTGTTGCCGGCTTCTTCGCAAGACCGCCTAGTGGCAAATAGAGGTCCTTCTGGTAGAGATAGTCTTCAATCTGCATCTTCCAATGTTGGTAGTTTTTGCCGTTGAACTTCTCAATCTTGAGCTTCCCTTCCTCCACCATAACTCCCACTCAATTCAAGGAATCCTTTCCTTGAGATAATTTAGCTACAAGAAAACCTTGCTCTGATACCAGTTGTTAGGAAATAAGACGTAGCTAAATAGATTTTTGAGTAGATTACTTAATGGAGAGAGATAGATTTCACACACAAGAGATTATAGAGTAGAGAGAGAGAGAGAGAGAGAGAGAGAGAGAGAGAGAGAGAGAGAGAGAGAGAGAGAGAGAGTACACACGATATACGTGGTTCACCCAATGTGGGCTACGTCCACGGGAAAGCAACCACTCAATGGCTTTAACACTTCATAAGAAGAAGTAGTTTACAAAGGGATTAAACCCTTAGTAGAGCTCCTACCTTGCTTCACTCTCACCACCTCACACTCACCTTGTTGCATCAACTTCACACTATGATATGTGTGTAGAAATGGCCTCCTTTTATAGGCCAAAAGGGCTGCCCTCTCTTATGAGAGGTAGCCATGTGTAGCTGCCCTTGTGCGAATAAGTCCAAATCGGACCGTCCAATCCATCCATGCGTGGCCGCCCTTGAGAAGACAAGTCCGCTTTTGAATTCAACCACCGGCCATTGACTTCCGACCATCGGCCATTGACTACCGGCCAACCGACCGGTTGTTTTCCGACACATTCCGGCCGCCGTCCGGCCATAATATTCCGGCGAGGGAAAAAAAAAGTATCGGGGGCCTCCGCTCCCGAGGCCCCTAAAGTTGCCCGTGATTCTTGTCCGTGAAAATTTTGGTTTCCGGTGAGTGATTTTCCTTCACGCACGATGGCTTCTCCTTATAATGGGGGCCTTACAAATGTGCGCTTTTACCACAGAAAATTACAAGGGTAAATTAGGCTCCATACTTAACAGTTCTCCATTTCTCCATGAGCCTCACTAAACACCTCTACCTAAAGCTGAAGATTTGCTGCATATTCTTCTGCTAGATCATCCCTCTTTCTTTCCTCTACAGGTTTCCTGCTTCTTCTCCATTTGCTCTCTAGAGAGGATCTACTTTCCTCTCAAGCTTTGTAACATTATCTTCCCAATTAAACCAACAAGCAGGTGGAGCAGTATAGCAGTAAGTGGCATCCTTCGTCTGATGTACCATCAAGAATCTTGCTCTATACAACTGAGAACATGGATGTGCAACCTCTAATCATAAGTGTTTTTCTGCAGGTTGTATCACTATTCTCCATGGCATCATCAGGTACTCGACTACCTAGGAGTGAAAACATTGGTTTTACGTGATGTATTAATGTAAAAGCTTGTAACTAAAACAATTTCACTCATTAATACATATGGCGTTTTGAATCTCTGTCTCATTTTTTAATTTGTTCAAGATTAAGTTTGAAATATGCAAGTTTTTTAGTTTAGAGTGTGAAGACTTTCAATGTTGGTGTCTTTCGATGCTTGTCGCGTGATTTTGTTTATAATTATAGTTTTAAGTTAATTTGATGTTAGTTTTAAGTGCTTTAAAAAAGTGACATTGAGTATAAAAGTCACTTCGTAGGTTTTAAACTTCATTTCTCACATTCACAAAACACAAGCTTTCAGCTCTCTTCCCATCTTCTTCGCGAACAGAACCATGGCAACATCTTCTGATACACTTCTCACACAATTACAGAAGATAGGACTTGCAGATTGCGCACATGAAGTAGTCAGTGTGTTTGAGGGGACGATCGACATGCATGCCACTGCTAACCTTCATGTAGAGGGATTCCAGAGCTTTCTTGACTACATGATGGAGCACATGGAAGAATATGCAATAGTCTTCGAAGGATCCAACATGGCGTGGTTGCCATTGGATTTTCTCAAACACCTCTATGCGGCTGACAAAAAGTTTCGCTATCGCTTGTTGAGGTTTATGAAAGGGCTTTTGAGCAGGACTACAGGACAGAGGATGAGGATGACCTCATAGATTTGGGCATGGGGTGCATAGGCACCCAATTCATCTCTTGGGACATGGTTCTGGTATTGCTTGTGCTTGAGGGCATGGAAAAGGGAAAATCAAAGGAAAAGGCCGACCAAAAACCTCTTGTAACCATTGTGGAGGAATCAAATGAATTTATTGAAGAGGTTGATGAGCATGCTGAAGCATCTATGGCACTTGTCCTCTTGCAAAATCCCAGCTCTACTAAGGAGGAAGATGGGATGATAGAGGGAGACGAGGTGCTGGAAGAAGCTCCTGACCTCCAAATTCTCACTTTGCATGCAGTGGTGGTGGATGGTCGTCACTTCTTGTTCCTTGATGACATTGCAAAGACACTAGGACTCACAGAATGAGTCGCTCTCAGTGCTTGCTATCTATGCGGGCATGAAACATCCTAGTGAAAGGCAAGAGAAGGTCAATTTTCAAATTGACTTTGAAGACCAAGGTCTCCCACCAAGCCTCTCATTCCTCCCTAGTGAAAATGAACAGAATTTGGTACAAACTGTAGCAAATACACTTATGGAAATCAAATCATGTGCCTCATTTTATGAAAGCATCCCGGAAAGCGCTTTTCTTCCACACAAACCGCTGACCATTATGGGTGGAGAAGATCACTCTAGCATCGAACTTACAAAGAAAACTCTTGAAGAGATGGTTGAGGAAACTGAGGTATCCACTTTTTAACTTTATCAGTAGTAAATTGTTTCCTATAGCAAGTATTGAAGTTGTCTAAAATGTTTTGCAGACCGCATACCATGTTGATAAGTTTGCAATGCGTACTAGAGGTTCACACAACAATCCTATGGGTAGAGATAGCCCCCTGTGGCACTACCTTGGCCATCTGGGGCCATCCGTTCTTCGAGTTGCACACACAGAGTTCTCCAAGCATGTTTCTGTGGAGTTTCTCTTTTGCAAGGCATTAAGTGACATCCTTGCTGAAGATTCCCTTACCCTTAATGCTCACAAGTGTATCTTGGTGGATCGAGAGGCCGCATTGTATGCTTTTATAGGAAAGCACCCTGGGTCAGTCCTCTCCCACTGTGCCTTAAGCCTAGGTCAAGGGGTGACAAACCCAGAGGAGATTGTCAAAACTTTTGGTGTCAAGTCGGCCATTCGCCCTATACCAAAAGATGTAATTTACAAGAAAACCAACTAGCCATGATGTAATATCCAGAGCAATATACAATAATTTTGTCTTCTGTATTTTGTTTGTCACTTCATGTACTTTTTTTTTCTATTGCACATATTGGCCAATAAATCTTTTTCTTCAACGCGTTCACACCTCCTCAACCATCCAAGCACTCGTCTGACGTGGGACGCCTACCGGTGAATATTTTGTGAAATGGAGCCGTTTTGGGTGTTTACGGAGGCCGTGGGACGACCAAAAGCCACGGCGATGACCAATGATGCGGAATGGGCCACAAAAATGTCCTATGGGCCATGGTGCGCATGTGGCAGTTTTGACCAAGATGATGCAAAACGGGCCACGAAAATGCCTTGTGTGCCACGGTGCAAACTGCCCCATGCACGCCGTGGCGCACAGAGCATTTTTGTGGCCCGTTCCACATCGTTGGCCATCTCCGTGGCTTTTGGTCGTCCCACGGCATCCGTACGCACTCGGAACGGCTCTGTTTCACAAAATATTCACCGGTAGGCGTCCCATGTCAGACGAGTGCTTGGATGGTTGAGGAGGTGAAATCTAACTACTTGATTAATTCAAATACTTCAACAATAGAAAGTACACAATTAACTATTATAGCTACACCAAATGAGAGAAAATCGAGTCGTTTACATTATATCGAAAGATTAATATGATAAATAGAGGTTACATGGGAAAACTAATTCTTATGAAGGCACCCTTCATTCCTCAGATTGAGCGCTAGAGCTAGATCTGTATTTTTTAATGTAACTCACTTTGCATGCACCATACAAGATACACCATCTTGGAACAACTGCACCAAAATGTCCTTAACAGCATCTTGTAAAGCCAAAAGAGCCGCACGCTAGATACGTGTAACTGAATCTGAATATTCGTCCATTATTTCTCTTACCACCCGAGAAAAAGCTGCCTTTGGTATTATTGGCTCCGTGCTCTTTTGATATTTGCGGATCTCACGTAGAGCAACTGTTCCAGGCTTCCATCTCCTTTTCGTCTGCGCTGTTGGGGGTGGTGGAGGAGCCGCTTGTTTGGCCCATTGAGGAGGGTCATTTTTATACTTCTTCATCCTCACTTTTTGGGCTTGTTGCTCTTCAGGTGTGATCTTTTCCTTTTTCTTTTTCTCACATTGTTTTGCTCCCTGAGGAATTTTTGATCGGGTCTGGAGCTCCCAGCCTTTGCTTGTTGGGCGACTTGAGCCCTGTCCTCTTCCGCTCTCTTCTCGGCCTCTGCTCGTGCTTGTAAATTAGCCAAGTGGGCTCTCTCAGCCTCGTCTCTCTGCCATTCTTCCTTCTCTCTCTCTGCCTTCTTTGTTCTTCATGCAATTTCTGTGCTTTTCTATCTGCTGCCTCTTTCTTTTCTAACTCTCCCATTCTCTTCCTCCTCTTGGCATCTCGTGCTATTGAAACAGGATCACCGGGTATTACTTTGATCACCCTTTGTTTGATTCTCAAGGGGAATTTTTGCGGCTTAGTTGCGGCTGCTTGAGCTTCAGGTATTGTTGTTGCTTGATCTCTAGTTGCTGCCGTTGCTTGATCTTCAGTTGCTACCGTTGCATGAGCTCCAGTCCTGTTTCCTATGTTGGTCTGTTAAGACCTGCAAATGCTCCGAGGGCCGATAGAGGTGTGCAATTCGCATGCTGTAGTGGCTAGAGATCACCAAAAATCTGTCGCATGGTGTTTTGATCCTCTGTAGTTGAAGGTTGGGGGAGTGGTTGGGTGTTAGGAGCTGGTTCTTGTGGTTGAGGCTGTGGATTTGAAGCGGTGGATTCTGTACGAGGTGCTGATTGCGTATTTGCAGTGTTGTCAGTGGTAGTGGTGTCATCGTTGTGCGTGGTGGTGTGTTGTTGTGTATCATCCATGTTGTGCAAGATATGAGTGCGGTACGTTTGGGCTTGAGAGAATCTTCTAAAATGTGCAAACAAGAAATGAATTTTGAGCTGTGAGTTTTTTGACTTATATAGTACTTATAAACTTTTTCAAAATTTAAAAAACTCAATAAAATCACTAAAAATTAAAAAAGACTCCAAAATAGATGAAACTTGAGCCATGGGACTAATAATTGTCGCCTTTACAATCACTTTGCATGACAATGCATGTTTATAATAGAAATGGTTAGTGTCAAAAGGAAATTAAATTTGCACCCAACACCTGCCATCACGCCGCCTTGTCTCCAACCAGCGTCGAAATCGATCTTTTGCACTCGAAGCATGATATGATTGTGATTGCCTCAAGCTAACCACTTTTTCTTTTCTACATTTTAAACTTCTTTTTTCTCTTGTCTTTTTTCTCTCTCCCTTCTAAAACTCTGTAGAACCAATTGAACATCTCGTGAAGGGCATTGCTCTTTTTCTTCCACCTCCATGTCGTGTATTTTTAAAATACACTGCTTTTGCTTGATAGTGTGAGCGCTCCATCCCTTGGCTTCTCCAAATGCCTAATGAACCATAAGTGTCGAGGAAAAAAGCACTATGTGCAAAAAGAATGTGCTGAAAAAAAACAAACTTTAGTTTCGCATACAGATGTATTTTGATTGAAAATATCAAATGTGCAACACACCATGTAATGTGTTATGTGTGTCTTCCCCCAAGAATCCACTATTTGTGCTGTAAAACTATTGATTACAAACTTTATGATGGATATCTCATCATCGGTTAGCTTTGCCTTTTTGAGAAGATGAAAAATATCATCAGTAGACTGCCACACACGAGCACGCTTAATTCCTAGGGCTGCTTCATTACCTTTGTAGGTGGTAATGTCACACACCTTTTTCCACAACTGAAACTCATTGGGACTTTGGGAGTCTAAATAGTTTGAAAGCAAATGTTTAGCTTTACTCCCACCCATACAAACTTTATTAGGGAGATCTTGTGTACTTCCAGACGCCTTCTTGTCTTTTGATAGCTCAACTGTACCCCCATGTAGACCAACGATTGATAGAATAGATTCTAGTTCTCGTATACACTCTTCTCTTCTTTCTGCAGGCTCCATATTCCAAGCGTAATTAATATGGAGCATAAGCAACTTGTCACGAACTCGTAGACGGGCATGAGGGGTGCACACATGCACATTTATCAGTAGTATTGAAAGAATAAAATCCCAATTTGGATCATCCATGTTTCGATTAGGAGGTACTTGCTGGTCACAACTGAGGATACCTTGAAACCATTGTTGTAGTGCTTTACTGACTGCTTGTGTAGTGGGTACACCTTTTGCAGAGTTGAATGTAACTTTGCCTCCCTTACCCTTACCACCTTTCAACTTGTTGACCTTTGCACCCTTGGCATCAGTTTCCTTTGAGACTTTACTGTGGCAGCAATAAATGCATGGAAAGAGGGTCATTGCACCTTGCTTGCACCCTAACATACACTTGAGTGTTTTCAGGTCTCCTGCCAAATGCCACTCAACTTGGAACATTCCAAGACCTGAAACATGAAATATCTGTCCTTCTTGCTGTTGTCGAATGACATCAACGATTGCTGTATGATTGAAATACCATTTGAGAGTCTCATGTGTCTCATGTAGGAGATGAAAAGCTGCCAGCCACGAAATATTTTTCTCTGACTGAACATCTAAACAAGTGTTTCCCTTCCCATTGGCATTTAGCTCCACATCGACACCCACCAAGGCCCTCCTCATCAACATCACACTTACCCTTTTGAGCCGTTGACCTTTAACAACTTGGCACTCATCAAGCTTCATAAAAAATATCACTTCCCCATCACACTCTTCTTGTGTCAACCCATAAAATATTATCATTGACTGTTGGAGCTTCAACAAGTCAACGTACACATTGTTGAACTCGTTGTAGCGGAATAATTTGTTGTCATCTAATGGCATGTCATCCTTCACATACTGAAATCCGCCCAACAAGCTTGCAACATCATTATTGGCGCACTTTTTTGCAACACTGATACTGTAAGGTGTTGGCAGAAACCGAAACAAACCTTTTGTCCGATGACCAAGTATGACACTTTTATACAAAGCTTCATAGGCCTTGAAACTTATTCCTGTGTTGTCACACACCTCCATCATCTCTTGAGGCGACACAATATTCTTTAGCTCACTAAAATACTTCTGCCGCAAAACATTAGCAATGCCAGTGTTGGATGGATCATCTAGTAGCTCAACCAACTCCTTTGGCTTGATGATATGCTGCAGCAGAGCACATCCGCTTGTTTGATCATCGGGATCAATTCCCATCATCATTTGAGCCAAGTTTCTGCATATTGAATTACCATTACACAAACCTGTAGAACATATAGGAAATCAGAATATTCCATCAGTATTCTTACTAAGTTTGACGGACACGTTTCTTTTGAGCTCCACCACTTGAGGATAGCAAGGACATCGCTTGTCTCTTACACTTACGAATGTGGTAGTCGAGGGGAATGTGTGTGAGATGATCGATTCACCAAAGCATATTGCGTGAAGTGTGTTGTAGTTGAACATAATTGTCTAGTCGACGCTCTTGCTCTTTTTTTTGTTGCTGTACTTTTTCATTGAGATTCTCCATCTCATCGTTCAGTTGCTTCATCTTCTTGTTGGCTTCCTCTCTAACTTGCTGTAGATCTTTTGCAGAATTCTCTTGTAGTAATGAATAGGTAGCCAAGAGATGTTTACTTGCCTCCCTTTCATTGACAAAAGATGAATACAATCTCCAGCAGTAGCCAAACAGCCCGCCTCTTCCATCTCCAATAAAACGCAGAAGCTCAGTGACATTACAGAAGGGTAGTGGTGCATTAGTCATTGGATTACCTGGGTAAATGTGACCATCAACCCATAAGTTGATTGCCTTGCACCCAATACTTCGTAGTTGATCTGCAGCATTGGGATTCGATGTGCTAAGTCGCACAGTAGCATACTCCTGGTCCAAATCAGCGTTTAATCGATATCGTTGCGGCCTGTTAGTAATGTCTTGTAGTAGACGGAGATTGAATGACATGTTTGTTAGCTAATCAAGAAAAATAGTGAGAGAATGTGTAAAGGTGACTGCTGCAAGCAGGAAAATCTGGCTATAGAGGGAAAAAGTGGAAGGTACTCAGAGATAGTAAAGAAGGATGGAGGGAAGAAAGAGAGGGAGTGTAGCTCAATCTCTTTTGAATTCAAAATATTGATCATGAGGGATTTAGAGAGAGAAATGCAGCTGCACACAGAGGTAATGGAGTTCTCCATTGCTCTCACCTAAAGCTAGAATGGGAGAAGAGAGAGCCAGAGAGAGAGAGAGAGAGAGAGAGAGAGAGAGAGAGAGAGAGAGAGAGAGAGAGAGAGAGAGAGAGAGAGAGAGAGAGAGAGAGGGGGGAGGGAGGGGAGGGAGTGGGGGAGAGAGTGAGAGAGAGAAAGACATAAAGGAAGAGAGTGAGAGAGAGGGTAGATCTACAGCCTTGGAGGATCTGCACTTTCTGTCATATGTAGGCAGCATAGAATGTCCTCTTGATGATTGGGAGGTGGAAGTGACAAGAGAGAAAAGGGAGGGAAAGAGAAAGAGTTGGCTCACGTTTTAGAGAGAGAATATGAAAAATCTGCTTTTTTGGCAGGGGGATTGAAAAGTGCTTCTTTTAATTAGAACTAAGTGAGAGAGAGTGTTTTATATGTTAGAGAGAGAGGAGAGAGATGGGGAAAGACATTTTAAAATTCAGTTACCCACCTCTCTTTTGTGTGAAGTAGCCTATTTTCAAAATACAAAAAATACAAATGGTATTTCTAAAAATCTCAGCATAGGCCTTTTTGCCCTCTCTTTTAGGATTGGTCAAACTTGACTTAAGATTTAAGCATTTCCTTAAACTGCCAAATAAAGAGGCTCTCCTATACCCCATTCCCTTCCTAATGATAAAATCTAATATCTAACCAATCCAAATTATTTTCTCATATTAAACTGATCATTTAAAGTGGGAGAATAGACGGGAACAAGGGTTATAATATAGACATGTGCTTACAGGTCTATCTCAACACGGGGCCAATGGTAAAGGGGTCCAAATAAGAGATGGTTTGTCAAAGAGCAAGGCTAGCTAATGAAAATTAAAAGACCTTAGGGTTAGATTCATTAAAGACCTCCAAAGGTTAGTGGTAAAAAGTCCTTTGACCTTAGGTAAGCTAGGGTTGTGCTTGAGGTGGGAACTCGGTTCAAGTTTGATGTGCTTGTCGTGCTTGCTGACTAAGATGCTTGATGTGTTTGTCGTGCTTGATGACTAAGATGCTTGAGGTGCTTGTTGTTTTTGCTTACTAAGATGCTTGAGGTGCTTGTCGTGCTTGCCGACTAGGGAGCTTGAGGTGCTTGTAGGAACACTACCCAAACTTGAGGTGCTTTGTTGTGCTTGTTGACTAAGGTGCTTGTGTTCCAAAAGTCAACAACCTCCCTACATAGGAGGGAGAGAGCCCTAAAACTAGGGGGATGAGAGAACACACACACACACACACACACACACACACACACACACAAACACAAGGTAAGTCCAATCCTCAAGAGGCAGCATGGACACATGTCAAGCCCCTTAGCCATGTTGTCCTCAAGGTGTGTCTGAATCCTATTGGATAGGCTTAAAAGGGGTCCAATGAGAATCTAGATTCATTAAATAATTATCTAAGCAGTTATCAAGCCTCTCTCCTTCAAAGGGGAAAGAAAGACACTTGTCCAAAATCTACCCTTGCTGCTTGATATGCCTCTTCTATGCGAGAGGCTAGGCTTGGAAGGGCCTAATGAGCTTCAAGCATGAGCTACAAGGGGGGGGGGGCGGTGACCAAAGCAAGCAAGGGGTGTGCTTTGGGGGTATACTCCCTCTTAATTGCTCTCATTTTTCACTTGGTGAGGTGCAAGAACTCTATCTCCTTCTCCAAGCTAGTAGAGAAGTTGAGAGTCCACACCAACACTCTTGGCTATGGAATGCAAATCCAACCAAGAGCCATGTTTAAATGCTTAAACTTGCCATCTTCTCCATCTTCATTACTATGCTATAATGTATGCTAGCAAGAGTGATGATAAGTGAGGAACTATTTCTTTCTCCTATGAATGTTTCTTCTTCCTCTTCCCTACCCTCATTCCCCGCTAGCTCTCTCCACCTTTGAAGGTGTTTTGGGACTGAGGCTTAGGATAATTAATGATTTTTGCAAATTCTATGCTATGCTCATGATGCATTAAGCTTTCCATCTTCATTGCATCATCTAGGTCACACGGAACACAAAGATTTTATTGTACCAAGTCTCTCTTGATGGGAGAATATATAATACAAAGGGCTATTGGAGGATGGACCGGCTCCACATAAATCCAGTCCTCAATTGTTGTCAAGTTCTCTAAACTCTCTCTCTCTTGCAAAATTATTGTTCATGCCAAGTTAATTAAGTACTATGATCATGTTTCTACCATCAATTAAGTTCACCCTCTATGTTCTCAAAGTAGTCTCACAAAAATGTTCTCTCTAATTCTCTTAATTTCGCTATCCTCAAAGTTCATAGGCCATTTCCATTATAGAGGCATTGACCCAAAATTTAGAAGAGCATCATCAAACATCAAAGAATCTCTTTTGACAAATAAAATTAGGTGAAACAAGCTTTATTACCAAAACCATGGGCATACAAGCAACTACTCATTTTTAAATTTACATTAGACTGGGTGAACTATTTTGCTCTACACTTCTTACAGCAATATCTTTAACAAACTGAGAAGCTTTAGGTTTCTTTAAAAATTTTCTATCATCAAGGAGGAGAGAGCGGTAACCACCAATGAAAGTACACTCTCAATGTTTCTTGGTCAAATCAGGTTTAGAAACTCTGTTCATAACCAATAAAGATAACTCAAAGGGTCAAAGTTGTATCTAGCTCCAAAAGCCAAAATCATAGCCAAGTGGTATGGAAAGAGGTAAACCAACCAACAATCCTGCAGCTATATCCAACAGAATAATATAATAAAATATCAATTGGTTTAAGAAACCAACCCAAGCAATCATAAGCCAAACGTATATTAGGTCAAAAGATCATCAACAAGCTCCAAAGCTCCCAACAAAAAGACCACTTTGTAGAAAAATCCTTCAATTTTATGGTAGACCACTCAACATCTTAGTGTCCCCCATTTTCATTGACCCCTTTAACATTAATTTTTCGAAACACAATTCTTAAGTGAGGGAAACTATCTAGGCTAAAACAAAAAACTTGGTTCTCATTAACCAAAAGTAGCCATAAGACTCTCAGTGCCAAGTGTAGGACCATTCAAGTATTCAAAAGACAAAGTAGGGATGGATAGCCCCCCCCCCGCCCCGCCCCCCCCCCCCCCCCCCCCCCCCTTCTTCTCTTTCTTTTAAGGCCTATTATTATATGAAAAAAAGGTATGAAGATCTAGTCAAAAGGGGTTAAGTCAAAGAGGACTTCGGCTCAGATAAAAACATTTCCATTTTCTTTGGTAGAAGGAAAACTTCCAATACCATTCCAAATACTATCCCTGCCAATAGACTCATTGCAAGAGCCTTTCACACATCAAACATATCAACGTAGTATACAACTTACAAATCAAAATAAAGAGCATTACCACTAATTATTACAAAAACGTAGACAATCATTGAGTTCTAACAATGTTTATTTGAGTATCCTCATCAATTTCTTCTAGAGATTTTATTATAGGGTCCATGCTATAACGATCGTCTCCACCCTATGAAATCAGTGGTTTGTGTGGCTGGAAAGCAGTTTTGGGTACTTTTATAGAAGCAAGCACACGATTTTATCTCCACTAGGATGCTTGTCATTGTCTGTAAATTTTTTTTCTCATTTTCATTGAGCAGATAGAAGAGTTTTGTCAAGAGACTTTGGTCTTCAAAGTTGATTTCAAATTGTGCTCTTCTTTTTCACTTGGATCCTTTATGCCTGCATAAAAAACAAGCATCGAGAGTGATTCGTCTTATTTGAGTCAAGTGTCTTTGCAATGTCATCGAGCAAAAGAAATTGACAACCCTTGACCACCATGGTCTACATGCAAAGTGAGTAATTGGAAGTCGAGGACTTCCTCAAACACTTCATCTCCCTCTTATCATCCGATATTTCTGCTCGGCATAACTAGGCTCTTGTAAGAGAGCGACTACCATGGATGCTTCCATTTGCTCATTGATCTCTTTGACATCTTCATTTGCCTCCTCCATAATGGTTACAAAGTCCTTCTTGCTAGACTTTTCCTTTGATTTTTCCTTGTCAATACCCTCGAGCACAAAGCAAAACTAGAACCATGTCCCAAGCTATGAATTAGGTGTCTATACACTCCAAGCCCAAGCCTAAGAGGTCATCTTCATCCTCTGTATAGACGTCTCGATGCAACACGGAATTTGGTTTCATTTGCTGATCCCTTTTTAAAACGTGAAAGCAAAAGTTCTTGTAGGCCTTGTAGAGGTGTTTTAGAAAATTTACCGACAGTCACACTATGTTGAATCTGTCAATAGAGCTCTCAAATACACTCATTAGGTCACGTGTTTGATCTACAACGCCAATCTTTTTGAGCTATGCGAGGAGTGCATCATACGACGCACCCATGGGTTTGTGCGTTATAAAGATGCCAAGAGAGCTTAGAGCTAGAGGGAGAAATACACTTTAAATTTACACAACATGAAGAAATTGACGTTTGCAATCAATTCAATTGTACATCTTTGCTGAAAAATTGTTAGAAAATGAAATGCCAAAAAAAAACATGAAAATGAACAAATATGCGCATATAAAAGATACAAATCACCGTATTTATTAATAAAAATAAAATTTGTATTAGTCAAAAGCTTTAACAGTAATACATCGTGGGAAACACAATGTTCTCACAAAGAAAAGCTTTTTCTTTTTAAACCAAACAACTTTGTCATTGACAACAAAGAAGTACAACTTGAGCAATGCATATCTCAGCTTGAAATAGTGTGAAGATGACCGAGATGCCAATCATTATTCACAAAGATATCGTGCACCGCATTATTGTAGAAATATATTCAAAGGTTTAAAGATTTCTCAAGCAGCAACATGAGAATCGAGTGCCTCTCATACTTTCATAGTTTGCTTTTACCTTATGTAAGGAAAGACCATTGAAATGCTTTGTTGTGAAATATGAACACCAATTTCTCCCTAGTTACACAATACTTGATGTTAGTGGTTGACCACCTTGTTTCCAATCCAATTACAAGGAAGTCGTTCATCGCACCGTCCCCTTTGCAAATCCAAATTGTTGATGTCCTATGGACACTCTGCAATCAAAAGATATATACAAAGACATAAAGAGGTATAAACCATGTTACTGTTGCTTTGTGTGATCCATAGGTATAATTCATTAATGCATGCACATTCACCTCCATTCTGCTTTGCATTGTTGCTGTCAAGGTGTTGTCTGATGTAGGCCATTCTAAACTCTGTAGGTTTGGTGAGTGAATGGGAGCTAGATTACCATATCCATTTTGATTTGCGTTGCTGCTATCAATGTGGTTTGATGTAGGCCTTTCTAAACTCTATAGGTTTGGTGAGTGAATGGATAGACAATAAGCATATAGTAATTCGCCAAGATCTATGTGGATGGCTTTAAAGATCTCTATAAAGAATTCTATCAGCTCCCACTTTACAAATCAAATGAAAAAATATTTGCAAGAATGAACAAAGAACATAAATCATGTAGACATTATAAGCCATCTAAGGGTGAAAACTTTGCGAGAAACTTTGGACGTACAGTTTGTGAGAAACTTTGGTTGAATTAATGTTTTCCTAGCTTCAATTGAGAAGCTATATACACATGTTGCACCTTTACTAACCGCTTAATGTCTTGATTTTGCTTGAACTCCATGATTATTCCCTTCCAGTGGTATGCTTGAGGAGCTATGTGTCTCCTTGAGACTTTGTGTGCGTCTCTTGAGATTGGTTGCATTTTCGCCTATGGTAGTCGGCATTAACCCAATGACCACGCTCGTATTGTATATTGCTGCAAGAAATTGAGTTAATAACACTCTTAAGTCGAGCATCTAAAGATTTTATTGAAGCAAGTAGCACCACCTACACAAAGAAATAGTCTTTGCACACTCATGTTCTCAATTGTATATATAGCAAAGTTAAAAGGTATACAAAGATAATCAATGTCACTGCTATGAACCTCCAATTGAAAGTTGGCTCCTTAGTAATATGGTCAACATAGCTATGAGCCAATAGAAAATAGGATGCTTTTTACTTAACAAAGCATTCAAGGAAGCTCAATGGTTTTACCAAATAAAGCTCCAATACATAAAAAGAGACTAAATCTTCAAAAAGAAGTTCTGTTGTGAAAGAATACCATTTGAGAGCCAAATAGGGAAGGACCAAAGAATCTGTTGAGTAACATAAATCCACACAAGAAAAAAACTTTAAGAGTAGGATATGATTCAGATCTAAAACTTTAGGGAGAGGTGTGAAGTGAGGCTCACAAAGCAATAGAGAGCTTCAATAGGTGGTGGTTACCATTAGGAGAATGTAGCAAGCTCGAGGAAGGAAAGGAGGTTTCAAACCTTTGCTGCAAGAGTCTTTGGGAAAGGAGAACTGACATTGAAGAAGGAAATGCAACTTGCAAGGTGAGTGGAGAGAAGATAAACATGATACAATAGAGATAGAGGGAGAGAAACAACCATCACATTTTTTTAAAAGGGACCTCCTTCTAAGAAAGAGAGGAAGAGACTGGCATCCACTGGAGGCAGAAAAGATTGACTTTTATGCCAACTTTTTAGAAAATGTTATTACAAGATATTTTTTCATTATATTACTAAAGATTTATTTTCCACCACCTCTAAGCTTACAAGTTGGACCACTCACTCTTAAGCTCGGTCATACCCACCATTTCAATTCACATGGCATCTACCCATTTGCCCATTCCATAATCCCATGGAAAATCGAGAGGTCTTTTTATACTCCATTCCCTTCCTAATGTTAGCGTATATCTCTCAACACGAATGGATCTTTCTCTCCCTCACTTGTGCAATTGTTGGTTCTTTGATGTATGTCATGATTGGGACTCATGAATGACGCATGTTTGATGCGTCATTGATAGATTTATGGTGAATCTTGGCAAAAAGCATCAGGAGGTAGTGAAGGTATTTAATGGTACAAAATAAAAGTGCATTTATTTAGGAGACAAAGATGCATGCTTAAAAGAGAAACTCAAGATCTGAACCCGCATACGCCAATACTTCAACTCTCGTGAAGGCCCCATAACCAGTCGAGCGACCATACACAACTGTAACCAGCAGCAATCCTTTTTACAAAAAAGAAGGCACGTTGACCCCCGCCTCACTACCGCCTTCACGCGATGCCACCCTATGCCCTCTTGGACTTCGTCTAAGCCTTCGCCTCGCCTTCGCACGTTGTCGTCTGCCTGCCTCGCCTTGCCTCCCCTGTCGATCACCACCTGCTTGCTAACCCACCTCCTTCCCTTTTCTTCTCAGCATCTTCAAAGATTCTTTTTATTTTTTAAATTTTCCTGAGTCGATACCCCCTACTTGGTCAAACAAATGAAAATTATGTAGACAACGTGGAGGACAAAAATGTGTACATTAGGCTATGTCTTGACATTCACGAGTCATGAAGTTTCATGATCTTTTTGCAAGATTCTATTGTAGGAATTAGGGTTGCAAGGAAATACACACATCTTGGAGAAGACAAAGGAAGCTCAAGACACACAATAGAGAGTGCATTACTTGGTGTGCAATGGAAAGATAAGCTAGCCCTCGAGTGATGGGCATATATACAATGCACGAGGGGAAAAAACTCCTAGTGAGGGAAAAAATGACCCAACAGTTCTAAGTGTGTTCACACACATCACTACCACATGTATATGGTAGGAAATCCTCCCTGGGAGTGATGCAGAATTGGCACATAGAGTATAGGGAAGTGCCATGCCTTGAGGACATGATCAGTCCACAAAGGAGAGTAGGCCCAAAGTTTTTGCGGAAAGCTTCAAACTTCTCATGAGACAATGCCTTTGTGAAAAGATCTGCAACGTTGTCCTGTGTTGTCAAATAAGCCAAGATGGTCTCTCTTGCTGAGAGCCTCTCCCTGACATAATGGTAATGCACCTCAATGTGCTTTGTGCGAGCATGAAAAACTTGGTCGCTATGACTGCCAATGTAGATGGTGTTGGCAGTGTCATGTCCAGCACCAAAATCAGCCATAAGGCTTCTGAGCCATAGACACTCAACCATAGCCATGAAGACTGCCCTGTACTCAACCTCACAACTAGAAGTGGCCACAATAGGTTGCTTCTTGCTCAACCATGAGATACATGAACTACCGGACATGAAACAAAAACCACTTGTGGACACTCGCGTGTCAAAACAACGAGCCCAATCTAAGTCTGAAAAAGCATGTAAATCTGATGGCAATGATCCCCCCTTGGGATAAAACAAGCCAAGATGTAAATTACGACTCAAATAGCGAAAATTTCCTATTGATAGCCTGCCAATGCTTAGACCCTGGGCTATGCATAAATATGCTGACCTGGGAGACTGCAAATTGAATATTTGGCCTCGTGTTGCATACATAAATAAGGCAACCAACAACAGTTTGGCAAAGAGTGGCATCAACAAGATCACCAGCATCATGACGACTCAATTTTAAACATATTTCCATAGGAGTGGCAACATGTTTACAATCCTCAAGTCCAAACTTACATAGCAATATCTCTATGTAACTTTGTCAGACTCAAGGTAATACCATCGTCACACTGCTTAAACTATATGCCCACGTAATGATGTAGCAACCCCAAATCTCTCATCTTGAAAGTAGCAATCAAATCAGTCTTACATCAACAATATGTACCTCATTGGGACTAGTGATTTGCAAATCATCCACATATAGAACAACAATGAGAAGTGCATCGTCCTCACGCTTCACATACAAAGTGCTTTCTGTTTGACTCTTACGAAAGCCTCGTTTGACCAAATGACTGTCACCTTTCTCGTGCCAAGCACAAGGAGATTGATTCGGCCCATACAAGGATTTCTTACATTTGCACACTTTATCCTCTTGTCCTTTGTTGACCAAACCGCGAGGCTGCATTACATAAACTTCCTCAAACATGTCACCATAGCATGACATCCATCCAATTTTCTAGATTTTGTGCTTCATCAAAAGATAAAGTTCTTCAACACCACATAAGCTAGACACAACCAAAGCATAACAATTTGACTCATAAGATGCATGGCGAGAACCTGAACGAGTACGACTAGACAAAGGTGCATCCATTTTACTATCACGCAAAGTATGCACTAATCATTTTGACATACCTCTAGCCTGCTCATTCTCAACCCTTTCTTCATCTAGTACATCATGTACATCTACATCAGTAATCTGTAACATTTTCAGAAACCCCCATAGACTGTACATTTGCCTCATTTGAATTTACATTCGAACTTCCACCAGTGAAAAGAGGCAACAATTTGTCATAAATGTCTTGTGAGTTTACACTATTGTCTCTAGTACATGACAACAAAGGCTGAACAAAATCTTCCACAAACATAACATAACGTGAAACCAAGATACGCTTTGTTTGCGGATGGTACAACCTGTAACCTTTGCTTTCAACACTATAACCAACAAAAATGCACTTGATAGTCTTATCATCCAAATTTTTGCGCTATGTTTGTGGCACCAAGGCATAAGCCAAACAACCAAAAACACGCATGTGCTCAATAGATGGCTTTCTGTCATACCATGCGTCGTATGGAGTGATAGACTGTAAAGCTTTCGTAGGACACCTATTAAGTACATAAGTGGCACATATGATAGCCTCAAGCCAAAATGAATGCAACAAAGGTTGACTGTTGACCATACATCGTGCCATTTTCGCAAGTGATCTGTTTTTCCTCTCAGCAACAATGTTTTGCTGAGATATATACGCCAATGTACACTGGCGTTTTATCCCACGACTAGCCAAAAATGCATTAAATTCATGAGACATATACTCTCTCCTCGATCTGAATGGAGGGTGTCCGTAGTATATTACGAGACGTTTTCAGCCATAGCCATAGATTCCTTAAAGCACTTAAAACACTTCGAACTTCGCTTTAAGCAGATACACCCATGCATGACTGGAGTAATCAGCAACGAAAGTCATGAAGTAAAGGAAACTGCCCAAGGATGGAGGTTGTATGGACCCACAAACATCACTATGTAGCCTTGACTGAACCATCCTTCGAAAATTTTGAACGATGTATCTTACCCAAAATACAACCTTCACAAATATGTTTAACAAGTGCTTCAAGAGGTGGCAAAGAAGCAATCATATCAAATTTCTACAAACGCAGCAAACTGGCAAAATTCGAAAGCCCGAAATATGTATACTAAAATTTTGCATCTGAAATAGCTTAAAAATCCAAAACTCAATTTGTAAAATTCTACCCACGCTTGTATACAAAGTGAGCTTATACATCCCAAGACATAAAATGCCTGATACAACAATCTCATCACCAAAATTGAGACCATGAACTGTATATCTGCTATCCACAAATTTCAACACAAGATGAAGTCAAGCAAGTGCAGATACAGACAAAAGGTTCTTTTTTAGGTACATAAAGTGTATCAAAAAGTGTAAAAGAACTGCCATTTGTAACAGTCATCATAATCTTTCCAACTCCCTTGACTGGATAAGAGACATTGTTGGCACAAGTGACTGAAATCTCATGAGGGATATCCTTGAGAGAGGTAAATAAGTCACGATGAGAGATAATGTGCTTTGTAGCACCATTGTCAAAGTACCACACATGAGCATCTCCAACAATTGACATACATGCATCATGGACAGAAGGATCATAAGTGCATTGTGTAGTAAAAGCTCATTACGCACTAACATCAGCATCACAATCTCCTTTCACAAAAGACTCAACAATAGTTGCATTTGTAGTGAAACCAGCCACTTTCTTCTTAGCCTCTTTTGCCTTCAACTTAAGGCACTACTTGATCAAGTGATCATTAGCTTTACAATAATGGCAACGCATCTTCTTTTTGCCCTTTTCACCAAACTTCACAAACGAATTGCTGCCAGCAAAAGCATTAGGAACATGTGATTTTTTACTCGCAGAAGAACCATGAGAAGTGGCTACATTACTGTTATCATTTTTTTCTTAAGCAGCAATAAAGTCATATTTAACAGCCTTGTTTTTTCTAGAATTGACTCTTGCAACAGCAATGTGCATAATGCATTAAACTTGACAACTTTTGGATTTCCTTGGGTCATAAGTCTCCAAGTACTAGCAAAAGTCTGGCAAGAATCGGACAAAGCATCAAGAACAGTTTGCACAAGAAAATTGTCAGAAATGACTTCACTTGCAGAAATAAATTGTCAGAAATGACTTCGCTTGCAGAAATAAGTTGCTTATTAGGTATCCTTGACACCAGCAAGGGAAGTGTGCATCTCATCTTTCTCATGCATAATCTTTGACTCTAGCCTTTACGCAACAATGCATCATTGCGACTTGCATAAAGACGAGCTATAATATTCCAAGTTTGTTTTGCAGATTTTGCTAAACGAATATGAGGAGTAATAGTGCGCTTCATAGACAACGCAATCAATGCATGAGCCTGCGCATCTCTTACATCCCAACGAGCTTGCTTAGCCATAGGCAAAACAGCTCTGGCAACAGCAACCCTGCCACAAAAACCTGCAACATCCTCAACATCACCTACACCCTCAGAACCAGGACGTACATGAATGCCCTGCACAATATTCGAAACGCCCTTTGACACAAGGAAATGTTACATCATGTAAGCCCACATAGGGCAATTGTCTCCATCCAATCTATCCTTAGCAATAAACATCTTAAACACATCTTTGTTGTTGTCAACCATGACGAATGCTTGCACCTAATGTGAAAATTGTCGGAAAAGAGAACAAATGAAGCACGACCAACACAGCACAACCCGTGAAAGACCGTAAGCGACCTATTATGCAGAAAAAGGCAATGACAAAAAATTTGCACAAAATGATGGAATTGCTTGTGCAGCACTGCCTGTAGTGGAAATGAAGGTCGAAATGAGCTCAAATCGAAAATCTGAGCAAACTCAGCTCTACGAGCTTCTTCAAGTATTTGTTGACCTGCTGATGCTCACTAAAGCTCACAGAATCGGAGAAAGTGAGCAAGTGTGTGATGGAGCTACTGGCGAGTAAGCTCGGGAGGACGCAACTTGCTCTGATACCAATTGTTGGAATTAGGGTTACAGGGAAACAAGAAGACGAAGGAAGCTCAAGACACACAATAGAGAGTGTATTACTTAGTGTGCAATCGAAAGATAAGTTAGCCTTAGAGTGATGGGCGTATATACAATGCACGAGGGGAAAAAACTCCTAGTGAGGGAAAAAATGCCCCGGCGGTCCTAAGTGTGTTCACACACATCACTACCACATGTATGTCTCAACCTACATAGCAACATAGTATTTAGTATCAGATGCTGACGAGGAAGCTATATGGCAGAAGCTCAAGTTTTCATTGTCATAGAGTGAGTGCTATCCAACCAGAACAAAATCGAGCGATTCATGAAAAGTCAAAGCCCAATGATGCAATGTTTCGCTTCATTCACGAGGTGCTTGAGGACGAGCGCATTGAGATTGTCAAGTTTGATAGAGATGACAACCATATATATATAAGTTTGATAGCATGAATTGATTGACCATTGCACAATCTCATGTGCAGGCTAACCCATTACATTTTTTGTTTTAGTACTTGAAGTTGATGATGACCGAAACTTATCCTGTTCTTTGATAGTTTACTGAGTGTTGGTCACAAAGCCAGACCCACCTGCCATCAGCCAGCAGCTGCTTTCTCAGCCCAAACAAACTGAACATGTTGCAATCATCTCCGTAACACATTTTCTGCTGCAGGAAGCCCTTTATCCATGCTTGCGCCTTGGCTGCTGCCGCACGATGCTGATGGTATCTTTTTTTTGCACTGGCCACATCTTCCACTATAGAGGGATCCCTCACCTGCACGTTACGAGATTCTTGGAGCAGCTGGTCGATGAGACCGCTCATATCTGGAACAGGAATGCCCTGCGATTGCGCCAGTGGTGCACCCACCCTCATTCCCACTGCCAATGCAGCCAGCAATGCCTGCAAGTAGGGCATCACCACACTACTCAGCGAGCCCTCCTCCAAGGTGGTTACCACCATCCCAGTGCCCTCTTTCGGCACATGTGGCATGGGCTCGCTCTCACACATGAATCTCAGCCTGTACTTGTGCACACCTGGTACCAGCTTGCATATCAGGTGCTGTGACTGCTCGTCCTCGAATATGAAAAATTTGGGTATATGACTCATGTGCTCTGTAGAGATGGTCATGTGAAGGGCCCCCAGTATCTTTATTATCTCAGGCAGCAATTTCACCTTCTGCTCATTTAGCATCTCCATTATTCTCCTTGTATCCTTGGCCATGTCCTCGACTGTTGCCCGTATGCTGCTCACCTCTGTTCCTATGTTGCCTACCTGTGTTCGCATGCTGCCCAGCTCTATTGTCAGACTCTCTAAGCTCAACTCAAGACCGTAAATAGATGCCTCTCTTCCTCCCAACATTGAGTTGGCCATCAATGTTCCTCCCAACATTGAGCGGAAATTTGCCCATCAATTGTATCCAATATTGGGATTGATGGACGTGAAGATGCATCAGTAGTGTTGGTCATCATGTGCACCTCCTCAATACCTAAACTTTTACTTAATTCCTCCACCTTCAAAATCCTTTCCTGCAGCACGATTTCTGAGAAAGCTCTCTCCCCTAAGAGGCTTATCGCTGGAACACATTCTGCTTGCAAACCCACAGCCTCCACTGGCCCCCACGTATATGTGATGCTCTCAAAATCAGCAACTACATCATGTCTTTGGATTTTACCTCGTAAACTCTCAAAAGTGGCAAATTCTTTTTCCTTATGCTCTGGTGGGACCAACCCCTCTACACAGGATGGGCGTAGAGCTGCTTCTATGAGCTGCACGCCGCTCCAACATCCAGATTCTCTTTGCAGGTCTCGCACGCCACGCACGACTTTTTTAATGAACTTGAAAACGTCGACCTGCTGCTTTGGTTTAGCTGGGAACCTTACCATGATGTCAATGAAAGACAGTGGAACCTCATTGAACTCAATGATGACTTCCATACAGTCCTCTACACTCTTGATGATATCCTTTTCAAGCTGGTAACATGCAGTTTCAAGCACTTTCCTCAAGTGTACCTAGTAATCAGGCAAAAACAAACGTTGTGAAGCATAAATAGACAGGAGGATTTGACCCAAAGAGATTCTCTCGTTTGGGTTTATAAAAATGAGTACATAATTTGTTCCCTGTCGAATTGATTTACGCAGTAGATTCATAACAACAGCCCAACTACATGCATCCTTGTTGTGTCGTACCTGAAGTCTTGGAAAGATGCCAGGCGTAAGAAATGTGTGATCTTCATCTTCACACATCAAACGGTAACCCACATAACCAAAATCACCTGCAGCTATCCCCAGAGATACGCCAAGCCTATCTGTACTCCATCTTCGAAGTTTCCGTTCCTCCTTGTCATTCAGAGTGGCTGGTAAGAATAGACCACTTTTGCCATTGTCCTCAATCTCAAAACAAAGGTCCAACTGTTTCATGATACTAATTAACTGCTCGATGTATTCCGATTTTTTATCATGTGAAAGCGCAAGGCCTGTACTGGATGATTTTCCACGTACTCGTTTTCCCTCTCCATCCAGGCTTTCATTGTTATACAATATACTCTCAAGGACAGCATTCATCTCTCCTCGTTCCCAAAACCCATTGTGACTAGTGTGAAGGCTGCTATTATGAAGGCTCTTTGAGGTTTTGGTTGTTTTCTCAAGTATACTGCCCATGAAGTCTTTACAGAACCATTGAAGGTTTAACATTATCATGTCACATTCCTTGAAGTACACTACGCTTCCAGTTTGATGAAGATGATGAACAAGGGCTTTGGTGACGTCGTGCATTTGAGAAGAAACCAATGCCCCTTCAAGAGGCGCTGTGCTGAAAAATGAATCAAGCAGTGACAATACCAAATCATGCTTTGTAAGCCAGACTTGATGAGGGTAGCGTCTTATAAGCTCTGCAATGTGTCTCTTTGCATCATCGCACACCTTGTAAATGTCCTCACAACTGTAGCAAATCTTCTTTGATTCACTCAGAAATGTTGTCACCACGTTGGATACACTGCCTACGTGACGACTATCCACAAAAAATGTGCTTTTCTGCACACTTGCTACTGGTGCAAAGCTGCTTCCCAGTTCATCCTTGAGGTTGTTTGCACGGGTTATTGCAGCTGCCTGTAAATATGGCTCGGCTAGTTTGTCCAGATGAGTAAAGACAAGGATTACCTGCGCTCTTGAGGGAGGAGAGTTGTGCTTGGTGTTGGAGGAGATGTAGCGAAGCCAGTATTTTAGCTCGCTGGACAATTGGTCTCTTGTTTTGCAGGTAGGTGCTATGTTCTGATTGGAAACCAGGCTGCATACAAGGAGGAACAAGGAGGGTCCTGGCTGGTTGGGCATGAAGACATCGTGCAATGCATGAAACTCCTTATGTCCTGCCAAATCCCAGAAGGCTATCTCCAAGCCACCGTGATTCACATGAGTCACTTCGATTCCAGATGTCCTGGCTGCCTGCTCCTTCACCTTGCATCAGAGTCGAGTAACATTATTTTGGTACGTCCGGTGCTTGAAATCAGTGTCAATTACCACTACTTTGCTAGTGCTTGAACTATGAAGCAGTCTGCTACACTCAAAGGTTTTTATATACTTTTTTCAGAGTTTTTCAAATCAAGGACAATTTCTATTTTTGACCTCTGTTTTCAAGCCCAAAATTTGGGTATGTCAGTTACAAAATCCAGTAAACTACTTAAATTTCTCGTTTGGGGATGCTGCCTGGAAAATTTGTATTACACTTGGGGGTGGGTCTGAAGTACTGCTGAATTGAGCATTCAAGTTTGGACAATAACACTGCTCAATTGTGTTGCTAAACTGGCTACTCTTGTACAGATCCATTTAATGAAATTACATTTTGTTTTTGAAAGTGCACACATTTGAACTGTTGGTAGAGTTGTGGATCCAAGACGAGTAGGGAATATCTGGATGCACCATTGCGTTGACGAGAGCACCGTGATAGGGAATATCCACTAGGCCACCTGGAACGGATACTGGTGACTCATCATTGCGGATTGGGGTCTAAAGCATCAAGAAGGAATATCTGACCATTGGAACGGGCATTTCTGATGCATCACATGATGGATGACAAACAATTTGTCTTGTAGGTTTGACGAGTAAGAGGCTGAGTTGGGAGTATGACTAGTGTGTCACAAGGTGGGTAATACAGGCATTGAGATGGGACATTTCCATAGTCTGAGTAGATTCACGAACTGAGTGAGTGTTGCACATCAAGAGCAAGCATATGGATGGAGTTGGGTTCTCAACAGCTTTTTGGAAATGCGGTTGCTTAAAAGCATGTTGCTTTCCAGAAAAAAGAGATGCTTTTCCAGCATAAGACTGAGTGTTGCACGATATGAGTGAATGTAAATGCATCCAATCCTTACTATTGTATGTGAGAATAAATGATATCTAATGACTTTTTACTGATTTTGTAGTTTTAAAAGGTTTAAAGTGTGTCTGATCGCCCACTGCTATTATCTCAGCATGAAGGGACTCCCAATTAAATTAACGCAAAGGCTCTCTCTTTTTTTTTTTCTTATTACAATAAACATCTCAAGGCCGTACCTCAAGATAAATATACACAGATATCTCCCGATCCCCCCCTCCCTCCGCCCCCCCTTTCCACGTCAGCTTGTGACATCCGACCTCGCGAGAGAGAGACAGAATTCTGCATGCGCCCTCCTTCACCCGCCTCTCCAGTCCACCTCCGTGGCTCCCTCCCTCAGCCCTGGCTGCTCGTCCCAGACCTGAGAGAGAGAGAGAGAGAGAGAGAGAGAGAGAGAGAGAGAAATGAAATGTTATATTAACGTCTTCAAAAGGCCAGAGTGACCTATGAGACCAAACTGATACAAAAGTGGTGAATCTGTTACAATGTCTGAAAAGTGTGAAAGTGTGAAAATAAATGCGAAAAACTAAATACAAAGTATTAGATAAACTTCTTAGGAGCATTCTGGGTGTCTGGCTAGAATGCTTCTAATCCTTTGTTGTAGTCTCCTCCGGTGAAGTGTGCTTCTGCATCTCGGTCGTGGTCGTCTCAATTTCCTAAGCTCAATCGCCCTGTCAATGAGGGTGCCTTTGGTATGAATGTGGGTACTCCTTTGTGCTCGCTGCTGGCCTCTTGCTTCTCCTTCCATTCCTGCTTCTCTCGATCCGAAGAAATCTGTGATCTGCCTCTGAGGCTGTAGTGCTCTTTGTCTTCTCATTAGATTATCCCTGTGCCGATGTAGTTCCAGTAGGTACAGGCCTAAGCACCTTTGATCTTGGTATTGCATGACTCTATCTAGAGGTCCAAAGCCTTCTTTAAATAGGCAATGGAAACGCCCACGTATCTCATAGTATACGGTGCAATGACATATGTAGTGTAATTCTGTCTCCGGCTCCATTTGGCATAACTTGCAAATTTTGCTCTCAGGTGGGATTCCCCTAAATCTGTCAAATTCAATTTCCAACTGGTGTGAGGATGTACGAATCTGACCAATAGCACATCTCAAACCATGAGACAGGTGGGTATCCATGTAGCTCGGGCGAATCACAAAACCATCTTCAGATAGCTGTAGGAAGTGTTCTTTGTAGTCGGCCATCTTCGTGCCCAATTCTTGTGTAGGGTCTACCCATGTCCTCTTAGTGTCCAACTGTATAAGATCATGGCGAATGATTTTATTAATCTCCGTTCGTGTGATTGCCAGTGATGGAGCCTCAAGAGAGTATTGGAAGGGGGGTAATCTTTCCATACTGAACCCGTGTCTCTGAAACCACGAGGACAGTTGCACATACCAGCATGATGTATCTCCTTTCATTGCTAATTGTCGAGAGGATTCGAGGGCCAATCTAGTATATTGGCAATTATTTGTATCCCATAAACCATGTATGAAGGACACTGATCTGGTAAGAGCTTCAATTTCTATCGGAGGGGCAGCTAGTTCCGCTCGGGTAATCGCGTGTGGTATGGAGGCCTTGGCTCTAATCATTCGGGAAATCATAGATACCAAAGGTCTCTCCATTGACTTCCAATTATCCTGATCCACAGATGGTCCCCAAATCTGGACCCCATAAAGCATAGCCGAAGCCACCACAGTATCAAAGAGCCAAAGTTTTGTTCGTGGTTACTGAAACTGCACTTGTGAACACATCCTCTCCAACCCTCCCAAGGCCGCAGAGGCTCTAGACAATCTAGCATCCGCTGCTTTCTTAAGAGTAAACTTTGGTCCTGTAAATACCACACCAAGGTATGTGTATGCATCTGTGTACTCTACTGTATCCTGGCCATATGCAAATGTAGGTGCCGATCTCCTAACCCACTGCGGTGTGGTGTTAAACACCATAACTTTGGTTTTACCCAAATTTACCGACAGTCCGCTGTCCTCCCCGAATTTATGTAATGCATCTAATTGCCTCTGCATTCCATCTAGTGATTCTGCTATCAATACAATATCATCTGTATACAACAACAAAGGGATCCATGACCCTGCAAGTTGAGCACCTCTGTCACCCTCTCTATCAATGTAATCTGATACCTCATCTATATACATACCAAATAAAGTAGGGGACAGTGGGCATCCCTGCTTTACTCCAACGGTGGAATGAACAATGTCGGAATCCCCTTCTAGAGTACATACATAACCAGTTACTGACCCGTATAAGGCCATGATCCCCCAGATAATCTCTTTGGGGACTCCTAACTCTTGCATTTTGCGCATCAATCTGGCCCTTGGTACTGTATCAAAAGCTTTCCGAAAATCCACAAAGCAACAATACATCCTTCTCCCGCTTGCTCTTCCTTCCTCAATAATGGCTCTGAGCGTAAGAATATGATCTAAAGTGGAATAACCCCTCCTGAATCCAGCTTGTCCTGTTGCCCTTATGCCCTCATTCTCTGCCCATCTACTCAATTTTTGTTCCCGAATGGATGCGTACAGTCGGGTCAATGTGTGACCCACCATAATGGTACGGTAGTTCCCGAGTATCATAGGATCCCCTGACTTGAAAATAGGTACGATAGTAGATAATTTCCAAGATTCAGGTAATCCTTCACACATGACCCGATTAAACAGACGAGCAAGGACTTCTGAAAGTAGATCCCTTGCATGGATCGGATGTTCTGCTACTAAACCCTCATGATCATATGCTCTTCTTCTCTTCATCTTATCAATGGCTTTTTCCACCATTTCCGTAGTAAAGAAAGTACTAGTAGCAGGGCATGGCTCGAGCGGATCTGGTAATGGAGGCTGTCCAGATACCGTATATAATGATGTTACATATTGACCCCAAATCTCAGGAGAAGTAATTGTCGGAGGCGATGAGTGCTCGTGAAATAAACACCAGGCCTCATGCGAGTCCTGACTCAAGAAGAGCTGATATAAATCCTTCTGCAGTTTGGCTAAAAATGCCCTTTTCTTGCGACGTACTATACGCCGAAGAGCAATCCGAGACTGCTTATATGTGATGATCCCAAGTGTAAGCTCTTTCTGGACCTGGGTTCTCGTCTCTGCATTCCTCGTCGTACCAACTGTTTTGAGGCATGTTCCCAGATCCTCTCTTCTGATCAGGCTGAGTATGCGGGTATGCCTCTTGTGCTGCTCCATGTAGTATCTCTGTTAGCTGAGAAGTAATCTCCTCTACAGTATATACTGGCTCGGCTGCCCACATCCTATTATAGATCTTTTCCACATAGACTGAATCAGTCTCTGGCGTGAAAGAGAGAGAGAGAGAGAGAGAGAGGACGGACTGTTGCCTTGGCCTTGTGCCGCCGTAAGAGAGATAGCTCTAGCACAACGTGCCGGACGGCAGCTCGGCAGCCACGATTTGATGCTGGGGAATCTTCCCTTGCTGGCTGGCAATATTGAGCATAACGTCTCCCGCCACACCTCGGCCAGCGAGTGGAAGGGCAAAGCAATGCACTGATTGGATGACAGGAAGCTGTCGCAGTTGCCGGGGGAGGTGGGGCGTGGGCTACAACGGCCATCCAGCCACTTGCCGGCCAAAAAAGGCATGGGACACGTAGGCTCTCGCCCCTGCAAGATTCGTTTGGCTGGCCGGCTGCACTCGTTGTGCTCGTGCTAGGAGAGAAGTTGGTTAGACCGCCCAACCCTGAGAGAGCCGCCCATTGTTGTTCTCAAAAGAAGGTTCACAAAAGAGAGAGACGTCGCCACCTGGTGTTCTTCGTGAGAGAGACCGACAGGCAAGAATCTGCTGCCAATTGGACCCGCACAATAAAAACCACCCGCAGAGTGAGAGAATCTGAAGTAAATGCCATTTAAAAAGTACATTTACCAGCATTTAATAGACATACTACTACAGGTATGATTCCAAAATGCCAATAAAACATATAAGAAATGATCAAGACTATTTATGTCAAGGGTGCAGCGGAAAAGATGAATTTGATAGTGATTAAGTTTGCAACTGCGAGCAAACCTCCTCACTAAGACCAACACCTGATCTACAACACGCTAGAGACAAAGAGAGAGATAAGAGGGAAAACCGTTGGAGAGAGTAGGTCCTAAAACGCTGGTTCGGCAACTCAGTGAATCAATGATACAAAAAACGGGGGGGGGGGGGGGGGGGGGGGGGGGGGGGGGGGGAAGTGGTCCCTATATAGGGAGTCGGGGCCCTCCTTAGATCGGGCGGGGCCCTCCTTAGTTGCCCGATCCACCCCAGAAACCACCATCCACACGACCTTAAAATAAGGGGGGTGCCCATAAAAAAGCCACATCACCTTTTGTTGGGCATTCAAGCCCATGGGAAACTCCTCCTAAGGCAGCAGATAAAACTCTTAATTCATTTAAAAGTTTGCATGGAAAGTGCAACTCTATATATGTAATAGTTCTTAATCAAATAGACAAGGGTGTTAATTGTATCGTGTCGAAGCTTCTCTCTCTCTCTCTCTCTCTCTCTCTCTCTCTCTCTCTCTCTCTCTCTCTCTCTCTCTCTCTCTCTCTCTCTCTCTCTCTCTCTCTCTCTCTCGTTCTGTGCTTTTCTACACGCTGCACTTTGCCATGGCTACATCTCGCCATCACCCTCCCTAGCTCCAGGCCCATCAACTGGTATCAGAGCCTAGGCGCTTGGCAAGCACTTTCGCATCCATATCAAAAGGCACGCTAAGGAGGGGCAAGGAGACACAGGTTAAGAGAAGGGCAAGGAGATCTCCTGCACCTGGCGTATCAAAATGCCGCCTCTCGAGGCCTTGGCGGCGTGGTCGTTGCATGCCATGGGTCGGCATCTCAAGACGCTTGCGCAGTTGCCTCCTAAGCGGTGGAGGCTATAGTTACAGGGGACGGAGGGGACGGGGCCTAGGGACGCATAACGACCGTAACCGGGCCGGGGACGGAGGGGAACGGCAGGGAACGGCCGGATTTTCATCCGACCGGCGGGAACGCAGGCTACCGCGGACGGGGATGACCGGGAACGGGCAGATTTTTGAAAAGTTTAAAAGATGACCGTTTTTAACAGACAGAGGCAACCAACGTCTATTTTTTTGGGGGGCTTTGGCCCTTGGGAGGCTATAAAAGCAACCTTGGGCCTTTGGGTCTCTCAAGTTCAATGAAGGCTCAAGTGACAAGCCTCTCCTCTCTACCGTCTACTATCTAGACTCTACGCCGTACGCTCTACCTTTGGGCGCTCAAGCTCTACCCTTGAGTCTCTCTACCCACTCTCTCCCTCTTCTACCCTCTCAACTTTGAAGCTCTCCTCTACTCTCTCTACACAAGCTCTCCTCTTAGCTCTACTCTCTCTCCACCATCATGTCATCTCAAGCTAACTCCACTTCTCAAGCCGGCTCTTCTCGAAGGAGGCCCGCCGTGCAAACATGGTCGTGGTGGGATGAAGTCGACTCTACCACGCGTGGTAAAGGTGGCGGTGCAAGACCATGGACGTGCAAGCTATGCCCGTACAGGAGAACGGCTGGCGAGTCCATCTTCTTCATGGACCAGGTCACGAGGTGAAGTTCTGCCCTCGAGTATCTCCCGAGAAGAGGTTGGAGCTTCTTGAGAAGCTCGCGGTGTATGAGGTCGCGGCCAAGAGGGGCCGTTTTGTTGCCGTCGATCCCTCCACCTCTGCGACACCATGAGAGCAAAGGGAAGCGAACCTTGACTTCACCTCTCAAGCGTTCAAGACAAATGCATCTACACCGTCTTCTTCCATTGCGCATCGCCAAAGCACCCTTAACAAAAATTGGAATCCTAAATTGAAGGAAGAGGTGGATAGGTCCGTTGCCCGATTCTTCTTCCATGATCACATTGCATTCCATGCTTCACGGTAAGTTTCCCTTGGCATATGCACGTTGCAATCTCCCATTTCGTATTCATTATGGGGTCTTGACTCTTGACTCTCCATACTAACAAAACATGCTCTATTTTGTGGGGATAGGTCTCCATACTTTCGAACCATGGTTACGAAAATAGGGGAATATGGCTCCTCTTATGTGCTACCTTCATCTGAGAGGCTTCGCACCACCCTCCTCGACAAAGAGAAGCTTGCCGTGGAGCAAGCGGCCCAAGCAACAAAGGATTTGTAGGAGACCAATGGCGTCTCTCCTTGTAGATAGATGGAGCGACACCCGCAAGCGGTCCATCCACGGAGTGGTGGCCTACTTTCAGGGGGAGATGTACTTTGTGGAGTCACATGATGCATCCGATAGTGGCAAGGCCGCGGAGATGCTTGCTGCGGAGTGGGACAAGCACCATAGAGATCATCGGCCTAGAGAATGTCCTTTGTATGGTTGCAGATAGAGAGGCGTCAAAATAGGGCAGCCGGGGCTATCATTGAGGGCATGTATCCCAGCATCCATGTCACATTCTGCATGGTGCATTGCCTCAATAACCTCCTCAAGGACATAGGGAGCTTGTCATGGATTTCACCCACCATTGGTGACGCCTCTCAAATTGTCTCCTTCGTGTTCAACCATCAAAAAGTGCGCCATGAGTTCTCAAAGAGGAGCCACTTATCCTTGCTCAAATATTCAGAGACAAGATTTGCATTCAATTGGCTTATGCTAAGCCGCTTGTCTACATGTGGCGGAGCCTTAAGGAGCCTCTTTCTCAGTGATGAGTTCGAGGCCATGCCGGAGTCTACATCAGCAACAGGATTGAAATGCCGAGAATGGGCCGACGACGCCGCTTGGTGGGAGGAGGTGAAGACTCTTGACACCATGGTCAAGCCTATTTTACACCTACTTCGAGTTGTGGATGGCTTGCAGCCATGCATCGGCAAAGTCTACGAAGTCATGGATCGGATGATAGAGACACTTAAGAAGCTTGTGCCTAACCCTGTTCAGTATGGGGAGATTCATGGCTTGTGTGAGTCGAGGTGGAATGGATACTACTCTCCACTTCATGCGGCAGCTTATGTGCTTGACCCTGAGTTTCAAGGAAGGCTTTTAGAGACCGACAAGGAGGTGAGCAAAGGATGGCGGCTTGCATTGGAGCGCCCTGAGCCTAACAGTGACACTAGGCACAAAATTAGAGACGAGCTACTCAACTACAGGCAAAAGAAGGGCTCCTATGGATGTGTAGATGCACACGTTGATCGCAGAAAGATTGGCTCGGTTTTGTGGTGGGAAGACTATGGAGGAGATGGCCCACATTTGCAGCGCTTGGCTATTCGTGTCCTTAGCCAGCACGTACCACTAGTTCTTGGAGCAACCATGGAGTGTGTACAATCACATTGCCTCTAAGAAGAGGAATCGCCTTGGGGTCCAGAGGGCCAATGATTTGGTGTTTGTGAGCGCTAACTTACGCATGCTTGCTAAGAGCGTCACACACAAGGCAGATCCCTTCACTGAGTGGGAGATGGCACAAGAGAATCCATCTATGGCCGAGACACTTTTGGAGGAGCTAGAGGAGGACTTCGAGCCTCGCGAGGCCTCATATGTCGCTGACGACCTCGACTACGACAACGATATGGAGATTCAGCAGGCGAGCACTTCCCGAGTTTGATGATCATTGATCACTCTTGAGTCTAGAGTCTACCTAGCCCTTTGTACTTTTTGTTATCCTTGAGGCTTGTCCTTTTTGAGCCCTTGTGGCATGCACTTTTCATTTTGTATCCATCGATGTTTTATTAGCACATTTGCGCCTATATGACTCGTGCTCTTTGGTCTATTTAGTGGAAATTTGTGGTCAAAGTGATGCTCTATGTGTGTGGCATGTATGTAGGTCAAAAAATACCAAAAAAAACTCCTTTCTTTTTTTTTTGCCGTTCTGACCCTTGTCCCCGTTTCCTGACTTTTGCCGTCCCATCCCCGTCCCCGTCCTCGTCCCCGTTCCCGACCCCGACCCGCCATCCCATGTAACTCTAGGTGGAGCACATCAAGGCGGTGAAGATTGTCCTTTTTCTTAGCGTTTCAAAACGCCGATAGTTTGAGGGCACTGCAAAGCAGTAGTACAACGTCCCAAAAATGGTGGCCTAGAGGTGTTGCCTATAGGCAGTTGTTCAAGAAAATACGTCCTCATCCGTGCGTAGTAGTAAACCACAACATCTCAAAAAGCTTCCAGATCTCTAGGCTACTGAGAAGAGCATATTAAAATGCTGCTGGATTCAAAGGACGATGGTGGGTCTGCATATCCAAAGAAAGCTACTACAAGCTTTTGTCTGCGTTGATTAAAGCATTCCTCTTCAATCTGCAAAGTATATCGAGCATGGCATCAAAGGTAGACAAATTTAATGGATCTGGCTTCCACACCTGACAAATAAAGTGAAAGGCTATCTGATGCGAAAGAATCTCTGGAGCGTAGTCAAGCCCCTATCAACGAACGAAGCTGGCACATCCGCTGTAGTTACGAGAGTGCTATCTACCGAGCAACAACGCAAGGACGAGCAAGCACTTAGTATTATTCTGACATCTCTCGAAAATGACTTTATTCATTATTTGGATGACTTTTAATCTTCAAACACTGCTTAGATGGAATTAGAGAAAGTGTTTGGTCATTAAGCCAAGTACTCCAAAATGAGCCTTAGAATGGAGCTGTATTCTCTTTCCATGCGTGATGACGAGAATATTGCAAATTTAGCTAAGCATCCGCACTCAGTTAATTTATGTTGAAGTCCATGCGCTAAATGAAGATCTTATAGTTGTTTTCTTTAATAGCCTACCTGCAGAATTTCGTCAGATTGTAACTATTTTAAGAGAGAAGGATCCATTGCCTTCTTTGGATGGTATCATTAATTCATTGCAGGGAGAAGAGAAACAAGTACTACGTGTTAGTTCTGCCATACCTACTGTATATGTAGCCTGTGGTTGCACTTTGACTGCAACTTCAACCAGACCTACTTACAACACTAGACCTTGTGCGATCTATGGCCGCAACAATCATCAAACCAAGGATTGTTTCAACAAAAATCCTTGCATCCACTGTGGAAAGACCAACAATCCTTCAGAAGTGTTTTGAAGAGAATAAATGACAGCTCAAATGGTTGAAGGTGATGATGATGGTGAAGCACCGATGCTTCTCGTAGAAAGTGATGTCCTGTAGTTTTTCAGTTTGTTTTTATGTTGCCTTTTTTATGTCAGTCTTTTGTCAATAAATTGTACAGATTATAGACACTGCCACACATCAATGGTAAGACCGCCCATTTATGTTTGGTTCTGAACTCTGGTTGTCTCACACTGATAGTTGTCTGAGGGAAGTGCACACACACCTATGTTGTTGTCAAAGGGGAAACTTCTACTTATAGTTCAAGTGATTGAACTCTTCCATGGTCTGTCTAGAGTCCATAGTCAATAAATTGTACGGGTTATAGACACTGCCACACATCAATGGTAAGACCACCCATTTATGTTTGGTTCTGAACTCTGGTTGTCTCACACTGATAGTTGTCTGAGGGAAGTGCACACACATACCTATGTTGTTGTCAAAGGGGAAACTTCTACTTATAGTTCAGGTGATTGAACTCTGCCATGGTCTGTCTAGAGTCCATAGTCAGTCGTTCGGGCTTGCAGGGGGGATTGTTGGGCATTCAAGCGCGGGTTTAGTTAATGTGTCAAGCCCGTGGGAAACTCCTCCTAAGGCATGCAGATAAAACTCTACTTCATTTAAAAGTTTGCATGGAAAGTGCAACTCTATATATGTAATAGTTTCTAAATAAAATAGACAAGGGCATTATTTGTATCGTGTCGAAGTTTTCCTCTCTCGTTCTGTGCTTTTCTGCACACTGCACTTTGCCATGGCTACATCTCGCCATCACCCTCCCTAGCTCCATATATATGTAATAGTTTCTTAATCAAATAAACAAGGGTGTTAATTGTATCGTGTCGAAGCTTCTCTCTCTCTCTCTCTCTCTCTCTCTCTCTCTCTCTCTCTCTCTCTCTCTCTCTCTCTCTCTCTCTCTCTTTGTGCTTTTCTACACACTGCATTTTGCCATGGCTACATCTCGCCATCACCCTCCCTAGCTCCAGGCCCATCACCTTTAATATAAGGTGATAAACTGGCTTGGGAGCCATCCAAAATTTGGAGGCAACTACAGATAAAGAGACTCTGACCCAAAAAATCCTAGGAACACGGGTCGTGCCTCATGCTAGCATACCGGGCGGACACAGGTGGCTCATACCATCAAAAGAGGTACGTCTACCTCAAAGACGGCGACCCTCACTCCCTAATCTTTTCTTCGGAGATACCCGAGCCACCACCAGACACAAGATGAAATTCGTAACAGCCCCTCTTAGCTCCTAGAGAAGCAACCAATCCAAGGGAGCTCGCATGAAGGGATGATGTCACTTCTAAGAGTTTAGTGAAGGTACTAGGAGGGTTATTTGACGTACAACTATTCCCAAGTCCAATAGTGTCGTCTTGTGTGCATGTGGACAAGCTACTTCATGACAAGGGTTCAGTCAGCCTAGCTTAGAAAGTGTTCTGGCAATTTTGTGAGTCTGTTCGCAGACCATGCATGTCCAGACACTTAGAGTAGATGCATATCCTCTTGTTGCACACAACATGATCATCATCATTACCATCAGAATCCATCAAGAGCATTTTACAGTGCACAAAACCTATTTTCCTTATTTTAGCCATTTTTCACTTATTATTAATAAGTGACTTTGTTGGGAAACTGGGAAGGGCAAATTTGCTAAGTTAATATAAAAGAAAACCGGCAGTCACTCAGTAGAGCAGAAGAAGCAAGGAGAGCACAGGCAACCTCTTGCAGCAGGCCCTCTAGTGCATCTTCTCAAGCAAGAACCTTCAACAAAGACCCTTTCTGCAAACAGCCCTCAGCCTAGCGTTTTTGGGAGCTCCCACATCAGCCAGCAAATTCAGCCAAGTAACCTACTGCAGCGTTTTTGGATCCTTCAACTAACGCCAGCAAGAAAGCAAGATTCAGCCAGCGTTGTTTCATTTCAGATCGCTGCAAATTCAGCCCCAAGATTAGCTAGTGATTTCCCTTGAAGCAGATCCCTACCATTGGTGTCGTCGCAAAGAAAATCTCAACAGTCCTAGTGTTTTTGCAGCCTGCTGTCCAGCGTTTTCAGCCATAAGAAGCAGCGTTTTCAGCCCATAAGAAGCAGCGTTTTTTCACCCATCAAGTTAGTAGATCAGCCCCAACTAGGTGCAAGAGTTACCGATTCCCAGCATTCAGTTTTCAGCCTAAGCATCGTCATCGTCGTCCTCACCGTCGACATCGACATAGCATCATCTAGTACTCAAAGCATCAACACCTTGTATCAGATTTGTGCAATCAATAGCAATAGACTTCTCTCGCCATCGAGAGAGGGACCCTTAGAGGAGGGTTTGACAACTTTTCTGGTGTTGTATTCTTCTCTCTCTATCTCTCAGTCTCAACACCTTCATTCACAGTGTTTACCACTTTGTTTGTGATCCTTTGCACTCTCTCCCTAAAGGAACGGAAGGCTCTCCCTTTCTTGGTTGAAAGTGTTTCAAGGAAAAATAAGTCCAGTTTTCATCCACAGTTAGATGGTCAGACAGAGATTTACAATGAGTTGGCTTTTGATGTTTTAAAGTCATATGTGCATGATCAACAGTCTCATTGGGAGCTCTATCTCCCATTGGTTCGGGCTATTTTGAATGACTCTTTTTTCTCTGCCATTGGTCAAACTCCGTATGAGGCAGCTTTTGGCCATCCATTCCAGTCACTTTTGACTCGTTCGGTCAGTCAAATGCCTTATACCAATTTTGAAAGTCAGTCGTTGGATGAGATTTCTGAGAGTGTGAAGCTTCGGCTAAGCAAGGCTCAAGAGTCTTACTCACGGCAAGCTAATAAGCATCGACAGGATGTTTCGCCCAAGGAAGGGGATTGGGTGTATTTAAGAATCATGAAGCAACGTCTTCAGCAAGTTGAAAAGAAGTGTCCAAAGTTGTCTTTCAGATTGTATGGTCCATATCCTATCATCAAAAAGATAAATGAGGTTTCGATGAAATTGCAACTGCCTAACTCATGGTCAATGCACAACGTTTTCCATGTTTCTTGGTTGAAAGTGTTTCAGGGAACATCTCCAAAAGACATTTCAGAAGAAGAAGAACCGGAGATCATCGATGACGATGAAGTCATGGAGCCGGAGCAAGTGTTGTTGCATCAATTTCACCATGGTTCAAAGAAACAAGTGAGACAGTACTTTTTGAAGTTCAAGGATCGAGGAACCCATGAAGCAGTATGGGTTGATGAAGAGTTTTTCAAAGATTATCCCAAAATGTTGGCAGTCTACGAGGAAGCCATGCAGATCGGTACCAGTACCTCACTTTAAAAAGGAGGGGATATCACGTGCACATCTAACCCTATGTGCATGTGAGCAAGCTACTTCATGACAAGGGTTCAGTCAGCCTAGCTTAGGAAGTGTTCTGTCACTTTTGTGAGTCTGTTCGCAGACTGTGCATGTCCAGACACTTAGAGTAGATGCATATCCTCTGGTTGCACACAACATGATCATCAGCATTACCATGAGAATCCATCAGGAGCATTTTATAGTGCACAGAACCTATTTTCCTTATTTTAGCCATTTTTCACTTATTATTAATAAGTAACTTTGTTGGGAAACTAGGTAGGGCAAATTTGCTAAGTTAATATAAAAGAAAACTGGCAGTCACTCAGTAGAGCAGAAGAAGCAAGGAGAGCACAGGCAACCTCTTGCAGCAGGCCCTCTAGCGCATCTTCTCAAGCAAGAACCTTCAACAAAGACCCAACGTTTTCTGCAAATAGCCCTCAGCCTAGCGTTTTTGGGACCTCCCATATCAGCCAGCAAATTCAGCCAAGTAACCTGCTGCAGCGTTTTTGGATCCTTCAACTAACGCCAGCAAGACAGCAAGATTCAGCCAGCGTTTGTTTTATTTCAGATCGCTGTAGATTCAGCCCCAAGATTAGCCAACGATTGTCCTTGTTGCAGATCCCTACCGCAACGGTGTCGTTGCAAAGAAACCTCAGCACTCCTAGCATTTTTGCAGCTTGCTGTCCAGCATTTTCAGCCATAAGAAGCAGCATTTTCAGCCCAAAGAAGCAGCGTTTTTTCAGCCATCAAGTTAGCAGATCAGCCTCAACTAGGTGCAACAGTTACCGATTCGCAGCATTCAGTTTTCAGCCTTAGCATCGTCGTCGTCCTCCTCACCGTCGACATCGACATAGCATCATCTAGTACTCAAAACATCAGCACCTTGTATCAGATTTGTGCAATCAATGGCAATAGACTTCTCTCGCCATCGAGAGAAGGGCCCTTGGAGGAGGGTTTGAAAACTTTACTGGTGTCGTATTCTTCTCTCTCTATCTCTCAGTCTCAGCACGTTCATTCACAGTGTTTACTACTTTGTTTGTGATCATTTACATTCTCTCCCTAAAGGAACGGAAGGCTCTCCCTTTCGTAAGTAAAAAGAACCCTTGAGCACAGTTCGGAGCACTCATCTTGAGCAAAGTTCAACATTCACTTCCGCTGCACCTTACACTTCTTGGGTCTTCTCCTGAACAAAGTGATACTGGATCTCTATATGCTTGGTTCGGGCATGAAACACCGAGTTACTCACAATGGCTATACAACTTTGATTATCTGAATAAATCGTGGTCCTCTATTGTGGAAAACGAATTTCCTCCGTAACCACATTGACTCACATGTAGCATTGACAATACTCCACCTTTGTGGAAGATAAAGCAATTATAGGCTCCTCCATGAAATCTCTTATGAACCAAAAGAAAAGGTGTAGCCTGTAGTCAAGCGTCATCCATTTGCATCTCCACCCCAATCGGAATCACTCCGTCCTTGAAGAGTAATCAAAAGTTTGTACCTCCGACGGTGTACCATTTGCTAAACAACTTTGATTGCTCCAAATCCTTAGACTTAGCAGCAAGATCCAAAGAGCCTCCTCCATATGTTACTTGGCGGGCTTCTATATAAAAGAATTGAGAAGTCCCACTAGGAAACTGATGTCGAAACAGGTGTTCAGCAACCAGATGAGAGAACAGACCAGCTTCCCATATTGTAGTATCCACTACATCTGAGGGGTTATATAGAGAGAACTTCTCGTTGGGATCCATCCGAGCAGAGATCGGTTTGCACTCGGTCATACCAAATGCCTCCAACAAGATCTCCCCTTTGTCTGTAAATCTCCAATCCAAGAAAGGAATGAAGAAAGCCAAGATTTCTCACCTCAAACTCCTTTGCCAAGGTCTCCGTAGTACTGCGTATATGCTGATCATGGATTCCTGTAATCAAAAGATCGTCCATATAGAGGATAACAAGTGTCACGACTCTTCCCTCTCTGAACAGATATACATTTGGGTCTGCAGAAGAACGATGAAAGGAATGTTGTAGGAAGAAAGAATCAATCTTTTCGTACCACGCTCGAAGGGCTTGCTTCATGCCAGAGAGAGCCTTCTACAACTAGTAATCTTTCTCGTTCGATCCTGGAACTGAGAATCAGGGAGGTTGCTCCACATACACCTCCTCTAAGTCGCCATTGAGAAAGGCTGACTTAACATCCATCTGAAACACGGGCAAAAACTGTCTGAATAGTTGCCATCCTCACAGTCAATGCAAAGGTCTTGTCATAATCCACTTCCGGTCTCTGAGAAAAGCCCTTGGCAACAAGGCATGCCTTATGCTTATCCAAAGACCCATCTAAGTTGTGCTTCGACTTGTAGACCCACTTGACACCAATGACCTTCCGCTTTGGTGGCCGCAGAACCAAATCCCATGTATTATTCCTCTCGATGGAGTCAAGCTCTACTTGCATGGCCTCCTTCCCCTTCAATTGTGAAAGGGTCTCATCAACTATAAGAGGTTTTGTGCCCTTTGTCACTGAGGACATTAAGGCATAGCTCAACTGTAATAAAGCTCCATCTGTCTCAACATTCTGCAACCGTCGAGCCGATCTTATAGTATCCGCATCATGCCAATCGAGTGGAAAGTGTGAAGTCGAAGCAATGAGAATCTCGCAATGTCTCTCTCCAATAGCTACTCTGGTAACTTGACTGGTTTGCCCCCAAAATCAAGAACTATTGGTATCTCCTCCTCATTTGCACCACGGTGAGAACCATCATGCACTACATCATCATGAGACTATGCATCAATTTCCGGAGCTTGATGGATAGGAATCTGAAGAGAAGGTTCATCAACCATAGGAGAGGAATCATCATTTAGATCACCAAGAAGAGGCAAATCTGGGGATAATGTGGAAGACTTGGGAGTGGAAGCCCCCTTTGTAGGAATATGCTCATCAAAGACCACATCTTGGCTCACCACAATCTCTTTCCCCTTTGGATCATAAAGTCCATATCCCTTGGTAAGAGTATCGAAGTCGGAAAAAATCATTCAGTTGGACTTGAAATCAAACTTTCCCCCTTGCTTCTTTGCAACATGGACGTTGGCATCACTCCCAAAAATCCGAAAATGGAAGACATTAGGCTTCTACTGAGGTAAGAATCAAACAAAGTCAATTGAGGAAGTAAAGTCGTAGGAGACCGGTTGAGAGTATGAACTCTTGTCGCAACTACCTCTGTCCATAAGGTCTTCTACAGATCTCTGCTGGGGCATTGTCCGCACCACCCCACTGCAGTCCTATTCTTCTGCTCCACAACTCTATTCTCTGAGGGTGATCCAGTATTTGCAAGCCCTCGCTTGATGTCGTGGTCCGCACAATACTATACAAAAGCAATGGAGGTAAACTCTCAACCCTTGTCACCCCAAAAAGTCTTTTACTCTATGTTGGACTCCTTCTCCACGAGTGTACGCCAATTCTTGAAGATCTCAAGAGCTTCGTCCTTGTGCTTGAGGAAGTATACCCAAGTAAAGAGGTTAAATTAATCCACCAGCAACATAAAATAAAGAGCTCCATCCTAAGGCTGAAGTCTGCATAGATCCACAAAGGTCGGTCTGAACCAACTCCAAGACTGCACTAGCTCCACCATGTAGAGTGCTTTGATATAGCCTCTCTATGCTGCTTCCTACTAATGCACAAAGTGCATTGTCGTTGCTTATTCCCAACATCACGAAAAGCATGACGAAGAGCATCAACATGGTCAAACCGATAATGCTAAAGATCACTACAAAAGAGGAGCTTGCAGAGAGCTTGCTCCACTGTGCCCTCTCTGACCTCTTGGCCAGGGTCAAGATCTTGTCCTCCGTGTAAACCACCTCCATGCCTAACTTACACGCTTTGTGTACCGAAATGAGATGGAAACCCAAATTTGGAGCAGAAAGTAACTTGGAGGAGTGCATACCCCCTTTGCCATCTAGAATCAACTCCATGGTTTCCTCACTATGAACAAGAATCACCGTATTTGTCGCCAATGAAAATGGAGCTACAGTGTCGTTGCATGTTGGATACCCCCCCCGAGTCCTTTCAGGCTAAGAAGAAACTAGAGGTATCTTTACAGAAAAGGAGCACGCATGAAAATGGGGGCCTTATGGGGGTTCTCTGGCTTGTAAACCTATCTAACTAGAGGCATCTTTGTTTGCCCTTGTCACCTTCTCCTCCTTCGCTTCTCTCCTCCTAGCTCTCTCAGACATTGGTCTCTTGGAATTTGATGATCCCTCTGTCTGTCTCTCCTGAGGCATTGTATGTTGTCTCTCTCTGGACACTCTACTCTCTTAGTGGAATTGACCAGCTGTCACATACAAAATATGCCTTGGTAAATGAATAAAGAATACTCGCTGCAGTATATCTCGTCCATAAATAGTAGGTCGAGAGATGAATCAAGGAGGATTCTTCACGAGAGAGGGATGGAGAATCAATCTAGAGTGGGATGGTTGTAACCAGCAAGTTACTTGACAAGGCGGTAAGACAGAACAAGACCACCACAAATTGAACTGAAAGTAGAAAATACTTGGAACCTGAAAGAGAAATGAACAATTGAGGCGAGACATGGTTGGGGTGGAGTTCCCCACTCATGCACTCGCCCCTAACGTAGGCGCCCATTGCGGTACTTCTTCTTATTAAGCTCTCAAGCTGTGTGTACAGCTGCCGAGGAGATCCCACTCTGCCTACTGATGAGTCAAACTGGCTCCCCTTAGGCTCAAATTCGAAGACATTGGTCCTCAGCTTTATATGCTGCCCCCAAAAGCACCTACGATCAAAATTGATGGCCAAAAATCTTTGAAAGTCAACGCTTTCAGTAATTTCAGTAATCTTCCGCATCTAGCCCTTCACATTAGCAGCCTTCATACAATGCCACGTCAGTAGTTGTATGACTCGCGATTTTTTCAGTGGTTTATGTCACCTTTCATGCAAGCTCTGGCTCGGCCTTCGTTTAGCTCTTCTGGTTAGTCGACTCTTCCTCTTCTCATCCAGTCCCCGGTCACGGTCATGGCATGTCAAGTTGTGACATAACCCCTCTCAAAACAAGAGTGATAACGCTTGCAAAACAGATAGAAAACCAGGATTCAGTAAACAATGACTGTGTGTAGACATACCGTTTGACCATCACATACAAGACAATACAATCACAAAGCATGCACTAGCACAAATACACAACAATCACTTCCATATCTGAGTCCCCGTCGAGACGTCAGACGCAAACTATGATCATAATGAATCATTTAGCCATCATCTCCAGGCCTTGTTGACCTCTCACATAGATAATAGATAATCTCAATGCACTAATTCATCATCATAACAATCACTATCACCCTTACCGGTGAATAGAGATAAAATCCTGCGTACATTCTCCCTCACATATGCTGAAACAAACATTCAATTTGATGAGTACAACAGCATTTGTTTGAACAAGTCAATCACACTGTGGATATCCGACCATAACATTGTATCATGCATTGTTTGCCAAGGATGAGGCTTTATGGAAGTCTCAAGAACGGCATAAGAAAGCAACCAACAAGCATCAACGCGACTTGTAGTTAAAGGAAGGCGGCTTGGTTCTTCGTAAGTTTAAAAAGGTTAGATTCAGAAAGATCACATGAGTTATTCTCAAGACTAAAATTACCATACCGTTGGAGGATTCACAATGATTTTCACGAGTCTTATATGATCTTTTCAAGGAGAAAGTGCCAAACGATAGGGAGCCAAAGAAGCAACTTGAGGTCGAAGAAATTCTAATATTTTAGTGCACAAGTTAAGGAAAGCGTAGGGTAAGCTGGTTCAGAAATACTTGGTCAAGTTTAGGAACTATCTTGCTCTTGATGCGAAGTGGATGGAGGAGAACTTGGCAGATACTCCCTACTTCTTAGAGCTTTACCTTGAGGCTTTTGGTTTGGCTGCAACCATTCCAAGAATGCAGGCAAATCAACAGTTGAGTCTGGTGCAATGCGTGCTGCACAACAGAGGAGCCACTGCACTCCTTTGTCATAGATCAATATGGATTGAGAGTATTGTCAACCTTTTTTTCTTTGAAATTTTAAGGATACAAAGTTTATTGCACTCTACCTGGTGACTACTATATGATATGTAGATATGTTATGCTTGCTCAATCATCTACAAAATGATCTGCCAGAAAGATCTTCTCCTTGGTGCACAAGATAAGCGGAACTTTCTTGCCACCCTAGACTATCTCAAATGGTGCCTTCTCACTGATGTTTGCATAGTGTTCAATGTTGTAAGTAAACTCCAACACTAGAAAATATTTAGACATACAATGAGAGATGTAGCACATCAACAAGGGTTGTCACATTGAGTAGGCAATCTCTAATTGCTGTCTACGCATGTTGAGTGTCCTAACCAACTTCTCACACATTGCTCTCCTAAACAAATTGGTATCTGGGGTCCCTATCTAACACAATGGACTAAGGCATCCCATTGTTTTCGCAATGAATAGTTTAGCCAAATAATCAAGCTTCAATGTCTTCTTCAATGGTACAAAGTGTTCGAACCTAGCCACAATACTCCAAATGCCATCATGCCCACCCCGAATCTATCTGAGAGCCGTAAAGGCTATAGGAGTCCACCGATTTGTGTCTGTCATACTTACTTTCTAACATATCAAACATGTCTGCACAAATTCATCCACATCCTTCTTGAGTTGAGGCCAATCGAAGTAGCCCTCAACTGCCTTGAGTGTCGCATCTATCTCTTTATGCCCAAGAAAAGGTGGATTATGACACACTGTCTACACTTTTTGCCTCAAAGCCCTCGTTACATATAACTTGACTTTCCGCATTAAGTAACCGTCCTTGAGAGAATAACTTGCGACTACCTCCCCACTCTATACACTGTCAACATACTACTCCCTCGTATCATCGAAGGTATGATTGGGAAGTGGTCGGCACTGGAATTCTTATAGTAAGAGGATGTCTAGGCTCAAAGCAAGATCATGTAGGTCCCCCCGTCGCACTTAGCAAGTTGGTGGATACTAGGAAGTGAACTCAATAAACGCATAAAGTCAAGGTGGGACTACCAACAGAAAGTAACCAACAATTGGACCACATTGCACTTTTGGATGCTGTCCCAATAAGGATAGATGATCAGATGACCAGTGGGAGCCCAACGGAATCATTTCCTAAAATTTAGGGAGCTGCTATTTTGGGCCGTGAAATGGGTTCGCATCATTACCTCCGGTATGACTAGGGGAACACTTTACAACTCTGCCGTGAAGTCAATTGGGCAACCAATCGGGAGATTTTTAGGCGGCAACCCCAAAAAGGGCAAAAGCTTGTAATCGCGCCAAGTGGCGAATTTTCATGCACTTGCCTCATTCAAAAAATTAGGCGCTGAATTTTAAGCTGGGAGGAGGCCTCATTTGGTTTTTGTCACAGGTTAAGAGCTATGGAGTGCTATCTTTCCCTCTCATGTACAGTGTGGTGCTAGGAGTGATGCCCTGCACGCTACACACTGCTCTCTCTCCCCTACGTGCAGTTATGTGATGCCCCACAAGAGGGCTCCTCATTTGACTCATGTACAGCTGTGTGGGTTCATGCTTTTGTGTTGAGGCAAGAGCCTCCTTGAGCAAGAACAGGGGTAGCTAACAACTACTCCAAAGCAGGCACCGGTGAGGGTCATAACCTCACCGTACAGGTGCGAAATCAGCGCTGTGTATGTGCTGTAAATTCAGCCATACCGACGCCAGAACCCTTGGGAATCGTGCCCCACTGGCAGAGGACAGCTAGGGGATGAAAACAGGGCAAAAACCAGTAAATACAAAGTGCTGAATTTACTGTTTTTGGGCAGGAATCGGAGGGTATATGCCAGTGGAAGTAAGTTCTAGCAGGGGAATTGGTTTCACACAAGTTTTGGGGCTGTTATGCTGCCGAAATTTGGCCAAATCAGGTAGTATCTAGCGGGATACAGGTAAAGGATTCCTGGACTCTACTTTGTAATTTACCCTCTCAAAGAATAAAGAAATACTGAAAGGGGTGCCAATTTTGGGGCCTACAAGTTATCGGCGTCTACTCGAGGCATTTTAGCTTCCGAGCCGTGTGTGTACTTAAGTGTTAATTCCCGTCACAGGTTACCTTCGAACGTTCTCTCTGTGTGTGTCTAAAGTAAAGAATTTCGGGTGAAAGCCAAAGCCTGCCGCCCCACGGGCCGGTTTCAAGGTTCCATTGCCGGGATATCAATCACTTTTTCCTCAAGAAGTGAGCCTCCGTTGTTTTGGGTAAAGACGCAGAGTATAGGAACGCGGGATTACACTATGGCCGACAAAGGGAAGGGCAATATGGAAGAGGGTTCCTCTTCAAAGGACAGACAGGAAATCCCTAAGGTCTTCGAGATTGGCGAGAGCTCACGGCCACGTTAGTCTGTACCTCCTGTAATGTGAATGTCTCTCCAGTAGTACAGGGCTTTATGACTGGGCAACTTGAGGATGATGCATTCAGGACTCAGTTAGTTGCCGCGGTGAATGTCTTTCCGCAACTGGTGTAGAATCCAAGGTTTATGGAGTTCTTGCAAGCGCCACCAGTGCAACAGCAAAATAGGCAACCTACACCGTGTACGGAGCTTGTTGAGGCTCAAGCCCAAGTACTTAATGCAACTCAGCAGGATAGGGAACACTCGCATGTTGCGGAGTCAGGGGCTCCAAAACAAGGTCCCCCGTGCTTGAACAGGTGGCCAGAACACCTATTCCACAGGTTATGCCAGTTCAGCCCGCCACCTTTCAGAGCCCGCATGCTGTCTTGAATGGACAGGAAACTGGATACCAGGCTATGCATCCAGTTTTTCCACCACCAACGGTACATCCTAGGTATTTCGAGGGTGGATCAGTGTTCCAAAATATGGCTAGTTATGCACCTGGAAGTCAACCGTACATCCCACGAAACAGTGTTTGGGGGTATGCAAGGCATGATGCCAAACCCCATGTATGGTAGTATCGGCATGCAGCAAGGTTTTCAGTGCAACCAGGGCCAGTTTGGGGTGCCACAGGGTCATTTTGGCACGGCTGGTTTTTCTGAACAGCAACCAGATATCGCACCTCTGACACAAAATGTGAATGGCCAAGATGTGCCGATTATGCCTACTACAGTGCCCATGTTGCAGACCATTCCTTATGACAACTTGGGGGCACCGGAGAAGCCAAAATCTTACAAAGAAGGTGGTGCAACTGTAAAGTTCAGTACTTTCAGTGGCTTTGAGGATAAAGCAAAGGCTCTCACTTTACTCCAACAGTTTGATACAGCTTATGCAGGAGGGAATTTTACAGAGGCCTCGAAAGTCAGGAAAGCTGCCACTTTCTTAAAGGACAATGCGCTTATATGGTGGACGACATTGGTAATGCAAGGACAAACACCCACCACTTGGGTCTACTTCAAGAAAATGTTTGCATCTGCTTGACTGTCAAATGAATTTGAAGCCGACGTCATGACAGATTGGCACCAGCTTACTTTGGCTACATGCAAGAGCTTGTTGAAGTACAATCGGAGGTTCTATAAAGCGTTACTCTCAGTGATCTCCTATAGATTTGTGCCATTGACAGAGCAAATAGAGAAGTATTGTTGTGGGCTGCCTAAAGGGCTTCGTGATTACTGTACCAAGAACAGAGTGGCTACCCTCACTCAGCTAACGGAGGTTGTTAACACTTGTCTTGCCTTGTTGAAAGGAGAGGACAGTGGATTTCCGAGCAATGACAAAGGAGGGCAGCAAAAGAAAAATTCAGCGAAGAAGCCCTTTGTGAAAACGAGAAGCATCATAGGGGTCAGAAAAGGCCACCAAAGACAAGGATTCAGCCGGGACTTCTGGAGCGCAAGCAAAGAAACAGAAAAGGAAGACTTTTGTGCGCAAGTCGCTCGAGGAAAAGAAGGTCCTAATGGCTGAAAACAAATGCTTTATATGCGAGCAGCCTGGTCACTTTGCTACCAATTGTCCACAAAGGAAAAGACCAGCTGACTCAGAGGATAAAGAAGACCAGAAAGGCAAGAAGCCTAAACCCACGGTAAGTTTGGTGCCAGACATGGTGGGTGATAGGCCCAGTACAGATGCCAGTGAGTTATGCAAGGCATGGGGTAAAGTTAGGGATCAGACGGCACTCATCTTCTTTGATCCAGGTGCCAAAGCCAACTTTATCTCACCAAAGTTAGCTATGAAGCTAGGCAGCAAAGCTGAAGAGATGGGGTACACAGCAGAGACAGGGTTGGCATGTCTTGGCCACTCAGAGTGTGTTACTCTCATTATTGGAAAGTTGTCTGCATATTCAGTCATATGTGGACACAGAAGAGTTCTATATCATGCCATTGGAAGGGTGCGATGCGCTACTTGGGATTCCCTGGATGTTCAGAGTACATGGCGTGCTGGATGTCTTCGGCAAGACGATCACCCTTTAACATAGGGGTAAAACTCATGTTTTGGATGTAAAGCTCAAAGGGGAGCCTGTCTCAGATAATGATCAGTCAAATTTATCTGTGTTAAATAAAGAAAGGCCAGTATTTTTGCAAAAGTTTAGTGACTGTTTTTCTGATTCATTACCGTTGCAATTGCCGCCAGAGAGACCTAAGGACCATCGGATAGATTTGGTGCCGGGGTGTAGCCCACCAAATAGACCTCCCTACAAGGTTAGTGCGGCGCAGCAGAAAGAGATTATGGGCCAGGTTGAGGAGTTATTAGAGAAGGGGCTGATTCAGCCTAGTTCTTCAACCTTTTGCTCCCCAGTGCTCCTAGTGCAGAAGAAAGATGGCTCATGGCGCATGTGTATTGATTACCGTGCGTTAAATAAGAATACCATCAAGAATAGGTTTCCTATTCCGCGAATTGATGATATTCTCGATCGTTTAGAGGGTGCTGCAATTTTCAGCAGGATAGACCTTAAGAGTGGGTACCATCAGATTCGTATAAGGCCAGAGGATGTGCACAAGAATGCGTTTAGAACGACGTTTGGTCTTTATGAGTTTCTAGTGATGCCATTGGGGCTAACAAATGCTCCTGCCACGTTCAGCAAAATGATGGACTGGATTTTCGGCTTGCATCAACAGTTTGTTGGGACGTTCTTCGATGACATGATAGTCTATTCGAAGAATGAAGAGGAGCATAGGCGTCACTTGACCATTGTGTTCGAAGAGCTGCGCAGTCACAGGCTACTTGTCAGTCCTAAGAAAAGTGAATTCTTCTTAGAAGAGATCCACTTTCTTGGCCACATAGTCTCAAAGGATGGTGTCAGAGAGTCATGTCCCACCATATGCAGAGCATTGTGGTATTGATACGACAGTTAAAGCGGTAGAGACATTCTTCTCTTGGCCTACCTTGAGGAGAGATGTGGATACCTTTGTGCGAGCATGCATAGTTTGCCAAAAGGTCAAGTTTGATAGGCAAAAGGCACCAGGGTTGTTACAACCACTGTCGTTTCCGGATAAGCCATGGGAAAGCATTGCTATGGACTTTATCTTTGATCTTCCAAGAACACCAACAGGGAATGATGGTATATGGACCATTATCTGTAGGTTCAGCAAGCAAGCCCATTTTATCCCTGTTAAGAAGAAGATAAAATCTGATCAAATGGCACTCTTGTTCATATACAATGTGTTTAAGTACCATGGTATGCCACAATCGATTGTCAGTGATCGTGATCCTCGCATGACCAGTTTGTTCTCGAGAGGATTGTTTGAGAACATTGCACTTTTAGATGCGGTCCCAATAAGGATAGATGATCAGAGGACCAGTGGGAGCGCAACCGAATCATTTGCTAAAATTTAGAAAATTGCTATTTTGGGCCGTGAAATGTGTTCGCGTCATTACCTCCGGTATGACTAGGGGAACACTTTACAACTCTGCCGCGAAGTCAATTGGGCAACCAGTCGGGAGGTTTTTAGGTGGCAACCCTGAAACGGGCAAAAGCTTGTAATCGCACCAAGTGGCAAATTTTCATGGACTTGCCTCATTCAGAAAATTAGGCGTTGAATTTTAAGCTGGGAGGAGGCCTCATTTGGTTTTTGTCACAGGTTAAGAGCTATGGAGTGCTTTCTTTCCCTCTCATGTACAGTCTGGTGCTAGGAGTGATGCCCTGCACGCTACACATTGCTCTCTCTCTCCCCTATGTGCAGTTATGTGATGCCCCACAAGAGGGGCTCCTCATTTGACTGATGTACAGCTGTGTGGGTTCATGCTTTTGTGCTGAGGCAAGAGCCTCCTTGAGCAAGAACAGGGGTAGCTAACAACTACTAGGCACCGGTGAGGGTCATAACCTCACCGTACATGTGCAAAATCAGTGTTGTGTATGCGCTGTAAATTGACTGTTTTTCAGCCATACGGATGCCAGAACCCTTGGGAATCGTGCCCCACTGGCAGAGGACAGCTAGGGGACTGTTTGGGGCTGAAAACAAGGCAAAAACCAATAAATACAGCGTGCTGAATTTACTGTTTTTGGGCAGAAATCAGAGGGTATACGCCAGTGGAAGTGAGTTCTAGCAGGGGAATTGGTTTCGCGCAAGTTTTGGGGCTGTTATGCTACCGAATTTGGCCAAATCAGGTAGTATCTAGCGGGATATAGGTAAAGGATTCCCAGCACTCTACTTTGTAATTTACCCTCTCAAAGAATAAAGAAATACCGAGAGGGGCGCCAATTTTGTGGCCTACAAGTTGTGGGCGTCTGCTCGGGGCATTTTAGCTTACGAGCCGTGTGTGTACTTAAGTGTTAATTCCCATCATAGGTTTCCTTCGCGCCTTCTCTCTGTGGTGTGTCTAAAGTAAATAATTTCGGGTGAAAGCCAAAGCCTACCGCCCCACGGGCCAGTTTCACACCAATCGTATTGCAGCTTTGCCTTGAGGCCTTTGGGTTACAGCCAACATATACCTCAACCCAACCTGTTCAAAGGAGGGGTAATGATGGATAAAATGAGACATATGGCTTACACAACCCATTTTAGTGCATAGTATGGGACTTGACCGCCCATACCATATCGGATGAATATGTAACTTTGCACGGGTGGAAGAATAGTGCTCACTTCCATTGGTACAATTTTTCACAGCCATCCAATATGGTTTGGGCGTCTTGACCCATACTATGCGCTAAAATGGACCGTATGAGTCATACAGCCCATTTTAGCGCATAGTATGGGCCTTGACCTCCCATAACAGTTTGGATGGATGTGCAAATTTGTACAAGTGGAGGAATGGGACTCATACCCACCCTTGCAAATTCTTACAGCCATCCGATATGATTTGAGCAGTCCCGATCCATATTATGCGCTAAAATGGGCTGTTTGGAAATTAGACAAGCTGGTCTCGCTGCTGCTGCCCGCACACGCCCCCTCTCCCACCCTTCGCCATCGCCGCCGTCCCCCATGCCCTAGTGCTACTCTCTCGCCCACTCCTCGCGCTGCCCTCCCTGCCCACTGCCTTACTCGCTACCCAGCCCGTTTCAGCCCCCCCCCGCTGCCCCCGTTGCTGCCCTCTTCCCCGACAGCCCGCAGTCGCCACCCGCTGTCCATCCCGCCCGTCCACCCCTTCCCGCTGTCCGCCCCTCGCTTGCATTTTGCCTTTAGCGCTCTCCCTCTCCCCTCTTGCTTGACGGGTTTCGCCAGCACCATTGACGTGCTCGGTCCAGCAGGTTTTCCCCCTTACGTCAACGATCCTCCGCTTCTTCTTCACAGCAGCAGACACAAATGGCGGCTCATGCTCCACCGCAGAGGGACTCCAATGAAGCCCCCTCACCCGACCCCACTGAGCCCACCATTCAACTTGCTCTCTCACCGACAGAGCAAGCGAGGCTAGCCGTAGAGGTAGAGCGCTTGCAGGCGACTTCTGTCATCTGCAAGATTCTTGGCACCAGACCTAGCAGAGGAGAGCTGCGTGACCTTCTCCATGCTCGCCTTCTTGCAGAGGTGGGCAAGATCTTGGACGTTCAGATCCTCGAACGAGGCTACTATCAGATCGAGTTTCAGACCTCCGAGATGGCGTCCAAGATCATCGCCATGAGTCCCTTGACCATCCGAGCAGTTCGAGCCCACTTTCGACAGTGGAGACATGGTTTTGACCCTGCTTCAGATGTGTTGGTAGAGGAGGCAGACATTCCCATCTCCGTCTGCTTTCCTGGTTTACGGAGGGAGTACCTACCACTTTTGTCCAGGGTAGGCTTAGCGATTGGGACTGTCCTGGAGACACCTCACACAGCAGCCTCGGTAGTTGCCACGGGGGCCGGCATTCCCTCAGTTCGCGTTCTGGTTAGTGATACTCACTCTCCCAAAGGTCATCCTTCTTCCTCGGTTGAGTGGGGGTAGGTTTAGACAGAGCATGGAGTATTCGGGCCTCCTGACTCAGTGCTTCATTTGTCGACAGATGGGCCATCTTGCGAAGACCTGTCCACGGAGGAGGTCCCGACCTACACCACAAACTCAGCCCCAGCCTGCAAGGGCTGGCCAGCCGCCACAAGCAGAGAGACAAAGCACACAAGCAGAGCCACCCTCCGAGCTTGGGGTTCCAACGGAGGAGGGATGGCAGCAGGTTCATGGTCGACGCCGGCAGGGACCACAGCGACAGCCTGGCACTCAGAGTGGTCCTCAGGCGCCTGCCCAGCAACAACGGGTTCCCACAGGGAACCGATTCGATCCTCTTGAGCAGGACGAGGTCCCTGCATCAACCCCCACCTCAGCTTCATCCTCGACAGCCCCTCCTCCCCCCGAGTTCCCCCCCGCCTCCTGTTCCCGCCGCCTCTCCCCCTCCCCCCGCTACTTTTGTCAATCCCCCCGCCCCTATTCTCCCCCTCCTCCCCCTGCTCCTTTACCCCCCCCCCCTCCTGCTCCAGTTCCCAGTCGACTCAGGGGGCAGGGCCATCTCCGGCTGCTAGGAGATCTCTTGGCAGCGCCTTTGCCATGAGTCGCTTGGCGAGAGAGGGATTGCCTTTCTTGCGACCCCCTTTATAGGTATAGACGTCTCCCTTTGCAGCAGTCCTTCGAGGGCTGACGAGCTTTGACATTCGGCGCCGATGGGACTTCTTTGCCTACGACTTTACACGCCTTCTCTGCGACTCCTCTTCAGACCTTGAGGCAACCTGCTTCAGGGTTCATGTTCTATTCCTTGCAGGCAAGGGGTTAGAGGCCTTGGACTCAGCAGTTGGCTTCTCTTTTCTCCTTTGCGGCAGGGACCAGACTGAGTGGACATCGACTCAATGTTGGAGTGGCTGCATACACAGACCCTAGAGTTCTCTCATCACATGGAAGACCTAGGAGTTACAGACATGTTTTTTACTCTGTGGCCATTGGCCAAGTTTGTGGTGACTCCTCCAGATGCAGTAGGATGTAGACACATTATGGTTCACTTCTTTGCTGATACTCAGTGCTCGCCATGCTATGTATACATTCATGAGGACTCCTGGACAGAGGAGGTTGCTTTACGTACAGCTCAGGCTACTTGGGCTTGGGCCAGACACTCTTTGCAGTCACACCTATCTAGAGGATGCTCGGATGCGGATTACTCCCCATCCAAGCCAGCCTCGAAGATAGCACGTTTAGCTGCTGCGGCAGCATCTGTTCTTTCTCGCTCCCCATGAGGATCGTCTCATGGAACGTGCAGGGACTAGGTGGGCCCTAGTTTCAGCGTCAGAGGGGCCGACTACGTCAGGAGCTTCAGCGCTGCCTTGTGGGAGGAGAGATTGATCTCCTTATGCTACAGGAGCATCATCTATGTGAGAGCCGCATTAGACGTTCTGGTCAGCTCTTGCGTGGACGTTATGATACTTTTTGGTCAGCTGCTTTTGGACCTGGAGGCATCCAGGGTGGGGTATGTATGATTATTGCGGATTCTATGCAACATGCCATTGTGGGCAGAGGGATTATTGTGCCAGGCAGGGCTCAGTGGATCACTATACAGGTTCAGGGTTACCTTGTGGGCTTCCTGAACATATATGCGCCTAATGTGGCGAGTGCGCGAGCAGAGTTTTGAGCACAGATTGTTGAGTTCTACCGCAGGCAGAGCAGTGGTGCATAGGGGGTGACTTCAACATGTTGGAGGACCCTTCTGACAGGATTGGTGGTAGCCATGCTAGTGTGCATGGATTTGAGCTGGCAGCTTGGGAGAGGTTATGTATGTGTGGCAGCACTCTAGCTTTGTGAGGCCCCCAGATAGCCTGGCCTTCTCTCATTCAGACCGCAGAGTGGGAGGAGTGAATCTATCACGGATAGATCGCTTCTACACTAGTGACCAATTCTGTGACTTGGGTGGGACAGTTGGCATTCTGGCAGGGACTTCCTTTTCGGACCATGCACCAGTGATTTGACAGAGTGGCCTCAGGACTAGCTCAGCTTAGTCGCTTCTTTCTCCAGGAGTCTTTGGCTCGCCTGGCTGCAGCGAGAGAGGAGGAGCAGTGTCTCAGACGAGGCGTTGCTTCCTTGCAGAGGATGCAAGAGCAGCATCCAAACAGTCCTTGGTTGGAGGAGCAATTACAGCGGACTCGCCAGGAGCTTGTTAGCACAGAGGAGCGGCGCCATGAGTTTGCTTTCCATCGACAGGCATCTTAGTGGACACAGGTGGGTGACAGAGTGACTAGTACTTTCTTCGAGGCAGTGGGACCTCGGCATACGCATGCCAAGGTCAGTCAGTTGAGGAGGCCCGACGGGTCAGTTGCTTCTGAGCCGGAGGACGTGTGCAGTTGCTACTGACTTTTACCGTGAGTTACTGTCTGCAGGGCCACAGTCAGAGCGTCAGGATGCATGCAGGGAGCAAGTGTGGGCACAAATGCCTTGCCTTGTGATTGAGGAGATGCATCAGAGGCTTGAGCTGCCACTCCTGCTTGAGGAGTTGCACACGGCTCTTAGTGCACTCCCCTGTGGTAGCTGTTCATGCGAGGATGGCTTGACTCCCAGTTTTTTCTTGGAGTACTGGGACTTGCTTGGCCCAGATCTCTGTAGTGCTGTTTAGTGAGATTCGACAGTGGCGCCCCATCACCATCCTCAACTCAGCCTACAAAATTCTTGCCAAGGCTCTGAGTTTGAGGATCCAGCCACTTCTAGAGAGCCTTATACATGGGACTCAAGACAGGTTTTGTCAAGGAACACAGTATCCTTGACAACATCTTTACTTTTTGGGAGGCTTCTGCACTAGCGCAGCTCCGTGGTGAGGATCTGGTGATTCTTCTTCTCGATTTTGAGAAGGCTTACGATAGAAGACAAAGGTCCCACACATAAAAGAAAAACATAAATTCTAATGGGAGGTTATAATTTCTTCCTCTTTTTGGGATCGCTAAAACAAGCTAAACTGATGAAACCTCAAAAGCATCTACATCTCCTAGTGTTGAATATGTGTTCTTTTGTAGTATTGAAGACTAAAGGCATTTCATTTTAGGATCTTCAATTCACGAAAATTTCACTTGATGTTTTGAGATTTATCATCACCTTGAGACCTTCGTTTAGTTTACCTCGTGGGTTTTAGCATGTCTGCAAGATCTTTAAGGATCACGTTATTCTTTTCCTATATAATAATTCTTTGCTTGTTTTCAAAGAAAGCACTTACCATTTTAGAATAAAAGATATGACGTAGTGTAGGATTTAAACGAGAAGAGCTTTGACGTAAGACCTCAACCATGGTCCTTCTCAATGATGTCTTCCCTGATATACAACACAAAGGTGTGAATCTTCATACGGCAAGCTGAAGGAAAATTGATACTTTACAAAAAAGGACCTTTTTCAAATTAAATATCTTTTTTATGAGCTTAAAAATTCAAAAAAATTGTGGGAATTTCTATCTCATTTGTTTCTCGCTCTTTAGTTTTCAGAACTCCACAAAATGTTCACTTACAACAATTGAGTATAACACAAATAAAGTATGCCTAGAAATGTTTATTTCACACCATAAAATATATTGATCTAGTTTCACACCCTTTTTGGCACATTTTAGTACTATATACCTAAACTCACGAAACTTTTCCCAAATTGACAATGGAGTTCTATAGATACAACGAGGGAAACGGAAAAAGCAAAAGTCACACAAAGGGTACTTTGGCCAAAATAGGTCTTTCTTTTCAAAGCAAGTTGTTCCCCGGTTGCCTTCAAAAACTTATTTCAATGGCAAAAGTTAACATAAAGTAATATCTTACATCATACAATGAGTTGCACTAAGATCCACCTAAATTACAATTGAAGAATTGCTTGAGAAAAACCAATTTTTTAGACTTCAATTTTCCAGGAAAAGCTAGTTAGACAACAAGAAATCTTAGTTATGTACTGGGTCTTGTAACTACTTGAATGGCGTCACTGCGAAACATTTCAAGGCCAAAACTTTTCACCCTTGAAACGTGGTATTTCACCACGAAACGTTCAGTCTAATGATAGAGCCCAATGCAATCCGGAACTGAATCGTGCATATACGAATTTTGAAAGGTCCTAAAACCTCAAACTATGGTAGCTTGTAGTGTCACAAGACGCGCACCATGTGCCAATGGAAAAGAACACACCGAACAACTTTAAGCACTTCAAATAACAACTGAACTAAAAGAGATGCACGACACACAAGATGAGTGGTGGAGTTCCACTCTAGAGAGTACTGGCCCCAAACCTTGGCGCACCTTTCGGTATTTCTTTATATTGCTTTAACTCACTACATCGCCGGAACTCCATCCTTTGCACCTTACGCGGAGCATGCCAGAGAATCAGCCCTTGGCTCATATTTAAAGACCCTTGGCCTATGAAAAGCAGTTTACATGAAAAGCTATAAACTCAAAAGCAGATGCCCAAGAGTTACCAACGCAAAAGCAAAAATCCGTACAACTTTGCCACGTCAACAATCATCATAAAACGCGAAAATCCGTACAGGTCTGCCACGTCACCATACCAACGTAAAATATGAAAATCCATGCAGCTCTATCAATGCAAAATCCAAGACTCCGTACTGCTGCCACGTCATCAACACAAAAGTAGAAATCCGTATAGCTCTGCCACATCACCAGTCAACGCAAAACACGAAAATCTATAAAGGTTTGCCACGTCAACATGCCAACATAAAATCCGAAAATCCGTACAGCTCTATTGGCACAAAATCCGGGACTCCGTACTGTTGCCACATCATCAACTCGCCACACAATTGAGTGTGTGGGCACCTTCTATATTAGCTAGCACATCCATACACTCCCAGCTTGTAGTAGCTGTATTTTTTGTTTCAGTTCTTTTTTATTCCGGACATGTTATCAGATTCACTATGTTGTAACAACTTGGTCTCATAGGTCATTTTGGCCTTTTAAAGACGTAAGTATATCATTTCATTTCATCCATCTCTCTCTCTCTCTCTCTCTCTCTCTCTCTCTCTCTCTCTCTCTCTCTCTCATTAAAGGTGCAGCAAAAAAGGGTGAATCGGTTGATGAACTTGTCTGTGCAATTATGAGCAAACATCCTCTTGGGACCAGGCAGTCAATGGATCTCAGATCTATCACGATAGATCTCCTTGCACTCAAGCTCCTAGTGTGAATCGCCCACCATAGGGGCACGGGAACAACTTGTAGACAACGCCACACCGAAGAGGGTGTGTTCACGCCGGGGAAAGGGAGCACTAGCAAGAGGGAGAGGGATTGCAAGGCAAAAACCTACAGAGACAGATCGATGGAGAGAAAACGCTAGAGAGAGGGTGTAGCCACACACAACAAAAACGCTAGCCAGAGGAAACGCTAGAGAGTGAGTGTGTCCAAACGCTAGTACTCTGCAATGGTCACAACATGCCAAAAGTACAAGGGGAGGGGCTACCTGTATAGGACAATTGATAAATTGCCCTATCTCCTCGCAAAAAACCCCACGACCGTAAAAGCTGAGAAAAATGCTAATAAATATGTCAACTCACTGAAAGTGACCTACTACACATATTTAGTAGCAAAACTACAGAGAATTGGAGACTTTAACCCTAGGAAACCCTAGAAACAGGGGTCCGTCTCATGCCATCCTACCACGTGAGCAACACCGTGAAATGCATCCCGGAGAAAAGGTACATCTACCTCAAGTATGGCCAGGCACAGCCACAAAACAGCCCTCACTTCCTAATCTCCTCCTGGGAGATATTGGAGCCACCACCGGACAGGAATTTGAACTCGAACACCCCCTCTTAGATCTTAGACAGGAAACGAGTCCAAAGGAGCTAGCATGAGAGGATAATGTTGCCTATGGTAGAGGTTTAGTGATGATGTCAATAGGGTTATCTGAAGTCGAGATGTACTCTAGTCAGATAGAGCCATCCTAAGACTTCTCACGAACAAAATGGTACTGGATCTATATATGCTTGGTCCAGGCATGGAACACCGGGGTTCCTCGCAATGGCTATAGACTCAGGTTGTCAGAGTACACGATGGACGTCTACTGGGGAAATCCCAAGTAGTCTCTGTAACCACAATGACTCACATGTAGCACTAAAAACAGCCCTGTACTCTGCCTCTATGGAAGATAAGGCAATTATAGGTTGTTTCTTGCTACTCGATGAAACTGCTCCTGAGCCAAAAGGAAAGGTGTAACCTATAGTCGACCATCTTCCATCTAGATCTCCACCCCAATTTGAATCACTCCATCCTCCTAGAATGATCTGGGAGTCCGTACCTCTAGCCGCATAGTGAATGCCTTATGACTTGGTCGCCTTTGAATACCGCAAATTCTGAAGTGCCTGCTCTAAATGTGACTTGGTGGGTTTCTGCATGAAAGAACTGAGAAGTCCCACCAGGAAACTGACGTCAAACCGGGTATTGAGAACCCAAATAAGAGAACCAACCAGTTTCCAATACTTTGTAGCATCTGCTACATTTGGGAGATCATACTGTGACAACTTCTCATTGGGATCCATAGGGATTGAGATAGATTTGCACTCAGTCATACCAAATGCTTCCAACAACTCTTGGATATAGCGCTTCTAAGAGAGAAAGATGCCCCCCTCTATCTGCCATACCTGCAATCCAAGAAAGTAGTGAAGCAAGCCAAGATCTGTCATCCCAAACTCCTTAGCCAAGGTCTCCACAGTACTGCGGATGTGCTCAACATGGCTACCTGTTATCACAAGATAGTCCACATAGAGAATAACAAGTGTCACCAATCCTCCTCACAGTTAATGTATAAATCTATGTCTGCAAAAGATCGTCGAGAGTGTCGTAGGAAAAAAGAGTATCTTTTGGTAACACATTGGAGGGGCTCGCTTTACGCCATAGAGAGCCTTTAGCAACCTACAAACCATTTCTGCGAAGTCTGGATCCTCGAACCCAGGAGGTTGCTCCACATACACCTCCTCCTCTAAGTCACCATTGAGAAATGCCAAAACAACATTCATCTGAAACACGAGCCACCCGAAAAAGGCAACAAGGGGAAAAACTATCCGAATGGTCACCATTCTCACAGTTGGTGCAAAGGTCTCGTCATAGTCCACGCCAGGTTTCTGAGAGAAGCCCTTGGCAACTAGCCTTGCCTTGTGCTTGTCAAAAGGACCATCAGATTTGTACTTGGTCCCATAGACCCATTTCACACTAATCACTTCCGCCTGGCAGGCTGCGGAACCAAGCTCAAGTGTTGTTCTTCATGGAATCAAGTTCTTTTTGCATGGTCGAGCTCGAGGCAGTTAGCTTGCTCGTTGCTCTACGCACGCCATCCTGCTTCCCCCTCACCCTCCTCGCTCGCGCTAACCCCCCACCTTGCCCCCTTCTCTCGCTCACGACCACCTCCACCTGCCTCTCCCTCGTTCGCGCTGCCCGCACCCAGCCCTACACCCCCGTGCTCGCACAGCCCCTGCTCGACCCGCATCCCCCCCCCCCCCCCCCCCCCCCCCGTCTGTCGCCTTCCATTCTCTCCCTGCACTGTCTCTGTTGCTCGACATCCCTTCAACGAAAGGACTCTCAGCAATAAGTCAAGTGTCGACGCCCCATTCATCAGTAGTAGCAGACACAGATGGAAGCTCATGCTACGCCACAGAGGAACTCAGATGTAGCCCCCTCGTCCGACCCCGCCAAGCCCACCATCCCACTTGCACTATCGCCAACAGAGCAAGCGAGCCTCGCAACAGAGGTGGAGCGCCTTCACGCCACCTCTGTCATCTGCAAGATTATTGGCAGTCGTCCAATCGCGGAGAGGTACGTGACCTTCTACAAGCCCACCTTTTAGCAGACGTGGGCCCTGACAAAGATCATTGACATCCAGCTTCTCGAACGACGATACTATCTGATAGAGTTTGAGACTCCCGAGATGGTTGCCAAGCTCATCTCAATGAGCCCGTTAGCCATCCGAGCGTTCAAAGCTCATTTCCGACAGTGACGCCATGGTTTCGATCCAGCATCGGATGTTCTTGTCGAGGAAGTAGACTTGCCTATTTCGGCATGCTTCCTAGCCTGCGTAGGGAGTACTTGCCGCTTCTTTCCAGGATTGGTCTCGAGATTGGGATAGTCCCGGAGACCCCGTGCATGGCAGCTTCAGTTGCAGCAGAGGCTTCCACTGTGCCTTCAGTACGCGTTCTGGTTCGTGACACCCATACTCTCCCTAACGTGGTCCTTCTACCTAGGGTGAGTGGGAGAAGGGGTTGTGACAGAGGGTGGAGTATTCGGGACTCCCGAACCAGTGCTTCATTTGCAAGCAGATGGGCCACTTAGCAAAGGCCTGTCCTCGCAAGAGATCTCAACCCACAACGCATGCGAAGCCTCCCAAGGCTGAGCATGCCCAGCAGACAGGTACCCAAGACACACAAGCGGGTACCTCGACAAGGGCCAGCGATCAAACAGCTAACGGTTGGCAACAAGTGCCCGACCGCTGTAGACAGGGACGAGCTGAGGCTAGCTAGCCACACTGCCCCCCCTGGTGACCGACCTTCTACAGCTCAGCAGCATCGGGTTCCAACAAGGAACCGTTTTGACCCCCTCTAGCAAGAGCCCCTTGAGGAGGCCCCCTCTTACCTCAGCTCCACCGCCTCCCCGCCTCCACCTTCAGACTCCTCCGTTTCGCCGCCTCCTCCTCCCCCACCTCCCGCTCCTCCTATCTCCCCAGTGGGGTCCTCAACCTCATCACCCGACCCATCCCACACTCCTCAGACGGAGGGGACTAGGCACACAGCCACAACAAGACGATCTCTTGGTGGTGCTTTCGCTACGAGTCGCATGGCTCAAGAGGGACAGCCCCACCTGAGGACGCCACTTTTGGTTCAGACCTCTCCTTTTGCAGCAGCCCCTCAAGATTTGACCAACTTCGACATTCGCAGACGATGTGACTTCTTTGACTACAGCTTCACACGCTTCCTTGGTGACTCTTCTCCGGACCTGAAGGAAGCTTGCTTTTGAGTCCATGTCCTCTTTCTAGTAGCCCGAGGCACTAGGGCTCTACATACAACGGTAGGTTCCTCCTTTCCACTCTGCGGCAGGGATCATACAAAGTGGACCCTGCACACAGTTCTTGACTGGCTCCAAGTCTAGGCTATTGAGTCCTCACACCACACAGGGGACCTGGGGATGACAGATCTGGTACAAACACTTTGGCCTTTAGCCAAGTTAAGTGTGACATCGCCGGATGCAGGCACATTGTGGTGCACTTGTTTGCTGACACTGAGAGCCCCCCTTGCTATGTATTTGTACATGAGGATTCTTGGACAGAGGATGTAGCCCTACGGACTGCACGCTCGGCCTAGGCCTGGGTGGGGCAATCACTTCAGATGCGTTTGTCTAGAGGTCGCTCGGATGCGGATTACTCCCCATCCAAACCAGCCTCAAAGATAGTGACGTTGGCTGCTCCCGCAGCATTTGTTTTTTCTCATTAACTCCATGAGGATCGTCTCATGGAATGTTCAGGTATTAGGAAGGCCCCAGCTTCAGTGTCAGAGGGGTCGATTGCGTCAGGAGCTTCAGCGATGCCTTCTGGGTGGTGAGATTGATATTCTTATGCTATAGGAGCATCATCTTTGTGAGAGCCGCATTAGACGATGTGATCAGATTTTGCGTGGTCACTATGAGACATTTTGGTCAGCTGCATTTGGACCTGAGGTATCCAAGGAGGGGTATGTATGACTATTGCGGACTCATGGCAGCAGACCATTGTGGAAAGAGGTAATTATTGTATCAGGCAGAGCTCAGAGGATTACTATGCAGATTCAGGGTTGCCTCATGAATTTCCTGAACATATATGCAGCTAATGTGGCAAGTGTACGAGCAGAGTTTTGGTCTCATGTTGTAGTAGAGTCTTTGCCGCATGCAGAGCAGTCATGAGTGTGATGCTACGCATCCTCGAGAGGATCTTGCTGTATCTAGAGCTTATAGAGCAGGTGCAGGCACTTTGGACAGAGCTCTTGGACACGCAAGACACCCCTGCTAGTAGAGTGGCCTCTGGACTGGCTAAGCTTAGTTGCTTCTTCCTCCAAGAATCTACAACTCGCTTGGTTGCAGCCCGAGAGGAGGACAAGCGTCTTCGACAGGGCATTGTTTCCTTGCAGAGGATACAGGAGCACCATCCAGACAGTCCTTGGTTGGAGGAGCACATGCAACAGGCTAGACAGGAGTTGTCTAGCATTGAGGAGCGGCCTGATGAATTTGCCTTCCATCGACAGGCATCTAAGTGGACCCAGGTGGGTGAGAGAGTTACTGAGGAGTTTTTTGAGACAATGGGGCCACACCATATGCACACCAATGTTAATCAGTTGAGGAGACTAGACGGATCAGTTGCTTCAGAGCCTGAGGATATACGTGCATTTGCTACTGACTTTTACCGTGATCTGTTGTCAGTTTGAGCCTCGGTCGGAGCGTCAGGATGCATGCAGAGAGCAAGTTTGGGCACAGATGTCTCACCTTGTTACTGAGGAGATGCGACAGAGACTTGAGCTTCCCCTCCAACTAGAGGAGCTCCATGAGGCCCTCAGAGCACTCCCCCGAGGTAGTTGTCCAGGGGAGGATGGTTTGACTCCCAACTTTTTCTCGGAATACTGGGACTTGCTTCATCTAGATCTTTGCAGCGGATTCCAGTACGTTTTGCACACTGGCAAGATGCCTGACAGCATGAGTGAGGGCTTGATCTACCTAATTCCCAAGGAGGGAGGCTCCTTGGATGAGATTCGATAGTGGCGACCCATTACCATCCTCAACTCATCCTACAAAATTCTAGCAAAGGCTCTGAGCTTGAGGATCCAGCCACTACTAGATAGCATTATACATGGGATCCAGAAACGTTTTGTCAAGGAGCGTAGTATCCTTGACAACATCTTCACATTTTGGGAGGTAACTGCCCTTGCACTCCGAGGAGAGGATCTGGTGATACTCTTCGATTATGAGAAGGCCTACGACAGAGTTGACTTGGACTTCCTGGAGGGCACTCTCAGATGCTTGGATCAGTAGAGGTGTGTAAGCTCTCTACAGGCGTGCACCCGGTCAGGTGCTCTTGGCAGGGGGAAGAGGGGAACGCTTCTTGCTCACGCGTTCAGTCAGACGGGGTTGCCCTCTTGCCCCCTTCCTCTTTCTATTCTATGATGTGGCGAAGAGCAGATTTTTGACTTCTTCTGTGGTCTTGAGCAAAACGCTAGATGTGAGAGGAGGGGGCAATCAGCCCCCCATGACTACCATCAACCATAAGACTTGCAAATACAATTGAGATATCATATGATAATGAAATATGTACCCCCCTGGCCCCATATATATAAGTGCCCAAGGTGGGCGTCCAACTCAAGTGGATGGCCCGCCCCAAACTCGGGCGGACGTACAAGGTACAACCTATGCTATGGGTGGCCAGCCCGGAGACATACTAGCCATGTATGCTCTAGACCTGTGAAGCAACAGAGTGGTGTAAGTCTAACAATCTCATCTACTTATTCAAAAGTTGTTTCTAGGACAAGAAGTGAACACTGTAAATTCGGCTCCGAGTAGAAAATAGCACCACTGAGTAAGAGCATGTATAACTGCCAATAGCTCCTTCTCGTAGATATGTGCAATTTACACTCGTCATGAGAAAATTCTACTCTCGTAGTGAAAACATGGCCCTCTTGCTTTAAGACCACCCCCAGACTGTGTCCACACGCATCACGGTAAACCTCAAATTGTTTCTGCAAATCTGGTAGAATCAACACCGGACCAATTGTCAATTCCATTTAACAGTCATGAATGCGGCAATTTCCAAAGGCCCCCAAGTAAAGGGTCCTTTTTGAGTCAAAATGTGTAGGGGAGAAGCAATCTCCGCGGACTTTCAAATGAACTCCCTGTAGTACGAACATAAGCCCAAAAAGCTGCGAACTTCATGTACATTCTTTAAATTTGGCCAGTGTCTAATAGCTTCGACTTGGCAAGGTCCATCTTTACATCCTTCAAAGAGATGATGTGTCCCTCAGGTCGCTAAGGAGGCAACTCTCCAGGGGCCTAAAGACTGGATTTCAGTAATTTTGAAATTGCCTTTCTTGCCCTGTAGTCGACCACAACGTCATTCTTGTGGCACCAAGGATTCCCAAAAGGACGTCACACCCTTCCAGAGGCATGATGTAAAAGTCCTCTAGCCCTACATACCCTTAACAATGCAACCATAGTTTGCCTATGATAGGTGCAATGGCAACATCCCATTCCGGTGCCACTAGAACTGCCTCCATGGGTGGTCCCATTCCTCTGGCGTGATTCCAAGCCAATTCAATCGAAATGAAATTGGCCTTGGCTCCTCCATTGAAGAAGATAAGAACTTCATGATCTCGTACTTTGCCCCACCCTCTGCAGAGCTCCGTACTTTTGTCAATCTGTTCTAGGCCACCATAACCAATCCTAACTTTGTCTTTGCCTTTCTTTGCTCACTCCTCTGCCGCTTTGGAACTCTCTGGCTTGTCTTCGGCTTGATCATTGGATGCTTTGTTAGGGCACTTCGCAAGAACGTGCCCCTACTCCGCACATCCATAACATTTTTCCTCTATGTAGTATTCAACTCGCTGTTTGGCTGACAATCTAGGGCTAGTTGATTTCTTCTTTTGTTGCTTCCCGTTTTACTTGTTCCCGTTGGGTTGGATTGGCCCCCGTTGAGCAGACACTGGCCTGTCTGTCGGGTACGTCAGTGTGCCGGCATGCATAACAAATCCTTGCTTGGCGTAACCCCTGAGTCGTTGAATGGAGTCCACCTTCTTTTGCAAACAATATCGTTGGGTCTCCTTGGGCAAACCGCAACAAAATCGCTCAACTTGTTGCATACAGGTAATTTTCTTGAAGGACAAAGCTAGTAGAAAAGTATCCCAAAACCTCTCGCAATATTTGTCCAAGGTGTCGTCTTTGGTCATCTGAAGATGATTCCATGTTGCGATAACATCCTCTTCATACTCTTCGGTGAGCCATGTGGACGTGAAAACTCGTTTGAACTTTGTCCATGATGTGGGCTTCCTTTCGCAAAAGTAGGGTCAACCACCAAGTCTAGGCATTGCCTTTCGAATAGGAAGATGCTAGTTGTCACAAATTGTTGGCGTGTCAAGCCACTGAAGAACGGAGCCGGCTTGTAGATCCCGGCGGAGGGGCCTAAACCCTAGAAGAAGCAGAAGAACTGCGTGGGGAACTGATGACGTGGCAAAGCTATACGGAATCCCGGATTTCACGCTGGCATGCTGACGTGGCAACTGTACGGATTTTCGCAATTTCCGCTGACAGTGCTGACATGGCAATTGTACGGGTTTCCGCATTTTACGCTGCTGAAGTGGAAATTGTACGGATTTTCGCAAAACACAGTGGCAGCTATTGGCACTTTTTGACCAATTGCTTTTGAGTTTAAAGCTTTTCATATAAACTGCTTTTAATAGCCAAGGGCCTTTAAATATGAGGCTAGGGCTCATTCTCTGACACACTTCTGGGAAAAGGTCCAGAGTGTGGAGTACCGGCTTGTACTGTGTTGATGCAATATAAAGAATTACCGAAAGAGGCGCAAGGTTTGGGGCCAATACTCTCTAGGGTGGAATTCCGCCACTCCGTGCCGTGTGTCGTCTCTCTCTCTCTCAATTCAGTTGTTATTGACGTGCTAAAAATCTGTTCAGTCTGTTCTTTTCTATTGGCACGTGGTGCCCCGTCTAGAAATATGATTAATAAACTTGCCCAAATGATCTTACGATACTATCCATGAGTGTTATAAAGGTGGCAAGAGCATTGGTCAACAAAAAGGGGCATTAAAAAAAAATCATAATGTTTGAGCCATGTTCTAAAGATAGAGTAGGGTATGTACACAAGGCTTATGGAAACTTGGTGATACCTTGAGCGCAAATACATTTTCGTAAAGTAGCGTGCTCCATGTAATTGATCAAATAATTCATCTACATGTGGTAGGCGATACTTAATCTTTGTAGCAAGCGAGTTCAATCCATGGAAATCCCCACACAAGCGCATGGTACCATCTTTCTTCTTCACCAATAGGATAGGAGATGCCCATTGTGAAGAGCTTAGTTGGATAAAACCCTGCTGAGGTAGTCAGCAAGCTATCGTTCTACCTCATCTGCTTTGTTGTGACTTGTGGTCCATGTCCTCACCGGGACAATTTGGAAGCTTCATGCTTTTGAGTAATTCTGCCACCTCTTTTGGGTCTAAGAATGACAGCAGCAGATATGAGAAGTGAGGACCCCTACGCTTGGATGGTCACACCCCTTCGCCCAAAAGACGTCTATTCCCAAAAGACACTTCTTCGACGACTCGTCACACCCCTTCGTTCTACGGGTGCGACTCTTCGCCCAATGGTTGCAGCTCTTTGTCGAAAGGATGTGTCTTTATGTCTAAAGTCGCGCCTCTTCACCATGAGACGTGTCTTTTCATTTGTGTCTCTTCGTCTCCTATATAAGGAGCCTATTGTACTCAATTTTCAAGCATTCAATCAATCAATCAATCAACACAGAGTCTTCTAAGTCTTGTTTCTGAGTACATACAGTTCATAGCAAAATTTTTCCCGGGACCCGAAGGTTGTGAGCCTCTCACCCTCGCCGCTACACTCTACCCCCTCTCCAGAGTTGCATGGAAGCAGAAGAAAGGTGGTACACACACAAACAATCATGAGGTAACATGAATTTATCTGTTCCAATTACATAAAATAAAAGACAGAAGAGCCGCGTGTGTGTGTGTGTGTGCAACGTACCCAAAAAGCTCGCACCCCTTCGTCGGGTTACACCTCTTTACGCTTGTGTGCTCGCACCCTTTCCTGTGAAAGGACATAGCCCTTGCAGACAAGTATCTCCTCGCATTCACATGCAAAAAGGTGTGCCTCTTGATGCTGGACTGCTGAATCAGTGGGCTGAATTGTGCTTTTTTCCTCGGCTAAGAATCCCTCGCATGGTGGTACTCCTGCCCTTCCTTCTTGCGCACACCCCTTCCCCAGGCACCCCTTGGCACACCCTCTTTCATGCTGGCTGCGGCCTTTCGTGAGTTTTTTTTACGCTACCAGACAGCCAGCGTCATTTTTTAAAAAACTCTCAGCCAAAGATAAATTAACCCATCGAATGGGCAGCCCAATAACTATTGAGTGTGAATACTACTACTAGGCACCTCCTCATTTCAACCAAAAAAAAAAAATGAAAGGCCGCTGCAGGGTCAACGTGGCTGCTAGTGCTGATGTGGCACACTTAAAAAAACCATCAGTGTAAAAGATTTCATCCAGCCTCTAGACACAGCCGTGGGCAGCAAGCAAAAGTGAGGACAGAGAACCCCCTTCCATGGCGATTAAGATTAGCCTCGTACAATGGCTTCCATAACAACATTCAGCCCTCACACGCTCACTCTTACGGAAGTCTCACAGCACAGGTGCTATCTATGTGCAATGGCCGCGGTCCGAAACTCCAGACGGTTTCGCAAGGTCCATATTCTTTCCGTCCCCGAGTTACGTGCATGATCTTCCTGAGAGGTCCTATTGGAGATCATAATAATTCCAGATTCAGCCAAAGCCGGAACCCGCTCTAGGAACAATTCCTGCTCTATCAGTTCGTGAGCTTATTCCAAGTTATCAATTACTTCTTCTAAGCAATCAACATGGTTGAATCACAAGATGGCATGAACTCTACTCCACCGGAGGATCCGATAGCAGTTCTCAAGGAGCAGATGGCAGCACTTTCCATAAGCCTCGCCTCAATCAACACTCTATTGGAGCAGATGCAGACACAAACCTCTTCCCGAAGCCATCGTATTGTTTCTCGGACTACACATGCATTTCTCTACCATCTTCTTCCGACGCTTCAATGGTCGACCAAGAAGAACCACTCAAACAAACGCCTTCGGAACTCAAATTTTCTCACACAAAGCATGGTTCCTCAGAAACAACTAGACACAAAGTATCTTCGTGCGAACAGCAAAAGTCTCAGCATGAATATTCTTGGAAATGATACAGTTCTAAGCAACCAACTTCTTATTTGAATCATCAACAACAAAAGCAACAATATGAAGCTTCTATCACGAGTCTGTGGCAACTTTACTTGTTGATTTCTTTTTGGGGGAATTTTATTTGACTTGTTTTAAAGCACCCCTCTGGAAATACCAATGCTTGAGTTGCATGGTGTGAGGCGGACAGTGAGAGTCTAGGCCGAACGGCCAGTGAGCACTAAAGTTGGACAAATGGACTAAGGTTAGCCACGATGGGGCTACGAGTGTAAATCATTTGATAGCTGATAGCTGGCCGACATTGCATTTTTCGATGTGGTTCCAGTGGTGATTGATGGTCAGATGACCAGTGTGAGTGCCATGGAAGCATCTCCTAAAACTGAGGGAACTGCTATTTTGGACCTGAAAATGTGTTCGCGTCATTACCTCCGATATGACAAGGGGAACATTTTATTACTCTGCCGCAAAGTCAATTGTGCAACCGGTCGGGAGATTTTTAGGCGGCAACCCCGAAACTAGAAATGGCTTGTAAACGCGCCAAGTGGCACATTTCTGTGCACTTTCCTCATGCAAGAGAAGGTAGCGCTGAATTTATAGCTAGGAGGCTCATTTTTGAAGTCTCTGTCACAGGTTAAGAGCTATGGAGTGCTTCCTTTCCCTCTTATGTACAGTGCGGTGCCAGGAGTGACCGTATGCGTCGGGAAAGTCACTTATTGCGTGGGGATACTGACTGTGAAGTGACCTAGTACAATTATGCTGCCGAAATCGGGCTGGAACATATGAAATTCAGCCCAGATTGTGCGGGGCAGCTTGTAGGAAATCACAGGTTTTTATTCCCTCTGTTAAAGAATAAAAAAATATCGAAAGGGGCGCCAACCTTTGGGGCCTACAGGTGTCGCTGTCTGCTTGGAAGCATTCTAGCTTCCTGGCCGTGCTTTTGTTTTGATGTGTAATCCTTTTCTCAGTTACAAGTTCCTTTTAAGTCATTGCTTTGTGTCGTATAGTCAAGTGCTAAAGAATCGGGTGAAAGCTAACGTCTACCGCCCCACAAGCCGGTTTCATGGTTCCATTGTCGAGACAAGATCACTTTTTCCTTAAGAAGTGAGCCTTGGTTGGTTTGCGGCGAAGATACAAAGCACAGGAACTTGGAATTACACTATGGCTGACAGGACAGACAATGCTAGAGAAGCGGGTTCCTCTTCCCAGGGTAGATAGGCTATTCCTTTACAACATGAAGTTGGCAAGAGTTCACGACCGCCAATGTCTACTCCTTTTGTTCGTGTGAATGCACAGTGAGAACCAGTTCAAGGGTTCATGACTGGGCACTTTGAGGAGGATGCGTTCAGGACACAATTAGTTGCTGCTGTGAATGTCTTCACTCAGTTGGTGCAGAATCCCAGGTTTATGGATTATCTGCAAGCACCATTCAAGTCACAGCAGGCAAGGGAATGCCCTTAGCTTACAGAGCCCGTTGAGGCTCAAGCCCAGGTCCCCCATGTGACTGAGCAGGATAGGGAGCATTCACATGTTGCGGAGTCATGTCAGGCTCCGAGACAAGTCCCTCCTGTCCATGAACAGGTGGCGAGGATCCCTACTCCACAAGTTTTGCCAGTTCAGCCTGTCACCTTTCAGGGTCAAAATGTTGCATTGAATGGACAGGGAACCAATCTCCAGGCAATGTGTCAGGTTTTTCCACCACCCACGGTACATCCTGGGTATTTTGGGGATGGATCCGTGTTCCAAAGTATGGCTGGTTATGCGCCTGGAAACCAGCGGTACATGCCTAGAACAGTGTTTGGGGGTATGCATGGCATGACGCCAAACCCCATGTATGGTAACATTGCCACGCAACAAGGCCTTCAGAGCAATCAAGGTCAATTTTGGCATGGCTTGTTTTTCTGGACAGCAAACCAGATATGGCACCTTTGATGCAGAATCTCAATGACCAAGGGGCACAGATGGTCCCTACTACAATGCCCATGCTGCAGATGCTTCCCTATGACAATTTGGGGCCAATAGAGAAGCCAAAACCATACAAAGAAGGAGGTGCAGCTGTGAAGTTCAGCACCTTTAGTGGCTTCGAGGATAAAGCAAAGGCTCTTACTTTCCTTCAGCAGTTTGATACAGCTTATGCAAGAGGGAATTTTACAGAAGCCTCTAAAGTCAGAAAAGCTGCCACTTTCTTAAAGAACAATGCGCTCACATGGTGGACGACATTGTTAATGCAAGGACAGCCACCCGCCACTTGGGTTTACTTCAAGCAAATGTTTGCATCTGCTTGGCTGACATATGAATTTGAAGGCGACGTCATGACAGATTGGCACCAGCTTACTTCGGCTACATGCAAGAGCTTGCTGGAGTACAATAGGAGGTTCTGAAAAGCGTTACTCTCGGTGACCTCCTACAGATTTGTGCCATTGACAGAGCAGATAGAGAAGTACTGTTGTGGGTTGCCTAAAGGGCTTCGAGATTACTGTACCAAGAACATAGTGGCTACCCTCACTCAGCTTATGGAAGTTGCTAACACTAGTCTTGCCTTGTTGAAAGGAGAAGACAGTGGGTTTCCGAGCAACGAGAAAGGAGGGCAGCAAGAGAAAATTCAGCAAAGCAGCCCTTTATGAGAGCGTCTCCTGAAGCGTCCCAAGGGCCAGCTAGGTTCAATAAAGGCAAAGGTCCAACCGAGACTTCTAGAGCACAGGCAAGGAAGCAGAAAAGCAAGCCTTTTATGCGTAAGACACCCGAGGAAAAGAAGGTCTTGATGCTGAAAACAAGTGCTTTATATGCAAGCAGACTGGCCTTTTTGCAACCAACTGCCCACAAAAGAAAAGGCCAGCTGACTCAGATGACAAAGAGGATAGGAAAGGAAAGAAGCCTATGCCCTCGGCAGGTTTAGTGCCAGACATGTTGGGCGACATGCCTAATACATATGCCAGTGAGTTATGCAGAGCGTGGGTAAAGTTAGAGACCAGATGGCACTTATCTTCTTTGATCCAGGTGCCAAAGCGAACTTTATCGCGCCAGAATTAGCTATGAAGCTGGGCATCAGAGCTGAAGAGATGGGGTATACCGCAGAGGCAGGATTGGCATGTCCTAGCCACTCAGAGTGCGTTACTCCCATCATTGGAAAGTTGCGTTTGCATATTCAGTCGTATGTGGACACAAAAGAGTTCTACATCATGCCGCTGGAAGGATGTGATGTCTTGTTGGGGATCCCGTGGATGTTCCGAGTGCATGGAGTCTTGGATGCCTACAACAAAAAGATCACTGTACAGCATAGGGGCAAAACTCACATATTGGATGTAAAGCTAAAAGGAGAGTCAGTCCCCATTGTATCTACTTCTGCTATCACTTTTGTAATAAAGAATCATCTTTCTGCGTACTTGGTTTTTGCACGTGATGTTTCAGATAGTTGCCAGTTAATTTATTTGTGTTAGATAAAGACAGGTTAGCATTTTTGCAAAAGTTTAATGGCTGTTTTTCTGATTCATTACCGTCTCAACTACTGCGGGAGAGGCGAGTGGATCATGCGATTGATTTGGTGCTAGGTTGTAGCCCACCAAATAGGCCACCGTATAGGGTTAGTGAGGTGCAACGGAAAGAGATTATGAGCCAAGTGGAGGAGCTCTTAGAGAAAGGGCTGATTCAACCTAGCTCGTCACCCTAATACAGAAAAAGGATGGCTCGTGGCGCATGTGTATTGACTACCGTGCGTTGAATAAGAATACCATCAAGAATAGGTTTCTTATTCCAAGGAGTGATGATATTCTTGACCGCCTAGAGGGTGCGGCGATTTTCAATAGGATCGACCTTAAAAGTGGGTACCATCATATTTGAATTAGGCCTGAGGATGTGCACAAGACTGCGTTTAGAACGACATTTGGTCTCTATGAGTTCTTAGTGATGCCATTTGGTCTTCCGAATGCCCCTGCTACGTTCAATAGGATGATGGATAGGATCTTCCGTCCATATCAGAACTTTGTTGGCACATTCTTTGACGACATGATAGTCTACTCGAAGAATGAAGAGGAGCATAGGCATCACCTGACCATTGTGTTCGAAGAGTTGCGCACGAACAGATTGCAAGAAAAGCGAGTTCTTCTTGGAAGAGATCCACTTCCTCGGACACATTGTGTCAAAGGATGGTGTCCGAATGGATCCTGCGAAGGTGGAAGCAATCAAGACATGGCCAGCTTTAAGGACTGTGCACAATGTCCGTAGCTTCTTAGGGCTATGTTCTTACTACAGAAGATTCATTCGTAACTTTGCAGAGATTGCTTCACCTTTACATGCTTTGCAAAAGAAAGAGGTCACTTTCAAATGGACCCAAAAAGAGATTTCAGCTTTTAATCTCTTAAAGGAAAAGATCACTTCAGATCCAGTCATTGTTTTGCCAGATCTCAGGAAGTCATTTGTGGTTCACTGTGACGCTTGTGGCAGTAGCATTGGTGCAGTGCTAATGCAAGATCGCAGGGTAGTAGCCTATGAGAGCAGAATCTTGCAAGGGCCAGAGACGACCATGCAGGTCTATGAAAAAGAGTTAATGGCTGTGATTCATACGCTCTTAAGTTGGAAACACTATCTGCTAGGTGCTGATTTTGTTGTCCAAACGGATCATCAGACCTTGCGATACTTTTTGACACAGTAAAGCTATCGGAAAAGCATATGCGATGGGCAAACATTCTCTCCATGTTTCACTTCCAGATTGTGCATGTGGAAGGCAAGAAGAATGTTGTGGTTGATGCATTATCAAGAAAGCCACAAATTTCAGCTATGTCAATTCCTTATCATCATGAGCTTGATGACATGAAGGGACAGTATGCGAGTGACGAAGATTTTGCAAGGATCTTCGAACAGCTATACAGGAAGGACAACGTCATGAGCACTACCTCCTCAGAGATGGTTTTATGATGATGCATGGCAGACTCTGTGTCACTAGGCCATTGCGACATAAGGTCATGGTAGACAGTCATGTCCCACCGTATGCAGGGTATCGTGGTATAGATGCTACAGTGAAAGCGGTTGAGATATTCTTTTATTGGCCTACCTTGAGGAGAGATGTGGATGCCTTTGTGCGAGCATGAGTTATTTGCCGAAAGGTCCAAGTTTGACAGGCAAAAGGCACCAGGGCTGTTACAGCCATTGCCGATTCCAGATAAAGCATGGGAAAGAATAGCTATGGATTTTATCTTTGATCTCCCCATAACATAGACAAGAAATGATGGAATCTGGACCATAATTTGCAGATTCAGCAAACAAGTTGTCACGTGACACATCCAACCCTATGTGTCCGTGGACAAGCTACAACATGATCAGGGTACAATCATTCCAATCAGTCTAGAATAGGAAGTGATCTGGCACTTTTGTGAGTCTATTCGTAGACCGTGCATGCCCAGTCACTTAGTGTAGATGCATATCCTCTGGTTGCACACAGCATGATCATCGATATTCCCATCAGAATCCATTAGACTCAGTTAGGGGAATTTTCCAATGCATTTAGCCTATTTTCCCTATTTTTGACATTTTTCACTTATTAATTTAAGTGACTTCCCAACAAAAGTAGGTAGGGCAATTTTGCTAAGTTTGTATATAAGCAAACCCAAGTTAGCACTCAATGGCAGAAGAGGCAGCACGAGCACATGCTCAACAGGCACCTTCTCAGCAAGACCCCAAGGACTTCTAGAGTTTTTGCTCCACAGCAACTTGGCTAGCTTTTTTGGACAAGACCACCGCAGATCAGCCAGCATTTTGCCCTTGCAGATCCCTGGCGACAAGACCACAGGAGATCAACCTAGCGTTTTGCATTGCAAGGCCTCCGGAAGCAGCAGGAGACAGGAACCAGCCCTAGCGTTTTTGGTTTGCAGATCAACCTCAGCGTTTTTGGAGATCATCGCGACAGAATCAGCCATACCATCAGCGTTTTCAGTTTTCAGCAGTTAGACATCGCAGATCAAGTCCCGAACCTCGCAAATCTCACCTTCCTGCAGCAGTCCCTCGTCGCACGGTCAGTTTCCGCAAGGTTTATAGTTTCAGCCCGGAAAACGCAGGTTTCAGCATCTGCGTTTTCAGCGCGTCGTCGTCATCGACATCGTCATCGACATAGAGTCAGAATTCAGCAGACAGAAGATTAGCAGATTTCAGCCCATAGCGTTTTTGGACAGCGGTAGAAGATTGCAGATTTCAGCCCTTAGGTCGACTTCGTCATCACCGTCGTCATCGTCGACATAGCCTAGACTTGCATCAGTCTCATGCATTCCATTTGTACCAGATTGTGCAATCATAAGTAGACCACTCTCGCCGATGAGAGTGGGGCCTTCGGAGGAGGGTTTTACAACATCTCTAGTGTCGTATCTCTCTTCTCTCTCTATCTCTCAGTCTCATACGCTTGCACGCACAATGTCCATTCACTTTGTTTTTTATCATAGCATTCTCTCATTAAGAACAGAAGGCTCTCCCTTCCATAAGAACTAAAAGGAACCTTGAGCACAGTTCGGAGCACTCATCTTGAGCAAAGCGCAAACAATCATTCCGCTGCACCTAACATTGGTATCAAAGCTTTGGCAATGTTCTGTATCACTCAAGGAAAGAACCACAAGAATCACAAGAAATGTTTTTTTGCTTGTTGAAGTCGCACGAACCCAAGTTCGCTTGGGCGTGATGATTCCTAATCGTGTTTTTTGAAGAGTGACTGAAACCCCAAGAAAGAAGGGCTTGTCCAGCCTCCCCTTGTGTCTCTTTTCACTCATTGAGAGCGGACTATGCACTTAGCAGCCCCAATCGACGTGAGGTGGAAAAAGCAACCTTGGTGTGAGCGCAAGGCCGCTAAGGGGTGCGCCTGCAGAAAAGAGTAGAACTTGGGTGAAGAGAAGATCCTTCTCAAACACGGTTTGCAAGCGAAAGAAAACCTCAAGCATCTCAAGAACCCAAGAATCAAGACCCCCAAGAACCCAAGTTCCTCGTAAACTTAAGAACCCATGACCCCCAAGAACCCGAGTTCCTCATGAACTTAAGAACCCAAGACCCCAAGAACCCACAAGAACCCACGACTTTAGAATGGTCATCACTCGAAGCGGAATGGATACTTCGCTTGGAAGTGATGAGCATGAGAGAGGCGACGAAGAATTTTCCCCACCAAGAGGTTTTTCCGACCCTCCCCCTTTCCCATCTACGCCAAGGATTGCACTAACTCCTATGGAGGAGTTGAAGCAGTTGTTTAAGGAAAGACGGTTAGAACGCGAAGAAAGAAAAGCAGAAAGAAAGGCCTACGAAGAATGAAGGACAGCAATAGATCGTGAATACAAAGAAGAAATGGCAGCCATAGAGCGTCAGTACGACTTGGAAGAAAAAGAAAGTCAAGCCAAAGTTGATCACGAGAACAACGAAAGACAAGCAAAATCTGATCGCGAGAACAAAGCCCTCAAAGAATAGAGCGACCAACACAACAAAGAGTTATGGCGACTCTTTTCTCAAGTTCAGGCACAGATGCAAGAAATTTGGGGAAAGGAGACTCTCTCAGTCTCTTCTTCTCCAAAGCATGACACACAGGATTTGCATGATTGTGAGAAGCATGATGATTTGAATGATATTGATAAGCATGATGATGATTTGAATGACAATGCTTTGCATGATGATTTGCATGATGATGATTTGATTGACAATGATTTGCATGATAAAGACAAGCATGATGATTTGCATGATCAAGATGTGATTTCTCACAAGCATGATGATTTGCATGATCAAGATGTGATTTCTCACAAGCATGATGAGTTGCATGAAGAAGATGTGATTGTTCACAAGGATGATGTGTTAGTAACTTAGTGGATGCTTTTTCTAGCGAAGCTAACCTCGTTGTAGATTCAATCAATCACAAAGAACCGATCTTGGCTTTCGAGTCTAGGTCCAAAGAACCCCCTCAGGACGATTCAATCATTCAGGAAGAATCGATCTTGGCTCTCGAGCCTAGGTCCAAAGAACCCTCACAGGAAGTATTATGTGTTCGCATGATTGATACGCACGCATTGTTCGAATGTTTCATTCGCGATCATTTCCTGTATTTTAGTCAGTATCGTTATGTGATCCCTTTTCCTAGGCATGACATATTGTATGTTGAGCATGTTTCTCTCATGGATGAGCACGAATGTATGCGGATTTTCATGAAAAGCTAAAAAGTATGTATGTAAGGAAGTCACAATCCATGTCTCTTTCTTGGCATGACACAGTTTTCGAACGAGCACATGAAAGTATGAACACCAGGCATGGGCATTTCCGTTGTGAATTGCCACAGTTGATTGCTCTAGATCAAAAGAGAAAGATTCGATCTCATTGTTTGCATGTGTTTGATGAATGGGTTGTCACTCCGTCTCTATGTTCATCTACATTGCATACACAGTCTTTAGCGAAGACAAGATTTTTTCCATTCACTTTACATGGAATAGGTATGTTCATGGTTTTGTGTTGAAAGTGGTTTCAGGAATTTTCAGCCTCGGACATTCTTGAAGAAGATGGACCTACGTCCATAGACATACTTGAAGCATTGAAGGATCCACAGAAGACTTTGTATCGCTTTCGGCGCGGCCCAAGGAAGCAAGCGTTGCAGACCTTTATGAAGTTCAAGTACCGCACAACCCACACATGAGAGTGGGCCGGCGAAGAGTCCCTTCCAAGATTCCGGATGCTATTGGCGATCTCCCTCGACGACATACAGTTCGGTACCAGTACCTCACTTTGAAAAGGAGGGGATGTCACGTGACACATCCAACCCTATGTGTCCGTGGACAAGCTACAACATGATCAAGGTACAGTCATTCCAGTCAGTCTAGAATAGGAAGTGATCTGGCACTTTTGTGCGTCTATTCGTAGACCGTGCATGCCCAGTCACTTAGTGTAGATGCATATCCTCTGGTTGCACACAGCATGATCATCAGTATTCCCATCAGAATCCATTAGAATCAGTTAGGGGAATTTTCCAATGCATTTAGCCTATTTTCCATATTTTTGACATTTTTCACTTATTAATTTAAGTGACTTCCCAACAAAAGTAGGTAGGGCAATTTTACTAAGTTTGTATATAAGCAAACCCAAGTTAGCACTCAATGGCAGAAGAGGCAGCAGGAGCACATGCTCAACAGGCACCTTCTCAGCGGGACCCCAAGGACTTCTAGCGTTTTTGCTCCACAGCAACTTGGCTAGCGTTTTTGGACAAGACCACCGCAGATCAGCCAGCGTTTTGCCCTTGCAGATCCCTGGCGACAAGACCACAGCAGATCAGCCTAGCGTTTTGCATTGCAAGGCCTCCGGCAGTAGCAGAAGACAAGAACCAGCCCTAGCGTTTTTGGTTTGCAGATCAACCTCAGCGTTTTTGCAGATCATCGCGACAGAATCAGCCATACCATCAGCATTTTCAGTTTTCAGCAGTTAGACATCGCAGATCAAGTCCCGAACCTCGCAAATCTCACCTTCCCACAGCAGTTCCTCGCCGCACGGTCAATTTCCGCAAGGTTTACAGTTTCAGCCCGGAAAACGCAGGTTTCGGCATCTGTGTTTTCAGCGCGTCGTCGTCATCAACATCGTCATCGACATAGAGTCAGATTTCAGCAGACAACAGATTAGCAGATTTCAGCCCATAGCGTTTTTGGACAGCAGTAGAAAGATTGCAGATTTCAGCCCTTAGGTCGACTTCATCATCACCATCGTCATCGTCGACATAGGCGAGACTTGCATCAGTTTCATGCATTCCATTCGTACCAAATTGTGCAATCATAAGTAGACCACTCTTGCCGACGAGAGTGGGGCCTTCGGATTTACAACGTCTCTGGTGTCGTATCTCTCTTCTCTCTCTATCTCTCAGTCTCATACACTTGCACGCACAGTATCCATTCACTTTGTTTGTGATCATAGCATTCTCTAATTAAGACCGGAAGGCTCTCCCTTCCATAAGAACTAAAAGGAACCTTGAGCACAGTTCGGAGCACTCATCTTGAGCAAAGTGCAAACAATCATTCCGCTGCACCTAGCACAAGCTCATTTCATTCCTGTTAGGAAGAAGATAAAACTAGATCAGATGGCACGTCTCTTTATGTGCAATATTTTTAAGTACCATGGTATGCCACAATCGATTGTTAGTGACCGTGACCCACGGATGACAAGTCTATTCTGGAGAGGCATATTTGAGAATAATGGGCACTACGCTTAAGTTCTCATCGTCGTTGCATCCACAAACAGATGGGCAGTTAGAAGAGGCAAATTCTACTGTCTTGGATTTGCTTAAGTGCTATGTGTCAAAGCACAAGGCGAAGTGGGAGCAGTATCTGCCGTTGGTTGAGTATGCGTACAATAACACAGTGCATTCTTCAACAGGCAAAGCACATATTGAAATTGTCGAAGGTCATGTGAAAGTTCCTCCCATTTTGCATACCAAGGAAAAGATCTTTCAAGCAGATCAATATTCACAGAATATGGATGAAATGTACCAGAAGATAAAGCATACCCTTGAAAGGACATAGGCAAAGCAAAAGAAAGCTACTGATCTCCACCATCGTGAATTGCTGTTTTCACTTGGTGATTGGGTATTGCTGCGGTTTGAAAAGGCACGCTTAAAGAAGCGAAAAGGTAAAGAAAGTCTCTTTACAAAGCTTAGTATGCGCTATTATGGGCCTTTTCAAGTAACAGAGAAGATCAGCGACGTCAGTTATAGGTTAAATTTCCTGAGAACTAGAAGATTCACAATGCTTTTCACGTGAGTCTTCTCAGACCATTTATTGGTGATGTGCCAGAGGATATGCCAATTGAAGAGCAGCCAAAAGTTGAAGAGAAGCCAAAAGTTTTGGTCCCAGAACAGATCATGGCACACAAGGAAAGAAAAGTCAAAGGCAAGGTTACAAGGCGATATTTGGTGAAGTTCAAGAACTATCCACCTATGGATGCAACGTGGATGGAAGAGAGTGAACTGTTAGAGTCACCAAATGTATTGCAGCTCTACCTTGAAGCCTTTGGTTTACCACCTACGTATTCTCCAACTCAAGAAGAACAAAGGTCAAAAGGAAAGAGACCTCCGCCAGAGGGGGGTGATCCAGGAGCTAGCACTTCTCATGTATCTATGGATCTAGTGCAATAGAAGTGTGAATAAAAGTTATGGACTCTATTAAAGCCAGTGGCACAGTGTGAAAGCTATACACTATGTCAATGAAACGGTCTCACAGGTAGACCATACGTGAGTTAACAAGTGTTGAATACACAAGAGTGTTAACTATGAGCATGTATGTCTCGTACCATGTTAACCAGGTGTGTACACACGTAAAGGTTGACAGCCGTGATACGGTGTCCACGAAGTGCTGTACACACTAATGGATTGATATTCATGCAAACGAGGACGTTCGCGATTTCAAGAGGGGGGTATGTCACGAGTCTGTGGCAACTTTACTTGTTGATTTCTTTTTGGGGGAATTTTATTTGACTTGTTTTAAAGCACCCCTCTGGAAATGCCAGTGCCTGAGTTGCATGGTGTGAGGCGGACAGTGAGAGTCTAGGCCGGACGGTCAATGAGCACTAAAGTTGGACAAATGGACTAAGGACGGTGGGGCTACGAGTGTAAATCACCTGATAGTTGGCCGACATTGCATTTTTCGATGTGGTTCCAGTGGTGATTGATGGTCAGATGACCAGTGTGATTGCCATGGAAGCATCTCCTAAAATTTAGGAAACTGCTATTTTGGACCTGAAAATGTGTTCAGGTCATTACCTCCGGTATGACAAGGGGTTATTACTCTGCCGCAAAGTCAATTGGGCAACCGGTCGGGAGATTTTTAGGCGGCAACCCCGAAACGGGAAATGGCTTGTAAACGTGCCAAGTGACACATTTCTGTGCACTTTCCTCTTGCAAGAGAAGGTAGAGATGAATTTATCGCTGGGAGGCTCATTTTTGAAGTCTCTGTCACAGGTTAAGAGCTATGGAGTGTTTCCTTTCCCTCTTATGTTCAGTGCGGTGCCAGGAGTGATGCCTTGCACGCTACGCACTGCTCTCTCTCTCCCCTACGAGCAGTTATGTTATGCCTCTCAAGTGGGCTTCTCATTTGACCAATGTACAGTTGTGTGGGTTCATGCGCAATTGCCGAGGCAAGAGCCTCTTGCACAGGTACTGGATTAACTGGTGGCTAATCCCCCGTAGGTACAAGTGAATTCGGAGAGGTTTCACATGCGAAATCTCATCCGATTCAAAGGGCAAGCCCTAAACGGTCTCTAATACCCCCAGGAGGTTCGGGGACGCGAAGGGACCGTTGTATAGGTGATCTCGCGCATTTTTGGGGCAGAAAACAGAGAATTCAGCGTGCTACAGATTCTCGCCAGGTTTTGCAAAGTGACCGTATGCGTCGGGAAAGTCATTTATTGCGTGGGGATACTGACTATGAAGTGACCTGGTACAGTTATGTTGCCGAAATCGGGCTAGAACAGATGAAATTCAGCCCAGATTTCGGTATTTCTTTATTCTTTAACAGAGGGAATAAAAACCTGTGATTTCCTACAAGCTGCCCCGCACAATCTGCGCCACCCTTTGGGGCCTACAGGTGTCGCTGTCTGCTTGGGAGCATTCTAGCTTCCTGACCGTGCTTTTGTTTTGTAGTGTAACCTTTTCTCAGTTATAGGTTCCTTTTAAGTCATTGCTTTGTGTCGTATAGTCAAGTGTTAAAGAATCGGGTGAAAGCTAACGTCTACCACCCCACAAGCCGGTTTCAGCTTCCAACGGATTATCAACGATATCAAGATGGGCTTACTTAGTGGCACATACATCCGACCCTAGTCGAGTACTTGGTCATGAATGCTGCGACGCTAGACAAGTTCCCCCTCGCGAGCCATGCCCTACATTTAAGTATACCTAGATGAATCCAGGATAAGCCAGATTCACCCTTAAAGGAAAGTGCACGGTATAGACCCATGACAGTCACCCACAAGACAATATACCCATGCATAGTATTGACTAAATACCACGACATCCCCACTAACATCGTCAATGCCCAATAGTGGGTGTAGAACTAGGTACTAACATATGCTCCCAAACACCAACACACACCACACGCACACGCACACGCACAAGAGCATACATCAACACAAAGTTCACCGTACTAAGTTTCTGTCATGACTCCGGAGATCAAGGGCAGACTCAGCCATAATGAAGCCTAGCACTAAAAGAAGCATTTAATCGAAAAAATTAGCACAAAACTGAGGTAGTTGATAGGGCATACTCACCACAAAAGTTAGAAAGAATTAGCACAATATCAATTGGTCGTAACTCGGACGAAAACTTCACAATGTGAAGTCTGCATATCCGTTATACGACTAAAAAATATACCTAGATGAATCCAGGATAAGCCCAGATTCACCCTTAAAGGAAAGTGCAAGGTATAGACCCATGGTAGTCACCCACAAGACAATACAACCATTACCTCCATCATGTGTCACATGACACATCCAACCCTATGTGTCCGTGGACAAGCTACAGCACGACAAGGGTTCAGTCAGTCCAGTCAGTCTAGATTTAGAAGTGATCTAGCACTTTTGTGAGTCTGTTCGCAGACCGTGCATGCCCAAACACTTAGTGTAGATGCATATCCTCTGGTCGCACACAGCATGATCATAAGCATTCCCATCAGAATCCTTCAGGGGAATCTTCCAGTGCATTTAGCCTATTTTCCCTATTTTTGACATTTTTCACTTATTATTTTTAAGTGACTTTTGTTGGAAAGTAGGTAGGGCAAATTGAGTAAGTTTGTATATAAGCAAACCTAGGCTAGCACTAATTGGCAGAAGAGGCAGCAGGAGCACCAACGCTCAACAGGCAACTTCTCGGGAAGAACCTCCCTTGGTGGCGTTTTTCCTCCAAGCAAGACATCCATCCCCTAGCGTTTTCATCAGCAAGCATCTGTCGCCTAAAGACATCAGCCCTTGGCGTTTTTCCCTCCAAGCAAGCATCGCCAAGATCCCCAATCTTCTAGCGTCTTCATCAGCAAGAGTCTTATCGCCAGGACAACCTCAGCCTAGCGTTTTCCAGAAGCCCAGATCGCCCCATTTGCATGGTTGTTAGGTGCAGCGGAATGAATGTTGTATTTCTCAAGATTAGTGATCTTTATTGCTCAAGGTTCCTTTTAGTTCTTAGGGAAAGAGAGAGCTTTCCGTCTTATGGAGAGTGCTATGATCACGAACAAAGTGAGTGGATATTGTGCGTGCAGGTGAATGAGACTGAGAGAAGGAGAGAGAAGAGATACGACACCCGAGAGGTTGTAAAACCCTCCTCCGAAGGCCCACTCGTCGACGAGAGTGGTCTACTTTGATCGCACAAAGGTGTACAATCCGAATGCAATGGACAGATGCAAGTTGGACTACGGTGATGACGACGACGGTGATGACGACAACGACTTGATGGCTGAAATCTGGGATCTTCTAATCGCTGAATTCGGGGACTGTTTGGTGGCTGAAAATGACTGTTTTGGCTGCGTTTTCTTGGGCTAAAGTTGGGGGGACTTCTGCAACCGGTCTTGGGCTGATTTGCTACTGTTCATGTGCTGAAAACTGCGTCTTTCAAAAGGCTGAAATTCTGCTGCAAAAACGCTACCAAAAGCTGAGATCTGCTGGCGTTTTTGAGGCTCAAACAAACGCTGAATCTGCAAGTATCCTAGTTAGTGTTGGGACTGAAAACGCTAGAAAAGCTGAGGTCTAGGCTGGCGTTTTTATGGCTGAAAACGCTGGGCTGGTCATGCACAAAAACGCTAATGGGCTGAGGTGCTGCTGATGTCAAAACGCTGATCTGAGATGCTTGAGGGCGATGGTTTGCTGTAGGGGAGAAACACCAAGGAGATGAGTAGATGGCGATGCTGATGCTTGGAAACGCCAAGGGATGGGGAAGTATGGCGAGGCTACGAGCTGAGGGGGGTACTGCTGAGAAGTTGCCCGTTGAGCGGGAAGCTCCTGCTGCCTCTTCTGCCAGAAAGTGCTAACTTGGGTTTCCTTATATATTAACTTAGCAAAATTGCCCTACCTACTTTTCTTGGAAAGTCACTTAAAAATAATAAGTGAAAATACCAATAAACAGGAAAATAGGCTAAATGCACTCGAAAATTCCCCTAACTGATGCTAATGGATTCTAATGGGAATTTCAATGATCATGCTATGTGCAACCGGAGGATATGCATCTATGCTAAGTGACTGGGCATGCACGGTCTACGAATAGACTCACAAAAGTGCCAGATCACTGCTAATCTAGACTTGACTGAACTGACTGAACCCTGCTGTGGTGTAGCTTGTCCACGGACACATAGGGTTGGGATGTGTCACGTGACAATGGCGTTTTTCAGCAGATAAAGAACCAGCAGATTTCAGCCTTTGACCACCTTAAGGCCAGCAAATTTCAGCCCGCAAGAACTAGCCCACAATAGCGTTTTTGGTTCCAGAGATTTTCAGCCATTAGCGTTTTTGGGACAGCAGCACATCAGCCTCAGATTTCAGCCAGTATCGTTTTTGGACAGCAGATAGATTGCATCAGTTTCAGCCCCTTGAGTGGGTCTCGTCATCCCCGTCGTCGACATTGACCTAGCCTAGACTTGCATCAGTCACATGCATCCACTTTGTACCAGTTTGTGCAATCAATAGTAGACCACACTCGCCGACGAGAGTGGGGCCTTCGGAGGAGGGTTTTACAACGTCTCTGGTGTCGTATTTCTCTTCTCTCTCTATCTCTCAGTCTCATACACTTTCATTCACAATGTCCATTCACTTTGTTTGTGTCCATTGCACTCTCTCACTAAAGGAACGGAATGCTCTCCCTTCCGTAAGTAAAAGGAACCTTGAGCACAGTTCGGAGCACTCATCTTAGCGAAGTTCAACATTCATTCTGCTGCACCTTACATTGGTATCAGAGCTTTGGCAGTGTTCTGTATCACTCAAGGAAAGAACCACAGAAATTTTTTTTGCTTGTTGAGGTCGCACGAACCCAAGTTCACTTGGGCGTGTCGATTCCTAATCGTGTTTCTAAAGAGTGACAGGAAACCCAAGAAAGAAGGGCTTGTCCAGCCTCCCCTTGTGCCTCTTTTCACTCATTGACAGCGGACGGTGCACTTAGCGGCCGGCCAATCGACGTGAGGTGGGAAAAAGCAACCTTGGTGTGAGCGCAAGGCCGCCAAGGGGTGCGCCCATAGAAAAGAGCAGAACTCGGGTGAAGAGAAGATCCTTCTCTAACACAGATTGCAAGCGAAAGAAGAACCGCAAGAACCTCAAGAACTCGGGAACCCAAGAACCCAAGACCCTCAAGAACCCAAGTTCCTTGTGAACTTAAGAACCCAAGACCACAAGAACCCACAAGAACCCGCCACTTCAGTGGATGGTCATCACTCGAAGCGCAATGGATACTTCGCTTGGAGGTGATGAGCATGAGAGAGGCGACGAAGAATTTTCCCCACCAAGAGGTTTTCCGACCCTTCCCCTTCCCCATCTACGTCAAGGATTGCACTGAACTCCTATGAGGCTTTCGACAAGATGATGATGGACATGAAGTTAGAATGAGAAGAACGAAAAGCAGAAAGAAAGGCCTACAAAGAACAAAGGGCAGCCATAGATCGTGAATCGAAGAAGGAATGGCAGCCATAAGGCGTGAAGCACGATTGGAAGCCAAAGAAAGACCAGCTGAATTTGATCGCGAGAACAAAGCAAGAAAAGAGAAGAGCGACCAACACATTAGAGAGTTCTTGCGACTCTTTTCAATTGTGCAAGCATCGTTTGAACAGAATCAAGAACAGGAGACTATTTCAGTTTCTTCTCCAAAGCATGACACACATGATTTGCATGATGATAAGCATGATGAATTGAATGATAATGATGAGCATGATGATTTGAATGCCAATGATTTGCATGATGATTTGGATGACAATTACAAGCATAATGATTTGCATGATAAAGATGTGATTTTTCACGAGCATGATGATTTGCATGATCAAGATATGATTTCTCACAAGCATGATGAGTTAGTTGATGCTTTTTCTAGCGAAGCTAACCTCGTTGCAGATTCGATCATTCACGAAGGATCGATCTTGGCTCTCGAGCCTAGGTCCAGAGAACACTTTCAGGAAGTATTATGTGTTCGCATGATTAGTACGCATGCATTGTTTGAGTGTTTCATTCGTGATCGTTTCTTGTATTTTCGTCAGCATCTTTATGTGATCCCTTTTCCTAGGCATGACATATTGTACATTGAGCACGTTTCACTCATAAATGAGCACAAATGTATGCGGACTTTTCATGAAAAGCTGAAAAGTATGCATTCACGGAAGTCACATTCCATGTCTCTTCCTTGGCACGACACAGTTGTAGAAAGAGCAAATGAAAGTATGAGCACCAAGCATGGGTATTTCCGTTGTGAATTGCCACAGTTGATTGCTTTAGATCAGAAGAGAAAGATTCGATCTCATTGTTTGCGTGTGTGTGGTAAACGGTTTGGCACTCCGTCGCTTTGTTCATCTACATTGCATGCACAGTCTTTGAGGAAGACAAGATTTTTTCCACTCACTTTACATGGAATGGGTATGTTCATGTTTTTGTGTTGGAAGTGGTTTCAGGAATTTTTAACCATGGAGATTCTTGAAGACGGAAGAAGCGTGACTCTAGACGAAGTTGAAGCATCGAAGGAGCCACAGGAGACTTTGTGTCGCTTTCGGCGTGGCCCAAAGAAGCAAGCGTTGCAGACCTTTATGAAGTTCAAGTACCGCACGACCCACACATTCGAGTGGACCGGTGAAGAGTCCCTTCCAGGATTCCGGATGCTATTGGCGATCTCCCTCGACGCCATACAGTTTGGTACCAGTACCTCACTTTGAAAAGGAGGGGATGTCATGTGACACATCCAACCCTATGTGTCCGTGGATAAGCTACAGTACGACAAGGGTTCACAGTACGACAAGAGTTCATAGTACGACAAGGGTTCAGTCAGTCCAGTCAGTCTAGATTTAGAAGTGATCTAGCACTTTTGTGAGTCTGTTCGCAGACCGTGCATGCCCAGACACTTAGTGTAGATGCATATCCTCTCGTTGCACACAGCATGATCATAAGCATTCCCATAAGAATCCATCAGAATCCTTCAGGGGAATCTTCCAGTGCATTTAGCCTATTTTCCCTATTTTTGACATTTTTCACTTATTATTTTTAAGTGACTTTTGTTGGAAAGTAGATAGGGCAAATTGAGTAAGTTTGTATATAAGCAAACCTAGGCTAGCACTAGTTGGCAGAAGAGGCAATAGGAGCACCAACGCTCAACAGGCAACTTCTCATCAAGAACCTCCCTTGGTGGCGTTTTTCCTCCAAGCAAGACATCTATCCCCTACCGTTTTCATCAGCAAGCATCTATCGCCTGAAGACATCAGCCCTTGGCGTTTTTCCCTCCAAGCAAGCATCGCCAAGATCTCCCATCTTCTAGCGTTTTCATCAGCAAGAGTCTCATCGCCAGGACAACTCAGCAGCGTTTCCCAGAAGCCCATATCGCCCCATTTGCATGGCGTTTTTCAGCAGATAAAGAACCAGCAGATTTCAGCCTTTGACCACCTTAAGACCAGTTGATTTCAGCCTGCAAGAACTAGCCCACAGTAGCGTTTTTGGTTCCAGAGATTTTCAGCCATTAGCGTTTTTGGAACAGCAACAGATCAGCCTCAGATTTCAGCCAGTAGCGTTTTTGGACAGCAGATAGATTGCATCAGTTTCAGCCCCTAGAGTCGGTCTAGTCAGCCCCGTCGTCGACATCGACCTAGCCTAGACTTGCATCAGTCACATGCATCCACTTTGTACCAGTTTGTGCAATCATTAGTAGACCACTCTCGCCGACGAGAGTGGGGCCTTCGGAGGAGGGTTTTACAACGTCTCTGGTGTCGTATTTCTCCTCTCTCTCTATCTCTCAGTCTCATACACTTTCATTCACAGTGTCCATTCACTTTGTCTGTGTCCATTGCACTCTCTCACTAAAGGAACGGAAGGCTCTCCCTTCGTAAGTAAAGGAACCTTGAGCACAGTTCGGAGCACTCATCTTGAGCAAAGTTCAACATTCATTCCACTGCACCTTACATCATGCATAATATTGACTAAATACCACGACATCCCCACTAACGTCGTCATTGCCCAATAGTGGGTGTAGAACTAGATACTAACTTATGCTCCCAAACACAACACACACCACACGCACACACACAAGAGCATACATCAACACGAAGTTCACCGTACTGAGTTTCTGTCATGACTTCGGAGATCAAGGGCAGACTCGGCCATAATGAAGCCTAGCACTAAAAGAAGCATTAAATCGAAAAAATCAGCACAAAAATGAGGTAGTTGATAGGGCATATGCACCACAAAAGATAGAAAGAATTAGCACAATATCAACTGGTCGTAACTCGGACAAAAACTTCACAATGTGAAGTCTTTTTTATGTGATGGTGGTAAAGTCGAAGATTTATTGATCCTTTCCTTGAGCAAGAGGATCCTTCAGAGGTCTAAGAGGCAACAACTTTCTCAACCTCCCCTTGTCAACCGGAAGCCTTAATACCCGTTGAGAAAGCTGAAGATTCAAACGATTCCAGTTCTTATGTGACAACCAACAAGCACGTAACCCTTCTTTGGCCGTGATTCAGGCAGGAAAATTCGCCTCGTCACCGCCCTTGCAGAATACAGTCTTTGTCTCTAAACAGATATCAAAGCTATGGTGAATGATAATTCTTCAAACTTGAAGATACCAGTTCTTACCTTCAAAGATACAAAGAATAAAACAGATACAAAATCTTGCAGCACGATTTCAGACGCTGTAACTGAATCTTTGGACACAACTTGTTCCACAGATAAACCTTTACAGATGGATATACCTCCAAACACTACTTTGTCTCAGTCTACAACATCCCTTCAAGAGGATTTTACTGTTCCAGACAAACCAATGGAATACCTTACAGATTTCCAACAAGTGATCATCATCCAACAAGTCAGTTTACCAATAGTTTCACTCGAAGCAAATAAAGATTCAATCTTTTCTTGGACAAAGCTCGACGTTGCATATGAATTTGATAAAAGCACTAATCAAGTTGCAGATGTGATACTCATATTTTTAACAAAGATGAGACAAGTTGAAGATATGATCAGTTTTCAGTTTGACAAAATAGTTATGGTCAATAACAATGTCATGACGTGGGACTTAACAGAAAGAGCTTTGGATACAGAAGCACTACAACAATACATTTCCTTCTCCGGAGTTTCTACAACTATCCTGGGTTTTATTTTAAATGGGAGGGAACCTCATGATTGTGACTATGTTAACAGTATTACATCTACTCCTAGTTGCAGATATGCGAAGTGCCATGCCAACGAGGACCCCTACGTTTGGATGGTCACACCCCTTTGCCCAAAAGACGTGTCTCTTCACCAAAAGCCACACTCCTTCGACGACTCATTACACCCCTTCGCTCTACCGGTGCGACTCTTCGCCCAATGGTTGCAGCTCTTCGTCGAGAGGATGTCTTTACGTCTAAAGTCGTGCCATGAGACGTGTCTTGTCATTCGTGTCTCTTCGTCTCCTATATAAGGAGCCTATTGTACTCAGTTTTCAAGCATTCAATCGATCAATCAACACAGAATCTTTTGAGTCTTGTTTTTTAGTACAATTCAAGTTTCTTAAGTCTTAATCATGAGTTTAAGTAATTAATGAAGGATTAGCAATTAGAATCCTTACAGAATGCTCTAGTTAAAAAAGACATGCTCAAACAGATAAATATCAATCATTTTTTGGATTCTTTGAAGAGACATGGTGTGAGAGATCCTTCAAATTGAATTGAAGGATCCCCATGCAAGTTTAGACACTAGTAAATAAAAGTGCAAGGGGCCGACTTACAAAAATTCAGGTATACTACTACCCAGGTATACTACTACCCTGTTAATGGAGAGAAGACGATTCACACGTGCACCCTTACAAATTGTAAGTTCGATCATCAATGGTGTCAAAACATTTTCTATCTATTTACTCCGTGAGACACTATTGTAAAACATGTGACCCTTTCTCAAGGAATTCTAAAAAGGTTCGTAGATTTGGGTGGAGAAGATGATACCCCATGGATCTTTCCTAACAAATTGGCTTACTATCAAAACATGTGAATAGTATGTTCGAATGATAATCGCTTGTACGTGACTAAGGGGGGCCAACCTCATGGCCTAAGTATTTCCCCATAGTAGATGGCGTACCCGTAGGTACTTTGAGGGAAATGCAAAGCATGAAATGGATCACATCATTGCAAGTCTTCTGAGAGGCATGAGCTACTTGAATAACCTACAATAGTTGCTTGTTGTATGGACATTGTCACAATTAGCAAGGAGCTCAAATACCAAAACCCCTACTCGATGGGATGCGAGATAAATGCCAAGAATACATTGAAGCATGGCATTACGTAAAAATCAATCAAGTCATACTACTTGGCCTAAGCAAAGGGCAAGAGAAACAAATATGGAATACCTGCGTAAGGATGCCCACAAAGAAAAACACGAATACTGGTGGGCTTGACCTTTTGAAAACTTTTCAGAACCCACTTCGCCCCATGTTTCTTGCTTTTCTGCAATAGCTCCTCAAGTTCCCTCTGCTTAGATGTGTTAAGATCAAAGTCAGAAAACCGCAACATGACATTTTGTAATGTGCCACGGTTGCTCTTGAGAAATTGAAACAATTCCTCGCACACCTCCGGAGCGAAATGCGACCCTGGACTCGCAGAAATCCCCAGGCTACGCAGAGTGCTATTCGTTTGCAGAGCTGTCAGGAAGTGGACAAGGCAATGAGTGTTGGTGGTGGAGGGATGAAGACCAGAAAGTGCCAGATCTTGGAGGGAGGGGCTATCGGATGCAAGGATATGGGCATCATGAACGGTGAGAGGCCATCGCCTCAGCCGCAGGCATCTGGTGGCAGAGTGGCCGGGAGCGCATAGGGCTTGAAAAGCAGAGTATGACACAACTGTATTTCCACTAGTATTGCCATCACTCAAACTTGATGGTGCCCATTCATCATCAGCTACACACATGTCCAGACCGGAGTCCGTAGTGTCTGTGAATAGAAGAAGCATTTCAACAGACTTGTTTGCGAGAGCTGCCTCCACCAAAGAATTGACATGGCGAAGCAATCGATACATCAGCACTTTGCTGGTTTCATCAGATGTGAGTGGAAACCCTAACTCTATTACATTGAAATGGTAAGTCTTTACCAGGCTGCAGAACTTATACCACAGCTCATGCTGCTCCAGCTGGTTAAGGAGATCGGTAGCTGTCGTCCACCACAATTGCAAGCACAAGCGTTTGAACCCCGGACAGTCGAAAGCTTGCAAAAAATCGCTGCTTCTGCAGGACCCCATGACATGTAGAATATGAGCCTCGCCCATCCGCTGGTACAGCACTACTGGCCGTTGCTGATCAGCCATTGATTCGGCAGTGAAAGCAATTGTTAGAACTAACGACCACTCATCATCCGAATGGCTGATATTAGCAGCCTTGACAGCAAGAATTCGTTCAAGCAGGGTACTCTCAGAAGCTTCCATCTGCGCTGTGTGTGTGTGTGTGTGTGTGTGTGTGTGTGTGTGTGAGAGAGAGAGAGAGAGAGAGAGAGAGAGCAGAGGGAAGGAAAAAGTTTTTGACGTCGCACGAGAGAGAGAGAGAGAGAGAGAGAGAGAGAGAAAACTTCAGTTTTGACTTTGACGATTCTGATCCCACATTGTCAATTTCACAATAATGCAACCAAAGTCAAAGGGGTTTCTCTTATGCTAAATGCTAAAGTATCCATATAAGTGAAGGTCTTTCAATTCTAGTTGTTGTTTTGCCACGGCCACGATTTTGCAAGCACGTCTAATTAGCCAGAATCTGTTCAGATGCTCTTGAGATTTTTGAGGAGAAAACAGGGAGGGAGGACACGTGTGGAGAAAAGAGAGAGAGAGAGAAGATCTGTTTTTGGTGCGTCGACAGCGAATGCGAGGGAGGACATTTTTTTGGGTCGTCTGTGTCTCCGTCGGCTGCGCACAAAGGGGTGCTCTGTCGATCGTGCAGATGGAAAGGCAAACCTGGCAGGCCTGGTGAATGCAAGGCGGCACAGAGGTAGCAGGAGAGGCATTTGATTTTTCTCTCTCTCTCTCTCTCCCTATTGCACACTTCGAGCCCTCGATCGCCCTTTGGTGATCGCGCTAAGCCCACCTCCTTGCTGGCCAGCTCTGTTAGTGGGAGGCTTCTCTCTCTCTCTCTCTCTCTCTCTCTCTCTCTCTCTCTCTCTCTCTGCCGCCTTGATTGCGGGCAGCAGGCACAGGGGCTTGCGCAAAGATGCAGTGGAGGTGGGGGCATCACATCTACGCAGTGGGAGATTGGATATGGGGGCAGGGGCCAAGGTCGCCATGGCAGTGGATGGAGGGGAATCCTCTGTCGACTGCGAGCGGCGAGCACGTCACTGCGCATGAACCAGGGAGAATTCAAAATCTTAGCGCCAAACGGAATCTCATTGATTAATTAATTAATGAAAGAGTGATCGACCCAATAGTATGTTATCCAAAGAGGGCGAGAGAGAATTTGTATTAGAAGGCGGACAAAATTACATTTTTCTGCTTTATACTATGATAGCATCTCCGACTTACCAGTGGCTTTTTACAAAAAAGTGGATGCATACAAGACCTTACATAGATTCTTATCTAAATCAGGATTACACTTTTCTTAAAGCTTCAGGGATTGCCACCCAAACTGCTACCCCCTGGGAAAGCACTAATGACTTCTTGCAAGTGGATAATAAGTCTTATCCCATTTTCGAATTGTCTCTTCAGCTTCTCTCCATCAGCTTTGCATTCATCAATCATTCTTTGCAGATGCGAATAAGAGCCCTCTAGTAGAACCTCCTGCTATTAATTTATATTGGCACTATTGTAGAAGCTCATGCAGTCCATTAGCACTTTGTAATTTGCTTAGTAGATTCTGCATTGTTCCAATTTGAGATGATTGACCTACACAGAAAAATGTGAAAAAAGTTGTAGAAGCTCGTGCAGTCCATTAGCACTTTGTAATTTGCTTGGTAGATTCTGCATTGTTCCAATCTGAGTTGATTGACCCTGCACAGAAAAATGTGAAAAAAGTACTCTCAGACTTTTACTCTGGTAAGCCTCATCAAACAAACAACTGTTCCATTCTTTCCAAATGATACAGAAAAATTCTCCCCTGCTCCTATTCCATACTACTGAGAAGAGAGTAACCCAGTCTTCAATTAGCACTTGTTTCCAGCTGGGGATGAACCTTAAACCACTAATAAGAGGGGCCAAAATATCTTTGTTAGCAGGACAATTAATGAAAAGGTGAGGTATGTCTTCTTCAGGTTACATCACTTACAATTCCCTGCCCCCATGCCTGCAACCCCCATTCTATGTCATGTCCAAACAGCTTTGTGCATGATCAACCATAACAAGACAGAGTGTTTGGCAGGGGTATCCGAGTGCCACAGAGTTTGGAACTTAAAGTTCCACTGCCTTCTATCCATAGATACACGCCACTTTCTGTTTAGAGTGACATGTAACTGTTCTTGCAGAGCTGGGGGGCGGTTTGGGGGATTAGAAAGAGCACCACCTCCTGACAAGTATAGTGCCTTAGGTGACGGGCCTGGCTATTTGGAGAGTGTCCACTCCATCTCTTCTGGAAACATGGTTGTTCTTGAGTTGATAAGGGTAAGCTCCTAGGGTTGAAGCTGGAATCTGTAGAGTAGTTCCATGTTGGTCATCCACCTATATCCTGTTTTGTGCCACACATCCCTCCAGGTGATGATGCCCTTCCTATGTAACATTTTAGCTGTCCTTATTTATCTCTGATTGAAAGGGGGAACTGGGGGGAAAGACCACCACATAGACCTGGCTACACTGAGCTGCAAGCTATTTTGACTCCCAATTTATTCTTAGTAGTTTTCTGTATCTATTCCAGGCATTCCAAAGTGATTTGAGTAGGTATGAGCCCTTTGCTACCACTTCAAAGGTCCCAAAGAAAATAGTGATCCAGGGTAGGTTTTTGACTCCCTGTATTCCTCAGATTTGAAACCTGTTTAGGTCTCGAAATAGAAGTGAGGCCCATTCTTCCTCAGGTTGTTCAAGGGCTCTGAGAATGAGCTTTACTGCCAGCTTGTCAGCCCATAGATTTATGTTGGTGAGACCCAGGCCCCCTTTCTCTTTAGGAAGACAACAAACTTCCCATTTAAATTTGGCCAATCCTTTCTTAAGAGGGTCTCCTGACCATAGAAAGTTCTTGCATATTCTAGTTATGGCTTTTAGCTGGGAATTCGAGGGCCTCGAACAGGAGAGGAAGAAAAGTACATAGCATGAAATGTAGTGTTTGATGACTACATTCCTACCTGCCAAGTTAGCTTGAAACCCTAGCCATTTGTTCAGTTTAGAGTAGAATTTGTCCATAACCCATTGCCACCTTTGTGCCATAGATACCCTGCCAAATGGTATTCCAAATAGTCTGAAGATAGTGCCATCCTAGATAATGGATCACCCCTGCTCATCCACCCAACTTGGCAGAGGGGAACGAGATGCTCTAATGCTTGTTTTGGAATGATTGATCCGGGAGCCGAATGCTGTACAGAACACATTGAGGCACTCCCAAAAGGCTTTTAGGGAATTGTCATCATTCTGTAGAAGCCCATTTGTGTCATCAGTGAATTGGGAGAGACATTGTTGCCTCCCGTCTGGTAGCTTGATACCTTGGAGGCTCCCTTGTTGTATCTTATCTTTCACCAGCCAGTTCAAAGAATCAGCTGAAGGGCAAAGAGAAGAGGTGCTAGAGAGCATCCCTGTCTAACAGATGTGTTGTGTGAGAATGAATCCGACAAACCATTGTTTAGTGCTACTCTGGCTTGGGCATTTCCCAAGACATTTTGAACATACCTTACTATCCTAGGGCCAAACCCCATCATGACTAGACACTCTAGAATGAAAGACCATCTAGCTTGTCTCATAGGCTTTGTCAAAGTCAACCTTAACGAAGACAAAGTCTTGATTGGATTCCTCCGCATGCTCTATCTCTTCCCACATGGCTATGACTACTTCCATTATCCTCCGACCTTAGATGAATCCTTTTGTTCAGTGCACAACCACTCGGAGAGGATTAGGGCAATCCTGAGAGCTATGGCCTTAGCAAAGATTTTGTATGCAAAGGTTCCAGTTGGAGAGTATCTCCTTTGGGCATTCTTTGTGAAGCAATGTGATGATGCATGTGTTAAGCTGTATTGGGAGGGCCCCATGTTTAACAGATTCTTCCCAAACTATGCGTAGGATTGGTGCAACAACATCTCTGAAAGTTTGAAAAAACTCGGCTAGGAGGCCATCTATGCCCGGGGTCTTCTTTGGTTTAAGAGCATCTATGGCCCTTTTTATTTTCCCTATTGAGAGCTCCGAATCGATTTGTGCACTCAAGTGGGGTGGGACCACTCTCTTCCTGCAATTCCTTATGATTCCCCTTGCGAGAGTAAGAGACTCATCTTGGCTTTTGGGTGGACTGAATAATTGGGCGAAGTGCTCCCTGGCTAGCTCTAGGTTAGATTTTTCTGAAGTGGCTTTTCCTTTAGTACCTACCAGCATTGGGACCAACTCTCTCTAATGTTTCTTCCTAAGGCTCCTGAACATTACCTTAGTAGGTTTTTCCACCTTTCCTGCCCACCGTTCACGAAAGAACACTGTTGTATGGTGAAGAGTAATGTCTTCCTCTATCTTAAGTTGATGCCTAAGAGTGGATATTCTAGTCTGAGTGTTTGCCTTCTCTGTGCTGGATGAATCTAGTTCTATTAGCTCGTTGTAGATGGAGTCCTTCCTTTTCCTTCATATCTCAGTTACCCTTTTCCTAAAGGTGACCAGAGAATGTTGTGTGTTGGCAATAGCCAGGTTCCAAGATTTGGCTAGCGTGATGCCCTTAGAGAAAGCTTGTGCCCATATTGCTTTGATGCTATCTTGTACTTCCCTTAGCTGAAAGAGTGAGAAGTTGGTGTGAAACCAATGATTGCGGATTTTGTTACATTTATCAGTCAAAGTGGTGATCAAAGGGTAGTGATCTGAAGCATAGGAGGTGAGTCTTGGTGCTGTTTTTACTCTAGTGAACTTCCTAGCCAGTGTTATGCTTAAGTAGCACCTATCCAGTCGAGCCTTTTGAGAAAGAGACCCTTTTGAGTAATTCTTCCAGGTGAATTCTCCAGGCGCGCCTACATCCAATAAGACTAATTTCTCCTTAAGTTTCCCCCATGCTTGTTGTTTTGTACCTGCCACGGTTTGCCCTTTCATTTGGTATCGATCCTCCATGGACTCAACCATGTTGAAGTCCCCAAATAAGATGATCTGGCCCTTGAGATGGGCAAGTTGACTCCACAACTTGGTTCGGTCTTTGATAGAGCCACCTGCATATATGGACACAATCAAGCAGTTTGAGGACTCAATGGTTAGTGCTACTGAGTATTCTCCTATTGAAGACAGTTATGATTAATCTTCCAGCTCAGGGGGAACCCCATGGCAGTCCCTCCCGATGCTCTGGCGTGAGTTGAGTGAAACCACTGATGTTCGTTGGATATCGTTTTGCAGCCTTTGGTTGAGCTCCTGTCCTGCAGCTTTTATTTCTTGTAGATGTTATGAGCGCGTATAGAGCTAGAAGAGAGCAAGAGGAGGCGCTCACAATGTACAAGAACTTGGACTTGATGATAAGCTTAATATTGATTACAAGACTTAATACTATATTAGGAGAGCTAGATACAAGACTTTGATTACATGACTTGAGTACAAGACAAGGCTTGATTGCAAGGACAAGACTTGAACATAAGAACTAGAAGAGGGATTTCCTCATAGGAGCCTCACAACTGGTGTTGGCAAGACTGAGAGGCTTGTGGCCCAAGACCCCTATTTATACTAGTGCTTGAGGAGGTTACTTGAGGAGGTTAGAACTTTCTAGGTTCTTCTTAAGGAGGTAGGAATCTCTAGAACCTTCTTGTTCCTTCGAGTTATTGTAGAACCTTCTAGATCCTTCTTGCACTTTCTAGAGCTTCTAGATTCTTTCGAAATCTCCTCCAAGCTTCTAGAATTTTCTAGTGATTATGTGGGCGATGACATAGGCGATGATGCAGGCGATGACACAGGTGATGACATCAGCAATGATGCAACTAATGACGCAGGCGATGATACAGGCGATGATGCAGGCGATGATATCAGTGATGACACAGGTGATGACATCAGCAATGCCTGACTCTCAAGCATCCATGACATTACCCCCTCCTCTAGCGACGAGTTCCACGAGGAGCGGTGATGTTACTTGACTGGGGCTTCCATGGATGTTGTTGATGGAATTCTTGGACTTTGAGAGGTGCATGTTGAAGACTGTGTGCTGGTTCCTAGGTTCTTTCACTGACATCATAGCCTTTCCAATGCACCAAGTACTGTAACCTGCCACACATAACTCGAGAATCTAGGACTTTCTCGACCTCATATTCGTCATGTCCTTGAATCTCAACCGGAGGAGGTGGTTTGTAGGGCTCTTTCTGGGATGTTAGATGTGTGACAAGGTTCTAGGATGGAGACATGAAAGACCGGATGGATTTTCATGGATGAGGGCAACCTGGAGTCCATAGGTGACTGGATTGACTTGATGCATAATCTTAAATGGGCCAAGCCTTCGATAATCGAGCTTTTGACAGGGACGAGATGAACGTAGATCACGTCAAAGGAGCCACACTTTATCCCCTTCTTTTATTTTGGATGCAGCATGCGATGGAGATCTGCACTTTCCTTATACTTGGATTGAGCTTCTTTGATATGAATTGTAAGTTCTTTGTGAATTGCAAATAATTGTTGTGCAAGATGAATAGCGGTTGGATTCTTGACTTGATGGTGCATGTGGATATCTTGTTTGGGATGTTGACCATAATTAGCAAAGAATGGAGTGTGACAGGTGGAGGCATGAAAACTGTTGTTGTAGGAGAATTTGGCTAGCGGTAGGAGCTCGACCCAATTATCCTGGTGATAATCGATGATACAACGGAGATACTGTTCCAAAACTTGATTTACTCTCTGTGTTTGTCCATCACTTTGTGGGTGATTGGATAAGGAGAGGTTGATTTGTACTCTAAGTATCTTGAATAAGCTTTTCCAAAAGCTAGAGATGAATTGTGGGCCTCGATCAAAAACTATGTCATCTGGTAATCCGTGATAATGATAGGTATGGTGTAGAAAGAGTTTGGTCGTACCTTTGCCAGTGATGGTTTTAGTGGTTGGAATGAAGTGTGCCATTTTTTGTAAATCGATCCACGACTACTAAAATGGAGTCAAATCCTTGTGACAAGGGTAGTTCTACAATGAAATCCATGGAGATGGATGACCATGGTTTTCTTGGAATGGGCAAAGGATGGAGTAACCCATGAGGATGATGATGAGGGGCCTTTGATCTATTGTAAGTGTCACAAGTGCCTACATACTCCTTGACAAGCTTCCACATTTGAGGCCACCAAAAGTCACGGGAGAGAAGCTCAATTGTCTTATTAACCCCAAAATGCCCTGCTGATGGAAGATCATGCCGCTGCTGAAGTACCTCCAAGCGTGTTGGTCCTGGCGGCCCTTATAGTAAATTAGTCCATCAATTTCTTGAAAGTCCTCATTAATCCCTTGTCCTTGTAGTTGTTGTCTAATATTCTGAGCAAGTGGGTCCATGAAAATTTGCATCTTCACCTTAGAAAGAAAGGTTGAATCTTTAGGAGCTTGGCTTATGGTGGCATTTAGCTTAAGCTGCTCAGGTTTCAAAATCACTGACGCTTTTTGATCAAATGCTGCATCGCCTTCTCTAGGTGCAAGGTAGGATCTTCTTGATAAGGCAACTGGCTTACCTTGTTGACAGCCATGCCTATAAGAGATAAGAAAATCAAACCTTGATAGGGTACCATTCCACCTGGCTTGGCGACGATTCAAGACGCGGGATGCCATGAAGTATTCCAAATTCTTGTGATCTGTATAGACAGTGATCTTATGAGGATCTCCTTCAAGTAGGTGACGCCAAGTGTCGAAGGAGTCGACGATTGCTGAGAGCTCTTTGTCATGGATTTCATAATTGATGTCTGCAGCTAAGAACTTGCAGGAACGAAAAGCCACTTGATGTACTCGACCATCCTCACCTACTTGGAATAGAATAGCACCAAGGGCAAAATCTGAAGCGTCTGTTTCTAGAATGAAAGGCTTTGTAGGATCTGCGTGAATTAGAATGGGTGCGGTCGTGAAAGCTTGCTTGAGAGTTTGCTCAATGACAATCCTCCTCCCTCAAAACAACTACACAAGGAAGAATCACCCCAATGAGCAGAGTGTCTTGCAGGCTGTTGGACTAAAATCACTCATGGCCATGCTATGGTTGTATGTTTGTTTGTCCTCTCCTCCATGCTGCCACACCTTCCACAACAACCTATATATCCAACCTTACCATGCTCGCCTATCTAGATATCAACTTCTAGGTCCACTATGCTCCGTAATATTTTGGGACTCTTGCCACCCTTTGGTCGCCCCCCAACCTCTGAAACCTCATCCTCAACTACAACTCTCTACTTGGAAACATCCCCGACACCATCACTATCCTCTCGCTTTCCACCAACACCCTCTCTAAACCCATTCATTCCTCCCTCGCCAACCTAGCGGTCTACATCTAGTGATCGTGATTCTTTTCTTTTCTTACTCTTTGCCAGAAGGCGACTACCTTCATAGTCATGTGCATGAGATCAAAGTTGACACTATTAAGCAACATTTGACATTGATGGCGAAGATCATGTTAAGCTTGAGCGTAGAGAAAATAATATAGGAGAGCATGTTTATGCTCTTGATCATGTTCGAAGATCTAGACCAATATTAGTGACTGTTGAGGAGACATTGCAATGGTGACTTATTTAAAGGTCTGGTGCAGATAGAAGTGTTCGAAGATCTAGACCAATATTTGTGAATGCTATGGAGATATTGGAGGAGGAAAGCCACACGTTTCTTCAATATACCTTTGTGCACTCCTGAATTGTCAAGGGTGTTGCTTATATTTGCTCGAAAATTGGCTTTGCTCGATTTTCTTTGCTTGTTGATTGGAAAGCTTTGGTTAGGTAGGTCAGCTTATAGGATGTTAATTATGTTAGGTTATCTTATAAGTTAGGTTCTAGGTTTCATTGAGCAACTTGTCATTACATGAACAAGTCAGCCCCTTGATCACATTATTGAACTGTAATTGGCACTTTATTATGCTTAGGATACAATGTATTTACCTGAAAAGCTCTGTGAGACTGAGACATCAGACCAGCAATAGACAGACTGCAAATTAAGCATTGCCAACGCGGTACGGAGAACTGGGATTTTTGCACCACTATAAAGCGGCATGAGTGCAAGACTTTGCATCATCTCGCCCTCGTTATCGTTGCTATCATGCCGTCGATATGAACGAGATGGTTGAGGTTGGTCCGCAGTATTGAGTTCAATGTTGTCGTCTTCTATGTTTTCAATGATGGGATCCATGTAAAAGAACGCATCCAACATCTGCTCCTTCTCTACTTCTTGAAATGCCACATCAGGTATTGGTTGGGAGGACTCAGTCGATGACTGCTCGTTTAAAAATCGTCTTCTCTGGGATGAAGTTAGAGCAATATCTACTTGCAGAGTTTGACCTTCAGTCTTTAGACCATGAGATCAATAACGCAGGTCTTGTAGTTGCTCTATCGGAAAGAGACCGTGATTGCGTATGTGTTGGTCGTAGATTTTTTGTTTTCAAAAGATCTAATGCTTGCAATGCGCACAAGGACATGCCATCCTATCGTCCATACTGTATCTACCAATGATGCAACAAATAATTAAAACACTCTAGTTGTTATAACTACACACTACTAAGTACATGACAACCTCACGTTCTCTAGCCAGGCCCGATCCCCGCACACCTCGATCTAGAGGTGCACAAAGATTAGGAGCACAAGATAATAATCTCATCTTTATTGGTCAATGATTAAGGTTGTTGAAGTCTGTGTGCACTTTGGAAGTCCGATTGCGTTCTTTCAACTATTTGTTGCTCGCTCTAACAACCTCACATTCTCTAGCCAGGGTCGATCTCTGCACACCTCGGTCTAGAGGTGCACGAAGATTAGGACCACAGGGTAATAATCTCGTCTTTATTGGTCAATGACTATATATTAAGGTTCTTGAAGTCTATGTGCACTTTTGAAGTACGATTGCGTTTTTTCAACTATTTGCTGCTAGCTCGAGCTCTAACAATCTCACATTCTCTAGCCATGTCCGATCCCCACACACCCTGGTCTAGAGGTGCACCTAACCTATAACCTAAACTATAACCTAACCTATAACCAAATTAAACCTAACCTATAGCTTCACCTATAACAAAACCTAACCGAAGTCTGTTTGCATTTTTTGAAGTACACGAGTCATTCTTGAAGTCCATTTGCATTTTTTTTACTATTTGCCGCTAGCTCTAACCTAACACATAACCTAAAGCTAACCTAACCTAACATAACCTAACCTAACCGAAGTTCGTTTGCATTTTTAAAAGTACACGAGTCATCTTCGAAGTGATCCGTTTGCGTTATTTTTACTATTCATTTGCCGCTAGCTCTAACCTAACCTATAACGTAAACCTAACCTAACCTAACATAACCTATAACCTAAACCTAACCTATAGGCTAACCTAACCAAAGTCCGTTTGCGTTTTTTGAAGTACACGAGTCATCTTTGAAGTCCGTTTGCGTTTTTTCTACTATTTGTTGCTAGCTCTAACTTAACCTATAATCTAACCTAGCCAATAACCTAAACCTAACCTAACCTAACCTATAACTTAAACCTAACCTAACCGAAGTCCTTTTACGTTTTTAGAAGTACACAAGTCATCTTCGTTTGGCCGCTAATAGATGGACGTTGTGTTCGAACAATTAGAACTTATGGTATGGTGTGTAAAGCCACTTAGGTTAGGCTGCTCCAAATTGGATTAGGATAGCAATTAGCCATTTCAATCCTCTTAGGGCTAGCCACCTAGGGTTAGCGTCTTAGGACTAGTGTTGGTTTAGTTGCTAATAGATAGCCGTATTTTGGAGTGTTAGGGTGCACTATGTAAAGTTGTCTAGGTTTGGCCGCTCCAAATTGGATTAGTGTATCGTTTTTCCATTTCAATCTGCTTAGGGCTAGCCACTTAGTGTTCTATGGATTCTGGTTTGGCCGCTAATAGATGGCGCACCGTGTTCGGACGGTTAGGACACACTATGTAAAGCTGCTAAGGTAAAGCGCTCTAAAACATATTAGGGTATCGTTAGGCCATTTAGTCTGCTGAGGGTTATCGGCTTTAGATTAGTGAATTTTGTTTTGGCCGCTAATACATTACTATGTTTGGAGCATTAGGGTAGGCTATGTAAATCCGCTTAGGTTTGGCAACTTTTGATTTGGTCGCTCCAAATCCAATTAGTGTAGCACTTGGCCATTTCAGTCTGCTAATAAGGTTAGAGGGTTATGGTTTAGACGCTGGTAGATGGTCGTGTTTGGACGTTTCACCGATAATTGTTTAGATTAAAAAAACATACATAAGTTTTAATTGTCCGAACACAATGTCCATCTATAACCTAAACATGAGTTAACTTAACATATAACCTAACCTAACTTTTTACGTACAACCTATAACCTAACCTAACTTGTTGCTTAAACCTGACCTATAATCTAGCTAACCTATCCTATAACCTATAACCTAACTTAGGAACAAGGTATCGTTAGGAAGATGGACATCACAATGCGAGAAAAGGTTATGAGATTTTGCCTTCTCAACTCAGACACCATGCAAAAGTGGCTAGAGAGGTACGAAGGGGAAAAGCAAAAACGCTTGACAGATCGCTTACAATTCAAGCGCAATCGTGCCACTAGAAACCTTCCTTTTCCAGATCATCTTCAAAAATTGCCTGACTTTCCAACTGGGTGGTGGTTAGATGTGACAATCTTAGAGGCAAAGAGGAATGGAGTGTTGATTATTGAAGAGGGAGAGGAGATGTCAACTGGTTACGATTGGCACTTATATTTTCACAACTTTCTTTTTGAGCTCCACATGATCACATTGCTTTGATAACTTTTAGTCTGTTTTGATTTTGTGGCTGTAGTATCACAAATATGGAGCTTTGTGGTCGCATGAGAAACACTTTAGAGTGCAACGGATCAATGAACAAAGGGTCATTTTCGACAGTGGTGTTAGGGAAAGCTTTGTCCAAGAAAGTAGGAGTAGTGCCAGGGATGAGAACATAGAGACTAGCCAACTTGAATAGTTTGGCTACATCGAAGACATCTTGAAGATTAGCTTTAGAAAATTTGATATGTTTATCTTTGATGTCAAGTGGTTCAAAGTTATTCCCAGTGGCCCTAATGCAACTGTGCGTAAAGACAAGAGTGGATTGATTCAATTGAACGAACTCTAGGCGAGTGTGGACAGATGCGCGGGATACATTCATACTTTCGCAGCATTGTGAACAAGTTGTGTTCACACACGATCCATTATGGATAGAAAATGATGAGAATGATCTGTCTAACCCTGCTGGCTCTATGTCGTTCAAGTTGCTCCACGGAGCAAGCAAGTGTGTGAAGGATTGGACGTTGAGGTCGAAGAGGTTATTCATGAACAAAGCGCAGGACAGACGGAAACTTTAAGTTTAGATTTTGAGGTGGATGTCAGCAGTGAGCAATTGTCTAAACCTAGAGATGAGGTGTCAAATACTGGAGCTGATGTAGAGAGCGACGAAGAAGTAGAGTTCGATGACGAAGATGCAGAAGTACAGATTGAGATAGACATCTTTGGTGCATCAGATCTCATAGAAGATGAGAGATTAACTAATGAGTTTTGCTAGGAACTCTTTTGTAAAACTCTTTGTATTAGTCTACAGTACACTTTAGATTCATTCATTTGTGTTGCAGCTTCGCTTATTTGTTATTTGTATTGATTAAGTATTTCTTCTGTAAACTAACGTATTTTGTGGGTGTTATTTGTGTATGATTAGCCATGGCCAATGACGATGAGCCATACTCTCCTAGTTTTAGTTTTCCTGTCACTCTGACCAACATATCATCCAAGCAGATGGGCTCATTTTTGTCTCAGTTCACACTAGAGCAGATCGCAATGGCACATCACCTTTGGGTAGCAGGTTCCTCTAGACCTACTATGGCTGACCCTACGCCCGGGACGAGTGTGGTCCGTACACCGAGCGGCCCCACACCTTAGTCGAGTGTGCCCCCTACGCTTAGGACTCGTGTGCCCTCTACATCGACGGGTGGCTCATCCTTGAGACAAGGTAGGAATCATTCTGGAGGCGGTGGTTGATGTGGTAGCGATTCTATCAATGCATCAACACCACCGAAAGAGCGCCCACCACTCTCTTCAGTAGATAGTTCACCAATTGGCACACCACGTACACCTGGGGGATCACACGAGCATGATCCTAGCAAGGTGTACAAGAGCAGGGATGTGACTGTTGTGGCGGATAGGGGCAAAAAGGCCATGCAACTGAGGATTTGGCAACTCTATACAATTCAGTTTCACTCTGTGATGGAGGTTTTTGATAATCTCAATCTTGAAAGAAAGAATTACATCGTCGAGGCCATTCATAGAGAGTACAAGCCGGTAGAGGGGTACAATCCAGTCTCAAATCCCTGGATTTTGAGCGTGGCAAAGGCCACAATGTCACACCGTCGGTCAGAGGCGAGAGACAGGTACAATGCCAACAATCCAAAGCCGGCATGGTTGGATGCAGAGGAGTGGGCGGGGATTGCACGAGAGACAGATACAATGCCGACAGTCCAAAGCCGGCATGGTTTGACGCAGAGGAGTGGGCGGGGATTGCACGAGAGACACAAGACAATCCTGAGAGATTTCAACAGCAGAGAGATGCAGCCAGAGCACGTTTGGAGTCTGCTGGAGCGTCACATCTTGGGAGTGGAGGCTATGATACGCTCGACATGAGCTTGTAAGTATTATACTAGGCTTTCAATTATTGAAAATATATATGTTATTTGAAGATTTATCTAATGATTACACCATAATTTTGCAGGAAGTTGCCGTGAAGCGCCCTTCGACACGCCGAGAGGAGAAATATGGGTACAAGCATGGACTTGTGGCCCTTTTGACCCCGCTATAGGAGGAGGGAGAGGACGTCGATTGGGAGGCATTACCATGAGGGTCTTCTTGATACAATTTTACCCAGTCCTCTTTAGACAGTCTTCTTGGTACAGTCTTTTTTGTAGTTGTGGTCTTCTTGATATAGTCTCACTCAGTGATTGTTTGCATATGTACAGTTTTGTAGTGCTTATGTGTATGGTTTATGGTTATGTTTATAGTATGGCACATATGTTATGGTTAAGGTTTGGCAGTCAAGTGAAGGTTATGGTTTTGCTATGATGGTATGGCAATCATGTGATGGTTATGATTATGGTTGTGCAATGATGGTATGGCTTTTATGGTTGTGGTATGACAAGCAAGTTATGGTAATGGTTATGGTATGGCAAACGGGTTATGTTTCTGGTTTTGCAGTTTTCGACTCATGTTTTAATTACGGTTATAAAAGCTTTATGCCACTATGCCATGATCATGCTTTTGATGATGTGGTTATTTTATTCTTAAAATTTTGCTAATTGCCATACACTCGCTCTTTAGCGTCAGCTTGTAGGTGGAGTGCGGTTGCTTGTGTACTCTTCCTTTGGACAGAGAGGGTTGTTTTCTTTTGCTGCAATACATGCAGCATCAGTTCCCAGTCCTCTTTGTCCAAAAAAAAATTGCAGGTTTGATCGTTGGTACAGAGTACGGTACGACCATACACACTTTGGAAGACGCGTCGGAAACGCTGTAGTATTATCGGCGCGTATACGAACGCTTGTTTAGATGCTTATTTCATAGGATATTCCGACGCCACATATACCGATGCTTATACCAACGATGCAAGATCGACATCTTTTTTGATGCCTATTTCAATGCTTTTTAGTTTTAAAAGTAACTTTGTCTCGTCGGTATCTACACCGATTTCTACACGACGTGTTGTACTGATCAACGATGATGCAGCTGATGATGTAGATGATGACATAGGTGACAATGTAGGCAATGATATCAGCAATAATGCAGGTGATGACACAGGTGATAACATAAGTGATAGCCGACTCTCAAGAATCCATGACCGTAGACCTATGACGTAAACTGGATAGTTGTTAATCCATGTTTTGATCTTCTTGGCTTTATTAGGGTTTGGAAACCCTAGCTTTTATATTCATTGTGCTCGTTGTTGTTGGAGACTTTGCTCAGATCAATTGCGGTAGCTCTGTCTGCCTTGTTGACTTGGTCTTCCAGTCGGGATTCTGTATCGTCATCCTCCTCAGAGTCCTGCCCGATAGAATCGGCCACCTCCGAGTCTTCCCATTTAGGGAGTGAAGATAGCAATGCATACATGTTGGAGGGTCTAGGTTTGACTCTCTCATTTGTCTGCTTTTCAGCAAGGGGCCGATCCACCCTAGTGGCTTGAGGGGGGATAGCTGACGAGGGAGCTTGGTTTTTGTGATCACTCTTCTCAAAGCTGGCTGGGGTCTGAATTGGTTTCGGGTTTTTGATATGGCAGTCATGTACAAAGTGCCCCTTAGTTCCACAGTGGAAACATGCATCTGGTAAGTATTTGTAGCTCAAGGGCCATTCAAAACATTCCCCATCATCTAGCACAATCACCATTTCCTGTGGGAGGTCCTCTCAAATATCCATCTCTATTAAGGCTTGTGGGTGCCAGGAAGGGATGTAGTCCCCTCGTGGGCGGCCTTCTAGGACCTTACCAAGCTAAGAGCCAATAACCCATAGGTGGTTGTGAAAGTGCAGTGGCAGATTAGGGAATTCTATCCATACATGGAAATGCAAGAGAGCGTCTCTCTCAGCATTGTACTCTTTGTGCCATTTGAATAGGCACAGAGGAGACGTTCGCAGTTGCCACTGTCCTGTACTGAGAACCCCAAAGGCCATATCTGCCTTCTTGAACACAAAGACATACTGATTCTTGGGCAGGGCATGTATGGTCTCTACTTCTGTCCCAATATAACCACATTGATTCCTAATCCATCCTCTCAAGACTTTAGCCAGGGGACATAGGCCAGCTAACAACCCTATCAAAGCTCGGTTTTCTAAATCATTTTGGGTTTTTTGAACTTAAATAGAGGGTAGTATGACCAGAGGCTTACCGTCTGGAGTTTTACCAGGGCCTCCTGCAGCAGTGCCTTTGCTTCCTCCTGGTTGAGGCTCAAAGACAACATTATGGGCGGTTGTAGCAGCAAATCCTTCAGTAGGCCCATGATATACCCCTACTAGTGGGTTGGTAGAGGATGGCTGTGTGAAGAACCCGACATCCTGGCGAGCCTGTCTTGCTGCTTCAAGCTTGCTTATGCTGTCATGTAGGAGTTGGTCGCCTTCACTGGGGAATACTAGTGTAAGGTTAAAGTGGGTAAAAACTTATTGGTGGAATCCATTTACTCCTCCTGCGTGGGCGGCCAGGGAGTTTTTATGGACTAATGAGTGATGGGGCAACCCGCCTGACGCCCAAATGATGGGGGATCTTATGTCAGTAGCTAGAGCAGGTGAGATGACCTGAGAAATCATCTCACCAAGGGTGGGGAGGGGGTGAGAAGACAACTCTGAGAGGCTAGGGCAGTTACGCCATCGCTAGGGAGAGCTAGGTTTTTTTTCCGTGATTACATAAGCGCAGCACGGTGTTTCAAGTTTTAATTCTAGTTGTTGTTATACATGTGTCCCTAAGGAAAGCTTTAAAAGTCTTGAAGAGAAAAGAATAATGTCTTTTCAAATGCTACTAGCTCGTGCAATCTGTCTATGACGGGTCTCACTCGTTCTTACCATCAGTACAATGGTAAACCTTTCGTGGTGCTTAGGCATGCCAACACTATCTACATAAGCTCTACATTTAGAGAGAGAGAGAGAGAGAGAGATGTCTTTCTCTCTTGCTTGTAGACAATGGAGTCCTTTCTCCCAATCTATCTATTTTATTTATAGCCCATTTCAATATACAAATTTCTATCCACTCTAATTTGCTCTACTTTCTTGGCGCCGCTCTAATGAATGCATCTAGATCGCTTGGCATCCGCCAAAAACGGCCCAGAGCTTCTGCCAAGTTGGGCATATCCCACAATCAGTGCGTTCCAATTTCCAAGAGACGACATCCCAAATCGAAAGCTTTTTGTGCTTTATGAAAGTGCGCTATATTTGTGGACATATCCTGCAATCAGCCTACTCCATGAGACAACCTTGCGGGGAACCTTGTCGAGGACTTGTTGCGCTCTAAGAAGTGCACCACACTTGACGTATATATTGTCTATCCAACAATCAATGCACTCCATGAGACAACACATGAAGCTTGTCGAGGACCTTTTGCACTCTAAGAAAACATCCCAAAGCTTCCTTACCCTGGCCCTATTGGACATATCCCACAAAAAATGCACTCCATGAGAAAACAATTGCAAAAACTCGTCCAGGACTTATTGTGCTCTAAGAAGTGCAGCGCACTTTGCATACATACTGAGTAACATATTGCCTAAGTATGTGTTCTTTTCACGTAACCTACTATCAGGAATATCAGCATGTATCCTACTCCCTTCAAGATGCAAGCGTATGTGATTGCATCTTGGGAGACACCCTCGCTTTGCATCCACCAAAAAATAGCCCAGAGCTTCTTGGCCCTACCCAAGTTCAGCATATGTCATAAAATCTAATATCTAACAAACCCAAATGATTTTCTCATATTAAACTTGATCATTTAATGTCAGAGAATAAATGAGAACAAGGGTTAGAATAAAGACCTGTGCTTATGGATCTATCTCAACAAGCGGCCAAGGCTAAAGGAGTCCAAATGAGAGAGGGTATGTCAAAGAGCAAGTCTACCTAATGGAGCTTAAAGACCTTAGGGTTAGCTTCATTGAAGACCTCCAAAGGTTATTGTTAAAAGTCCTTTGACCTTAGGCAAGCTAGGGCTATACTTGAGGTGGGAACCCAACCTAAGCTTGAGGTGCTTGTCGTGCTTTGCTTATTAAGGTGCTTGTCGTGATTGCTGGCTAAGGTGCTTGAGGTGCTAGGGTTGAGCTTGAGGTGAGAACCTTCCCCAAGCTTGAAGGGCTCAAGGTGTTCCCAAAAGTCAATATGATCCTTACTCGAGGGGGGGGGGGGGGGGCGAGCCCTCATTGTAGGAGCTAGAGAGAGATTACACACACCCTCACACAAGTCAATCATTGTCTAAAGAAGTAACAAGGACACTTGTCAACTTCCTCTTCATGTTGCCCTTATGGTGTGCCTAAAGCCTATTGGTTGGCCTCTCAAGGGGTCCAATGATAATTAGCTAATTTAATTAATTGTGTATGCATTTATCAAGTACTCTCTTTCAAAGGGGAAAGGGGGCCACTTGTCCCAAGGCTAGAATGCTTGCTTGATATGCACTCTTATTGTGATTGACCAAGCTTGAAGGGGTCCAATGAGCTTTTACCATGAGCTAGAAGAGGGGGTCGACCAAAGCAAGGAGGGGGACTAGCTTGGGGGGTATACTCTCTTTCTCTCTCTCTCTCTCTCTCTCTCTCTCTCTCTCTCACACACACACACACACACACACACACTCTCTCTCTCTCTCTCTCTCTCTCTCTCTCTCTCTCTCTCTCTCTCTCTCTCTCTCTCTCTCTCTCTCTCTCTCTCTCTCATTGTGTGAGGTGCAAAGTGCAAGAGCTCCATCTCCTCTCCAAGCTTGTTGAAAAGTTGAGAGCCTACTCCAACACTCTTGGCTATGGAATGCAAATCCAACCAAGAGCCATGCCCTAATGCTTAAGCTTGTCATCTTTTTCATCTTCATTACTATGCTATTATGCTATGCTAAGCAAGCAGAGTGATGATAAGTGAGAAACTCTTTCTTTCTCCTATAAATGTTTATTCTTCCTCTTCCCTATCCTCATTCCCCGCTAGCTCTCTCCACCTTTGAAGGTGTTTGAGGCCTTGGGACTGAGGCCGGGTATGGTTAATACTTTTACAAAGATTATGTTATGCTCATGATGCATGAAGCTTTCCTTCCATCTTCATTGCATCACCTAGGTCACAAGGAACACAAGATTGTATTGTGCTAAGTCTCTCTTGATGGGAGAATCTATAATAAAAAAGCCTATTGGAGGGGGACCGGCTCCACATAAATCTGGTCCTCAACTGTTGTCAAGTTATCTAACTCTCTCTCTTGCAAAAGTATTTTTCATGCCAAGTTAATTAAATATATGGTTATGTTGCTATAGTTAATTAAGTTCACCCTCTATGTTCTCAAAGTAGTCTCATGAAAATGCTCACTCTAATTCTCTTAATTCCGCTATTCTCAAAGTTCATAGCCATTTCCATTACATCATATCCCAAAATCAATGCATTTGAAGAGACGACATCTAGGAATGAAAGCTCCTCAAGCATTTTTTGAGCTTTATGGAGTGTACCCCATTTGGCACACACGTCGACCAAGGCAGTGCAATCCTTGACTAACAATATCATAATGATTTCTTTTGCCCATATCAGAGTCTTGTGTAATGCAAGATGCCTTCAAGGTGCTAGTGTACGTGGTTGCTTTTAGAGAGATGCCCTCTCTCTACATCGGCTGCAAACAACCTGACCTTGATCCACCCTTGATTTCAAGATGCAAGCGCATGTAATTGCATCTGGGGAGACACCCTCACTTTGCATTCGCCAAAAACAGCCCCGAGCTTCTTGGCCCTACCCTGACCCTTGCCTTCAAGATGCAAGCGTATGTGATTGCAACCCTCGCTTCGCATCCGCCAAAAATAGTCCAGACCGTCTCCAAGCTGGGCATATCCCACAATCAATGCACTCCATGAGAGACAGTTGTTGATTCAAAGCTAGTTCAGGACTTTTTATGCTTTGAGAAGTGCATTGCACGTTGCATACATACTGACTAACGTGTTTCCTGAGTATGTGTTGTTTTCAAGTAACCTACCATCACCAATATCAGCATGTATCCTACTCCCTTCAAAATGCAAGCGTATGTGATTGCATCTCGGGAGACACCCTCACTTCGCATCCGCCAAAAACAGCCAGGAACTTCTCTGCCCTGCCCAAGTTGGGCATATTCCGCAATCATTTCATTCCAAGAGACGACATCCAAGAACTAAAGCTCCTCAAGCACTTTTTGAGCTTTATAGAGTGCACCGCATTTGGCATTCACATCGACCAAGGTAGTGTCAAGCACCTTTTAACAATCCCTGAATAACAGTATCATCATGATTTTTTTGCCCATATCAGAGTCTTGTGTAATGCCAGATGCCTGGTGTAAGTGTACGTGGCTGCATTTGGAGAGATGCCCTCTTTTCGCATCTGTTGAAAACAACCCAAAATTCATGACCCTAACTCACCCTTTCCTTCAAGATGCAAGCTTATGTGATTGCATACGGGGAGACACCCGCGCTTCGCATTTGCTGAAAACAGCCCATAGCTTCTTGGCCTTGCCTTGATCCTTGTGTTCATGATGCAAGTGTATCTAATTGCTTGGCCCTTCCCAAGTTGGGCATATCCCACAATCAGTGCACTCCATGAGACAACAATTGTAGATTCAAAGCTTGTCTAGGAATTCTTGTGCTCAAAGAAGTGCAACACACTTTGCATACATATTGACTAACATATTTCCTAATTATGTGTTCTTTTCAACTAGCCTACTATCATGAATATCAACATGTATCCTACTCCCTTCAAGATGCAAGCATTGTGATTGCATCTCGAGAGATACCCTCGTTTTGCATCTTGCCGAAAAAATCCATGATCTTCTTGGCCCTGCCCAAGTTGGGCATATCCCGCAATCACTGCATTCCAAGAGACGATATCCAGGAATGAAAGCTCCTCAAGCACTTTTGAGCTTTATGGAGTGCACCTCATTTGGCATACATGTGGAACAACGCAGTGCCAAGCACCTTTCAACAATCCCTGACTAACAATATCATCATGATTTCTTTTGCTCATACCAGAGTCTTGTGTAATTCCAGATTCCTTGAAGGGGTGCAAGTGTACGTGGTTGCATTTGGAGAGACGTCCTCTCTTTGCATTTGTTGAAAACAACCCAACCCAAAATTCCTAACCCTAACCCACCCTTGCCTTCAAGATGCAAGCTTATATGATTGCATATGGGAGACACCCTCGCTTTGCATTTGCCAAAAATAGACCAGAGCTTGTTGGCCTTTCTCGGACCCTTGCCTTCAAGATTCAAAGGTATGTGATCGCAACCCTCGGGAATATCCTACAATCACTACATTCAATGAGACAACAATTCGGATTCGAAGCTCGTCGAGGACTTGTTGTGCTCTAACAAGTGCAACGCACTTTGCATACATACTGACTAACTTGTTGCCTAAGTTTGTGTTCTTTTCAAGTAACCTACTATCACAAATATCAGCATGTATCTTACTCCCTTCAAGATGCAAGCGTATGTGGTTGTATCTCGGGACTCATCCAGTGAAACAGCCTAGAGCTTCTTGGCCCTGCCCAAGTTGGGCATGTCTTGCAACCAATGCATTCCAAGAGACGACATCTAGGAATGAAAGCTCTTCAAGCACTTTTTGAGCTTTATGGAGTGCACCACATTTGGCATACACATCGACCAAGGTAGTGCCAAGCATCTCTGTGCTATGTGCATCCTCTACATCATCAGGACTAGCTGTCACGAATGGATGTGTCGACTTTGACTCCTGGAGGACCACCTCCTCCTCATCCATAGGGACTTGATGTGTGTGTCTTGATATCACCTCATCAGCCTCTAACATGAACATATCAAAGAACTCCATGTCTGTCATTTCTATCTGTGTCTCTAGGGAGCAGACTTGCTCTACCTTTGCCTGCACAAACTCTGACAACACCAATTGTGTCATACTATAGCACTATCGCTCTATCTCTATCTCTACAGAGTCTATTGGAATGGCATGCACAATTAAATGCTCTGTCTTGTGAGCATGGTGGAGCTCACCCGTGAAAGAGACATGTCTCATCTCTTGCTCAAAGAATGCCAGCAACAAAACCAAGACTATGCCGTCTCAAACCTCAGACACATGCATAGGATATACCACGCCGCTATGGGCTCCTCTGGCAATCACTAATGAACCACAATGTATCTGGAAATACTTATTGCTAAGAAGTATCTAACAACCAAAATCTTCCAACTATCTCACTGAGATCAAGCTCTATCTCAGCTGAGGAACATAGCACACATGTCACAGCGTGTATAATGCACCACTGGGCAAAGACAAACAAATGTCTCCTACACCCTCCATGTCAAACGCCGAACCATCGGCCAAGTGTAGACAACCAAAACTCCCACTAGAAGGAGGTGCTAAAACTAGTCACGATATGGTGTGACATGGAAAACTGCATCCTCATCTAGCAACCAACGTGGAGAAGTGTCACTGCTCAAAGACATGTAATCATGAGTAACGCTAAAGGCAAATGTGACATCATCGTCACTGGCATATGAAGCCATTGCTCTAGCATGCATCAAAACCTCATGTGCACCACGCATACATCTCCGTTGCTATCTCATACGTCTGAAACAATGGCGTCTAATGTGCCATGTGTGACCACAATGCCAACATTATACATATTGGCAAGAACGAGGCTGCTGTCTCTCACCGTCACACATGTCTGCACCATAAGTGAATGGCTAAGAACCAAAGTATGGCAAGAATCTGGGAAAAATCTAGTATAATCTCCCCTATAAATTGAGCAAAACCTCAAGTACAATCTCAAACATAAACCATGTCAAAAACTGACAACAAAGTGAGAGGTAGCTTGACCACTACACAATGCTCAAAAGCATGATCAAACACATCAAAAATGATGCTCATATATGCATAAAATAGCTCCACAATCTGCAAACTCTGCAAGCACACAACCTGAGACAAACTGCCGAATTGAGAGTAAAGCGCATAACCATATACGCAAGTAGAGAGCAAGCTAGCTCAAAACACATCCCATAAGAGAAACTGTCTGCAAAAAAACTGCAAAAATCTGTGAAACGTGTGACTAGAAAAGTCTGTAGTAGCCACACAAGCATACGCAATCCTCACTCTTGCGAGAGTGGGTACAAGAACACCAAACCGTGTCCAAATTGACAAAACTTATCGAAAGTGAGAGTAAACACTCGATCATTGGCAAGGTGGGCGTCTAGCTCAACCAGTAAACTATTAGACAGAAAACTGCAAATAGGCATAAACTATGGTAAGAATATGGAAAAATCCGACAAAGTTTTCCCTAAAAACTGAGCAAAATTTCAAATAACTCACCAGATACGTATGAAAATAGACACTCAGTGTCTCAGTAGCAAAATTCACAAATGGCATACATAGCAACTGCCAAAATCCTGGCAAAACAGCTCACTCCTGACCAAGTGGCTCTATGGACGTATAACTGTCCAAAAACACCTGCAAACCTGCGACCTGCGAGCTATGGCTAGCTGAAGCTGTATCCACATAATGCATACATAACACGAAACTACAGAAGATCATGCAAAAACTGCTCTCTAGTGCTCCACACAATCGTACAATGCGCATAAAACCGCATCCAGATGTGTAAAGAGCCGAAAGTCACATCCCAAAGCATCACTTCCATATGCAAAAACAAGATGAATTCTCTCTCAAATAGCATCACAATGTGCCATACATAGCCAAAGATGCAAATCGCATCATTCTCTACTATGTAGGAATCAAACTGCGAAAGTTTGATATGTTGAGATTTTTGACAGGCTGTTGCACAAAATTCAACGCTCAAAATTTCAAATTTTTGATATGACAAGCGCTTCGAGAACGTGCCAGAATCCCAAGGTAAACTCCTAAATCACATATATCTGAGTCTGGGTGTGAGAAATATGTCGAAAACATTCGTTTTCAGCTAAAAAACGTAGCATAAACTTGCTGCTATTGCACCTATTGTAATTTTGACCAAAATTTCAAAAAATGGACATCACCATCGCGTCTAGAATGTGCCAAAACTCCAACCTAGACTCCTAAATCATATTCATCCGACTCTGTGTGACGGAGATATGCAAAAAACACTATTTTGGGAGCCAAAAACAACAAAAACGAGCTGCAACACTTCTTGTTCCTGCTCTTTCTTTGCAAAATTCAGCAATGGCTTGCTGCACAAGCTCTATACAAGCTGAATATACATGCCTAATCTGAGATATGATGCTATCATGCCGTATCTACCGCCGTTGAGCTCAAGCCGCCATAACCGAGCTTCGTTACTTCCGTCTCGCAAGGAAGCCATCACGCATGCCGTTCGTCACCGTAACTCTGATACCACTTGTGAGTGTGTGCATGCATGGTGTGGTGCATACAAGGAAGGGGAGAAGCACGAGACCGTGTGTGGGTGGAGCAGCCTCGGGAAGTATTGAGTGAGGTGCTCCTTATTCATCTATGTGTAATGAATAAGGGCATGTACACATGTGGGCAAGCGACCGGACACTGGACGTTCGGCCCCTGGCAAAGGTGTAGCACCTTTACCCCAATAGGTGCTAGCACTAATCCCTTTGCTTTGTTTGCAACAGGGTTTCATTCATTAGAGCAGAACTTAATCTCTCTAACCTTCGACCTTTCACTATTTGGCACTCATCAAGTTTTAGCACAAAAAGAAACCTTTGTGCCAAGCATACAAAACAAGTAAAGACAAGACCTTAGATATCATAGTCTATGACAACAAGAATATAACCAAAAGTAAGAAGTATATTGTGTCACCTTCTTGAGGTAACTCGTAGAATTTAAGCATAGCTTTTGATCAAGCCTTTTGAGGTCCACAAAATATTGTTCCACATTGTCTAAGGGAAGCCCTTCTCCAAAGATCTCATGGAGTTTGGCCTAGCTTTTCCCCTTGTCTTTGGCGTGCATGAAGCATAAAGTGAAGCAGAGGTGAGAGACCATTCCAAGGCAACTAAAATAGGGCCTTTAGTCACGTTCTTTTTTAGGTGATCAAAATCTTGGGCTTTAGTAGTGCACCACTCAAAGGGTACATCAATGTTGGTCAGTCGGGTTAGGAGTTGGGCAACATAAACATATGTGCGAATGAATCTGCAACGATAGCTTGTATGGCCTATAAATCTTTGAACACTCCTACGATTAATAGGGGGAGGCAATATTAAAATGGTCACTATGTTGTCAGGGGCAAGACCCAAACCTTAACAGACACCACATGGCCCAAAAGCATACCTTGAGTTAACAAAAAGTGGCATTTGTCAGGGTTGAGCTTTAGACTTGACTCGCAACACTTGAGGAAGAATATAAAGAGATCAGCTAGATGCTCCTCCAAATTTTCCACTAGGGTGGAACATTGAGCGCCAGAGAATGTCAAAAAATCATCCATGAATATTTAAAGATGATTAGTGAGCAGATGATAAACGATGATGTATACTATGTGGTTGAAAGATGGAGGGGAAATTTTCAACCCAAAAGACATCCTTGTATGAATGAATATACCCCGTGGAGTCACAAATTCAGTCTCGATCTGGTTTGTAGGATGAATGCCCAACTGATTGTAACCACTAAACCTGTCCATGAAACTGTAAAGTATGTGACTTGCTACATCTTTGAGCATGCCTTCGGTGAAGGGTGTTGGAAAACCATGTGGAACTGTTGCCTTATTCAGAGCACGGTAGTCAACCCACACTTGAATTTTGTTTGATTGCTTTATTTGCTTCTTAGGTGCTATGACCATGGGTGACAGCAAGTCAGAGTGCTGACGGGTACAATGATCCCTACTTCGTGCATTTTTTCTAGCTCCAGTTTGGCAGCTTCTGTTGGAATTAGGGTTGCAGAGAGACGCACACAGCTTGGAGAAGATGAAGGAAGCTCAAGGCACACAATAGAGAGTGTATTACTTAGTGTGCAATGGAAAGATAGATAGCCCTAGAATGATGGGCGTATATACAATGCACGGGGGAAAAAACCTCCTAAAGAGGGAAAAAATGCCCGGGCGGTCCAAGTGTGTTCACACACATCACTACCACATGTATATGGTAACAAATCCCCCCTGGAGTGATGCAGTGAACGAGAGCTGGCACATGAGTAAAGGGAAGTGCCATGCCCTGAGGACATGATCAGTCCACAAAGGGGAGTAAGCCCAAAGCTTTGCGGAAAGCTTCAAGCTTCTCACAAGACAATGCCTTTGTGAAAAGATCTGCAAGGTTGTCCTGTGTTGGCACATAAGCCAAGTTGACCTCTCCTGCTGAGAGCCTCTCCGTGACATAGTGGTAATGCACCTCAATGTGCTTTGTGCGAGCATGAAAAACTGGGTTCCTCGCAACTGCCAATGCACTTTGACTGTCAGTGTAGATAGTGTTGGCAGTGTCCTGTCCAGCACCCAAATCAGCCATAAGGCGTCTGAGCTATACACACTCAATCGTAGATGTGAAGACTACCCTGTACTCAGCCTCACAACTCGAAGTGGCCACAATAGGTTGCTTCTTGCTCAACCATGATATACATGAACTGCCAAGCATGAAACAAAAACCACTTGTGAACACTCGCGTGTCAAAACAACCAGCCCAATCTGAGTCCGAAAAAGCATGTAAGTCTGGCGGCAATGATCCCCCCTTGGGATAAACAAGCCAAGGTGTAAAGTGCCACTAAGGTAGCGGAAAATCCTCTTGACAGCCTGCCAATGCTTAGACCCTGGGCTATGCATGCATCTGCTGACTTGTGAGACTACAAACTAAATATCTGGCCTCGTGTTGCATACATAAATGAGGCAACCAACAACAGTTTGGTAAAGAGTGACATCAGCACGATCGCCAGAATCATGTAGACTCAACTTCAAACCTGTTTCCATGGGAATGGCAATAGGTTTGCAATCCTCAAGTCCAAACTTACATAGCAATGTCTCAACTTCAAACCTGTTTCCATGGGAGTGGAAATAGGTTTGCAATCCTCAAGTCCAAACTTACATAGCAATGTCTCTATGTAACTTTTCTGACACAAGGCAATACCACCATCACACTGCTTCAACTGTATACCCAAGTAATGATGCAACAGCCCCAAATCTTTCATCTTGAAAGTAGCATTCAAATCAGCCTTAAATTCAGCAATATGTCTCTCATTTGGTCCAGTGATCAGCAAATCATCAACTTAAAGAACCACAATGAGAAGTACATCACCCTCACGCTTTACATACAATGTGCTTTCTGTTGGACTGTTACGAAAGCCTTGTTTAACCAAATGAGTGTCAGCTTTCTCATACCAAGCACAAGGAGATTGCTTCAACCCATACAAAGCCTTCTTACATTTGCACACTTTGGTCTCTTGTCCTTTTATGACAAAACCGCGAGGCTGCGTTACATAAACTTCCTCAAATATGTCACCATTCAAGAAAGCAGTAACAATGTTTGAATGATGTACATCCCAACCAAAATGAGCTGCCAATGCACATAGAAAACGCACAATAGTCATACGACAAGTGGGAGCAAAAGTCTCTTCATAATCTATGCCTTTTTGCTGTGCATAACCCTTTGCAAAGGGGACGAGCCTTATGGCGATCGATCTCACCATCCGGTTGCGTTTCAACTTGTAAACCCACTTCGTACCAATGGCCTTTTTGCCAGGAGGCAAATCACATAAATTCCATGTTTCATTTTCTATAAGTGCATCATATTCTGATTGCATGGCAGCCATCCAATTTTTTGAATTATGTGCTTCATCGAAAGACAGAGGCTCCTCAACATCATGTAAACTAGACACAGCCAAAGCATAACAATCTGATGCATAAGATGCATGGCGAGAGCCTAAACGAGTACGCCTAGACAAAGGTGCATCCAATTTACTATCACGCAAAGTGTGCACCAGCCATTTTGGCATACCTCTAGCCTGCTCATTTTCAGCCCTTTCGTCATCAAGTACATCATGCACATCTGCATCAGGAGTAGGCTGATCTGTAACATTTTCAGAAATCCCCATAGGTTGTACATTTGCCTCATTGGAAATTACATTCGTATTTCCACCACTGAAAAGAGGCAACAAAGTGTCATAAATGTCCTGTGAGCTTACATTACTATCTCTAGTATATGACAGGAAGGGCTGAACAGAATCTTCCATAAACACTACATCCCTTGAAACCAGAATACGTTTTGTTTGCCGATGATACAACCTGTAACCTTTTCTTTCAGCACTATAACCAACAAAATTACATTTGACAGCCTTATCATCCAACTTTTCTGCGCTGTGTTTGTGGCACCAAAGCATATGCCAAACAACCAAAAACACGCATGTGCTCAATAGAAGGCTTTCTATCATGCCATGCTTCATATGGAGTAATAGACTACAAAGCTTTCATACGACACCTATTAAGTACATAAGTGGCACACATGATGGCCTCAAGCCAAAAAGAATGCGGCAAAGCTTGACTTTTGACCATACATTGTGCCATTTCCGTAAGTGACCTGTTTTTCCTCTCATCAACACCATTTTGCTGAGGTGTATAAGGCACTGTACATAGGTGTTTTATCCCACGACTAGCCAGAAATGCATTAAATTCATGAGACATATACTCCCCCCCTCGATCGGAACGGAGGGTGCCCATAGTACTTTTCGAGACATTTTCAGCCATAGCCAGAAATTGTTTGAAGTACATAAAAACTTCGGACTTTGCTTTAAGTGGAAATACCCATGCATGCCTGGAGTAATCATCAATGAAAGTCACGAAGTACAGGTAATTGCCCAAGGAAGGAGTTTGCATGGGCCCACAAACATCACTATGCACAAGCTGCAACCTGCATGTGGCCCGAACTGAACCATCCTTTGGAAACTTAGAACACTACATCTTACCGAAAATACAGCCTTCACAAACATGTTTGACAGGTGCTTCAAGAGGCGGCAAAGAAGCAACCATATCAGATTTGTGCAAACGCAAACTGGCAAAATTTAGATGACCAAAACGTGCATGCCAAAGTTTTGCATCTGAAATAGCCCTTGAATCTGCACAACATTTGCAAAATTTTGTCCACACTTGTCATACAAAGTGAGCTTATACAACCCACGGCACAAAAGGCCAGATGCAACAATTTCATCACTAAAACTGAGATCATGAACTGTACATCTGTCATCCACAAATTTGACTACAAGTCCAAGTCTAGCAAGTGCGGATACAGACAAGAGATTCTTCTTAATCCCAGGCACATAAAGTGCATCAACAAGTGTGAAAGAACTGCCATTAGCAACAGTAAGCACAACCTTTCTAACTCCCTGAACTGGATAAGAGGTAGTGTTGGCACAAGTGACTGAATTCCCATGAGGGACAGACTCGAGAGAGGTAAACAATTCACGATGTGAGGTATTGTGCTTTGTAGCACCACTATCGAAATACCACACATGTGAATCTGCAGCAACTGACAAGCATGCATCATGGACGGCAGGATTGTAAGTGCACTTTGCGCTAAAAGCCCATTCTGCATCAACATCAGCATTACAGTCTCCTTTCACAGAAGACTCAACAATGGCTGCATTTGTAGTGGAACTAGCCTTTGCACTGGAACCACCCTCTTTCTTCTTAGCCTCTTTGGCCTTCAACTTAGGACATGACTTGATCAAGTGATCATTAGCTTTACAATAATGGCAACACATCTTCTTTTTTCCCTTATCACCAAAATTTCCAGATGAATTATTGCCAGTAAAAGCATTAGGAACAAAATTTTTGCCACTCGCAGCAGAACCATAAGAAGTGGCTACATTACTGTTACAACCCTTTCTTTGAGAAGCAATAAAAGCATGTTCAACTGCACGCTGCCTAGTCCTGTTTTTTCTAGAAAGTGACTCTTGCAACATCAATGTGCATAATGCATCAAACTTGAAAACTTCAGGATTTCCTTGGGTCATTAGTCTCCAAGTACTAGCACAAGTCTGGTAGGAATCTGGTAAGGCATCAAGAACAGTCTGCACAAGGGAAATGTCTGAAATGACTTCACCTGCAGAAATAAGTTGCTCATTGATATCCTTGACGCTAGCAAGGAAAGTGTCCATATCATCTTCCTCATGCATAATCTTCGACTTCAGCTCTTTACACAGCAAAGCAATTTTAGCCTCATTGCGGCTTGCATAAAGACCTGCTAGAATATCCCAAGCCTATTTTGCAGACTTTGCTGAACGGATGTGAGGAACAATGGTGCGCTTCACAAACAACACAATCAATGCATGAGCCTGCACATCCTTAACATCCCAACGAGCTTGTTCTACCGTAGACAAAACAACTCTAACAGCAGCAATCCTTGCAGCAAGACTTGCAACATCCTCAACATCGCCTACATCCTCAGAACCAGGACGTACATCAATGCCTGCACAATGTTCCAGACGCCCTTTACACAAGAACATGTTGCATCATATAAGCCCACATAGGGTAGTTATCCCCATCCAACCTGTCCTCAGCAACAAACATCTCGAACACATCTGTGTTGTTGTTGTCAGCCATGGTAAATGCTGCACCTGATGTGAAAACTGCCCGAAAATAGGAGAAATGGAGCGGGAACAACATGTGCTATATAGCACAAACCGTAGAAGACTATAAGACACATGTTATGCAGAAAACGGCACTGACAGAAATTCTGCACAAAATGACGAAATAGCCTGTGCAATACTGCCTGTAGTGGAAACGGAGGCCGAAATGAGCCCAAATCAAAAATCTGAGCAAACCAAGCTCTATGAACTTGCCCGAAATATTTGTCGACCTACGAATGCTCGCCAAAGCTCACTGAAATCGGAGAAAGTGAGCAGGCGTATACTAGAGCAGCTGGCGACTAAGCCCGGGTGGACGCAACCTACTCTGATACCAATTGTTGGAATTAGGGTTGCAGAGACACACACAACTTGGAGAAGACAAAGGAAGCTCAAGGCACGCAATAGAGAGTGTATTACTTAGTGTGCACTGGAAAGATAGATAGCCCTAGAGTGATGGGCGTATATACAATGCACGAGGGAAAAAAACCTCCTGAAGAGGGAAAAAACGCCCCAGCGGTCCTAGTGTGTTCACACACATCACTACCACATGTATATGGTAACAACTTCTGGATATTTGGGGTTGGGCTTGTAAGGTCAACCTTTGACTAGGTTAGCCCCTTTGACCAGAGGGATAGTGTGGATACCCAATTTTGTTGGGATTCCCTCCAAATATTTGTAAGACTAGGCTAAAACATCCTTCAAAAGAAAAGAGACTACCTGATCAAGAATGCAGGATGATCCCATAACCAATCGGCTAATAGGATAGGCTAAGGGTTGTCAGGGTGACCCAGGTTGACTTCCTTGGCTGGATCAGAAGGCGTGGCTGGTGAGGATGCATCAGAAGATGAAGACCATGCCGTCTCTTGGAGCTTTGAAACTATTGGGATGTAGGCCAAGTGGCTGTGGGAAACCAACCTTACTTTATTTCTCCCTAATCAATATAGGGAGAGAAAGTGAGAGAGTTGACTTACTCTCACACTTTTCTCTCCACTAACTCACTGTGCTATGCATCTTCTCCTTCTTCCCTAATTCTCCCTTACACATTTTCCCTTGCTAGTGCACTTACGCACCTACACACACACACATTCGAACGCACGTGCGCTCCACAATTGGTATCAGAGCTACGACGACAAACCGTGCGTGCAACTCGACCGTCTCGAAAGCGACGGAACTCGCTGGTAATGGCGGAGCTCGGAGCTCGTAATTGAGCTTGGCGGTGGCAACGGATCCGATACGGATCGGAGAGATCAGGCAGTTCCCGACTTCTCAAGGTGTGCAGCCCCTGTCCAGAGGAGGGAATCTTGAAGTGAATCACGGCATCTCCGTGGAAAACATGAAATCTGTAGAGCTAATTCCAAATCGAGATGCTGAAGTGAACCGAGCAAGCAGCGAGAATCTTGAGCTTGAAAGCTTGAAGGAAGCTTTGCCAAATCACACACACACACACAGCGCTGTGGTTTTTTTCTTGAAGCCTCTCAAGACACTGAAGTTGAGCTTAAGTCTTGAAGCAAATTGAGCAAGGAATCAAGTAAGGAAGCAAAGGGGGGAAACCTTTCAACAATGCTGTGGTTGGAGAGTGTACTTTTATTTGGAATTGTGTGTATGATGTTGTGTGATCCACACACACACACACTATGCAAACTAAAAAAGAGCACCAAATTGGGGGCATTTGTAGAGCAATCAGGCAATAGAATTTTGAAGCTCACGGGCCACAACAACTACAATCAGAGAAGGGGAGCTTGAGAATGTGTGTTGCTCGAACACACACACAGACATTGCTATCAAGCACCGAATGTAGAAAATCGAGCAACAATCTGCAAAGTGACGGATTTGAAGCGCTGAAATTGATTGCAGTAGAACTCAGCAAGTTTTTGACAAAGGTCAGAGTTTGCCAGAAAGCAAAAAAACAAGCATTTTATTTATTTATTTTTTTACGTGTGTGTGTAAAAGTCGCATCCCACCAAAGCCCCCCCCCCCCCCCCCCCCCCCCCCCCCCCCCCCGATTTCTAGAGCGCTCACACCTCAGCAGTTAGAGACAACTTGTGAAAGAGAGAGTGCGAGCATGAGCGAGTGAGAACTTGAGATAGAGAGCGAGCGAGCGAGCGAGCGAGAGAGAGAGAGCATGTTTTGGCGTGCGCTAACACACACACACAGGCGGCGAGTAAGCCCGACCATCACCCGGCATCGTTCCACATCTTCGATTTCTTCTCGACTTTGGATTTCAGCGACCCGACATCGTTTTCGACACCGTTCTGACTAGACCTCTATGGCTCGACATCGACTTTGAGCATAGGAGTCTATGGCTATTCGGCTAGCCACTCCCGTTCGACGACAGGAAACGACATTGACATCGGCGATCAGAGCCGTTTCGACACCGATTCTCATGTTTCGCCATTAACTCTCATTACTCCCATTACAGGCGGTTTTTTTTTACATCTAACCCGACACCAGTTTCACGCGGACGACATTTTCTTGCGATCGACATCTGTACTTGCCACACGCACAAGTGAGGTACCTCTACCATAGATGAGTGATACCCTCCATCTGCATCGAGCGCATGAGTGTGCTATACATCACGATTTTTGGCTACGATACCTTTGGCGGCTATTTGACTAGCGCATTTCCGCCCGACGAAGGAAATCGGCACAAAGTGACACCAACACATAGGTTACAGGTTCTACAGGGGGATTTTCAGCTAGTTTACACACAGACTCTCCAAGTTTCCAGACACAACACTTTCAGACGCGATTTAACAGTCTTTTTGATAGCAGTTTCTCTACGGACAGATATGTTGACAAATGTATTTTTTGTGTGAGCACATCTAGTGCTACTGAGCTCGTTTGAGAGCAGATATCCCCGCAGGGATCACTTTTATTGCATGCAGCAGTTCTTGGCGCCTGTTTGATCGCGGTTCACTCATGTACATTGAGTTGTGGACACTGTCCACTGCACTTCGTGTGGAGCCATTTTTGGCTATTTTGGCAGTGTTTCCTGGCCTCTCTGAGACTCGGACCGGAAGAGCCCTTTCTTAGACTATGGCTAGTCCATTTGTGTCTGCATTAGTCTTTGGAGGGTCGATAGCATGAGGTTTTCTTTGAGCTGGGGTATGCTCGAATGTTGAGACACCTTCTGTGATACGGAGTTCCCCTTTACGGTACCCTCACCGTAGGATATGTATCTGGATGGTTTTTTGTGCTTCTGACGCCGAGTTGGTGGTCACACAATAATGGTTTTGTGCAATAGATGCCCAGTTAGTGCACTTGGCACATTTATGTGTATTTTGAGTTGAGTTTTGACTCCTCATACAAAAGAGACTCTACCAGATTTCCTTTCCGCGAGTTCTGACTTTCATTGTTGGCACCTTTGAGCCTACTTCGGTTGAGATTTTACTCCCGAAACAAAGGTTACTCTGCCCAAAATTCTGCAGCTTCTCGCCATAGTTTGGCACCTCTCAAACCCTCTTGTCAGCAATGGCTTCTTCTTCAGAAAAGGAGGAGTATTTCATTTGCAAGTTCGATTGCATGAACTTCACCATGTGGAAAGAGCGCATGAAAGATGTTTTGACAAACAAAGGCCTATCAGTACCGTTGAAAGAGCGTGCAACAGATGATAACTATACACAAGCTCAGTGGGAGCTTTTGGATGCGAGAGCCATGGCTACTATACGTCTACATCTAGCCAAGTCAGTGTTCTTCACTATCATAGGGAAGACAACAACCAAGGAACTTTGGGATAGCTTATGTTCAACATGGGAGTGCAAAAGTGTATCCAACAAAGTTTTTCTCATGAAAAAGCTTATGAAGCTCAACATGAAAGAAGGTAGCACATTTCCTAATCACTTAAATGAGTTCAACTCCTTGTTCAGTCAGTTGACATCTCAGGGCTTTAAGGAGTTTGACAACGAACTCAAGTCTATATTCTTGTTATATTCTGTACTCAGTTTATGGGACATCTTTTGCACAACCATTACCAATTCGGCTCCGAATGACAAGTCAGTGTTCAATGACGTCACAAATGCGTTGCTCAAAAGGCCGTGACAAGAACAAATACAAAAGCAAAAGTCGAGAGCGAAATCCTCGTAGTCCTCGCAGACACAGAAACTCAAGTAGAGACCACAATGCCAGAACTGTCGAGTGTTACTTTACGTAAGGACATGGGTTCTACGAGAAAGGCCACAGACACGGCCAGACAGTGTGTAAGTCAGGAAGAGGGTATAAGATAGCACGGTTGGGTGGAGACTAGCACACGCATTATCACCGCCCTTTCACTGGTATCCGAGCTATTTTTGGGAAAGGGAAAAAGCAGGTTGCATGTACATGCGACGCATTGCTTCTCTCTCATGATCCACAGACAGTGACCTCTCCGTTGTGCAGCAAAAAGAAGGCAAGGGTTTCTGCGTGCAACGCATGACCAAGGCGAGCGACCAAGGCAAACTCGATTGGAAACTCTATGGCACGAGGCTCCGAAGGCTTTCATTGGTGCCTCCACGTGCATGAGAAGGCCCACTTAACCCTTGCATGAAGGAGGATTGAACCCATCCCATGAGGGTAAGAGGTCAACACTTTACCATCAAGCTATTGACCTTTATTGTGTATAAGAAGGAAAGATAGCTTATTTGTGTTGACAAGAAAGCTAGAAGGAAAGTGAAAGCTTCAACCTTCAAGGAAGTAGTTTTTTGGAGGAAGGCAAGTCTTTCTCCAAAAAGTCTTTTTTCCTCAAGGAGGTAGCTTCAAAGTGAACAAAACACTTTACAAAAACGACGAGTTTTTGTGAAGAATCCACGAAGGTGTTCTTATGACGAACGACCCTTGAAACGCTACAATTTCCGTAAGGCGAGGTTTGCATGCGACGCAAATCGCCAAGCATAAAAAACACAAAGACTTCAAGCTTTACAATTTACAAGTTGACTTTTTTTTTCTCTCTTTATATTAGTGTGTGTTTACCATGGCCAGTGAGGATATCCCACCTATGCATACTTTTGATTTTGAGCATGTAGATCAAAATCAGGGCAGCACGGGTGCTGCCAACACTAATATGCATGAGGATGATGATCTAGGAGATCATGGTCTTGTAGATATGGTTGCTTTCAAGACTTTGGAAAATCGCCAAAGCCTACTTGAACGCAACCTCTCTGCACTCAATGCAAATGTTACAAATCTTATTGAGCTACTTGTGAAATTTATGAATTCACAAACGGCTCAGGGAGCCACAAGGGGCACGGTTCAAGTAAACCAAGCTCGCACGACTCAAGCAGTCCAAGAGCAGAAGGTAGCAACGCATTGCTTAAGAATATCACCATTCTTGAGTTTCACGGGGAAGAGCGTGATCGCAACAAGGATGCGGTCAATACGTTGGGCAGGGGGAATGGGGAACACACCCGACACACACGCAATGGCCCCTATATAGCTTAGGGTATTCACAACACCCCTGTCCTCTCGAAAACACCTTCAAAACAAGCAACTCACACTAGCAGGACCTCGCCTGCACTTCGTTCAACACACACACGCTCTGCACAATCCTCCAACAACGATCACACTGATCTTGCCGCTTCTCGCTTTTCCACAACTCAACACCTCTCTCTCTTTCTCTTGACACACACAGGGGACCTGGGGGACGCACACGCTCACACACACCGGCACCACACACCTTGGAGACGAGCAAAGAAGAAAGGGGGGAAGAGGGAGAGACGACGCCAAAACCAGTAGTGAAAGCTTCTACTTCAAAAGAAACTGCATGTACAAACTCCGTGAATCGTGCTCAAGGCTATACCATGGCCATCGCCGCTTCATACAGAGGAACACACACCTACCTCGACAAACCGAATCTCTCGGCACAAACCTCAACGGGAAAATTCACCTTTGGCTTCTCTTCGATAGCAGTGTTTTCTCTTGGCAGCTCTCATTGGCTCCCTCTTTAACAGGGCACTCGTCCTCCCGAGCTATTTCATGACGATTTACCTTCTCACACGCCTTCCATCATCGACCATAGGAAGGCACCTTTTTTCTTCCTTCTCAATTCTCCTTGCTTGCCAAAAGAAAAGCCCTTCTGCCCTCTCTCGAAAACCCGCTGCCATCTTTTTTTCACTTCACCTCCTAGCTTCAATAAGGAAAGGAAAAAACTTTCTTTTTTAAGCCATAGCGCCGGCGCCACTATGCCTTGGCCTTCGACCTTTTTGTGTTCCTTTTTTTGCATTTTCCTTGGCCTCCCACTCTACCTTTTTGTGTTCCTTTTTTTGCATTTGAAGATCCACTTCACTACCTATAGTTAAGCCAACCTTTCTTTTTCTTTCTTTTTCCAACTCAAGCCAAGCTTCTTTCCTTTGAATTTGCAACCAAGGGTCTCTTAGCACTTGATTCGTATGTTGTCGTTGCTCCACATGCTCGAGTTTGCCGAACACCCCTCTCGTCAAGCTACCCACTGCTAGCTTCAAACCTCCATGCCCCTGACTCCGATCGGCCATCCGCAAGTTTTGGCTGACTCCCCACGGCACATGCAATTTTCCAAAACCTTGGTGAGCTAAAAAAGATCCTTGTCAGCATGCCTATCAACGCGTCCCTGTGAGCACATACCCGACCCCCGACAAATATTCCACAGGCCATAACTTGTCCGTCTGAGCTCCGAATGGCAATGTGAAAAGACCGGCATGCTTCCTAGCTCAAGCACTTCATGACTATCCATTCATATCACTTCAGACCACTTGTCCCTGCCTGCCCTGTCCGTCGTGGATCTGCAAAGCATTCTGAACCGGCATATCTTTCACACCGTGGCCCCGTTTGACAAGCCATCTGGATGGGCTCCTAAAGCATCTCAAAGACCACATTCTAGAACATTGACTCAACATTCCGGGCACCTTTACCTGCTATTTCACCTGGACCATTCTGGGATCTTTTTGGCCTAAAAAACCGCATTGAACATACACTTCCGCCACGACATGCTCTCCTAGGGCCTTCGTTCCTGCTGTAGCTCTTTGCCATGCGCTTGCTAGCACCCTTTGCACTGCCTAGCACACTTCCTAGCGTGAACCATCTTTGGTTGCACCAACGTTCTTACACAAATGGAGTATTATTCATAGGTTGAGACACACCCCGGATATAAAGATGGCTCTGGAAACAAGTCTATCTCTTAAAGGCAAGGCTTATAAGTGGTGGATGACATTTCCAATATATGCTCATCCTCTAAAGCGTCTTGGGCTACATTTCAAGCTTCTTTCTCCAAAGAGTTTTTGGACTCCAATGAAGAAGATAAGAATTGGTTAGCATGGGATGCATGCCGCATGTCTGGCCTCTCTCTCACACAGTACCTTTTGAAGTATTGGGAAATCATATTAAAACTAGAAGGTCTAAATGAATTCCAAAAGATACGAGGTCTTAATAGGGTCTTTACAAAGACTATCGTCTTCAAGTCAAAACCCAACATCCAAAAACTTTGGAAGAAGCCATCAATCATGCCCAAAGATATGATGATGACCAAGAGAGGAAGGGAAATGTTCCCTACTCTTAGAATAATTTTGATAAGAGCAATGTGGCTAAGAGCCAATGGCGAGATAGATCTCCCACACGTTCCAAGTGGAATAAGAGACAATCTAACCCTCCACGTCCACAAGAGGCTAAGAAGCTTAAGCAATCACGAGATACTCCACGTGGGGCTCTCAACACTGCTGATTTTGAGCATGCAAAGAAACACAATTTGTGTTTCAGATGTCTTTCAGACCAACATAACAAGAAGGATTGTCCTCTTTTGCAAGGCAAAGAAAAGGCCATGCACACGGTGCAACACCTCACATTAGATTCATCTCCTAAATATTGTGTTGTAGAGGTTCTTCATATGGAAGAGAAGCACAAGTGTTGTGTGCGTGCTTCTATGTGGCAGTCCCCACCTTTGGTCCCCATGAGTTGATTCGCATGCATGGTACTATAACGGACAACGTGTTTGTATTTTAGTGATGACGGTGCAACTCATAACTTCTTGAACTATAAGCTAGTCAAGAAATTGAAGCTTACACAGACTCCTTGCTCTCACAAGTATGTGGTAGAGCAGATGTCTGGGAATGATAAAGAATTATGGGACACGGTAGTTCAAGGGGTTGAGCTTATTGTTCAAGGTCATACGATGACCCTTGACTTTCAAGTTATGAACATGGACCATGCTGATGTAGTTTTAGGACGGGAGTGGCTGCATGGTTTAGGAAACACATTGCACGCTAGCTATGAACACAACTCCTTATCCTTTATGGCCAATGGTAAATATGTGCTTTTGCTTGGCGAGAAAAATATACCATTTGTACCTTTTATATGTACAACCGAGCTTTCTATTTTGCAAAAAGCAGATTTAATAAATGAAGTCTTTTTGTGTTACTACTTGTCTCCAAGTCTTGTGAATTCTCAAGAGCAAAGTGTTGTGAATTCTAGTAATGGTATGCAAAGTACAATGAATTCTAATTATAAGCAAAGTGCTAACAAATCTAACGAGCAAAGTGCTCTCAATTTTAATTCTATTGAGCAACATGCAACTGTTGTAAAACAAACATTACAGGAATTACAAGATTCTCCATTCCAACATAACTCTAGTTTATTTTCTCCTTTTGCGCGGCAAAATCTGAGTCACTTACTCATGGAGTATAGTGATGTATTCTCAAGTGATTTACCGCCGGGTTTACTCCCTACACGTGATGTGCAGCATGGCAGAGATGTCTTGCCAGCCAGTAAACTGGTGAATAAACCACCTTATCGTATGAGTGCTAAAGAAGCCAAGGAGGTTGAGAGTCAGTTGGCTGACTACCTTGCCCGTGGTTTCATTAGACCTAGCACTTTGCCTTGGGCATCACCAATTCTATTGGTAAAAAAGAAGATGGTACTATGTGCATGTGCATAGATTATCACGGATTAAATGCCATAACCATCAAGAACAAGTATCCTCTGCCCCGAGTGGATGAGTTTCTTGATCAACTCCATGGGGCAAGATACTATACAAAGATTGATCTTCGTTCAAGATACCACCAGGTGCGTATCCTTTTGCAAGATATCTTTAAAACTGCCTTTAGACACGGTTCGGGCATTTTGAATTTTTGGTTATGCCTTTTGGTTTAACCAATGCTCTAGCACATTTATGACACTCATGGATAGTGTCTTACGTCCCTATCTTGGAAATTTTGTTGTGATTTTCCTTGATGACATTCTCATTTACAGTAAGACTGAAGATGAACACATAGAACACTTATGCTTAGTGTTCGAACAGCTACGAGATCACGCTCTGTATGCTAAGCAAAGCAAGTGTGATTTCTTTAAAATAGAGATACATTACCTCGATCATGTGATCTTTTATTCTGGCATCAAGATGTACACTGACAAGGTCGCTGCCATTCTTTAATGCCACGTCCCAACACGGTTGAGGAGCTTCAGATATTCTTAGGCATGGTTGGATTTTATCGACGGTATATCTGTGATTATGCCAAAATCGTTGTTCCTATGACTGATCAACTTAAAGAAAAAGGTAAGACCTTTTCTTGGGAAGAAGCTTAAAAACGCAGTTTTGAACAGCTCAAGGTAGCTATAGCCATTGCTCCCATCCTAGCAATCGTTGACCCACTTAAGTCGTTTGTGGTAGAGACTGATGCTAGTGATAAAGCAATTGGTGTGGTACTTCTTCAGGAGGGAAGACCTATAGCCTCTGAAAGTAAAAAGTTAGATAGAGCTCAACAAAATTATTCTGTCTATGAGAGAGAGCTCTATGCCATAATTCACGCTTTATGAAAGTGGCGACACTATTTATATGGTGCCGAGTTTGAAGTAGTTTTTGACCATGAGAGTATCAAATGGTTTACTACTTAAACGGACTTGAAGGGCCGTAAAGCAAGATGGGAAAAAATCCTTCAAGATTACGATTGTAAGCTATGATGTCACAAGGGGCGATATAATGTAGTAGCGGATGCACTAAGTCGGTTGCCTCAGATTAATTCACTTGCTGTCAGGAAAATAAAGAGTGGATTTTTGGAGTCGTTATGTGGCAAGTGTGCACAAAATCAATCATACATTAAAGTGTGGAGTGCAGTTTTAAAAAGGGATCCCTCACACTCACATGTCTTTGTACAACCAGATCAACATGTCTCTGCTCGTACAGATAAAAACTCCAACACAGAGAGCTCCACCCCTACTCAAGAAGAGCTTAAACGATGGAATAATTTTTCCATTGATGATGGCTACTTACTCCATAAGGGTAGAGTATGTGTGCCAAAGGACTCAGACACTAGGCACCAAATCTTATTTGAGTGTCACGATAGTCCAAGTGCTGGTCATCCAAGCGTTCATAAGACCTATGCCTTAGTTCGACGATAATTTTATTGGCCAGGCTTACATCATGATGTTCAAAAGTATATACTAAACTGCCAACAGTGCCAAGTTAATAAGGTAGAGCGCCTCAAGGTAGGCGGCCTTTTACATCCTTTAGACATCCCACAAGGTAAGTGCAAGAGTATCTCTATGGATTTTGTATAGAGTACCTACTACAAATCGTGGCCATGATGCCATATGGGTAATTGTAGACCGTCTCACAAAGATGGGTCGATTCATTCCCACTAAGACTATGATTAAGACACCGGAATTAGCACGGCTATTTGTAGAGCATATATATAGACTCTACGATCTTCCAGCTAGTATCATTAGACTTCTAGAGAGCTGTATTTCAAAAGTTGGAAACTAAACTTAATCTAAGTACGGCTGATCATCCAGAAATAGATGGTCAAACCAAAAGAGTTAATCAAGTGCTAGAGGATATACTATGAGCGCACGTTACCGAGAAGCAAACCAATTGGGAAGATTACTTACCTATATTGGAATTTTCTTATAATAGTTCAAAGCATGTGACTATAGGGTTTAGTCCATTTATGGTTTTATATGGATTTCAACGTAGATCACCCGTTACGGTGGGGTTGGCTAAGGAGAAGATACAACAAGCAAAGGATTTTCTCCAAGACGATTTTGACATGCTTCGAGTTTCTAGAGAGAATGTTAGCAAGCTCAAGATTGATATATGAAGTACGTATATGAGCATCATCGTCTTGCTGCTTTCAAAGAAGGAGACAAGGTTTTCCTCAAGGTTCCAGAGCATTCAGAAATTCTGAAGACAGGAAAAATTACTAAACTTTCACCACGCTATAGTGGACTGTTTATCATTCTCAAACATATAGGTCGAGTGGCCTATAAGTTAGCTCTTCCAGAGCACTCACGAGTTTATCTTGTTTTTCATGTTAGCCGTTTATGAAAACAGCTAGGACAGAATAATAATGTCATTGACTGGTGAGTTAGTTGACCTTATCAAATCACCAAGCATCCCTCATGAGTTCGAAAAGATTTTGGATTCTCATGAGCTTTGCACCAGACATCATGTCAGATGACAGGTGTTGGTAAAATGGCTAGAGACCTGACAAAGGTTCTACATGGGAGAACGTCTCCGGACTTAAGAAACGTTTTCTTACGTTCGTTTTCGAGGACGAACATGATTCTCCAAGGGGGGGGGGGGGTAATGTAAGGATATGGGTCCTACGGGCAAGGCCATCGGCACAGCCGAACAATGTGTAAGCTAGGGAGAGGTTATAAGATAGCACAGTTGGGTGCAGATTAGCACACGCATTACCACCGCCTTTTCAGTTATTATGGCCATAAGAAGGGCCATTACAAAAAGGATTGTCGCAGTTTCCTAAGAGATCAAAAAAACATGGAAAAAGAAAACTCCGGCAAAGGCAAAAGGACAGTAAAGATTGTAGAGCTCAATGTGGTTGAATCTCCCATACCTACCACTGCAGTAGAGGATGCTCCTTCTCCAGTGATGAAATTATGCCAATAGAGATTCATGCAAAGGTGACAACAGATCCCTCATATGTTCTCATTTTCACTTCAGATGTCACTCTAGATGCTTTGGTTGCACCAGATGAAGGTTATGCACAAAATTGGATTCTTGATTCTGGTGCGAGTTTTCATGTCACACCGCATAGAGAGTGGTTTTCCTCTTATGCATCCATGCATGCCATAGTCAAGCTTGGTGATTCCTATGAGCTTGACATTATTGGCATTGGTGATGTGAAACTTTAGATGCATATGGCACTACTTTTGTGTTGCAGAATGTTTGACATGTGCCAAGCTTACAAAGAGCTTGCTTTCTATAGGGCAATTGGATGATCTTGGCTACACTACAGTTTGTGGTAATCGTTCTTGGATGACCTACAAGAACAACCTTGTCATGATGAAAGGTCATAAAAATGGATCCTTGTACTCTATGTTTGTTTCGAGTGTCGATGAACATTCTATCTATGTTGCCAAGCTGCCGTTGACAGGAAAAATGGTAGAGCAAGATACTGCCTCTCAATAGCTCGCCTACATCATCAAGCATTCAAATAGATAGTAGAGCTCAAGCCTTTTTATCACCCTAAGGCTCTCTTTGGCACCACCTGGCTGTAAGTGAGGGCACTTGAGTCTAGAGAGAACTTGAGAGTGTGTGTCCCCATGAGTATATACGCCTTCAAGCTTGTAAACTTGCACACACATGATATCCACAAGCTTTGGTACCCTTTGTACATAGCATACTCACACACATATATGGTGGCAAACAAACGGATACGAGAGCAAGAAAGAGATGGAGAATATTCACTTAAACACCAAAAATATAGAAATCATGATGACGCAATCAGATTAACTTTATTTAGAGAGTGTACAATGATGGTTACTTTTGGACAAAAACCTCCTCCTGTTGCATTGCTCCCGTGCCTTCTTGTATGCTCGCCAATGAAAAACCTCAAGCCAATACCTCTTCTCTGCTACAGGAGGCCTCAATCAGCATGCAATGCCCCTCCTTCCTCTATTCACTTGAGTGGACCCCTCTCCTTTTTGTAATAAGCTGCCCTCTCTTTCCGGCTAACTTTTGCAATGTGTCTTGGAAAACGCCCCCCTGAGCATGACGACCCCTTCTCTCTTGACCTTGCAAATGCCCCTTAATGGCTCCTAATCCACAACCTTATGCCCTCCACAAGCCTTGGCACAATTCCTCTTCCTGCCCTCTTATTTCTCCGAGCCACCTCTTTGGCCTTTCCTCTAGTTTGCGCCAGCTTGAGCTAATTGAGAGTTGGGTGAGGTCTGGAGACTTTGTCCCCCTAGTTAGCAGTCAGGACTCGTTCGCTCTCTTCTTTGCTTAACTCCCCACCCTCTCACTCTTGTTTGCTCAGCTGTAGGAGGGCATGCTCTGTCTCTCCCTTTGCAGTCAAATCCACCCGGCCTTTGGCCGTCAGCTTTCGGCTTCCCAATCACCAGCTCGACGCCCCTTCGACCTGAGCTGCTCCCCCCCCATTTACTTCTCTGGCCTTCTCTGGTACGAGCTTCAAGAGCCCCTTCTCTACCTGCTCGCCCATCCTCCGCATGCCCTCTCTGGCACTACTTTTCCTTGGCGGCGACTCCACGTGATGGCCATCTTGTTGACTATTGCAAACAAATAAAAAAGACGCATTATTTGCTTACAGAGTCAGTAGTGCCCCTTTTGAGTGTTCAAGACTCGAGCTTCCATGAGCTACCTCTGCTTGTTGCTCCACCACTCTCTTGCATTGATAACATCCGATCTCTCGTGGTAGCTTATTTTTAGCTTACATTTCACCCACTTCTTTTGACTACTTGGTGTCCGGGTTTGCCTTGCATGATGACCAAATTCAAGCTTTAAAATCCGTCGATCCTCGATCAAACCGGTGCCAATGAGCTCAAGTTTTTAAGGTTCCACCTAGATGTGCCTCAAAGCAACTTTCATACTTGCATCAACATTACAGAAGTGGCCGACCCTGGGATTGCCTTGCTCTCAAATGCACTCCCTGAGAATAATCTCAAATCACTCATCTTTGCCCAACCCTCTAGTTGAGAATTCATGCTCAACTTTAACGTTATCAAATGGGAAGTTGTAGACCATAGCCAAGAGCACACATAAAAATTGGCATTGCTCAGCAGTGTACAAGCAACCATAGCACACTCAAAAATGGAAAAAGCAAGCACACCATATATACATGGGCTGGTAAACTTCAAACCAAAAAAATCCTATCATAGTTTGCCAACCCCCCTAGTCTGCTAGAGCATTCATGCTCAACAACAACACTAGTAGATGCTCATTCCACCTGGATCCCACACAAAACAACCTTGCATTCCATACATCAAAAGCTTAATCAAGATTCCACCTAGCTCCCAAGGAAAACCTATAGAGATGCCATGCACCAACCTTACACCAACAAAACCATCAATTACTTTGCCATAGACCTGCATGTGCCCTCAAAAGGCACTGAAAAGCATACATCCCTGCAAAGAGGCATCCCAAGCCCTTAAACACATTGGAGACATCTGCTCAAGCATCATCTTTCCATGAAGCACCCATAATGTTCTCAAGAGGCATTTCTTCATCAAGAAGACGATAAAAAAAAATCACAAGTTACATCTTTCGGCATGCCAATATCAAAGGAAGAAGAGAGGGATACAGCATCACCTGCTTCAGGCATGAGGCTATAAAAAAAACTCATATCATCAACTGCAACATCAAACAAACCCTCAATTTGTACCACTTCTTCACATACATTTTCCTCATCACCAAAACTCATAACCTCTTCAACTGAAGCATTCTCACTCTTCCTTGCCACCAGTTGCACATACATCTCATGGGAGATAAGGGCTTGCCCTCCCTCTTGCTGTGAGTTGAGATCCAAAGCATCCTCATACACAACATTATACATATTTTCCAAAAAAGTCAAACTATTTGCCTCCTCATGCATAACCTCCATGTCATTTCCACCTGATGATAGGTCACAAGTGCTCTCTATCTCACTATCACTCTCTTCAAACCCAGATTTGAATTCCAAGGCTATCAAACTTTGATGAATTGCCTCCTTGTCTTTAAGCTCGGCAAGGATTAAAGAACTTAACTCATCATCAAAGCTTTCCCCACCATCACTACATGAAGATGTTTCTTTGTCGCTCTCGTAACCCTCATCATCAACTGTAACCATTCAATTACGCATATCAAAACCAAACCAATGATGGGGGAAGCATACCTGAGATGCCGAGGTCTCCAAGCTCTCCCAGTATAGTGCGTGAAGTTCTCTCGAAGACTCGAGAGTTGAGAACCATTATCAATGGTACAAAAAAACTTTGGAGGATTATAAAAAGCTAGAAAAAGATCCCTTCTCATGCTTTGCCAACTCCATTGTTCATCCTCGGACAGCATGGAATAAAGGGAAGGGGAAAGGAAAAGTGGGTTTGATCTTGCTTCAAGAAAAACTGATTACAACCTTCAGCACACCATGGCCATGGCTATTCCCAAAAAAACCCTTTCACTACACAGGCACAACCCTCTTTGCAGGAGGCTCCCAAAATGCTCTTTCGCTGCTTGCCGAACACTTCTTTTGCGACAAGTTCTTCAACTGCTCTCGCCTTTCCACATTCGCCCACCCGAAGAGGCACCTTGGCGATTCTTTTTATTTTCTCTCCTTCTCAAGCCGCTATGATGTGCTCCACAACTTCTTCAATGACTTCCCGCATGTCGCTTTGACCATCACTTGCACGGGTTGCTTCCTCTTGGTAGCCTTCGTTGGCTCTTTCCTCTACAAAGTGCTCACTTTTTTGAGCCGCTTCACCGACAAACTGTGCCAGCTTCTACCGTCGATCGCGAACGCACGAAGCTTTTTTTCCTTTTCTTTTCTCAATTCTCCTTCCTTGCCAAATGAAAAAAACTCCAGCTCGAAAAACGCTGCTCCCTCTTCCTTCTTTCCTTTCCCCCCTTTTTCAAAACTTGCTAAATCAATTCCCAGCAGTGGCACCGGGTGCTAGCAGTGGCACCGGGTGCTATTGTGCCTTGGGCTCTCCCTCTACCTTTTATTTCCTTTAGCCTTTGAGTTTCCCTTTTGTTTTTTCCCCCAAACTCCAGCCATCCTTTTCTCTATTAATGCCACCTTGGAGCCACCTCTTGTTTTTTCCCCGAAACTCCAGCCATCCTTTTCTCTATTAATGCCACCTTTGAGCCACCTCCTTCTTTTTCGAAGCTTGCTCCACTAAAGTGTTAAACCAACCTTTGCCTTTTGAATTTACACCCAAATAGTTTTTTTGCATTCGTTTCCCACGTGGTCGGCGACTCCACTTACTCGGGTTTGCCAAGCATTCATTTCGTCAAACCACCTCGAAACCTCGTGCTACCTACTCCAAATCTTGAGAGATTTGTCGTGTTTCGACCATTTGATGCCCTTGAAAAGTATATTAAAAAAATGAGAGAATCCACCTGACGATCCCTTTCCACCATTCTTGTATGTCAGCTTGAAATAGGTCCATCTCGATGTCCATGGCTCCGATCAGCGAGTCACCAATTTTGGCTAACTTCCCACATCGCTTGCTATTTTCCAGAATCTTTGTGAGCTCTAAAAACATGCTTGTCAGCGTGTCTACCACCACGGCCCAGTGAGCACATACCCGACCCCCTGCAAATATTCCACAGGCCATAACTTGCCCGTATGAGCTCTGAATGGAAAACCGAAAAGACTGGCATGCTCCACAACTCGAGCTTGACATCCATATCCACTGATCCTAGTTTTTGCCACCCATATGTACCTACCCTGCTTGTCGGGGATCTGCAAAGCATTCCATCTTTGGACAATCATAACTTCCACACCGGGACTCTGTTTGAGGAACCGTCTGGACCAACTTGCAGAGCATCTTGAAGACCATATTCTCGGGCATCAAATCAGTATCTCGAGCACCTTCACATGTCACCCCCACTGGACCATTTTGGGGTCTTTTTGACCAAAAAAACCGCATTAGATATACACTTCCACTATCATTTTCCTACACAGATCCTCCACATTGGCCTTGGCCCTTTTTCCTGTACCTGCTAGTACCCATAGCTTCGCATGGATCGTGTTCCTACACAAACCAACTTTGGCTGCACCAACGGTATAGATTCTTTGTCTCCCCAATATGATTCCACTTCTAGATTCATTTGAGATCCAATCTCAAATTCCTCTATTGGTGGAAGAGACACTCCTCTTGCATCACCAGTTTGGTTTACTCATCTACTTAGCTCACTTGCTTCATTGGCCTCTCTGACTTGTTTCCATAATTCATCTTCTTTACGGCTGTCAGGTATAGTTATGTGAAATCCCTCGTACGAGCTATTTGTGGTATTCAACACTTGGCTCTAATGTGGGGTTCTTGAGCTTTGTCCATGCTCATGACTAGAATCTAGATCTTTTCGTTCTTGGATTGGTGGGATTACTGGTGTAGGTGGGACAAGGATGACACTCTCAGGTTTACCAACTTGTGGTTCTAGTGAAGCTTGGGTTGTTTGAATCATTTTCTTGCACATTTCAAGCCTGTCCTTTTCTAGTTCTGCATATGGATATGTTATCCATCGGTGTACTTGGGTTTGGTTGTTCTTGAGTCGTGTTTCATACGCTTTTAGGAGGGCTTCTAATGGCTCATTAACCTTTTCTACCAATATCGATCCTCTCAAACTAGTAGTTTCTGGCTCACTTTCCATGGATGGTTCTTTTAGAGGTGGGAAATCTGTGTAAGAGAAGGTGCAACCATTTCCTCATGTTGTCTTATCTTCTCTTCAGCTTGGGTAAGCTTCTCAGCTAGGATTTCTTCTCTCGTTCCTTGTGTGCTTTCATCCTAGTCTTTCTAGATTTTCAGCTATTCCATTTGCTCTTGGTTTTTTGATTAGGTGCATCGATCTTTAGCTCACTCATCTCTCTACTCGTGTCAGTTTCCATTTTCTCTGTCTCTGGCTTCTTCTCAACTTCCTTTTGAGCTACGCACTACTTGAACTGGTACGACATTTTCATTTTTTGAGCTACTGGGTTGCAAACAATTCCTCAGAAATTTGTTGTGACCTTGATGACTCGGTTTGGATTTTTTGGACAGTTGGGGATAAAGTGAATGAAACACTATCAAGACAATAGGCATTCACTTGGGTGATCTCCGTTTGAGGACATTGTTTGACCAAGTGGTTGTCACGGCTTTTGTGACAATCGATCTCCAATTGAGGAGCTTCTTCTTGCATTTCCTCTTGGTTGTAAACAGGCTTTGACCCTGCTAGGCCTCTATTCACAATGACCCGCAATGTCCTTTCGTCCATCTCATACCTTCTTTCTTCAGGTCGAAACATAGGTTGTAGCTATTACTAGCGCTTGTTTGTTAGATGTTTCTATCATCGGTGTGTACCTCATGTCTATAGGCATTCTAGCATCGCGTAGTAGAGGTTCTTGTCCTAAGACAAGCTGTGACCTTGAAACTCCTACTGGTCCTGGTGCATTTTTCATAGTGTATCTTGGTGGAGAAGGTGCTACTGGAATAGGTTGTACATACCTTTGGTTATAGTAACACCCTTCCATTGTATGGTTTGTCCATTTGATTGGAGGAGCAAGTCTCTGAGCTAATCCTTCTATAAGTTGCATTTTCTCACTAGATACCTCTGGCTTTAATGTGGGTTGGATTCTTGGTGAATCACTCCTCTGAGAAGACGTGTCACTCTCACTCTCTGTATCACATCTTCTGAATGTTTTGCCCTGATTTGGATAGGAGTAAGTTATATGGGGTGGTGATGATACATATGGTCCTGTTGTGACCATAGTTCCACCTCTATAAAAGTCATGTTGATTAGGAAAATTCACTTGAGGAGACATGTCTGTCATCTCTATGATCATTTCGTCTCTTGTTATCACTCTAGAAGGGAATCCAGGTGGCTCCCTTTTTGGTATTCTTGTAGGAATTCTCGTGGTTGGTGGAGATATCTATGGTCCTTCATTGATGAATGTCCACCTCTATAAAAGTCATGTTCTATGGGTTGCATTTGGATACAGCCATGGTGGCAATGTAGCTGGGCTTATATCAAGATGTGAATAGATTGGCATTTCAATGCTTCTAACTTGTCTTGCCATACCTCTGGTCATATCTACAAGAGTATTGGTAGATTGGCTTTCCATCCTAATGATCTTAGCTTTCTTAATGTCAGGCCCACTCAATACTCTCAAGATAGTCCTTAGTAAGTACCTTTGGCCCTTTGACAGGTCCCTAAAAGTCAAGAATTTGTGACTCTTTTGGTCTCTAGAAACTAGTTCTGGGTACCCTAAAAGTTTGGATTTAGGTGTGTCCTATTGCCTGCAAGCTCCTCTCTTGGCTATACCTGACTCAATTTGGAGTTGTCTATCAAAAGTTACAGCAATTTTGGTGAACTGCACTTGAAACAGCACTCAAAATAGTTTCAAGATCAAGGATTTTTTCTTGTATCTTGACCAAATGTGACCCAAATTTGTTGAAACTTGGTCACTTGGCTTACTTTACAATGCTTAACTTCTAGAAGCTCAATTTGAGTTTTCACCTCCAAATTAGGGCTAGAGACATCATATGCGTATGCTGTCTACTGGCTAAAATTTGCTCCAAACTTTAACTGTAGACTCTCCTTGACGTACTCTAACCACTCCAAGTTTCAGTTTGTGATTCTGACACTTTTAGATAGGTTTATCAGTCCTTTTTCTATTTGTTAGCCTGCAACCTCCCGGGAAGGTTTACTAAGACAGAAGTGATCCAAATTGAATGAAACTTGGTCTCTAGGCTTATTTTATGCTAGCAAACACTTTTGTGAGCTCAGATGTAATTGTTGACCTCTAATTTTGCACTTGAGACATCATACACGTATAAAGTCTTTTGTGTCAAAATGAAGTGACTTTTGTTCCAGTGATTCCTTATCACTCAACCAACTCTCAACAACTTTCATAATTCAATTTGGACATTTTTTGAGCAAGTTATGATCAATACAAGCGTGAATCTGTCCAAATATGTCTTCTGGCCTTTACAAGCTCAAATGAGATCCAAATTCAATGAAATTTTGGCTAGGGACTTCTTTTATGCTCTACGACACTGAGGTATACTCAAATGTCTATTTTGACCCACATCTAGCATATGCGACATCATACGCGTATGATGTCTACTTGCTCATATTTCACTGATATTTCTCCCAAGGTACTCCTTTATGCATACAACAAGAATATGTGATTATAGCAAATTTTGGATGTCAAAATTGCTCAAAATCAACTCTTTTTCACCTTTACAATCTTGTATCTGCAAAGTCTCTGCAGATGGAAAAGTATGTGTCCAAATGAGCTGAAATTTTGCAAGCAAGCTTAACACATCATTTCCCAACCCCCTATGTGGTCAAAAGAAAAATTTATCTTTCAGATCTGGCCTTGAGACATCGTACGCGTATAATGTCTATGTGCTCAGATTTTGACAAAATTTGGTATGTGAGCTTGTCTTGTGGTGCTTAACACCCTAGTATGCTCAGATTTCAATTTTGGTCTTTAAAAGGGCCCTTAGGTGTATGATGTATAACTTGTCAAAATGAAGTGAATTTCACTCCAGAGGTTCCTCACTACATTGGAAACCCACAGCAAGTGAATTTTGACATTTTTTGTGCAAGTTATGGTCAATACAAGCATTCACTTGCCTAGATGCGTCTTATGGTCTTTGAAGCTCAAAAGTGCTTCAAATTTGATGAAATTTGGCCCATATGCTTCCTAAATGCTGTAGATCACAAGGGTACACTTAGATGTAACTTTTGACCTCAGATCTGGCCTCTAAGACAGTATACGCGTATAAAGTCTTTTGCTCAGATTTTAGTTATGTTTCTACCGGAGGTGCCCCTTAGTGTGGGAACAAGAATATGTTCTCACAGTAAATTTTGGATGTCAAATTTGCACAAAATCATCAATTTAGGATTAAATCCCCTGAAAGAGTAAAATCTCTTGAACTCTCAATCTATAAGCCCAAATGAAATGAAATTTGGTGGGTGTGCTCAACATAACATGCAGAAGATGGGTATAATCTCAAAAGTTCAAAATTGCTGTCAGAATCACCCCTCAAACATCATACATGTATGATGTCTGCTGCTAATGAATTTGTGGACAAAATTCATTCACAAGCATCCCAAGCCTCTAGCATTGGTTTTCAAGCACTTATACCAATTTTACTGCAAAAATGTGCTCAAAATCTCAAGTTTCTCTTTTTTCCGTTTCAGACACTCCGTCTTTTGCCTTTTGGGTGTCAAGGGTTGATCAAAACTTTAGTTTCAGTGTATACTTAGGGTAAATCCCCCTTCTGAACACTCTGGTGCAGTCAAAATTTTTAAATTTGGTCTCCAGATTGTTAGGAAGTATGACGTAGCTAAGTAGATAATTGAGTAGATTACTTAATGGAGAGAGATAATTTTCACACACAAGAGATTATAGAGTAGAGAGGAAGAGAGAGTACACACGATATACGTGGTTCACCCAATGTGGGCTACGTCCACGTGAAAGCAGTCACTCAATGGATTTAGTACTTCCAAACAAGAAGTAGATTACAAAGGAATTATACCCTTTTGGAGCTCTTGCCTTGCTTCACTCTCGCCACCTCACATCAACTTCACAGTGCACCACTATGCTTCACAATCCGTTTTTGTGTGTAGAAGATGCCTTCTTTTATAGGCCAAAAGGGCTACCCTCTCTCATGAGAGAGCCATATGTAGCCGCCTTTGTGTAGACAAGTCCAAATCGGACCCCCCAATCCGCCCATGTGTGGCCGTCCCTTAGAAGACAAGTCCTCCTTTGAAATCGGCCACCGGCTATTGAATTTAGCCATCGGCCATTGACTTCCAACCACCGGCCACCGGCCATCTAGCCAACCGGCCAACCGGTCGGTCATTTTCCAATCACTTTTCGGCTGCCGTCCGGCCATAATATTCCGACGAAAAGGGAGATTGGCCGTGAAAATTTTGGTTTTTGGCGAGCCATTTGTCTTCACGCATGATAGTTTCTCCTCATAACAGGCGCCTTACAAATGTGCATTTTTAATATAGAAAATTACAAGGAGTAAATCAGGCTCCACACTGAACAATCTCCCACTTGGAGACTGATCTCCACATTAAACCTGTGAGTGCTTTCCATCCTACCTTCTTATTCTTGAATGCCGATTGAAAATGAGCAAAAGCTCAACTTCTCCATGTTGACCACCTTTGTAAACATGTTTGTAGGATTTTCACTTGTATGCACCTTTCTTAGATTTAGCTATCCCTCTTCCAAAAGAGTACGTAAGTGATATCTCACCTCAATGTGCTTTGTCCTTGAATGAAAGGATGAATTCTTTACAAGATGGATAGCGCTTTGGCTATCACTGTACAAGACACAATTGTCTTGTTTGAATCCAAGCTCTTCGAAGAATCTGTGAAGCCACAAAATTTCATTGCTTGCCTCTATCATTGCTACATACTCTGCTTCTGTGGTAGAAAGTGAGACCACTTTCTGCAACTTTGAAGCCCAGCTTATTGCTGTGCCTCCAACTATGAAGACATAGCCAGTAGTGCTCCTTAGAGTATCTTTGTCACTTGCCATGTCTGCATCAGCATACCCTTGCAAGAAAACATCAGTGCCTCCAAAATACAAAGCATTTGTTATTGTCCCTTTTAGATACCTAAGTATCCACTTCACAACTTGCCAGTGCTCTTTACTTGGGTTGTCCATGAACCTACTTACAACTCTCACTGTATGTGCAATGTCTGATCTTGTCCAAACCATAGATACATAAGAAAACCTACTGGTGCAACATATGGAACTTTAGACATATAGGCTATCTCCTCTTGTGTATTTGGACGCATATCCTTAGTTAGTTTAAAGTGACTAGCCAAAGGTGTAGAAACTGTTTTTGCATTTTGCATTGTAAACCTTTCTAGTACCTTCTTGATGTAATCCTCTTGAGATAGCTTTATTGTCTTCTTCGTCCTTTCCCTTGATATCTTCATACCAAGTATCCTCTTTGCAACACCTAAATTTTTCATTGAAAAAGATTTAGATATTTCTTCTTTTAGGTCTTTAATGTCCTGCATGTTAGCACTTGCAATCAACATGTCATCAACATACAACATTAGGATGATGAACTTCCCATCTCCCAAATTCTTCGTGTAGATGCAATGATCTAGGTTGCACCTTTTGAATCCATGATCAAGCATCCATTGATCAAAATTCAAGTACCAACTTCAAGTACCATTGTCTTGATGCTTGCTTTAAACCATACAAGCTCTTTTTTATTCTGCAAACCATTTTCTCCTTACCTTTTACTTCATACCCCTTTGGTTGAAGCATGTAAATTTCCTCCTGTAAGTCACCGTGAGGAATGCCGTATTTACATCCATTTTCTCAAGATTTAAATCATGAGCAGCCACAAGGCTTGAGACAAGCCTAATTGAGTTCATTTTTACAACAGGAGAAAATATTTCATTGAAGTCAATACCTTTCTTTTGAGAAAACCCTTTTACCACAAGCCTAGACTTGTACCTTTTCTTCCCACCTTCTTCTTCCTTTAGCTTATACACCCATTTGTTTGAAATGCCCGCTTACCTTTAGGAAACTCAACCAACTCCCATGTTTGGTTGCAATGTAATGAGTCCATCTCCACTTGCATGGTCTTCATCCATTCTTCTTTGGATTCATGATGCATAGCTTCTTCATATGATTCTAGCTCTCCAGAATCTGAGATCAAGAGATGGTTGAAGGAAGGAACAAACCTTTCTGGAGGTCTACTTGCTTGTGTGGATCTTCGGGGAATAGGTTGAGGCTCCTCATTTGGTTGACGTTGTTGCACATTGTCACCGTTTGTACTCTTTGAGTCTTCACCGTCCTCAAGCTCCATGTACTCATCAACTGTTTCTTTTGTTGTTTTCTTTCCAAGTAATCTTTGTACATATTTTGTTCATTGAAAATTACATCCCTACTTCTAAAGATTTTACCCTCTTTAGGATTCTTTAGGCGATACCCAAAGTCACCTTCTCCATAGCCAATGAAGAAACACTTTTTGGACTTTGCATCTAGCTTGACCTTAGGCTTCTATCTATGTGCATGAAAGCCTCACACCCAAACACTTTGAGAAATGAATAATTCACCGGTTTACTTGCCCATGCCTCCTCTAGAACTCCCTTATCCAATGCCGTTGAGGGTGATCGGTTGATCAAATACACATACGTACTTATTGCTTCCACCCAAAGCTCAAGCGGTAAACCTGCATGTAGCCGCATGCTTCATGCTTGCTTCATGATTGTCTTGTTCATCCTTTCCAAAATCCCATTTTGTTGAGGTGTTCTTGGGGTTGTCCTTTGCCTTCGAATACCATTGCTAGCACAAAAGCTTTCAAAATCTTGGCTGCAATATTCGCCTCCCTTGTTGGATCCGAGGCAGTAGCTGTTTCATTCTCCACAAAGGCTTTCCACCTTTGAAATATGGAAAACACATCGGATGTATTCTTCATTACATAAACCCATGTTTTCCTAGTCACATCGTCTATGGATGTTACATAGTACAATGAGCCACCAAGTGATGGTATACTTGCACGACCCCAAACATCAGAATGAACCAACTCAAGTTTTTTATTTTTTCTTTCATTTCTTGATTTTTGAAACTCTCTTTTGTTTAACATAAACACAATCTTTACAGAACTCTAAGTCCACTTGTTTCAAACCTGATAAAAGATTCTTTGTTTGAAAGATCTGCATTCCTTGGCACTCATATGCTCAAGCCGATAGTGCCGCACCGCACTGTCAACTTCTGTAGCTATTGCCCAAGTTGGAGGTTATGTGCTAACAATACACAAGTAAAGTGTACCGACCTTTTCTCCCTTGGAAACCACCAAAGATCCCTTTGAGATCTTCCACCGTTTGCTTCCGAATGCAATGTTGTGACCTTCATCATCCAATTGTCTTGTAGAGATCAAATTTTTGTGAAGAGAAGGAACATGCCTAACATCTTTAAGCTTCCATTCATTTCCGTTAGTAGTTTTGACACAAACTGTACCTTTGCTGACAATTTCACAAGCTTGATCATCTCCCAAGTATACATACCCAAAATTACCTTGGTGTAATCTTGAAAATGCTGCTTGTGCGGTGTCGCATGGAATGAAGCCCCGGAATCTACTATCCAAGAATTAGAGACATTGTATAATGAGAGAGTTAGAGCATCTTGCTGTTGGCTTGTTGTTTTGAGACTCTTGCTCCTTCTTGACGTGGCCCTTCTTGCCGCAACTCCAACATTCAAGAACTGACTTTGTGCGTGATTTGCTCTGTCTTGAGCGATCACGATCCTTTTGGTTTTTGAACCTCTCCTTAGGCCTTCCTCTTGTTTCCACTGACAGTGCAACACTTGATGATTCTCCTGTGCTTCTCCTTCGCATTTCCTCGCTTAGGAGAACACCCACAACATCATCAAACTTAAGAGTATTTGTGCCATCGATAGAATTACTTACAGCCATCACAAGGCTGTCCCAACTATTGGTAGAGAAGATAGAATAAGTAGAGCTCGCACTTCGTCATCAAAATTGATTTTCACCGATCGAAGTTGACTTATGTTGGTGTTAAAGTCATTTATGTGTTCTGCAGCTGAACCATTCTTTGCCATCTTTAGATCGAACAAGCTTCATAAGAAATACCTTATTGGATGCCGATGGTTTCTTGTAGAGGTCGTCAAGTGACTTCATCAAGTCCTCCGTGGTCTTCATCTCCGAAATATTGAATGCCACCGTTGACACCAAGCTTAACTGGATTGTTCCTAGTGCCTTTCGATCAAGGAAAATCCATGCTTCATCTGCCATCGTTGTGGGCTTCTTTGTAGAGATAGTCTTCAATCTGCATCTTCCAATGTTGATAGTTTTTGCCGTCGAACTTCTCGATCTTGAGCTTCCCTTCCTTCACCATTACTCCCACTCAATTCAAGGAATCCTTTCCTTGAGATAATTTAGCTACGAGCACACCTTGCTCTGGTACTAGTTGTTAGGAAATATGACGTAGCTAAGTAGATAATTGAGTAGATTACTTAATAGAGAGAGATAATTTTCACACACAAGAGATTATATAGTAGAGAGAGAGAGAGAGAGTACACATGATATCCGTGGTTCACCCAATGTGGGCTACGTCCATGGGAAAGCAACCACTCAATGGATTTAGTACTTCAAAACAAGAAGTAGATTACAGAGGGATTATACCCTTTTGGAGCTCCCACCTTGCTTCGCTCTCACCACCTCACATCAACTTCACAATGCACCACAATGATTCACAGTCCATTTTTGTGTGTAGAAAAGGCCTCCTTTTATAGGCTAAAAGGGTTGCCCTCTCTCATGAGAGGCAGCCATGTGTAGGCGACCTTGTGTAGACAAGTCCAAATCGGACCCTCCAATCCGCCTATGTGTGGTTGTCCTTGAGAAGACAAGTCCTCCTTTGAAATCGGAAACCGGCCATTTACTTTCGACCACCGGTCACCGGCCAACTGGCCAACCGGTTGGTCATGTTCTGACAACTTTTTGGCCGCCATCCAGCCATAATATTCCGGCAAAAAGGGAGACTGGCCGTGAAAATTTGGTTCCTGGTGAGTACCTTTGGGTTTTGGTGAGTGATTTTTCTTCACGCACAATAGCTTCTCCTCATAACGGGGGCCTTACAAATGTGCGTTTTTAATACAAAAAACTACAAGGGGTAAATGAGGCTCCATACTTAACACAGATGCCCCTTGAGACATTATACGTGTATAATGTCCAAGTTTACAGAATTGTGGTTTTGTATACAGACCTCTTGCACATGCCCTCTTATATACTCAACACCAATCAGCCATGCAAATAAGTCAACAGAGCTCTTTTTATTGCATTTTTCCTCAAAAGCAGTCTTTTCAGAGATTCTAAATGCAAACAAACACTTCAGCAAATAAATCAATGATGAATAGCTCTAGATCAAAATTAGACCACTTACCTAAAGCTACTCCTTCAAATCATATGGGGTTTTGCATCTATGAGTAGAAAATTGCTTCAATGCCACACACGGACTAGCAACACTTTTCTCACCTCACAAATCACTCGACCTCCAACAACTACTCTAATCTACAAATTCTAACTAAATAACCCTAGTCACAGACCCTCAGTAAGACACACGCTTCTTGGCTATCCACTTGATCTCATAATAACCTCTTCCGGATCCACTTAAGAAAAATTCTTTCTTTAGCCGAAACTAAAGCAAGCAACCAACACACGAGTGTTAGTAGGAATACCTACCTAAGTCCTTGTATCCCCGACAATCGTGCCAATGTTGCGAGAGCGAATCACACCACCCATAAAGTGCATGCAACACATCCTAGATCAACATACTGTCAATCGAGGACATAGATGACACGATAGGCATACGAAGGAAGTCTCTTTAGCTTGTCAGGCTGAGACCATCCTACACATACAACACTTTGGAAGGCCAACTAAACCACAATCTAGAGTCTCACTACTCTCAACTACAACACCTAAGCCACATACACACAAACGGAAGGAAATCCATCAAATCATGCCAGAATCGTATGAAACTTATGAAACACTATCCCCTTACTAGGATACACCTGTCCCTAAGCCTCTATACTCAAAACCCTGGCTTTGGACCCATCTGCAAAAAATGCGTATAAAGAGAGAGCAATGTTTTGTAAGTGCGGGAAACTAAAATCTATGAGTACAAATGCGTAGCTTATGTCGCCGCGATTCTAATGACTACTTGCAAGTGGAAAATAGACATCGTTTGATATACTAACGACAGCAAATAGCTCGTAGATATGTCAGCGTGTTTTAATGTTGAGGGAGCAAATCACACCACCCATAAAGTGCATGCAACACAACCTAGATCAACTAATGTCAATCAAGGACACGGATGACACGATAGGCACATGAAGGAGATCTCTTTAGCTTGTCAAGCTGAGGCCATCCTACACATTCAACACTTAGCCGAATTTTGAAAGTGCCCAAAACTAAAATCTATGAGTACCTATCCATAGCTTATGCCGCTACGATTCTAATGACTACTTGCAGGCAAAAAACAGACATTGTTTGATATACTTACAGCCGCAAAGAGCTCGTTGATGCGCGAGCACATTCGCTCCGTTCTATGAGGAATGCTTGGGATTGTCATGTAGCTCTTGCCAAGGCTAGCGTGATGGTGCAACCGGATCTCCAATGAAATGAACAAGTGGGGAGTAGCTCCAGGATGAAGCTCACACTCTCTCTCTTTCTCTCTCACACACAGTCGACGACAACTTAAAACCTATAATTATGATTGAGTTCTCTTTACAAAATGACCTAGGTACTGATAGCCATTTTTTCGGCTCTCCATAATTGCCATAGTAAGCTACCTCACCCTACCAAATTCACCCAAACACTATGGCTATCCCTACCATTTCACTGTACATAGGCGTGTGTGAGTTACGGGACTTTTTCCATATCTCCTTAAAAACCCTTAGCTAGCTAGTCACTGGGCTAGTTGAGCCAAAAAATAAATAAAACCAAAAAAATAAAATATATTATGGCCTATTTGTGTGTAAATATTGCATTATATATATGGCCTAAATATAGGGATTTTTATAATTATTTTGGTATTTTATTTAAATATTTCTACTTAGGTGTGTGTTTTATTAAACCTATGTACACCTTCTTTCATCCTCTTACACCATAAGTATATTTTTTGCCAATATGTACATACTCTAACCTTATATTTTTTCTTTATACAAATCACTCCCACATTTTCACCCTCACCTTCGTGAAAACAAAAAATTGATTTCTACTCATTGGTCACGTTTATTATATTATTTACTTGCATACCTTTTCCTCTTTCACCCAAAATAATTCAAAGAGGGACCATATCATATGATTCCAATATCTTTCCATATCCATAACTCCTCCATATTTTTATTATTATTTTTACTCATTATTCTAACACCATGTGCTCATTGAGCTAAAGTCCATGAATAGTCTATACACTAGTCCCACCATGTATATATTTCTTTATTCACCAATAATCCTCCTCCATGCATGGGTCAAGGGCAACTTGGATGCTTTGTATTATGATATGACAAAGGAGAGGCTCACTCTTGGATGCATTGTACAAATTCAACAAAGGAGGGAGCCACTAAAAGACTTTTGCAGGCATAAAAAAGGGCTTTTTGGTGAGAATTTTGGCACCTATCTCCACTCCGAATTTGGAGCAGTGGTCAAAAGAGAAAATGTAGCCCACGCTCTGAATAATCACCTCAAATTTTTTCATGATTTTTGAAGCTACCAGCCGTGAGATATGATTTTTTGAGTGGACCCCAGTCTGCCCACTTTTCTCACAAGTAGCCCATAGTCTTCTCTCACCTCTTTCCACACTTCTACACACACACACACACACACATTCCTCTCAATCCCTCACTCAAATCTGCACCTTCAATGGTTTCTCTCACCTTCTTCACCATTAACCTCCCCTCTTACTTCCATAGCTCTCATATGAGCTCTCCATATACATACACCATCTCTATGCCTCTCTCTATTATCTCCAAAGTACAATTCCATCTTAACCCTTATATATATACATAAATTCAGCATGTGTACCATGCTTAACCTCTGCAAATCAAGATATCTCATCAATGGAATTACCATTTTCATCGTGATAATCAACCTTGGCGGCGGTGGCGTAAAGAAGAGAAGACGAAGAAGAAGATCGATAGTCATTTTGAGAACCTACACAAGTAAGTCCAAAACTTCTTCAAGCTTCACAATCACAAGGATTTGCTCACTTCATTCAACCATCTTACTCCAACCATCCACCCCATTCTACCCATTGTAAATATATCATTAACTTTCTAGTGATTACTAACACTAACCACTAACATACTAACACAAAATAGCATTGACCTAACCATAAAAGACACCTCACGTCAAGACATGTACAAAGTAACTCTTTCACTCTCACTCTCTCTCTCTCTCTCTCTCCTTACTTACTTTCATCTTATCTACCATCAATAATGCTCTCTTTTGAGCTCACACCCATGACTCAAGCAGACAAAGAAGGCCCACAATGTTTTGATATTCAAAAAAATCATAATCCTGATTTGTTAGCTTGTAAATTAGGATTTCCAATAATCTTAATGAGGGGTCTCCAACCTATAAATAGGCCCCTCTCCTTCTTGTAAAACGACCTCCAACATCTCACATAGCACCCCAACACTCTATGCGTGAGGAGAGACTTAGGTGTAGCAACCACTTGTGAGCTTCACTCTTGGTGTGAGAGAAGCCTTCAAGCTACACATTGCAAGTGAGAGAGCGTGAGTTCCACAAATCTCAAAACCACTATTGTACATGCTCCTTCATCATCAATAAATTGAGGTTTGGTGCATCAAAGGCGTGATTCGACGTTCAAATCTTCGTCCTTCCATTTGTGCAATACGGTTTGGTGAATTCAAGGTGACTTGTGTATTTGAGTTTTATCGGTTGATCTTGATTTTAGAAAGTGTTTTAGTGTGTTTTTCATTGCCAGTTTTGTGTCCATTGTAAGAGGGTATTGTGGTGAGAGGTCTCCCACACCCTAAGACAGTGTGTGTGTGTGTGTTTTGGCAATGATTAGCAATCACTAAGCATTGAGTGAGTTTTGTACAAGTTCTACGATAGCATCATAACGAACCATCTCCAATTGCAAGTCACAAATAAGGTATTACGCAAGATCCTTTCCTCTCTCTCTTCCCTTTACTCTAGCTCTCTCTGGTCCATTTCATGTGTGTCTTGGTGTGAGGTTGCTTGTGTGTGTTGTGTGGTGCATCTTCTTGGTTGTGCCAAAATCTCTCTTGCGTCCTAGTTCGCATACCATAACTAGGTGGTGCCCCTATCTTGTTTGGGTTTGGCTGTGGGTTTGTTGTTGTGTTGTGCTTGTGGTTGCCCCAGCCCCAATTGAGCAGCACGGGAGCCTTGAGGGGTGTTTAGAGGTCGCCTCTCTTGTTGCCCGCCCCGGACAGGCTCAATTTTGGTGCCCCCACTGAGGAGCGATTGTGTGCTTAGTGTTGTTGTATTCCATGAATGCTTGAATTTCAGCATAATCAAGTAGATTTTATGAATCATGAAAACATGTATGACCGAGTTTAATTTCAAGGAAACAAAAATTGATGTAGAATATGGTTCGGATTATGCATAACATAAGAAAGGAAAAAAACATTTTCACATAAAAGTCTAGAATTCATGTTGCAAGACCTTTCAAAACTTTGTGTAGTTAGTTGATGATTGTTTGGAACTAATCTTTGTGTGGTTCTAGCATTGAGAGACTATGACACGCTATACCTTTGATGATATCCCAATCTTCTTTGGAAATCCAGAAGAAGATGTTGATGATTTTCTTGTTGATTTTAGAATGGTTTGTCATATCCTTGGTAAAAGGGATGACATTGAAAAAGGGGATTTTCTATTGCTATGCCTTAGAGGCAACGCTGAGCAATGGTTTTGGAGTATGTCTTCTCAGATTAAAGATGGATATACCCAAATTTCCAAAGCTTTGAAGGCCAGATTCTCTAAAGTTCCAACAACGGAGAAAGCATGGGCTTCACTAGGGAGACTTCAACAACATGGTGAAGACTACTATGCTTATGAGGATATTTTTTCTCGTCAATGGGAAGGATGTGGATTTAGTTCTACATTTCCAGATTATGTAAAAATGGATCAATTTATTTCGGGTTTGTCTCCTTTCCTAAAGACTAAGGTTACTTGTAGTGGACCCTCTACCTTTGAAGAAGCGGTCACTATTGCCCGAAGGAAGTTTCACAAGTACTTCTACATCAAAAATGGTTTCCATCATGCTGGAAGAACCAACCCTGATGAAAATGTTTCTATCAAGGAGTCATCTCCTTTGCCATACTTGTCTCCTTCTACTCCGACAAATGTTGAAGAAGTTACTTACATGCCAACTGATTATTCAAGTGCTAAAGTGTGTGGCCAAGATTCAAATGTGGAATCTCTTTCTTCTACCTTTATCACAAGCATGCAAAAATCGACACAAGATATCTCAAATGGCATTGATGATTCAATAATGGATACATCCAACCTTTTGGTGGAGGATCAATTTCTAGTCCGAGCAGACGAAGCTTTTGTGCAACATGACTCTATGGAGAATGAAGACCTTGAAGGTAACCTTGATCTTATGGAATGTTCTGAGAGTGTATCTTGCCTAAAAGAAGAGAGTGAAGAAGAAGATGAAATCATAGGTGGAGAGATCATAGACCACATTGATCATAAAGAGATGATTGTGTACATGGAATGCCAACTCCAAAACAAAGTAGAAGAGTGTGAGTTGAATCCAGGTGAGGATAATCTTGAAGAAGTGTTTGAGGATGTTGAAAAGCATTGGTATGACCCATGTATGTTAAGCATAGAGGAACCTATCATGCAAGAAGCCAAATGTTTCACAAAATCAAACAGTATTCCATCAACCTTTGAGGTGGTACAATGTGAGGAGTTACAACCTTGCCAAAGGGGGGGCTTAGAAGGGGATGAAGAACATGGGAGAGTAGTAAAAAATAAAATCATAAAAGGAAACTATCAGAAGGGTATCCTTCTCTCCAATGGTGTTTTAGTGGGTGGCTCTTCATTCATGGGACAATCTCTTAGCAAGAAAATCCAAGCTTTTGAAGCCCCAATCATCTTCACATTGGGTTTCACCTCTTCAAGGTCAACTTCTCCTCTCTTCACATATAACTTTCATCGGGGACACCATACCTTCTTAAGTGGAAGAGGGCATGAATACTTGGTGATAAACGGATGTTTCCAAATCTTCTTCACTTGGTTCTCTGTTGTATGGAGGTCGCACATTGTGATGCTTCTGGTATTCATCATAGATGAAAAACTTGTTGATTGCTACATGTGGATATTTCATCAATCAGTACCAAAATCTATTCTCTTCCAATGTGTTGGAAGCAATAGAAACCTTCATCTATTATCTACTTATGTGGTAAACTATCTGCAATATCTTCCAATAGCAGCTGGAAGCATGGATCAAGATTTCCTAAATCATGAAGGCCATAAAATTTTTGACTTGGTGAGCCTACCCAGGTTGAATGAATTTTATGAGCTACAATTCAGGAATTCGCTCATACAAGCTCTTGAAGATCGTAGCAGATACATCAACCTTACACAGGAGGAAGAGCAACCAATCTTTTATATCACATTCATAGTGATAGAGGCAATGATGGACAACAGTAAAATCTACAAGTTTCTTGAATCAAAATCAGTAAGTGATTCCATACCATACATCTCGCTTTGGGAAAGATATTTCAAGATCTTTGATCCTGGGGGGTGCTTATGGAAACTTTCTCGATGGAGGAGGTTTACTCCGTCACTTCATTTCATCCTGCTATTGGCTCTGAGAACCTTTCATATCACACAAGGTTTCTTAATCATACAAAGATGAGAGCAGACAAAGACAGACGTTACACAATCTACATGTTGTATGATCGGATAAATGGTACATGAATGTACCATTATCTAAGGGGGGGGCTAATGATAGCGGTTTTTTCGGCTCTCCATAATTGCCATAGTAAGCTACCTCACCCTACCAAATTCACCCAAACACTATGGCTATCCCTACCATTTCACTGTACATAGGCGTGTGTGAGTTACGGGACTTTTTCCATATCTCCTTAAAAACCCTCAGCTAGCTAGTCACTGGGCTAGTTGAGCCAAAAAATAAATAAAACCAAAAAAATAAAATATATTATGGCCTATTTGTGTGTAAATATTGCATTATATATATGTCCTAAATATAGGGATTTTTATAATTATTTTGGTATTTTATTTAAATATTTCTACTTAAGTGTGTGTTTTATTAAACCTATGTACACCTTCTTTCATCCTCTTACACCATAAGTATATTTTTTGCCAATATGTACATACTCTAACCTTATATTTTTTCTTTATACAAATCACTCCCACATTTTCACCCTCACCTTCGTGAAAACAAAAAATTGATTTCTACTCATTGGTCACGTTTATTATATTATTTACTTGCATACCTTTTCCTCTTTCACCCAAAATAATTCAAAGAGGGACCATATCATATGATTCCAATATCTTTCCATATCCATAACTCCTCCATATTTTTATTATTATTTTTACTCATTATTCTAATACCATGTGCTCATTGAGCTAAAGTCCATGAATAGTCTATACACTAGTCCCACCATGTATATATTTCTTTATTCACCAATAATCCTCCTCCATGCATGGGTCAAGGGCAACTTGGATGCTTTGTATTATGATATGACAAAGGAGGGGCTCACTCTTGGATGCATTGTACAAATTCAACAAAGGAGGGAGCCACTAAAAGACTTTTGCAGGCATAAAAAAGGGCTTTTTGGTGAGAATTTTGGCACCTATCTCCACTCCGAATTTGGAGCAGTGGTCAAAAGAGAAAATGTAGCCCACGCTCTGAATAATCACCTCAAATTTTTTCATGATTTTTGAGGCTACCAGCCGTGAGATATGATTTTTTGAGTGGACCCCAGTCTGCCCACTTTTCTCACAAGTAGCCCATAGTCTTCTCTCACCTCTTTCCACACTTCTACACACACACACACACACACACATTCCTCTCAATCCCTCACTCAAATCTGCACCTTCAATGGTTTCTCTCACCTTCTTCACCATTAACCTCCCCTCTTACTTCCATAGCTCTCATATGAGCTCTCCATATACATACACCATCTCTATGCCTCTCTCTATTATCTCCAAAGTACAATTCCATCTTAATCCTTATATATATACATAAATTCAGCATGTGTACCATGCTTAACCTCTGCAAATCAAGATATCTCATCAATGGAATTACCATTTTCATCGTGATAATCAACCTTGGCGGCGGTGGCGTAAAGAAGAGAAGACGAAGAAGAAGATCGATAGTCATTTTGAGAACCTACACAAGTAAGTCCAAAACTTCTTCAAGCTTCACCATCACAAGGATTTACTCACTTCATTCAACCATCTTACTCCAACCATCCACCCCATTCTACCCATTGTAAATATATCATTAACTTTCTAGTGATTACTAACACTAACCACTAACATACTAACACAAAATAGCATTGACCTAACCATAAAAGACACCTCACGTCAAGACATGTACAAAGTAACTCTCTCACTCTCACTCTCTCTCTCTCTCTCTCCTTCCTTACTTACTTTCATCTTATCTACCATCAATAATGCTCTCTTTTGAGCCCACACCCATGACTCAAGCAGACAAAGAAGGACCACAATGTTTTGATATTCAAAAAAATCATAATCCTGATTTGTTAGCTTGTAAATTAGGATTTTCAATAATCTTAATGAGCGGTCTCAACCTATAAATAGGCCCCTCTCCTTCTTGTAAAACGACCTCCAACATCTCACATAGCACCCCAACACTCTATGCGTGAGGAGAGACTTAGGTGTAGCAACCACTTGTGAGCTTCACTCTTGGTGTGAAAGAAGCCTTCAAGCTACACATTGCAAGTGAGAGAGAGTGAGTTCCACAAATCTCAAAACCACTATTGTACATGCTCCTTCATCATCAATAAATTGAGGTTTGGTGCATCAAAGGCGTGATTCGACGTTCAAATCTTCGTCCTTCCATTTGTGCAATACGGTTTGGTGAATTCAAGGTGACTTGTGTATTTTGAGTTTTTATCGGTTGATCTTGATTTTAGAAAGTGTTTTAGTGTGTTTTTCATTGCCAGTTTTGTGTCCATTGTAAGAGGGTATTGTGGTGAGAGGTCTCCCACACCCTAAGACAGTGTGTGTGTGTGTTTTGGCAATGATTAGCAATCACTAAGCATTGAGTGAGTTTTGTACAAGTTCTACGATAGCATCATAACGAACCATCTCCATTTGCAAGTCACAAATAAGGTATTACGCAAGATCCTTTCCTCTCTCTCTTCCCTTTACTCTAGCTCTCTCTGGTCCATTTCATGTGTGTCTTGGTGTGAGGTTGCTTGTGTGTGTTGTGTGGTGCATCTTCTTGGTTGTGCCAAAATCTCTCTTGCGTCCTAGTTCGCATACCATAACTAGGTGGTGCCCCTATCTTGTTTGGGTTTGGCTGTGGGTTTGTTGTTGTGTTGTGCTTGTGGTTGCCCCAGCCCCAATTGAGCAACACGGGAGCCTTGAGGGGTGTTTAGAGGTCGCCTCTCTTGTTGCCCGCCCCAGACAGCCTCAGTACCTTATATGCTAAAACTACCTTAGGTTAACCAAAAATAGAGTTTGAGGGGTCAAATGGCTTGATATTTACAATCTGGAAGTGCCATTGTACCCCCGGCTTCTATAACTAGACTACCTACTTATTACAAATGATGTTTATGACCATAATCCTTACCATTCCATAACTCTCAAAAAATAAGGCTTTGTTGAGTTATGCCGTGTTGTTGACCCAGCCGCCAACACTACACCATCTCCTCACTAGGATACACCTATCTCTAAGCCTCTACACTCAAAACCCTAGCTGTAACCCATCTACAAAAAATGCTTATAAAGAAAGATTCGAATTTAGAAAGTGCCCAAAGCTGAAATCTATGAGTACCTATATGTACCTTATGTCGCCACAATTCTAATGACTACTTGCAGGCCGAAAACAGACATCGTTTGATATACTTACGACCGCCGCAAATAGCTCGTAGATAAGTGAGCATGTTTGCTCCGTTCCGCAAGAAATTCTTGGCGTTGTTACGTAGCTCTTGCCGAGCCTAGCACGATGATGTAATTGGATATACAATGTGATGAACGATCGAGGAGTAGTGCCAAGATGAAGCTCACGCTCTCTCTCTCTCTCTCTCTCTCTCTCTCTCTCTCTCTCTCTCTTCCTCTCTCACACATAGTCGATGACAGCTTAAAACTTATGATTATGATAAAGTTCTCCTTAGAAAAGTGACCTAGGTACCTTATACTAAGGCTACCTTAGGTTAACCAAACATAGAGTTTTTAGGGATCAATTGGCTTTGTATGTACAATCTGGAAGTGCCATTGCACCCCGGCTTCTGCAACTAAACTACTTTCTTATTACAATTGATGTATATAACCATAATCCTCAGGGTTCCATAACTCTCAGAGAATAAGGATTTGTTGAGTTGTTGTGCTGTTGACGTAGACGTCAACAATCCCACAGATTGTAGGTCATCTCTTTGGGCCTTGCTTTCGCTTTTTCTAGTAATGTTCTTCCATAGGATCTCTCCCATATTTTTAAAAATATGCATTGGGCTGAGAGGATAATTATAAGAAAGTCACTCCAATATGGAAGGTCATGAAAAATCGAGAGTTTTTTCATGCTAGGTGACATGAAAATGCCCGATTCTTGCCACATGTTCTTCCAATCACTCACCTTCACTGGGTGCATGTCATGTTTGCATATATTTCTTCCATGTATCTTATGTCTTTCTAGAAAAAATATTCCATGCTCCATGTAAACTATCTTGTCTAAGTAGTCAAAGCGACAAAAGCCAAGTGAAGGACCACATAGTGGACATGCATGATTTCCTGAGTAGCTCAATTCTTAAAATCAGAAAGAAGAAAAATAAAAAGCATCAAGCATTTACCAAACACCACCTATGTAATGTATATAGGTTTGGGTTTCAAAGTACTTACCTGAACACTCACCAAATCACCTAGCCAATCGTGCATAGTCCACATGAGAATTCCTTGCACATGGGCATGTTGTTGATGGATCACTTTCTACCCTCAACTTTGTACCTAAAAATAATGCCATCTTGAGCATCGGTTGCCTTTGTAGAAAATTTGAATTGTAGACGACACTACCTCCAATAATCCCCATTTGTGAACTGTGAACACATCATGCCCAAAATATAATACTCAAAGATAATGAAATGTGGAACACATTCTTTCCATGATCCAACCAACAACAATGGATTGGTGCACTCATCCATAGTGTTCTAGATGTATGATTGGTTCCCTGCCAGATGTTTGTGCGTTGAACTTTGACCCACAGTTCCAAACACCGATAACTTGAACTCCAACACAAGGGTCCAAATTAATTATACGGAGCATTGTTAACCCCTCTCTGCCACTTACAAGCCTCTCTTTGCCTGAAGCTCGTGGTGACACTTGCACTTTGACTAGAAATTTGACGTCAAGGCCACTGTGGCCATCGTCAAGTGTGCCATTCCGATCTCCTCTATCAAATCTTTATTACCGTAATCTTTGTCTAACTTGCCTTTGTCTTTATCTTCTTGTGAGTTCCTCATTTTGCCTTTGGCTTCAAACTTCCAAGCCAAACAAAGCATCAAGTCACATCCATAACAAGTGTAGTCGTACCTCATGGGTACCAAGGCGGATAATTGAGTACTATTATTGCCATCCTTGTCTAACTTGCTTTTGCCACTAGCCTCTAGCGAACTTGTCCATTTTCTTTTGACTCACAATCTTGAGTCAAAAAATTTGCTGGGTTCCTTGAAAATTGTGCCGATGCATAGGCTGCTAACTGGATAGTGGATCCTCTATTCTTAGCCACTTGTTGGTTTTGGTCGTTGTCATCGTGGGCACTCAATCAAGGGGAGGCTAGAATTCCAAGAAACCTTCTCGCACTCCAAGGGTGGCCGCACAAATCGAGCTGCAAGATCTCCAATCCACCCACTCATCTGCTACTCCCAAGATGCTTTGCAACATGTGCTATCCCTCTCTGAAGCTCCAATCTGCTCCCCTTTTCCAAGCCACTCCCGTTGCTTCTCCGAAACTGCTCTACAACATCCATAAATTGGGCACAAAGCCATACCTTCACAATATTCTTCTAAAATGTGCCGACTTAGCCTTCAACGTATTAAAATGTCGGGCTTTCCAATTGAAAGCAAAGGGCACTACTTTTTCCAAGATAAGGGAGGAAGGTTGTCAGATGCATTTCAAAATTCAAGAGACAGGGGAAGTGTAGCCAAAGGGGGTAACACAACTTTTCAACACGCAAGGGCAAGACTTGAGAAGTCTCCAAAGGCACTACCCTTTCCCGTCGCCTAGACGCTGGCTGTCACGCGTTCTAGAATGCAGGCATAACATAGATCATAGTGCCAAAGGGTTCCCTCTATTTTAGTTAGACAACCCTACGGACTTATGGTCATAGTGTGGCAAAGTTGTCCTCTAACATCTCAATGTACAACAAAAAAAAGTACCCAGTGGCCCCAAGGCCATTGGTGACCTAACTATATCTATAGGGCTCTATATTTGGACCCTATGGTCTAAAGAAAATAGGGTGCCCTTTGTTTAGTTTTATGACCATAGCATGGTATGCTTTGATACAAGGGTGTTGATAATAGGGTGAAGAAGAAACCCACATTTTAGCCTATGGCCTAAGGGCCATATGATGCTCTTTGTAAATGTTCTTAAGACCCTGTGAAAGCCAAAAATATACCTTTTTGTGGAATTAGAACCATAAAAAAAGAATTTTTGTAGGTTATAAAAAGAGAAAGAATTACATTCCTAATATTGTAGAATGATTTCTATATGTACAGCTCTATAGCCCTATGGCTATAGGGACAATATGGAGTATCTTATAGAGTAATGGGAATCAATCTATAGACATAGGATACATTTTAGTGATCTCGTCACAACCCCTTGATCTTTTTACTCAACATAACATATATCATAGTGCCAAAGGGTTCCCTCTATGTTACTTAGACAACCCTATGAACTTATGGCCATAGGGTGATAAAAGTGCTGTAATGGAATATGGCTATAACAATGACTGCAATTGAAATTGAAACAACAATAGTGAGCACTTTCTTTAAGACAATTCTTAAAGAGCATAAGAACAGTAATTGATTAAAGGTAGCAACATGAACATTACACCTAATTAGCTTGGCATGAACAATACTTGTAAAAGAGAGAGAGAAAGGATTATAGAAATTGACAACAGTTGAGGACCGGATTTATGTGGAGCCGGTCCCCCCTCCAAAAGAATTTTGTATTATAGAGCCCCCCATAAAGAGAGACTTCGTACAACACACAAGCTTGTGTTCCTTGAGACCTCGCTAGTGCAATGAAGTTGGTAGACTTCATACACCAAAATTATACACTTAATTAACTTGAAAAAGCATTAACATATACCTGGCATCAATCCCAAAACCTCAAACTCCTTCAAAGGTGGAGAGAGCTAGCAGGGAGTGAGGGAAGGGAAGAGGAAGAAGAAGTAACATACGAGAAAGAAATAGTCTCCTCACTTCTTATTATTGTTGTAGCTTAGCATATCATAGTAGCATAGTAATGGAGATGAAGAAGATGGCAAGATTGCACTTTGGAGCATGGGTCTTGATTGTATTTGCATTCCATATCCAATAGTTGTTGGTGTAGGCTCTCAACTTCTCTAGCTTGGAGAAGGCGATGGGCATGGCGCAAGAACTTTGTTTAGAGACTTTTTTGCCGGCATCGACCCTGATTTGGACACCCATGTTGAATTTGGTGCATTTCAGAAGTTAGGAGACCCAAGTACCAAAAAACAAGCCGTTTAGAGGATTTCTTCTTACAGATCCCGTCGAACTCGATAATTAGGGAATTCCTTTTTCTCTATACCAGTTACTTGGCCGGATCAAAGAAAAATTGGATCAAAAAATATGAGTTCTTGCTCAACATCCAGGGAGAGAATGTGTGTGTGGGAGAGAGAGTATATTC